>NC_088102.1:49898295-50535218 GCF_036370855.1 Dromaius novaehollandiae | reverse complement strand
GATGGGGAAGAAATTTTTACTACTGTTTTATAATTATTCTGTATCTGGTTTTGTGAGAATTTCACAAAACAATTTATGTCATTTTATTTTCTTTTTAACTTATGCTATAACTCTACATCTAGTGCTCCTCAGTTCTGTTTTCTGTAACTTCATGCCATGGCATTCTATAAAACATGAAATATATAAGAATTGAGGTTGATGAATGATGCATACTGGGCATCATCTGCTAAACCTTTTTATATCTGGGAGATCAGAGTAGAGATAAAACAGGAAAGTGCAGGGTTATTTGCAGGAGTGATGCAGTGTGCTTGGGTCTATAGTGAGCAAGAAGCATGAAGAGAGAGAGCAAGGTATGAAAGCAGATTGAAATTAGAAAAATTGAAAGAGAATTACTTTAATATCTGGCTGTGCTGATGATTTATTCATCATTTAAGATAAGATAATTAAAATAGTGATAAATATTCTTGATGAGTCCTTACCGCTTATCAAAGCTCATAGGGGAAGAGGGAAAACATGCAACAGCAGTGTCAACAAAAAATGGTATATAGCGATGGCTGGTATATGACAGTCTCTCTTCCAGGCAATTTCTCTCCTTAACCTATGAGCTCTTTCCTTTTGCTTGATCTGAAAGTGGAATGGGTCATCCTGGTACTTACCTACTTGCTGGGCTCTGTGTCACATCCTCGGAACAACTCTGCTGAGAGAGAGCCTCAGAGAGGAGGGTTTGGCCTGCTCTCAGGTTAAGCTCTCTCTCTGGATGGAAGGAAAGGATTTCTGAGGGACAAAAAATTGTTTACTGCCACTGCAGTAATGCTGTTACCACTGTGCTGAGGGGTGAATTGTTTTTCACTGTAGGCCTAAGGCAGCCTAATAAGATTAACATGTGTGGTAAGGGTTTTTTTTGGTGTAACTTTCTTTTTTTATCAGAAGCCTGAAGCAGCAGTATTCTCTTCCAAGGTTGGGATGGCTGCATCCTCTGCAGATTAATTGGCTGGATTGCCTCCAGGTTGTTTGTTGTCATGACAATCTGCTTTTGGAAGTGACTGTCAGGCTCAGGAGAGGAAAAAGGCTGTATTTCATGAAGCTGTTACTTTGTCTTTATCTTTGGTCCTCTGGAAAAGTCAGACTAGTAAGATGGTTAAGCAAAGTAATTCTGTCTGATTCTATGCATGAAAGAGCCCCCAAACGAGAAAAAGAACTCTCTTTCATTAGGACCATAATAGTAATGGCATGTTTAACAAAAAAAAAAAAAAAAAAAAAAAGTGTCACAGTTGACAGGAAGAGAAATTGGGTCCAAAGTACAAGATTGGGAGTAAAGAGTTCCTGAACTGAAATTCTGGCTCTGTGTGTCTGTTACTGTCTCTGTCCTTTGGCAGTTCAGAGTTTCCCTGAATTGCCATTTCCCCATCTGTAAGTGGTCGATGCTTGTGTACCTGTCTTTCAGAGCAAGGATTAAACAGTATAATGTGCTCAGCTTCCCATCTGGATGTAAATGAAGATTCCCTCCTGAGTTTGCAGCTATGGCTATGTCGGTCCTGGCTTCCAAGCACACAAAGGACTTTGTGTTAATTCAGAATTAGAGGCTACTGTGGACAGAGTCTTTCATTTCTTACCATTCTTTCTACAGCAGATCTAATTACGGTAATTGTGATGAGTTTCATGTTAACACAGCACCCAAGAATCTTGGTCGTTAAACAGAACGTAACTGTTCTGCATACTTAGGGACAGAGCAAGGGTCACAACCTGCAAGGTATTATGAAATCAAGACAGTATTTTCTTTGCACTAGCTAGGATATGTAGTAGCTTTAATTCATAGTGTAATTGAGTGAAGTCTGACACGCGATTACTCTTGTGTGCTATTTTTCCATGTAAAAAATTGTTGATTTAGCAAACACTAAGCTTCTGAACCACTCCCTATAGAAGGATAGGGTCATTATCACTGTTTAACAGATGGGGAAAATGAGGCACAGACCAACTCAGCAAAATGCCCCCAGAGTAACATCCTGGCAGCTAGGAGTTAGAGCTTCATCTATGCTCATCTGCTTCAGGGTAATGCTGTGAGACTTAATCAATGTTAGCAAACTGTTTTGAGATACTCTGGTAACATGTGGAATAGAAGTGTGAATTATTAATTGGTACTTTGCTCTCTTTCTGCTCTTGGGTATACTGACAAGCTTTTTAAATTAACACCTCTTCCTACTCCTCCATGAGCTTCAAAGGCCTCCTTTATTCTGCTGTCATTACTGAGAAGCTCCAGTAGCATATCTGTTTGGTTTGTGTCAGATACTCCTCCATGCATAAAGATCCTTTCAATCAAGGGTGGTCACTGTGCAGGCTAGGGAAACCGGAATGTAAACCCCTACTGAAAATTGTATTGACCTGGCTTTGATATAGGAGACTTCAAAACGAGCTGTCCTTGATAAATGATAGCTTTGCTGGGAGATTGCAATTTGAGATGAACCTGAAGCTGTGGGTTTATGAAGATTAATTTCAGTCATAACTAGGGGTGGGGTAGAATCATTTGAGAGGGGGAGAGGCCTCAAAACATAGTCACAAAAATGGGAGAAAGGTCAAACTTTTGAAGACAATTTCCTGCCCTTCTTTCATTTCCCTTACCACTTGTAACTGAGTGTTGCACATTTTATACAGGCTTTTATGTCATGGGGGAAGTGTCAGTTTAAAAACTTAAACCATTACAATTTAGAAACAAGTCAAATGATTCTGCTGTCATTCTCAACAGTAATTATTGGTAGATCTTGTAGCTGCCATGATAATCCTCAGAGCTGTTCCTTTAATCTCACCCCAGTTACTCTCCTGTCATCTCTGTTTTCCAGTGTGGAAGTAGAATGGCCAGACTTTTCTGTTAGTCTAGAATATAGTGCCTGAATCCAAATACGTGCCTGAATCTTAGGAGCTGGTGAAGGCTATAATTGCTTGCATCATCCTGTGTGTGTGACTAGTGTGAAATCACTCTTTCTAGGGCATTATTCTAGTTTTAACAATACTTGCAGTGATTCGAATTTCTGTTCCTCCTCTATGATTAATGTGTCTTAATCCAAGAAAATTCTTCTCTCCCATCTGCTTTTCTTGTATTTCAAGATCTTTCCCCATTCCTTAAATTAACTGATGGTGGTAATCATTTCGAGCAGCTGCTGTGCTGGGTGTACTTGCCTGACCTGCCTGTTATAGGACGGGGGATTTCCTACTGATTCCACTGAATTTGAAGGGAATTCCTTATTCTTTTTCTGTCTCCTCTTAATATTTTTCAACAACTAGGTGAATTTGTTCAGCCCTAGGATGGCATTTAATGTATTCCCTTGATTGCTTTCTTTCTAAATGTGTTTTCACAGTGTTTCTTCCTCTCCAGTTTCTCGTCTGTTTTGGACTTTTAGTCTAGAAAGATTTAACAGCAACAAAATTAGTATATTGGCTATTTTGATTCAAACTCGTCTTCTTTTCATGGCCCTTCTTTTCTTTCCTTGAAAGTTTGCTAAATACCTTTATTAGTTTTAACCCCGTTGCCTAGGAAAGGGCTTTCTTTTGCTGCAAGTCTTGGCTTCATTAATGTTCCTACCGTTCTAGCTCTGCAGTTGTTAGTAAACAGTACCATTGTGGTCAGGTTATAAACCACATGTTCTGCAAGCGTCCTGAAAGTGATTCCTGCCCTACATTTCTGCAGTGCATTCTGTAATGCCCACTCTTGCACATATGGGTACCTGCTTTTCTTTCCCCCTAAGTTGCGTATTTTTTTCATTGAATCTGAATTAGGGTTTTGATATTCCCCACAATTCTAAAACACACTTAGAAGCATACACAGCTGTCAAAAATCTCTGTTCTTTCCTCTGTGGCATATATAAATTGGTGGTATAAAAACTGGCAGCATATTGAAAATTGAAAAATCTGGCCCTGTGTCAAACAAGTAAAATCAGCTCCAAAAATTGATTTATTAAAATTAATTTTCAAGTGATGACAAATTCTGTAACAATCACTTATGTGGATTTAGGTGAGACTAGGTTGAAAGGGAACTGCCCGTAACAGTAAGCACTAAGTCCCATTGCTGATGTTTGTACATATATTATAATGTTCGCATCATCAGCCCTTTGCTGATGTTTGTACAACACAAAATGGGTTTCAGAATGGGCAGCCAAATGAAATAGATGTACTCTAAATTTGCAACAAAATACCATAATACCTAATATATAAAATATAAATAGCTCATAGAACGTCCTGCTCCCTGTGGAGCTTGTAACCAGCCCTTTGCATGTGACAAACAGAAATTCTTAAATTGCCAAATGCTGTGGTATCACTTAAACATCCCAAACCCTTGTAGTCTGATTCTGGCTGCACCCATTTCCTTTTACTAGGTGTCTTTGACTCATTATTTACACAGTCTGTAAACTGAAGCTCAGCTTGCAATTGCTGTATATAAGCTTAGCCCAAATTCAACCCACAGCTGGAATTTAATACTTGGAGGCAGACTAAATAGAAGCAGAAACTTAAGAGCAGATACAAATAAAATGTCACTGAACTTAAGAGCAGATACAAATAAAATGTCACTGAATGTTTTACTACATAAAGGCTATGCCTGAGCATATTTAGCTGTCTGAAATCCCTGATTTATAACACTTCTTAGATGAAAGTATCTGTCATCTGTGAATTCCTTCTTTTCTCCATTCCCTGATAATTTCAGGCTTCCTGCTCTTTATCCCTTTTTACTCCTCCAAAGATGATTTATATGAGGTGGTATTCAGCAGGAGAAAAGGTGATTCATCTGGGTGGGGACTGGAAAGATAAGATGAGCTACAGGAAGCAGATGTTAGTACTAGAAGGTATTTCAGGTGAATGATAAGTTCATCTGTGAATTGATTTCAGCAGTATGCGGATTCCAGATCCTCCCACCTTCCAGGTCAGTCTGTAGTTTGTAAAATTGATTATTTATTTGTTTGACTTGGACAGCAGATAATAGCATAGGCTTTATTATAAGTGGTCCCAGATTCGGACTTCTTCATCAGAAGAATGTTGACTTCTGAGTGGGTCTGTGAGGAGAATTCTTACTTTACTATGCGCAGAGACTTTGCAATTATAGTAGTGTATATAGCTCTGGGGATATCAGGGAGAAGTCCAGAGGAGTGGTACAAGTATATTTCTGAGTTGCTATGTCTTGCAGTTCCCTCATCTTACAAAGATGTGAATGTTTTTTTGCAGAGCAGACAGACGTGCCTGTGTTGTGGATCAGCATGTTGCCCCTGTGGGCACTCTGGCCTAGCATTTTGGCAGACTAGTAATAAACATAATGCCAAAATGTTACACCACCACTGTTTGCATTTAGTAGAATAGCTGCTCTCCATCTATAATGTGGAGATCGATAAGCAGTGACTTCAAGTCTTCAAACAGACAACGAGTTCTTACTTCAAAGGGGTGTTTATGGATCTGGGAGTTATCCTGTCTCTTCACCTGCATCTCCTGTATGGCCCAGCTTTGGGCTGTGGCTGAAAGTAGTTATCAGCAGACGATGGCTTGGCTAATGTAGAATCAGTTTCCTGATCTTGATTAAATCTCAGGCAAGGTTTCATATCAATCAAGGATCACCATTTTTACCAACAGCTTTAACAGGAAGAGTTAAAAAAAAAAAAGGGGGGGGGGGATCTGATTCCTTAAATGTAGTACAGAAAGGGAGCTGATTCTCTTCATATTATGCTTGTTCTGTAAATAGATACCACTTCAGGATGTGGATGTAGACCTTCCCCGAACGTGCAGCTTGCTCTAAATAATGATGAAAGTGGCATTCTTGCAGGCGTGTATTACGGAACTTCTGCTGCAATCTGGTGATTGATTTATGTAGCTGGGGCTGAAGTTACAGTTCTCAAGGTAGCTAGAAAAAACAATACATGCAGGCAGTAACCATGTACCAGCTACTTTCCTTTCAGCCAACGGTAGATTACAGAACCTGGGAACTGAGACTGTAAGTGGCATGTTTTTTTCCTCACCTGTGCAGAAATGAAATACAAACTCTTAACAATTTTGTCCAGATATTTTTACCTTCACCTTGTGGCATTTATAGCTAATTAACAGTTTAGAAAAAGGTGATGACATGCGTATCCAGTTTCTTTGCATGTGCTTCAGAACTTGAAAAACAGGTGATAAAATGTCAAGCTAGAGGAAGACAAATCTAGAATACAGGAGATTTTTTTTCCATTGTCCTTGAGGCTAATTAAATTCTCTCTTGAGCTCTCATTAGCAAAAACAATTCTTTTCAAATAGTTTTTGCACAAGTGGGTGTTTGAAATATACCATACGCTTTGGTGTGTTCTGCTGTGTACTGGCTGCTGAACTGCATTGACTTTTCTTAGATGTCAGTGTCATTTAATTGTGTAGAAGGCTCCTGTTGCAGGGCAGTAGGTGCAAGCCCCTGCTCTTTTTACTGTCAGTGGAGGGAATGCAAATAAAAGGTACATGTGTTAGTTTTTTACTTGCTGTAGAACAAAATAAATTCCACATAAGGTGACCAAGTGATTTTTCTACAATTATTGTAGAAAATTGTTACAGTATTTGTATTTAAAATGCAACCTTAATTCCTGTTAGTGCAATTCCAGTACTGGGAAAACCTGCTTCTTGTAGGGAAATAGTAGTTGTCATAAAAGATGTGTTTTGGAGAGAAGGGAGGCCCAGCAAAGGTTTCTGGTTTCAACTATTTAAGAGCTGTTCTCACTAGCCTAATTAGCTTGCTGCCTTTTCTGTTTCTAGTCCTAACTCTCCTTCATCAGACCCGGCTGGCCCAAACATTAGTTCTGCTTCCAAACCTTGCCAAATGCTGGACTGCAGGTCTCTTGCTGGGTCTGGTCCATCTGCTCTGCAGTGTCGGTCAAATTGTAAATGTAGTTATTTAGCCTGAATATCAGTGTAAATCTTAGGTGATACTGCAACAGCGTAAATCTAGCTTTGAGACCTGCCTGTATTGACCATGCCAGCAGAAAGCCTAATGTTCATTTAAGCTTCAGTGCCTTTGCACATCCTTGTCTGGAGCATTCTTGTGTCTATAACCACTAGTTAGAAATAATTCCCCAAAATGGGGAAGGTTGCTACCTTCAAAAGTTTGAGCAGGGACTTGAGCGGAGAGCGCAAGAGATTGCTTTTCTTGCTCTTCACAGTTATGTTGTTCTTTTTGTGCAGTAGAGGAATTAAATAGACCAGTTTTGCCACTTAAACCTGCGTGATCAGGAGAAAAACATCCTAGAATCCTGATTTTTTTTTTTTTGTTTTTGTTTTGTTCTTGCCCCCTCTGCCCACAGCTGCCAACAGTGAAGTTGGTAGATGTGGCTCTGAAACTGTCAGGCTGCAGCTCTGTCCTCAGCTGAAACTAGTTTTGCACGTGGTTATAACTGAGGTTGTGGAAAGATATAGATTTTATGTGGGAATAAATTTGTTTCACGTGAGCTCTCTCAAAGCTGATAGGTGTTTTTACTCAAATGAACAGCCACAAGCAAAGCCAACACGACCAGCTGTAGAAGTTGGTGTCTGTATTCAGGTGCTGTAGCAGCTTAATACATAATCAATTATATAATTGACTTAAATCAGCATGATATCTGTGCAGACAGTCCCCTAAAGCAGGGTTATCAAGGTCTGTTGAAAAGTTTTACTGACATCTGCTCAACAAGAATAAATGCAGTGACTGTAGGTCAGCCAGATGTTGATGTATCTAGAAACTCTACTGGTGCATTGCAGTTGCCTCCTAGGAGAGCAGTTAGAAATGCAGAATTGCCCCCAGGACTGTAGAGACCCCGTATGTGTGGGGCCTTGATCAGGTGTGGGCAGTTTGGGTCTGCTTTTTGAGAAGTCCTTGTTCAGAGTAATTCTGCTTTTTCTCTAAGTGGTATCACTTAGTTTGCATGGCCACAATTCTACTTTGCCTGACAGAAAGTATAATTTTATAGCTTATAAGAGAACTGAGGGTGCAGGAAATGACTTTTGCGGGATGTGGGAGGGAGTATCTCACCACTATGGTGGTATTAACACAGAAGTGTGGCTACTAGACCTCAATTATGTCTTCTTGCCCACTTCTTTTTCCAAATGCTGGTCTCAGCCAGGTCAGCAGGAGCATTAACTTTCCACAGCTGAAGCAAATGGCGTTTGTCTCTTTATTGCAGGTCACACTTAAGCTACTATACCAGTGTGCTGTATTCACTGTGGAGTTTAAGTTGCCTGAGGGTGATTTTTAAAACCAGAGCACATTGCCAGCCAAGGCTCCAAAGATAATTGTTTCATACTGCCTGATCTGAAACTAGCAAATGAAACTTGATAGGCAAATGGATTACCAGCACCACCAAAAAAAGTTTGTTGCCAGACTTTAGATTAAGCCAAAGTTCATCCTCAGTCAAGCATTTCAGTACCTGTAAATCTGTGAAAGGTGAGGCTGTTGAATTCTTAACTGTCCCTTCTTTGCTGCTCTTGCATTAAAATTTGTGTTTCAGAATCTGATCAACCTTCTTTGGAAAGCTGGGTACCACAGTAGCCCACTGAAAGTAGTGAAAGGATGAGACATCATGCTGTTTTTTAGTCTGTGCTGTTCCCTGGCCTTGCCAAACTAACTCACACTCCCATCTCGCATTACTAGATATTCCATGCTAATTTGCTGTAAAGGATCATATTTAAAAATCCATATTTATAAGGGATGTTAAAAACATAAAGCAATTATATGGTTTTCAATTAAATAAACATCAACATGCAATGGGAATTAGAAGCTGAATAATTAATTTTCCATTTATTTGTAATAGAGAGTCTATGCAAACAGTAAAACCTGGAGAACAAGAAGGCGGAGGAGTGCCGAGGGTACACTGAGTTAGTGCTGTAGCGTTTTGTCTCAAACTAACTTTTAGTATCTGTATTCAAATTCAGTTCAGATGTCAAAGTAGGCATAGGAGTTTATGGAAAGTGGCAGTCTGGTGAATGTGAAGCATCAGGTATAGAAGTCTTGTTTGTGCATATGCCCTATATAGTTCATATACTTACGTAGTGTTTCTGCTAACATGGCTGAAGGACTGGAAAATGGGGGAGTATGTTCTCATGTCCTAAGCACAGAGCTAGCAGCACCTCGAGCCACCTGGCTTCTTTCTGCTATTGACATGGTAAATGACCTTGGCATTTTTGGTTAACTTCTGTCATGTGCCTTATCTCTATTTTACAGATGAAAAATACCAAAATGCTTACTTTCAAAGGGTTTGTGAAGGATTTTAAAGAAATTTGAGGAAAATAAATGTCAAGAACCATTTCTAAGTATTATCTGTCAGCTGAAGTGCACCTGCCAGTCAAGAACCATTTCTAAGTATTATCTGTCAGCTGAAGTGCACCTGCCAGTCTCTGTGGCTGGGCATTGGTGCTGAATTACATCTTCCTCTTTTGTAATGATGCTAGGATTCAAAGCAGAAGCTTTCAAGGCTTGTTCCATACCTTATCTTTCGTTTATTCCAGTGCCATTTTTACATTGCATTAAATGCAGCAGTTACCAACTAGCTCCTAAGTAGAAATAATTTGTGGGATCTGGTGTTTTTGTTAAGCAGTTAGGAAATGTGTTACACTGTACTAAAAGCTGTGCGAATTAAGCTAGCTTGTTCCATTTGTTCATTTATTCTTAGATCCTTGTTTCCCTTTGCCTCCTACGTGCTGAATAGCTAGCAAACACTGACCTAATTTCAGTGATGGCTGTCCAGGAAGACACTTGCAGACTTTTTGAGATGGGCTGCTTTGTGGCAAATGATTTGCACGATTTACCTTCTACAAGAGAAGCCCTGTGATTTGCCATCTACAGGGCAAGTTCTGAACTTGAGAGTTTTCTTCAAGAGGGCCTTCCTTAACTTAAATTTGACTATTATGTCAGTAAGCTTTGAAGTCCCTGTTGACTGGAGCCTTGCTGACTAGTTTGGAAAGAGGTGACTTAGGCTTGGCTTGAGGGAAAGGGATCATTACATGCAATTAAATGGGAAGCTCCATTTGGCACTGATGCTTGTAAGAACCCATAGCTAGGAATATTATTTGGGAAAGAGAGTATCTGACTTGAGTAAGTGACTAACTTGCCATTGAATTTTCCCATTTCACAGTCTAAAGTAGAAGCAGAAAGCAGTAAGCATGTGACTTGAAGAAAGCAGTCCTGTGGAGAAAGTCATATTCTTTTTTAATAGCTGGAGGAGCATGATCAACCAGGAAAAGGCAGGAGGATGAAAAGACCATATGATTTATTCAAAAGCTAGCAAATTCCAAGCTGAAGTTTTTGCTGGTTCCGGCTTGCTGTCAAAGCCAACTTTGGCTGACCTGACTGGAGCAGATATGTTGGTGATTGGCTGGGTACAGAGGACCGTAAGAGGTGGGCTCAGACACAGGGTGGTTAAAGCAGACTGAAGCAGCTGTTCATGAATGAAAATGAGACATGGTGGCAGTGAGTGGAGTCTGCTTTTCAAATGCATCTACTCTCTGTGTCTGTAGGGGGTGCAGATTGTAGGGGCTTAAGCCAGAGTTCTAGTTGCTGTTTTTTTATTTTGTTTTATGAGAGGACTCCTTGTCCGTAGTCTTATTTTTCTATTGTGTGGAAGCCTGTTCATATATTATTAAGATCAACAATGTGGTAACGTTCTGCTCTTCAGCTTATACCATCAGTTTTGTGAGGAATCAGCTGCCATTGTTTACATTCCTGAGCTGAAAACCTTACTCTTTCCATTGAACTTGCAACAGGAGTGTGATTGAATCATTCAGCATTTGCACAAGCCACTGCTTGAATCTTCCATCTTCCAGCTTGCTCTTTTCACCACCTCATGATATATAGATCCCAGAGAGCTGATGATTAGTCAGTGACAGTGTGAGATCTCCTTCTAGTTATGACTGATAATTACAAGAAAATATCCAGAGAGTATTTTTCTGGCCAAGCTGGATGTAATTCCAGGGTCTGTGAGTGAGGGAGCTCTGGCTGGAGGTGCCTGAGGAAATGGACGGAAGTGTTATCACGAGCTTTCATACTGGAGCAGGTATGTGCCATGATGCCTTTGCAAGCTGTACTGGTTGTTTGAGATGGAGACCAAGCAATGTGGAAAAACACTGTGAAATGAGTTAACCTAATGATGAATATCCCAGGAGGATACAGGAGGGCTTTTGGTCTGCATCATTCTTACCTGTCCGTTAGTAGTATGTTCTTCCTTCCCAGAAGGAGCCTAGTGTAAATGTGGAGTAGAGAATATTGTCAAGGTAAAATGATGAAGGAAAAAGTGCAGGAATGCGTTCAGTATGTTACTGTTATATGTCCTGTCAATTTCAGTATCGCATTAGGTTTTTGTTTGTTTTTTCCCCCCAGAAAATGTTTATTTTAATGGTTTCTCTTTTTGGAATAACTCTTAAAGTAGTCTAAGTTACTATTTGTATAGAAATTAAGTCAAATTTTTGCCTTCCTCTGGTTTTCTTTTTGTGTATTCCATGCTTTCCTATAAGGGTCTTTTTCCTCAGTGGCTCTTGCTGTCTGTTTTCTTGCTTCTCTCTCTCTCTCTCTCTCTCTCTCTCCAGTTTTTGTATTGTGCCCTTTTTTCACCTGTTTATTTCTGGCTTTTGTGAAGGTATGAAACAAGATGCACTATATGTTAAGCCATATCCAGACTTTAATCACCTGCCTACAGTTAAAATATGACAAAATTATGTTGTCCTATTCAAGTAAAGCTCTCCTATTGCGTCATTGTTCTTACGTTTTAGTGTCACCCTGGAGGGGCAGGAGTAGTCTAGGCTTAATAAAAACCTTCCCAAAACAAAAAATAAAAATAAAAAAGGGCACATATGGGAGAAATCTTCAGTCTCCTCATCAAAGAGATTTAGGAGAAATTCCTCTTTTTCGGCAATTCTCTGATACACACATCTCTCTCCTCTACCGTGAGTGCCAGGTAGTGGCCTCTTAAGAGAACAGTTGGCAATATTCATAGCAAATGTGCATTCATCTTACTATAATTTCAGCAGAGATTGCATATTACAAGTTTAATGTTGTCCACAAATCATAATCAGAGAATAGGAGTTAATTTCTGATCCAGCTGTGCTAAAGCTGTTACAGCAGGAATTTCCTTTCTGCCTATTTTACCACATGATTTGTACTTCTTATGTTTTATTGCCTTGATTTACAGTGTATGTCATGAGTTTCTCTGACACTGCTGGCAATTCCATGCATGCGGTTTGCTAGGTGGGAGCAGTCTCCTGATGCTTTTGCCATTAAGGCTGCGCTTTGGCAGCAGTATTTTCCTGTAGGACACCGGAACTGAATACATTCAGTGGAAGGGGGAGTCTTGAAAGAAGTTACTACATTAAACATCTGTTAGAGGAGGAAGTTTCCACAGGAACTGTTTTAATAATCCGCTTCTTGAGTGTAAGCTAGGAGCGACCATTTGGTAAGCCCCCTGCCGCACACAGCACCTGGCAGCAAATGAAGCATTGCAGCAGTTGGTCTGCAAAACAGGAATTGTGCTAAAGCTGCCCACTTGTATGTTAAGGGGGAGAAAGAACTGCAGCTTGAAAGAAGGTAGGCTTTTGCTGTCGGTCATCTCCCGTCGTTCTTCAGTGCTATAAAATCCGTGAATGGTGTCTCAGAGAGAAGTCTCTCCAAAACTGTTGATCTTATGGCAATTGCCTCTGGAATTGTAATCCCAACATATTCTGTCTCTTCCCATGATATTTTGAAGGGACTTCTCTAGCTTTTTCTTTTTTTCCCGTTTCATACCCTCATCCCTTCTTCTCTTGCTCTGCAAGGAGAGAGCCAGGGAGATGAAGTGAAGGCTGCACACCTCTGACCTTTTCACATAGAGAAAGGAATGTCTGTTGTGACTGCTACAGCTGTGTCGCAAGCAGCCCAAAACTACGATGGTGGATTTTTTCCGAAGTGCCTGTTCTAAAGGCACAAGTAATGTCAATTTTTAGTAGGCGTTGTGCTCCCTGGCACACTTGAAAATATCACCTTTTTATGTTAAAGAAAGATTTTAAAGAAAGGAGGTAAATAACAAAGCATTAAAGAAAAGTTGATGGATGCAAAACTTTCCCTGCTTGTGAGAACATTGACTTGGGCAGATATTGCACAGACTTCTGTTTCACTTCCCTCTCTGTAAGAGACTTCAAAGGTGCTCTTCTGTTGCCTGACAATTCAGTTTGCCCTGTGGAACACCATTCTATGTTTTGTTCAGTATAAATTTTAAGGCCTCAGGTAGTGACATTTTCATTACAGTTCCTGGAAGATTATTCTATCTGCTAATAACAGTTCTCACAATAGGTTTTCCTCTTCTAACTTCACCTTACTTCTCCCTGCTCTAAAGCTGTAAAACTCTGACTGTTGCTTTCCCCACTTGATTTCTGTGTCTCTACAGACCTGTAGTACAGGTCCTTTATTGAGGATATAGAATGTCTTTAACTTTTCCTTTCTGTTTTGTATGCAGAATAAACTCTCTAGTTACTTGGTTCCAGGGAAATCAAAGAAGAGAGGGGATTTATCTGACCACTTGTGGACGAAGATTGATGTTGAGATTAAAAAGAACTGTACTACACTAGTCTGCATCCGCTGTTTCTGTAAACTGTAATGTGAATACGTGCCCTGCATTTAATGAACACTCCGTTCTGTGTGCATTTTTTTAGGAAGATCTCATGGACTAGTTATCATTGAGAATTTTTGCTGAGTCTTACTAAATAACTTTCTCTTGCAAGCAGATTCTGCTTGTCCTGAGATGTGATCATGTAGTGCTGAGTGTATCTTCTGGCTTCTTAATTTTCCAGTGGTGAGATCAAGGTAAATTCAGGCCCATTCAGCCATTAGGAATCCATTAAAATACTGCTCTAGGACTTCACCTTTAAACATGAAGTTTATTATTAACAATTTGTGTGTGGTTCAAGCTGTCCTAATCTGCTTCTGTCCTCTGTGTTGTATTTGTTGTTCACACAACTCTTGGGTGTTTGCATAGGTGCTTCATTTCAGAAGAATACAGGAGGGATGCAAATGTTATGACTTCATTTATTTTACTGTTTGTGCTTTTTTGACCTCTGGAACTCAAAACAACATTCAGATAAGGATTCTTTTCATTTTTCTTGGCACTAGTTTCTGTCCCCATCAACAGAAATTAGTTAGGTTGCCTCTCTGAGTTCAGTGATTGATAAATCGTATGGTTCGGTCCTCAGTCCAGTAGAGTTTATTACCCATTTCTGTTTTTGCTAAATCTCAATTTCGAAACCCTCCTTCAGCCCTATGTAATTTACATTTAGTGTTGCAGGCTTCAGCTGTATCTTGTGGTTGTGGGGGAAAAGCTTTGCATGGTGTTCCCCCTTCGCATCTCACTCTCCCTCGTCTGAGCCAGCAGCCCGCGGAGGACAGCCCCAGCTCTCGCCCCTGCTGGGCCGGCTGTCGGGCAGAGCCGGGCCCGCAGCGCGGGGGACTTGCCACCTGCTGCAGGGGAGAGGCAGCTCTGCTGCTGGCTGGGCAAGCTCCTTACAGCATTTATTTTCTTAGGCACTTTCAAGCTGCGGAAGAATGATTTCAGGAAGCAGAAATTTGTTTTACTTGCCTGGTGTTTCATGAAATGACCAGAAAAGAGATCTGGTTAGGAGGAGACCTTCGTCGGGAGAGTGGAGGGAGAGGAATATTTTTTGTTTTGTTTTGTTTTTTTACTGTTCTGAAACGGCACCTGTCGCAGCTTACAAGGTACTTAAATCTGCTTACTTACTGACTTGATTGTTTCCATTTCAAACCTGTATATTAACAACATTTTTATAAATATGCATATAGAAAAAGGTAGTACAACTTGAGGAACATTGTCATTCAGTAGCATTATTTATACAGCTTTCTCTGGTGGTTCCTTTTGCAGAGCTGTTTATGTGCAGCTTCAAAGTATTTATGCTGCTTAAGAACAACATTAAATAACTTAATTAGCTTGGAACATGTCCTGGGATTTTTTGTGCTTTAATATTTTTTAACGATCTTTTCAGTGGCGAGACTTCAAAGTGACACTTTTGCAGTCCCTCTGACTGTGCAAATGGACTGTCATATTCTCTAGAACTGTGTAAGCTACCTGCTGACTTCTGCTGACTTTGTTGTTGTTGCTTTCAGGACTTCTCATCAGATCTGCTTTTTGTAGGTAGGCCCCCAACCAGGTTTGAAAAATGTCAAGAGGAGTTGGTGCCACGTTGCTGAGTCTTTTATAGGACGAGGGAAGGAGAAGACTTGAGGGAATGCTACATACTTTACTGACGTGGATCATGTGAATGCGCTGAGTATGTTCCACTTGGTTTTGGCCCGTAGAAAAAGTGGAACCTGCCCTCAGACTGGGCTCTGAGCACAAGCAATTCAGTCCCTGCCCAGTGCCTCAAGAGCCCATGCTGGGGGCAGCAGAGGGGTGGTGCCCACCTCTTTCCGGAGTTATTTCCGGAGTTCTCTGCATTTTTTTTGCTGCATCTGAACGCAATTAGCATGTTTCTTTTTAAAGCTATTGATGGACTTCAAGATTTAACAAATGTTTTATGACTAGTAGAACATCAAGCAGCAACTTCTAAATCTGTAAGTATGTAGGCATCATAAGTTGTCAGAGGGAATTCTGCTGAGTAGCAAGAGATGTCTGGCCAAAATACTGAAATCTGTGAGAGTTCCCCTTTTCCATTCCTTTCTTTTCCTTCCAGCATCTCTCATAACTTCCAGTTGCTGCTGCTGCTGCTTGTTAAAGGGTATTTATTCACTCAGTCATTCATTGCTGAGTCTCACGTTCATTCACTGGTAGTGCTAAACCAATCCCTCTTTCTCACTACACTTTTCAGTGAAAAGCCTTTCATTTGCCCTTCACGTAGAGTGCCTTTAAGTGCAGGCGGTTGTTAGGTGGCCTTCATTTGCTTAATCAGGGGGGCCTCTGGTGAAATGAGAGAATACTTTAACTATGGAAGAGCACAGAAAGGAGAGATTATTGCTCGTATTGGTAATTCTGAAGGCAGGCTGTTCTGTACTTTCTCTCTTTAATTAGGGAAAATATTCTGGCATCCTCACACCAACTCATTCAGCAGTTTCTGATGAATCTGAAATGTGTTAGGCAGTGTGTTTCAGTAATGTGAGAGAAGCTCTGGGCTGCTTGTGCTGAAAGCCTTACGAGCTGATGGTTTGGTGTGACCTTCCCTGTGGCAGTTCTCCATCTCTTTGGTAGTAGATGGCCTTTGGGAAAAAATACTCTTTGGTTGATGTGTTTTTAGTTACATTGGTGGAGAAGAGGCAGTGGAAATGGTGGAAAATAGATTAAGTGGGAGATAGGACCATTTACTGCTGCACCAGCTAAGGAAGGGGAGGGAGAGGACTTTAGAGGCAGTTCTGTGCCAGGTAAATCAGAGTGAGGACTGTTTGCATGCAGTGAGTGAATGCACTGCAGAGGATAGTGTCATTCTGTCTTTTTCCTTCTCCGTTTTATGCTGCACCTTAGCCATTTGTTCTGTCAGCCCTGAAGAAAGCCACCTACATTTCTTATTTCACTTGCTTAGCTAGGCTTATGAACATTCATTTCTTTCAAGGATAGAACTCTTATCTGTCATTTAAAAGCGTTTACTGTTATGAATTAGTGTCAGTCTTCCTCAGGCCTGAGGTGTGCCTTAAATGAAGCAGGAGTTTGGCTCACTGACAGTGTCGTCCCCCTCACCCTCTTTTCAGCTAAGTAGCAGAAGTTCCTAGAGTTAACTAGAGTGCTCATTCCTGTAGGATATAGTAAACTTTCCCACTATACATAGTTACATTGAATTAATACAGCTTACCTCTGCATCTTTTACTGTGTTGCATTTAAATACCTATTTTTAAAATGCATGCTTCATGCAGACTTCCAGAACTCAGGTTTGCTTGCTCAGCGTTCAGCTGGGTAAGCCCACAAAGTGCATGTTACCTCCAGTTTTTCCTCACAAACTAGCGTAGCCCAATTAGTAGGAATATTTTGCACAAAAGAGATATATTCAGAGAAGACCAGAAGACTAAGTGAGAATCCTAACTTGCACAAAAAAAATTGCTTTACTTTCAGTGAACAGTCTGTGATGTGGTAGTTGTTTCGTTTTTAGGTATCTTTGCAGAAGAGTTGCATTGAGGGCGGTGGGCCGCAAACTAAGGTAAATGGCATTTTTCACACGAGTCAAATTACAAAAGAGTTAACTGCAAATCAGGTACTGAAACCTGAAATACAGGACGTTTATTTCAGTCAGGATGTTGCATTTTCATCTGAGATGAAGCCTTGAACTTGCAGAATCTCCTAGCATGATGGTGAGGCTGTGCTCCTGATAAAAGCATGCACTTGACTTGTGAATTCCTATTTCTACTGTTTGTAGGACCTGTATTTTCTTTTTCCTCTTTCTTCACTCACACACACACACACCACCTCAGGAAACTCATTTACCCTAATCCTACGTTTGGCTCACAAGACCCGATGAGCTCATAGCCTGAGAATAAATTGCTATAGCCATTGCATTCACAAATATCATCAACGCCTTCTTTAAAGTGGTGTTTGATTACTTGAGACAAATGTTTCAAAACATTAAAGCAGCTTAAATAATTAGATGGCTAAAGCAATAAAATTCTGTGGATACATTTCATTTTTCATAATGCTCAATTTTTTTTTCCTTTTCAAAGACAGACAAGAAGCTTGAATTAAAAAGTAATTAAACCTGCAATCCAAGCAAGACACAAAATTCACAATTTAATGCTAATGCAGATTTTTTTCAGTTTGGAGATGATTGTTGCCCACTTGCATGCACACAAGTACGCACATCATTAGCACTGACAAAGAGCTGACTGTTAACTTTTTGAAATTCTTGGTTTCCAGGAGTTTATCTCACAACTTTTATTATGTAAATGTATTTTTTTTTAACTTGAGCAGTTGCCATGAGAATAAGTCTGTCTGCAGCACTGTATGGGATGCATTCTGCAAAAGCTAGGCAGAACTATCTGTTCTATTGAAAGAGAGTCATGTTGCTTTGATTTATAATTAATCTTTAAGACAGTAAAGCACCTTGACAATATGAAACAAACACATCTGACTATCTGACAGTGTTGTTTGCCAGATGAGACACTGTCCCGCATTGCACTGTATGCATTGCACTGTGGCTTGGTGGATTACTACTGTGTAATTACTGGCTCTCCTAAAGAAAAGGTGTGTGCTGCATGAGGCTATGCTGCTGTTGAAAGTATGGAGAAAGGAATATGCTTAAAGAACCTAATCCCTAATTCTGTCTAGCTGTATTGGGGGGGGTGTGGGGGGGGGAAGTGATGTTTGGAAGGAAAAAAAAAAAAATTTTACGCCCTTTGCATCTGAAGAACTGATGTATTTGTTACGATTTATATGCCTGATTCAATGTGATGAGGAGGGTGAGAAGCACCTGGATGCCCAAAGCTTTTCCAGCTGGAGGGCAGTTGTTGGAATTCTCCCTGCAGGTAGCTCCTGCAGGTAGCTGGTCTCCTCAAAAGTAGAGGAGAGGTCTCAGTAGTCGAAGTAGGTGGCTTTTTTTTTTTCCCCCTGAGTATATTTTATTAGAATAGATCTGAACAGACTTCAGAAATAATGGAGGGGCATGGAAAGTGGAGAAGGTTGTTGAGAGATGGTGAGGGTTACAGGGCAGCATGAGGAGCAGGCAGCCAGGGACGCAATCTTTGGAGGAATTCACATGTGTTTCTATGACAACGGGCAGCTGGAGCCAGCTCTGCGCTCATCAGCAAGCTGGGCAAACCCAGCAAGTTAAGTTACTGCCATCATTCTGCCAGGATCGCCAAGGCTGCCGTGGGACGGTGTTGTCTGTGGGCTGCAGCCCTACAAGGGGGTGGGCCATGGGGGTGCCTGAGGATTTATTTGCCATGGGAGAGCAGTGCTGCTTTATGAAGCTGAAATATATGGCTGCGTGGTGCCAAAATTACCTTATTTTTCTTCTTCTTAGCCAGGTTTGTGAATGCTGTGAAATGCTTTTGGAGATAATATACACAGACTTGTCCCGTCTTTTTGTGGAAATGAGTTCCTTGTAGCTTTTCACAGTGGGGAAGGGGATCAAATAGGCAAATGGTTCAAGATCATCCTTCAAGACACATTTGTTAATGTGTCTTTAACAACCTTTTTTCAGGTTGCTGGTGTTGTTTAAGCAATGAATTCTGAGTTCGAGGATTGCAGTTGGTGACACTGTCTTAACAGCCTTACCCTTTTTTGTTTTTTAACAACAGAAGTAATTCCTTCGGTGGGACATTGCTCAGCAGGGGAAATGAGGTCCACCTATTAAAAAGGTGAAGTTTTGTGTTTAGCAATGAAAATCTTTCCTCTGCATGTCTGCATTGTTCTGTGAACATGGTGAACAGGGCTTCTAAGTCTATTGGACTTGTTAGATTATTTCTGAATATTTAAGAAGCTACATATAACTAGAGAATGATTATCTGTTTTTTTTTTTTTTAATATGGAATTGTGTGTTTTCATGTGTTTACATACCTGTGTGGTGCAAGGCTTTAAGTTTTGAGTAAAACCCAGTACCTTAATGATTACTTTCAGCTCAGTATTAGTCTCTGCAATGTCTTTAATGGCAGAGTTTGATTTGAACACTGCTCTGCTAGTCCCCGTCATATAGTAGATCCTTCCATTAATGCTTCCCCTTTCCCCATCCACACACCAGCAAGCTGAATGAGTTGCATTCTGTTGGCCTGGCCTTTGCACCTAGATACTGATGAAGATGCTGTTTCAGAAGTGAGCCATCAGAGTCATCTCAACATCTGCAATCTCATTGTCAGAAGACATTCACTAGATATGGTATGAGTGCTCAGTGGTAACGCCTCTGTCTGCTGTGACTAGCATGGCTTTGTGTCATGGGGAATCGGCAGAAACCCTCTGCTTTAATTGGCAGTAGTTTTGTTTTCCGTGATCTAATTCATACGTGTGTAATCCACTTCAATGACTTTAAATGTTCTGAATGTTTTTTTTCCCCCTCTCCTGGTCAAATGCAACAATTGCTTTGAAAGCTGAACTATTGTTTGGAATATTTCCCGTATTTTGTCCCAAAGTTGCCGATAAGCCTGTTTTGTCATGTATTTACAACTCGAAAACTGACCACTTCAGACAACTTCCTATATAAAAATTGACCTAGATATTTCTCAAAATGGACCTTAAAATTATAAATGTCACACTTGAATGTCAAAGTTCTGTATAATTTGCTATGATGATGACCATGCAGTCTCTATCAAGGAAGAGTGAAATGTCTTAAGTCACTATTGAATAAGTTTGTGCATATTTCAATAACTTTTGTACTCCTATAGTACAGATAAAGTATACAACTCTGGGTACTGTTTTGCCTGAGCTTTTCTAAAGTGTTATAGTCACACTGCGTGGAATTATCAGTCTGTAGTAGATTCATGCCATCCCAGGGTTAATATCTGTAGCTTCTGTTTTGCTATGAATAGTATCACATAAATGCTGAGCTTGGTTTGTATATTTGAAATACTAGAGCAAAGGGAAGATTGTCCTTCTCTGGATTCCATATAGAAAGCTTTGGAATAATATGGTTGATCTCATGTCAGAATAACTTGCCATCTCCTCTATCAATCCAAAGGGTGATGTTTTCTGTTCTGGTCCCTGTTATAATAATTAGATACCTTCAGATGACTCTGTTTCTGTCTATTAATATGTAATCATATGATTGACTCTTGCATGCTAAGTATTTTCCAAAGGAAATACATATTTTACATGAGTTTTCGAAACAGTTAGGTGAACGAAGTGCTTATGGAGGCACCCTAACATGCAGCTTGAAAACTAGTCCTGTCTTGTGCACATTTGATGTCCCTCCATAGCTTTCTGGAACTTGAATCTTTGGTTCCTCTATGTGATATTTAGTCAGTTGGTCAAAGCACTGAGTATTTAGCTAGCCAAGGGAAGGTGTTTCTCTATCGTGGATTTTTACTGATCAGGATTTAGTGGGAGGCTGACTTGCCCTTCTGAATGGATGTCTTGTGTCAAGGAAAGCTGCTGACCAAAGGTGTTTTTAGACATTGTTAATGATCCAGGGAATGCACTGTCAAATATTTTCTTTTCTTTTCTTTTTTTTTTTTTAAATCACTTCAGGTTAACATTCAGCTTGTTGGGTCTGCATCCTTTGGCACCGCTAATTCTTTGTGTTCCTTTGGGATAAGTGCCTGTGCTAACTATGAGGCTCTGATTATTTCTGTACCCTCTGTTTCTTTCCTTTCTTGATGGAAGGGAGTATCATTGCCATCTAAACTACAGTGGAATTTTTAAAGGTAGTCAGCACTTGTAAAAAGTACTGTTTTCAGCCCCCAAAGAATTAAATTATGCCCATGGGTAAGGTATCAAACTTTATGATCAATACTGAAGATCAATAGCTTTTCTCTACACTGGCTTGTGCCAGAGCATAGGATCGGTCTGAGGCTATGATTCCAGAATCATCAATTCTGGATTTGTGTGCTGTTGTATCAGCCAGCAGTGCAGATTTGACACATTTTTGTTGTTAGCTATGACACTGAGTTCACGACAATTGAAGGAAAACAGGTGATACTGATTCAGCACGAAGTCTTCTGTGGTACAGTCACCTGTTAATTTTTGATAAATTTACCCAGTAGAGTGAGTTCATGCCAGACCAGCACTGTGTGAGATGTGGTCACGGTATTTTTGGTTTCAGATTTCAGACTTGTACTGGGGCTACAGTTGCTCAACTTCTGCTTCTGCTCTGGAAAGTATATTGAAGCCACACACATGAGCAGGTTTTCACTGAATGCTTTGTTTGCTACTACCATGAGTTGAAACAGAACTTCTTGCCTAAACGTGGGAGCACTTCTAATCCTCAGAATTGTAAAGAATGATGTTTTAATGTCATTTCTTTGTCACTAGTTCTCTAGGCCATTATGGCTTCAGAATTGCTTGTGATTTGTGGTACAGGCTGATTGCAAAGTAAATGAGAACATCCCAGCTGTTTCTGCCAGTGTAGCCTATTGCTTTGTTGACAGACTCCAGAGCCAGGTGTTGGTGATAGGACTTGCGCTCTTAACTGTGGTTGTAGTGATATTAGAATGTTTCTAATTAATAATTCCTCTGTAATAGAGCCTCTCTGTAGGGAATGGGTATTTGTTACGAGTATTCATGGAGTTTAGCTGTATGTATATATCTTCCAAAGAAGGAAAAGATGCTGTTGCAGAAAGTCTAACATTTTGTGTGGTTTGACAGTGTGACTCAGCGTTTACCTGCTGCATATGTGCAAGTATCCCTTACTGAACTCTTTTCATGTTAATAAAAGAGGATCTATGTTGTTGGCAAATAGTTTTGCAAGTCAAAAAGATGCATCATTTTTATTTGTAAAAAGTTTTCTGTTATTGTAGTTAGAGTGTAAATATAGGGATTATCTGTCCATAGGCTTCCTGCACAGCTCCAGTTGTTACCAGAGATTGTAAAGGTAAAGATCAAAGAAGCATCCTTGCCACTTGGGCCATCCTAGTCAAAGAATTGAATGCAGTTCCTTGATCATCTAGGATCCTACTGTGAGATTTACTGCAGGTTTCTGCCTTGATTTTCAGTTTTTAAAATAGGAATCTCCTTTGTCTCCCAAGGATGTAGTTTGAGATTATATAAATAGATTGTAGATTGTTTACTTAGGTATTATAGTAATAATCACAAAAGTCTAAAAATATGTGGATTTTTAAGATAGGCCACCAAAAATAGTATGTGACTCATGCTTGCTTGAAGTGTTTGTCTCTAGCTATTTGTGGGCAGAAAAGATACTCTAGGCACACTAGATTTAATGCTGTCTCGCAGTCTTCCTGCTGCTGTTTGTACAGTATCTATTAAGTGATGGAAGTGAGCAAAAGCAAAGGACAGCATTTGCCCTGTCCACCGCACAGATATAAGCAAAGCACACAACAAGCCAACCCATCAACACCTTTTCTAGCAAAGATTTGAAAAGAGGAGGGACAGAGAAGAGTTCTGTTTCTGAAAGCGGTGTGTGCTTCCGCAGCTCTTAAATGGTAGGAGGAGAAGCATGCAAGTATGGTGACAGAAATTGCAGCTTACAATGGCGCTCAGCTGCGTGTGGCTGTGGGAAGCTGCTGTTCTGATGCAGGAAGATGAAGATAAGCACTTCTTGTTTTTCTATTGAAAAATGCAGCTTTTATTTACCACCACAGCATTTTGGTGACTGATCCCTCCTTTCTAGAAGAAGAGTTTCACTCTCAAAGTTAATGGATTTTACGCAGTGCACCCCTTCAGCAGGCTTTCACTTGATCTTTGCAGGACTATGACCATGGTGGTATTTTGCATACAGGTAGCACCTATGTGCTCTTAAGAAGTAGGGCTGAGTTTTTGGTTGTAAAATTTAACACAACTGTTTTTACATTGAATGTCCAAACTATCAGAAGAGAATGATAGATCATAAATACACACTTTAATCATCTGATAATGGGCAGTTTTATTTGATTTGCAGTGTTTCCAAAAGGCATAAATCATTTCTTAATTGAGGAACTGAACTGATTTTTTGGAAGAAAATATATTTTTGTCCTTTCGAGTCCTGAGGTTTTCTTATACTCAGCATCTCCTAATGCTTGTTACCATCATGACTGACTTATTTTTGACAGCATACATGTAAAATATGTTCATCTGTCTCTTTAGGGGCTCTTACAAACTTTGAGAGAGGGAGGGGAATCATTTTTGCAATTTTAAGCTTGAAAGAGAAGCTATAATTTCAGTCAATTAAAAAGAATAAACTGAAACTATATTATAAGTAATCGTTCAACTGTGTGCCAACAGAGGCAAAATCTCCTAATCACAGTATTTGGGTAATGATATTTGTACCTTAATGTGGTATCCAGATCTTGCACTAGGTTACCTATTTGCTGAAAGATTATATCTCTGTCCACTTTTAGCAGACTGTTTTGTATTATCTACACAAACTGCAAAGCAAGAAATTATTTCCAAATAGAGCAAGACCTCTAGGAAATGGAAAAATATATTGCATTTAATTTTTTTCTATATGAATGTGGGGGTTACAGTTTGCATTGAAATCTGAATGTATTTGTGCCAGCAGTCTTAAAATGGCCTTTAGATGAATTTCAGGGAACTAACAAACTGAGCATTAGTGTCTTGTTGTTTAATATCCAGTGGAGCAGGAACATACTGTCACTAGTTCCCTTGAAGACACTGTTCAGAAAGAAGTTGATGAGTTACGTGTGGGGAAGAATCTGTTGCTCCTTTTGAGGTATCGTTGGAAAGGTTAGAGTTAATGCACACGATTCCCCAGGACATCTACAGCAAGCATTCTGCAGTAGGGTGGCATTTTAGTTGATGGGATGCTACAGTACATTTTGCGATCTGATTCAAAATGTGCTTCTCCCAGTAGATTATTTCACTGGGAGTATGGAGCTCATATATGTGGAGTTTCCCAAAAGAAGTCAAAACTTTGTCACCTAAAATCTAAATGGAATTGATACCTAACCTTTTCATAAGTGAAACAGCTATCTTTTTGTATCTGCTTAATACTTGTATCACTCAGCTCTTTGAAGTGCAAGAGAAAGATGTAGTCCTCCTTCTGGTCAATACCATCTAATTCTCGCCTTTTTATCTTTGTTTGTTAGCATGGCTTTTTTTACCTCTTGATAAACCTCTTGAGAGCTTAGAGGACGGTTTCATACACAAGACCTAGCACACCTCTGAATTCCTAGAACTTGACACACTGGAATTCTGTGTCTTAAAAAAAAAGATTGGGATAATGGGGTGTTTTTAAAATAAGCGTCTACATTTTTATCTCTAAATACAATCTATCAAATGTTTTTATTCTTATTTAGCAAAATATGAGAACATACGCTGTCTTATCCTATTTCATATTTATACCTTTTCAATTGAAATCCATCTGGCTGTTGGTTTAAAAACAATCAGAATAATAAAAAATAGTCAATTTTGCTTCCATTGTGCAAGTGAATAATGATGAAGGGAAATTCATCAGGAATTTCACATTCTTTGTGTTGTTTTTTGCTTATACTGGTAGGAAAATGCATTTAATTTGGATTAAAAAAAAAATACCTGCTGTCTTTTTGTTGCCTGATGAGGGAACACACTGCTCTGTAAGCATAGCTCTGTACAGTATAATAAATACCATCTTATGTTTGCGTGATGTGTTTCATCCTACTGGCACAAGTCTTTTATGAACTGTCTAGATATAACAGCACTCCTGCCTTGACACAGCTGACAGCAGCTAGATGGAGAGATGGGTCTCTGCCTCTGTGGAAGTGAAACTTTTGGTCAAGGGCATCAAAAAATCTTTTGTAAAATGCCTTCTGCCTGCATATTGGATTTTTTCCTCTACCATGAAGAACAGACAGGGACTGATATTCTAATGGTCTCCTGAAAAATAAGTGACTTTATCTTGATTTATTTGCCTGAGAGGATGAAGGGCATAGGTAACCTTTTCCTAATTGTAGCATGTAGTTCTAATGGGTCTAGGAATTTTATCCTCAGTTTTCAGTACACTCTCTGACTTGCTTTTTTAAGAAGTTTAGTGTATATTAGAAAGGCAGATTTTGGTTCTTTTAAGGAGTGTCTTTATTAATCAAATACACCATTCAACAGGAAGGGGAAATAGCTGGTAGTTAGGATAATGCGATTAGTAAGAATGTTTTCACTGTGTTCTTTTTTAGGAGCTAAAGTTACACTGTTCAGGGTCACACTTTTTAAAAATGAGTGATATACAAAGAAATGATTTATAGCTGTAAATAAGGACTAAAACATGAAACAGATACAAGGTGTAGCACAGAGAAGGTACTGAGACTTTTTCATTCAGCAAAATAGCTTTTGTGTTATTGTCGAGGCAGGAAAGAAGTCTCTCATTAGTTAAGAGCAGGAAGAAGCGTCTGGAGTTCTGCAGAAGCTTTCTACTTGGAAAGCAGTTTCTTTGTTAGTCCCTTAGTAATGACTTTGCTCAGGCAGTTTGTGCACATACCGGCCTCTGTCCCTGGCAGTTACAGTACAAGCCCTGTCGAATTTGAGGTGGTGATATAAGGGCTGTGAAGGTACTAGGGGTGAGAGACTTGCTGCTTCTCAACTCCGTGACCTTAAGCCTGTGTGCTTATGAAGACGTTCCTGTCCCCTCATTTCAACCTGGCAAAAACGGTTCTTGTTTGTTCATTTTGTTTCTAATCTGTAAATGAGAAGACACTGTTTTGCTTTGGCATTACCAAAAGTTGTCTACATCTGAAAGGATACTTCTAAACAACAACTAAAAGTAATTTGCCACTCAGACATTTCTGAAGTTTTTATGCTTCTATACATACTGAAAAGAATCAGTATATAAACACATTGTATAAAACATTATGTGGGATATACAGTTCATTGATGTGAATTCTGTATTCAGTGCTGTTCATTAAGCTGCTTCTATTAATTACTCTGGATAACTAAGTGAAATGGTCCTCAACTTGCCCAAATTTTCTATTAATGATTTTAAAAGATATCAGTAATTCTTTCTTGGATAAATGTCATAATAATACCATCTCTCCCACTTTAAATCATCAATTCAAAGAAGAAATCAGTCAAGCTGAAATTCCAGCAAATGGGGTCAGGAAGTTTTGTGTGAGGTGGAGAGATCATTGCCTTAAAGAGTATCATTTTCTAAATAGAAAAGGCCAAGTGAGAAGAACAGAGGCTGGAGCAATTATTAAAATTTATAGTAGTCAATGAATAATAAAGTAGTTATCCATTATTGCATTTCCGCATGGTGGACACACTTTCAAACGAATATGATTTATTGCAGAAATTCAATATATAGCTCTGTAATACTGAGCTAAGCAAAAATTGAAGCCATACAGTAATCAACTCCAATGGGAAGGTTTGATGCTGGTGGGAACAGTAGTTTTACACTTAACTGGTTGTGTGTTTCATCACGTTAGCGATTAGCTCCTTGCTGTCACGTGGTCTTAGAACTGCCCCTCACTTAAACTGATCTTTCAGTCTTGTACCAAGAGAAATTTTATGGTTTGCATAAATTAGTTTGTGTGTAGAGGTGTGGGGGTAGGGAAGGAAGAGAAACCGTTAATGAGGGGAAAAATATTTAAAATTTCACTACTGCCAGATTTTGAGTACTTTTCTTTGTAAGTAAATCTGCAGAGTGCCTCGTTATCCACCAGTTTTCATTTCCTTTTACCCCTAGAAGAAGCACACGGAGTGGCAGTCCCTGTGTGTTGAGGTGAAATGTGCTAACGGGGGGGAACTAACATTATCTGTCCTGGAATCACTCTTCTGCTCATGGGCCGGGTGAATTTTAGAGGCAATGTAGAAAAGAAATTGCTTGAATGTTTTCCTTATTTCCAAAATTAAGCACAGATCACCTTAAGATAGTAGCAAATCTTTGGCATTGCTGAATGGAGCACTGAGGTGAAGGGAAATGGAGCTGGGAAGGGTGTGTGTGTATTGCCAGTGTATTGCTGCTGGAATGGTAAGTTAAACTCATATGTGTATATGCCTCAACTTAAATATTCAGTTGACAGCTCTTGGATCACTTGATCTCATCAGGAAGAAAAGAGACTGCTTCCCTTCCGTTACGTAGATTGATTTTTGTCGAAGTTTATCTACTTTCATCCCCATGTCCCAACTGGAAACTATTAGCTAACCCATAGGATACAAGATTGGTATCCCACTTAGATGGAGAATGTCTTATTTCAACAGCACAGTATGTTAATAAACTTATGTTTGCCTGAGTCTGAAAAATGAAATGTCTGTCTTATTTCAAGCTTCAGCAAGTACTTGAAGCTAGATGATAATACTGGAGCATGAAGCTGTTAACCAAATAGTGATCAGTGCAACAGTTTTTATGTTGTGAGAACTTGTCAACTGGTCTTTTTTTTTTTTGAAAAAAGAAATGTGTAAGTAGTTTAAATTGCTTTGTAGATGTTATGGAGACAGATTCTCCAAAACTGCTTGTCCTAGGGAAATCAATATTAGGATTGTCAAAAGGCAGAGCTCAGTATAACTTACTTCACTTTTAAATGAGTAGCAAGTCATCTGGTATTGTTGTAACTAGTCTGGTATAAATGAGATTAAAATCAGTATCAGATTAGTGGCTAATTGGAGGCCTCTGACTGGAGTGGGCATGTTCTGGGGCTTGCTGTGCAAGCTTTTTCTTTGCTCTTTCCCACACTTAATGCCATGCTCTTCTTCCACACCTGCACTTGCAAGCTTTTGTAATCTAGAGAGGATAGTATTTAAAAAATGGACTGCTAATCTCTGTTAAGAAAGATAAGCCTAAAACCAGAGAAGGTGGTTAAAATTTATAGTTATTAAAAAATAAGTGTAACACAACCCAAATCCTCCTACCTAATATTTGATGAAATTGGCTTAGGTTCTTACTATTCTTTATCAAGTCCCAGTTCTGTCTGATTTTTCTCACAGACTTGCTTTATTTGTTGTTCTCTGCTCCTTGCATTCTGGTTGCAGTACAACTGGCTGACAGATGAGGGGAGATTGAATTTGTTTTTCTTTGAACAAACTGTATTGATTAAAATGCTTCCCACTGGGCTTGCAGTTTGCTGTAAGTAGCATGATACCATTAGCTTTTAAAAAACAATAGGATCATAAACTTAAGATTACTTTAGTTTTGGTGCTTTCCGGTTTAAGATGCACAGTGTAACCCCAAGGCAGAATGGTAAACCTTGGACAGGCAATTTTGGGTGTTCCACAGAAGGATGTTTGTCTGTCTGTCAGTCTGTCTGTTTTGATAATGGGGGAATAAGTTGTATTGACTGGAGGGGGAGCGGGGGAAAGAAAGTTATTTTTTTAACCAGCAAAGCATATTAATTCTTTGACAAGAGTAAACAAAAGTAAAAATTAAAAAGGACCATTATCTTCTGTATGTTCTGTACCGTGAGTGTCAAAGGACCCTATGCATTATATGCCTGTGCATTTATTACTGGAGAAAGAGGTGCCTGGGATGTTTTCTTCCTGCCAAGAAGCTTTCAGTAACATGTCACCTGCAGACAGCAGGCTTTATTTGTGGGCAGGTTGTGGCTTGGAAAGTGCAGGCCTGTATCTTCTGTTTCCTACCTTTTAGCCTGGGTGTGAGTATCTTTCTGGACAGGTGAAAGTATTTGAATCATCCAGCATCTTTTAGGACATTCAGATGATCAGGAGTTTGGGAAATTTGGAAGCCAGTAGGAAGAAACAGATTGATTTCTCTACAAACCGGGCAGGGGTGACAGGAGGAGTCTAAGCTAGTTTGCAAGAAGATATTAAGACCAATAGCAAGGAACATGTACTGGGTGTTTTAGACGCATGTGTCATTAGTTACAGGAAAAGGTCAAGTTTGGACTATTTCTGTACACTTTAGTCTGGGTTAAGATTATATAAGTGACCCTGTGAACTGTTTAAGATGCACAGTATACAACAGAAGAATGAATAGGAGCTTGTCTCTGCTGGAAAGGAGGAAATTTGCATGTAGGATTTAAAATGTTTATCGTACACTTATAAGCCCTAGCATTGAATTGCTATGGTGAGTGCTTATGCTTTGTGGCATGCGTTCATGGAGTAGCAGATGTAAACAGAACAGATGACATTTGTCTGTTGGGCTTCAGATTAAGAGATGTTCCCCTTATTTAAAAAATCATTGGCCCTGGGCAATGTAATGCAGTAATTTTTTTTCACTCAGCCCACTATTAAAAATGCAGTACAGTATAAAGGATCGTTAATTAAGGATGTGTAGTTCATTAAACAAAAGATTTTTTTTTATCCAGTTAGCAGAGAAACAGAAAGCAACCGGTAAGCAAATGACAAATTATATTTAGAATTTCAGCCAAGAAACTATGCCAACAACAGAGTCAGAAGGAAAGTTTGTGGCTAATCTGTGTTGCATTATTTAGGACCATACTGATGATAATGTTGGGGAGGAAGGAAACAGTGGAGATAGAAGGAAAAGGACCAAGAAGCCTGAAAGATCTGTGCTATTGAGGTGTGGCAAGCAGTTGTTCAAAAAAGTAGACCTTGGCTAATGCAGTTGAAGTGTTCTGTTTCTGCTTCCATTTTGTCAAGAAAAAGCAGTTTGGCATCTGTCTCCACCTATATCTGATTGGGATCTCAGCAGGAGTTCCTTTACCAAAGTCATCCAAGGTGGAGGACTGACATGCACAGACAGGACTAAGTTCCACATGAAATACAGCATTTGCATCCTCTTCCCTCAGAAGACGCAGGACAAGCTGTTCTTCCCTTTCATTACCACAGTTAGTCAAGTCTTTGTCCAAGAGTATGCCCCTCCATCCTAAGGCGATTAAAACCAGAATGTCTTAGGAGAGAGCATTTAGCCATATGGCTTTGGGCTATTTCAGCACAAGCACTCTTTTCCTTCTGTTTTGAAGCAGTCCTTTGCACAAGAGAATTTGGGAGTCAGTGTCTTTGGGCCAGTAAGCAGGAGAAGAGAAAGGATGCTGCAAAGATGGCATGGGAGGAAGGAGTTTTGTATTCCATTCTCTACCCTTAAGGATGGCTTAGGTATTTATGCGTTGCACTATGTAGAAAAGCATAAGCAGTCCTTGGACCAGACATTGCAACCTGCATCTCCGGTTTCCCAGGTGAGTCCTCCGATTGCTAAACTGCAACTCAGTGTCCTGGTAGGTTCAATAACTCTTGGGTGATGCACAAACATGGATTTTGAACTCCGTTGACCAGATAAGATCACACAACCCTGATTTCCTTTGCTATCAGATACTGGTTAAGGTGAGAATAGAAACAAATACAGCTTCTATGTTAAAAGTCATAATGCTGCAGTCCTTTAATGGAATTAGCATGTAATGAAGAACATAAAGATTTCGTGTGTTCTGTACCATGAGTGTCAAGTTTGGAGTCTTTCTGTAAAACTCAGTATTGAGAAGAGGGTGTGCAATACACACAAATTGTCATTGATTTCCCCTCCATCTCTACGGATTGTAGTACTACTTTACTGGTTTGAGTATTGTCCCGGATATGGACTGCTGTTACTTATTCTTAAAGCCTCATGGTTTTATTCCCAAGTGCAGCAAAGCCTTCCTTTATTGAGGTTCAGCAAGTCACTTTCAAAAAGATGCAGTTTTTCCTGAGTGCACAAAACCTGATTTATTGGCTAGTTACCCACAGGGGATGTAATAAGTGTTATATGTTCTACGGGTTTTTTGTCTAGACAGAGTATTAAAGTAGGGTTATAAAGGTACTCAGGAACATCTGTGATTTTTCACTACAAGAGGACTGTATTGCTAAGTACCTTCTCAGCTGCTATTTGTTTTTCACAGAGTGTTTATGTTTTTAAATAAGTCCAAGTGCCTGTAGTTGCTTCCTACTAAACAGCTTTGGCGTGTGTTCAGCTACTCAGATGTGGTTAAACAAGTAATTGTTTTCATTGCTTGGGTTCTGCTCAGAACCAGAATCATTGAGATTCTTGGTCCAAGATCATAGTACAGGAAAAGAAAGTAAGTATATATAGCTTTTCTTTTGCAGAGTACTGTGTATTGGTGAGGTGGGTTTCAGGTTGCTGACAGCCAGTCTAAAAGTCCCTTTAGGGGGACCTGAGGAGAGAAGAGAACTTGCCATCATGTGGTTGCAGTTTTGTTCTCCTCCAAACCCTTGCTGTGAACAGAAAACTCTGCAGAGGTTCTGCTCAGGGTGAACATCTTCGTTCTGGATGTCTGATGGGAAACGCTCCTTTGTACTGATGCTGTGTGGCCTGAAAGACGCTCTTTTGTCCCTCAGTTATCTCCACTCTCGCTTCTGGCTTCCAGGTTGTTTCTTAAATTCCCCCTTCTTTTTCCTCTTTTCTGTACCACCCATCATCCCCTCCAAGAGCACTGATCATTTCACTTTAAGTGATTTGATCCCTGGCTCCTCTACCAAGGTGGCTGCATGAGATGGTTTGTTAGAATAATGAGTTGGAGGAATAAAAAATACTAATTAAACCTGAAGACATTTGGAGATTTTTGAAATCAGGTCCACACCCTTCCGAGGTGACAAAGTTTAAGCTCAACGGGCTGTTTCCCTAAAATTGTCCTGTTTGTTTATTTGCATCACATATTCAGATGTTATAGACCCTGGGTATATTTGAATTAAACTTGTTAAACCTGCACTTATTTGAGAGCATTGTATTACTGAGAGCAATATTTGAATTATGCCAGAAGAGACTAATTTCTGTGTCCAACATCTTGCCAAACTGAGGATTTTCCATTAGAGGGAGGTCATCTTGCTAACCTTCACTGGTTTCAAGGGGAAACAAGTTCATTTTAAACCACAGCAATAATTAAATCTGCATACCTACTTGACTGATTTGATATTTAATTAAAGCAGAAGGATGGTGGTGGGGTAGTTGAGCTAAATGACATAGTCACCATTTGCAAGACTGACATCTCCTGATTTCTTTCTCTTTTTTTGAGCTTTTGAAAACAATTCTCAGTACAGTATCTGGGCATGATTAGGAAAATCCTTAGAAAATATGTACTAGCCTTCAATGTCCCTAGCAGGTATTCTGAGTTTTGAATAAAAGCATAGAAGATTTTCATCAGATGAAAGGTAGAGTACATAAAAATTCAAAGCATTTCACACCAAACCATTCATTGTATTTGTGTGTGTGTGTGTATGTATATATATATATGCGCTATAATATTGCTAGCTACTAACAAAATGAAGAACAATTTCTTTGGTTAAGGTAATGGTCATTGGTTTACAAAGAGCTTTGCAATACTATGTGGTTAGAAGCATGTAAATATAGGTGGTCGATAAAAGTATGCAATTGAATTTTTAAATTTTGCTTCACTTTCTAAATTGGACATGGTAAACAAGCAGGGATTTTTCCACACAGGATTGTAGATTACCTGTAGAACAGAAATCATTACTTTTGGACAGTGTACTATAACAGAGTTTATTCAGAACCTCCTAGTTAATAATAAACATGTAACTCATAGGTTCAGTGGCTCTTCGACTACTGAGACAGAACAAATACCCTATTCATTTGCTTTACTGGTAAGGGATCACTAATCATAGCTCTTTATGACACTTACTGAAAGTGCCTTTTTGGCATTCTTGGGCTCTGGACTTTCAATGCTTTTTCTTTTTAATTAGTCCCCATGCACCTTGGGAATTCAGTATTTACTCTGCACTCCGGAGTTTTAAAATGAGGAATTCCTTTTGACTAGTAAGGTTCCATCTTCTTTGTAACAGCTATTCTAGTGATTATGATGTACATGTCTTCTAACTTGAACACACATTTCTGTCTCTTGCTATAAATGTGGTCCAAGAGTACTTTAACTGTATGTTGTATTGTACAAGTTTGCGTTGTTCAAGGCTTTAGCACTATTGCCCCATGCTATGCTAGGCAAGTTCTAATCCAGGCGATGGGATTAGGTGTCTGGAATCTGGTTTTGTTGCAACAAGATCCTGAAACATTCTGGATATATTACAGGTGTAGTTGCTTTAATTGGTCTTTTGCAAGGTCCTTTATTGATGTTGTGCCATATCTGAGGTGTTGCTCTTCAGCCTTTGATTTTTGGGGACACCAGTCTTCACTCTTGGTAACTAAAAGAAAAGTTAGGGGTAACGATCCCTCCCTGGCCGGATAGCCTGTGCTATAGATCTTTGTGATAATCCTATGGTAGACAGATCTTTGGCCTTGTTAGAACAAAAGTATTTTTTTCAAAATTGTGGAACTGATAAACTTGTCTTATTCCTTTTATGTAGAGGTGTCTTACTCATGGGACTATCAGTAAGTAAAAGCCATGGTTTTGAAAAGAATTTGCTTTCTGAGGAGGGCAGCGTATGAACTGTCCACCTTTCATTATTGCAGCTTGACCTTTCTAGTTCCTGTGATGAAGCCCTGAAAGATTATACTAAAAAATTTACCCACTGAGTTAGGTAAATGGCCCATGGAGACTGTGGAGTGGCAAGGAACAGGTGCTTCATTTGCAAATTTCTTTTCCTTATGAAAATCCTCTGGCTGATTAGATATTTGCAGGTTTTCTTGACAAAAAGAAAAGCTTAAATTTGATCAAGCTAGCAAGACTGCAGCTTCAGAGTTAGGCCGGGAAAGGTGTTTAAAATAGAAATGAGTTTACTTTTTTTCTTTTTAGTGGTAACAAATTTTATTTTTAGTTGGTTACAAAGCTACTGTTATTATATTTATATAGTAATTGTCATTATTATTATCAGGTACTAAGAACATGTATTTTAAATTAAATATCCCTGATAGCTGATTGATTCCCCATGGGGCTATGTGGCGTGGATCTGTGAAATGTCCTCTGGTTCTCAGAGACCTACCAGGCCCCTGTTAGAGTACCAGTTGTGTCACGGAGATTGCCGGGGCCCCCCATCCTGGGCTTTAGTGTCCTTGTGTCCGCTGTCACAGCATGGGATCTAGATGCTTGTTAGTAGACAGCACGGATGTGTCTTGTATAGTGTCCTTTATAACAGGCTTGTCCCAAATCAATAAAATGCCACACACACCACTGAAGTGGACCACCTTAGCAAATGGGGGGACCTCGTTAAACCTTTGCTTGCAACCTTGACAGACTTTGACCTGTTGATTTGAAGTTTCCCATGTGCAGTGTGTGCTCCTGGGTAATTATTTTTCTAGGCCAAGTCAAAATGTTTCAGTTGGTTATTTTTCTGGGCTAAAGCAAAGTTTGGCTTTTCTATTTGATCCTCCCTCTCCCACCACTTCCCAAGGGAAGAAATGTTTGGTACTTTTTCAAAATCAGTTGTTGAACTGGACAACCAAAATTGTTAGTCATCCTTGCAATGTTAGGCACAATGTTTGAACTACAGACAAAGAAAATTCCCATTTTGAGCTTGATCTAAACTGACTGTGGAACTGATGGAGTGGCTTTTGTCTTAGGGGATGATGTGCTAATATATTGCATGAGAGGACAAGTGGCAGTGAGCAGGTTCCTTGAACAGTGCAAAACTAACAGGTTCATAGTAAATATATATTAGAATAATAGTCTCTTATTTTAAATGATAAAATTTCCAGTACTCTGTGCTGCATTACTAAAAGCAATTAAACAAACATTTTGGTGTGCGGCACCATCTGAGGTAAAAGCACTGTGCTTACAACAATGACTTAGTTTGAAAAAAATTTAATTTTCAATTAAGCTTGAAAGGACAAAGTGCAAAATTAACTAACTTGCAATTAATTTCAGTAGTAATTATGTAAAAATTCCAGGCATGTAGAAGATGAGAAGTGTGGCATAATTAGTTGTGGAGTTTTTTTTTACTGCTGTAATTATAGTGATGAATATGCATGAGGCTGTTTGGAGAAGGAAAGCACAGCAAGCAATTGTATTTAATTAAACTTCTAGCTGGCTTAGTTATGGAGGCTGTTCTTTGTTTTAATCCCTTCAAAACTGCTATGAAACTCCCAAGGCAGGGGAGGTGCACCCCAGAGTGTGAAAATAACTGTTTAGGATCTATTTTTCCCTGTGGAGGTCTCTAAGGGCATCTGTCGTTTCAGGAGTCCTAGGTAACCATTGTTTCAACTTTCCAGCTCTTGAAAGCTCTGTGGAAAGCCTGATCAAAGCAAATTTCACCTTTTATTGTTTGGGTATTTAAAATGTTCAGAGAAAATGATGGAGCTGCACAGGTGAGCATGAGATTGAGGAACAGTCCTGATCTTTAGTAGCACGAGGCGAGAGCTAAGTTCACTCTACTCAGTGGTGTTGAGATCACAGTCTGGCCTTTAGTCAGGCCCAGAGTTTTTTTGACGGGGTCCTTATATAGAAACAGAAATTAGCCGAACGATTAAAGGAAAACTGTTTGGAAAAGAGAGGAGACTCATGAGGAGTGAGTGTGTTTTTTTTCAGTGTTTTCTACATATTTGAGATGCTCTGTTTAGTCTAGAAACCAGTGTGATTTTGTTTTAATTTTTTTGCCTTATTTGTCTTCAGTTAAGTTTTTAAGCTGAGAAGCAGACATATTAATAAATCAATCCCTTTTTTGAATGTACAAACACTTCAGATAGCGTGTTACAACACCACAAAATGCTAGGGAGGACATTACTGAGATTCTCAAGAATAATTAAGTGTACATTGATAGCAAAGCAATCCAACTCTCTCTTGTGATAATAAAGAAAAAGTAAATAATCCATTAAAGTGTGTGCAGAGAGAAGGGTATGTCTAATGGAAGCCAAGAACAGCTATGTTCTGATCCTGGCTGACAGCATTTAGCTCTGCAGCTTTGGGCAAATCACTTTAATCTGAACCTTGCTCTATAAGGAAAGAATGTGTTTACCTATCTTGTTGGGTTACTGTAAGGTTTTTGTGATTTGTCTGTAGCTAGCGTAGCATAGTTCTAGCATAGTTCTTTACATATGCACTGTAAAGGATAAGTAGTAAATGCTGTTGTTCTTCATGTTTGGAATGGTGTAAATTCTTAACCTTGTTTAATTTTAACAATAATTTTAAAAATTGCTATGGATGCTTTTACATATGTGTGTATGGGAGCATATCACAGCTATTACAAAAGATGTTTGTTTCTGACATACTTCTCCCATGTGATATGGTTATTCCCCAGCACAGAAATCTATATGGTCATCCAGCTTTTGTTTAAGTAGAGTCATGAAACATTATTTCACGTATCTACCCTTCTTTCTGTGAAATACGTCATTGTGTCTTGCATCTTTTCTCTCTTAACCTTAGGGACTTTAGTTCTGGTCTGCCCAACAATCTAAAAATAAATCACTGAGCTTAGTTTTTATAACCTATAGCTATTAAAAATACTTCAGTCATGTCACCTTTTAATCATGTTTTCTCAGCGCTAAAGGCATCCTACTTTTTTTTCCTCTTTTAATATTTAATCTCTGTGTCCCCATTCATAATCTTTTGTTTCTTATGCTTTGCTTGCACCAACCCAATTCTGTCCGTCTTCAAATAAGCTAGCCAGAATAAGATGCTACAGTTCAAACATGGTTTCATCACAATTCTGTAGAATGATGCAACAATACGTTTAAAAGCGTATGGTATACTTTGCTTGTGATACGCCAGCTTTCTATTAACGTTCTTTACCACTGATATGCATTAGACCAAGAATTTGTCAATAAAGGTTTATTTTCATGTGACACATTAGCTACTTCAGTGCCTTTTAAACTATGCTTAGCTATACTAATCATCATTTGCCTCCAGTCTTTCCATGCAGAATATGAACTATAAGTATGCTACCAAAAATCTCTTCATTTGTCCTTGCATACAGCAATTATCTTGACATAGTGATTAATAATTATGATTCCTGACTCTTAATACAAATTGTAAAGAACATTTTTCTCTCGTGTTGTACACAAATGCTTTTCAGATGTAGAATTACACAATTCAGTATGACTAGTTGAGTCAGTCAGCCAGGGTCAAAGGGAAAATAAATATTTCCATGATCTCTGTACAAACAAAAAGCAGGGCTACATCTTCAGCAAGAACAAATCTGGCACTCTCAGTTCATTAGACTGCATTTGTCAGTGCTGAATAAACAGCCTTTCATCCAGTGCAGCAATTTCTTCATTCTGTAATTAGAGATATTTTTTCCTTAATTTATTTATGTGAAAACTTGCTGAAGTGAGACCAAAATTTTTATAATGCATATTTCACAAAGAAGGTTCTGGATAGAGTCCCAGGTACTATAATATCTTGATTTACAGTCTGAAATACTATGCTGAATCTATCTACAGAGGAAAGATATCCAAGTTTTCTTTACACATTAAAGGAGGAGATGATCTCCTTGTTCCTTTATGAATGCATGGTTAGCTCGTAAGGCCTGTGGAATTTATAGGTTTGTCAATGAAGTATGAACTTCTACTGAATTTGGCATTAGGATGAGATCGTGCAACAAATACAAATAAAATTCGTAAAAAGAGGAGGTCCCTGCTCAGTGTCAGTTTTTTGTTGTCATTGTTGTTACTCTGAGAACAGATTTGGTGTACCTAATGGAGGTTTGTCAGCTTTGCGAGAGAAACAATCCAATAATTTGGAGTTTGTGGGGAGTTTGGGGCTAGTTGGCTAGAGAGGAGGCAGGGGGTGGTTGTTTTCTGGACTATACGCCAGCGTATATTTTCAGGACTATCAGAGCTCTCAGTGGACCTCAAAAGAGGCTGGCTGAATCGTTGTTAGCTGAAGCAAGATCAACTTTCTTTATGTTTATCTGCGCTGTTCTTAAAGTTCTCCGGTGATGGAGGCGTGGAGTCTCCCGAGGAAGCCTGTCCCAGTGCTTCATTAGCCCGGCCACTTAAAACGCTAAGTCTGACACAGAGGCAACACACATGGTTTAGGAGGTTGATAGTAAGTTGTGGTGCTTTGCCTTGTGGGATAAGTGGTTCAGATCCAGCCTGGCTTGTAGGGGCTGGCAGTTGGTAGGATTTTTGGTATTCAACAGGAAAAGTGGGGAAACTCTCCTAAGGACGCAAAGGGATGTTAGTCTGTCCAAGATAACATCAGAACAGTTAGATTATTAGATAAGACAAAATCAATGGGAGAATGAGTCATGGAGGCATGTGGTATTATTACCGTTCAAACAAAAAGAAAGGTAGTAACTCTCATCAATTAGATGTACATAGTATAGGTGGAGATTTGGGGTCTCATGTTATTCTTCTGGGACCCTTTCCTGCAGCTTTTGAAAGCACTGAGTTTATTTTGTTAGTCAAGGCAGGTGATATTTTGATTGTATGGTTGTTTTTGTTTGCCAACCACAACAAAATGTTTCTGTATTTGAAAATATGAGAAGCTTTCTTGCAGTGTATTTTTTTTGGCCTAAACAAACCTGATTCTTGAAGCCTTTCCTGATAGTGTCTTCAAGACATCTGCTAATTCATGTTGCTCACCACTGAACTCTGATTCATCTTTACTTTTTTGAGGTGTTAGTTTACTGTCACTGTCACTGAAGTGAGGTTTACTGTTTTTGAAGTGAAGCATTAAGCTGGATAAAATATTCCAGCAGAGGCCTTCCTAGTGCTGAGTAGTGTGGGGAGGTTGTACTCTTGTTCCCTGACTACCTGTGCCCCAGACCATTGCTGCTATTTTCAGATCATTTTGAATTTTAATCTTGTCCGGCAGGGTGCTTGCAGCCTGCCTGACAACAAATTTGGTAAGCATAGTCCCTCTCCTTTGTCATGCAGGTAGTTATCGAAGAGTGCCAGATCCAGAACTGAGCACTTTGGGCCCCTCTGGAAGAGCTTTGGCATTTTGTAGTGAACCACTGACAAACATAACCCTTGAGCAGTCCCAGTCCCCACGCCCCCATTTTCAGTGTCACATTTTCTGATCAAGTGAGATTTTAACAGGGTAGTACCAGTTTTTCTTCTTCCTGGTGTTAATGCCTTCCAGATACTTTTTTGTTTGTTTGTTTGTTGAAGACTGAGTGTCTTGTTCTGCCATCAGGAAAGCCAAAGACTTTCCAAACAGATTGTTGTCATCTCTCTTGTTGTTTTTTATGCAGTATTTCTCCTTTTAGAATATTTAAGGAAGGGGTTAGAGTTTGATTTGCAACCAAGTATCACATTTGTTAAGACCTTTGTCAAGGTGTAAACTGAACTTAGTGGACCTATTGAAGCCACTGTTTGGCAAGACTTTCTTGCTGTAAACTGAGTTTACAAAGCTTGTAGCTGGAAGGAAACATCAGCACATATCATCATTGTTTGGTATGCTTTATATCAAATCAGGATAACTTTAAATGAGGTAGCATCTTGTGATATAACATCTTGCAGGTACTTTCTCTGGTAAAACCAAGCACTTAACTCCTGTCTTGATTTGAATTGTGAATATACCCAAATCCACTCAATTTTTGTGGTCTTCCTTTCTTCTCTGCCTGCCTTTTGCTTTCTAGAAGCAGCCAGGACAGCCTATAGAGCTTTAGCCATTGGTTTCCACTGTTGCATCCCAGATCCAGTCAGTGCAGGAGTATTGGATAGGCATAAATGGATGGTGTTAAGTGTTAGGAAAAGCATTAGGTTACCTAGCAGGTCTTGTCTATCTCAGCTTTGTTTTGATTTTTATCCAATGGCTACAGCATGCTAAAGGTTTCTAAATCATTAGGACACTATATTGAGCGAGCGAAGCCATATGAACTGCTTATCGGACAGCATCTTTTGCTTTTCACAGTTCTAGAAAGAAATAGGATTCATAATAGTAATACATGAGACAGAGTAGATGGGACTTTGTACTAGCAGTTTTTCAGGAAGTGGATCCTTTAAAATACTGTCCTTGAATGATTAGACTAAATTTAAAAGCTGATTAAAAACTTACTTTACAGTATATCTAAATCACACTTAAGCTAGCAGTATTCCGTGCCAAGTATAGCTGACTCCGCAGGCTCTATAAACCCTGCACTGCATCTCTTCAAGCCTTATTATCATTCTTACGCACCAGCTGTCCATAGCGCTAATACAGTGTCTAGGAAGAAGTTAATGTGTGCATTCTAGCTGAACAGTGTGTGTGTTGTCTTACCAGCCTCTAAAATAAAAGCTGTACAAGTGCGATTCAGCTGTCTGTCCTGCACAGCATCCCACATTCAGCTTTTTCCAGGCCTTCTATTGAAATAACATACTTTTATGCAGACATGTAGATTTAGATCATCCAAGATAAATCAGCATCACTTCTGCGATGTGGTGTAATTTCGTTTCAGGGTTGATAGATGTAAAAAACCACAAGCACTTCATTTGCTGTTTTTCACTGAAATTATATTTTAATTAGTTTAATTTTTGTTTTGAGGTGTTTTTTTCCATCATAGGTGTATTAAAATAATTTCAAGGAATGTTAGCTAAGCATTTCTTAGAGGTTTAGAATCTAAACTCTCAGGGCAAGACTGAAATAGAACAGGCAAGAAGTCACTATCACCTCTGAATTTTATTTTCTTTCATACTTTCGTCTTTAAACTACTTAAGACCTTGCAAAATCAAGCTGGGTAGAGCGTGCTCCTGTGCTGGCAAAGAACAGGGAGCTGATACGATGTCCAGGCCCTTACCTGTCTCAAAGTTCTGCTACTCTAATTAACCTTTACAGAAGACAGGACTGCTCACTTGCACATAAATTTGCCAGTGTTCCCAAAGGTATTTGGTGAAGAATCCATGTGAATGTTATGCCTTTAGTTAAAGAAGTGAAAATGAAGCTGATGTTGGAGACTAACTTTGCGTCCTCTGGGTCCTGCTGGTTGAATTCACAGTTCTGTTACTTTTTCCATTAATGCATTCTTTCCCTTGAATCTCCTTGGGTTTTTTTTCTTGTTCTTATTTTTCATCCAAAGTATTTTGGAACCTATGTGATTTTGGCTGCTCTTTCAAGAAAATTAACTATGTGACTTGCCACCTCTTTCATCTTGCTGTGTTTTTTTTGGAGGGTGTGGGGGACACATCTTATGTAGGTGACTTAGACCTGCCATGACTACAGGATTAAGTACTTAATGGTTAATTATTTTTCATCTTAGATTTCAAGTATACACAATACCGCTGATTAACTAATTGTACAAAATGGATTACATAGCAACCAGGTAACCAAAATCTGGAATGAGGAGGTATTTATTTAATTTCTCTGCCATTTGTGGCTCGATCAAGGCAAGACTGGAATATCTCCTGGGAGAGTGTGGGGAAGGACCAGGTTGTGGTACAGGAGCTATGGCTAGAATCAGGGGTGCTCCCAGTTGTCACAGGTCTTGGCAAAAGCACCCAAGGGTATGTTTGTCCTAGAAAAGAATACTTTTTTTTTTTCCTCTGTCTTTGCAGCACAGTCTTGCTGTAGTTATTAAGCTTGGGCCATCATAAGTGTGTGTTTCAAAAGAGCCTTTTATGTGGTACTGCTTCATGAGACTTTTCTCTTGTAGAACAGGTTTAACTTATTGGCTGAGGGAAGGAGAGAAAAGTATAGGAAACCCCTGGAGCTTTCAGTGCATTAGGCACTGAATAGCATCTTTCTGTCATGAAGTATTCTCATGAGAAATGCATACTAACTCATTTCTTGGCAGTTTCCTTGATGGTCACAGCCCGTTTTCAAGAGAAAAAGAGGAGGCAAGCAGAAGTAACCAAACTCTTTCATTTAAAGAGGAGGACTTTATTAGAAGAATGTTCATCCTTTTTAGTTCTGTCTAGGCTTTTGTGCATGGTTTCCATGCTGACTCTGGATTAATAATCAAATTACATTAGCCTTTTGGACTATCATGTGTCCAAGAAGTGCTGCTCTGATCAATGTCAGAGTGATCCTGAATTGCAGTTTAGTAACACTTTAATTTCCTCTCTGGCCTCTATCCAGTTGCCAAGCCTGGACCTTTTGTTTCTATGCTTGATGGCAGATTTTGGCTTCGCAGGTTTTTACATTGCTGTCAAGTTAATTTTAGAACTTTAGTTGCCATGGCTACTGCTAAGTATTTCTTAGTTCTCTACTTATTTGCTCAGTTTGCTGCTTTTTTCTCTTTCTTTTTTTCCTCCCTTTTCTTTTTTACATTTAAATTGTGATTCATAAAGTGCATGGAATAATTATCCAACCTTGCAAAAGATAAAAAGGAGGGCATGTGAGAGGTGAGGCTCCTGATCTTCAGCCTGATGACTCAGCTGCTCTCTCAGCAGCTGCAAAGACTTGAAAGCACTGCTCTTGTCACACACAGTCAGGATGAGGGGTGTCAGTCTGGGGAGGAAGGCATAGGTAGCCTCCTGGGTCTGATGCACTGAACAAGACATGCTGAAATTGCTGCTAATCCTGCTGACTAATACTGTCTTAAGGTTTATCTGTGGCTCTCTGGCTAGGTGTATACGTGTAGTCTTTTGTATTGGCTTGCCTTTAAATTCTTTGGAATAATGGCCATCATCTTGTTCAGAGTCTGTACAGTACATAATACAGGGAAGTCCTGTTTCATGACTTGAGCACCAGAGTGCTACAGTAATACCAATAATGATAAAAATTTAGGGATGGATAAAAAGTTCTCCATATCAGAATCCTCTACTCAGTTTAGGCGGGCAAGGTCATGAATTTCTTTTCCGTCTTCGTAAAGAATAGGTGAAATTAGAACAGACAGTGCTACTTAGACCTCTGATTAATACTTGAAATGCTAATGCTTTTGATGAAAATATAGGTCTTGTCACTATGGAAGAGCTTGGGAGATCATCGAGAGCTGTTCTACAGACCGATAGCTCTGGGGCTGGTTTTCATCGTGGTGGAATAAGACGACACAAAATGACACTTCTGTGTATAGTTTGTGCCCCCTTTGGGAGTGACAGCAGTGCAGAGGGCAGTAACATAAAGGTTTTACGTAAACTTTTTATCACAGTATCTCAAATATTTCTCAAACGACGTTATCCAGTTTGCAGGGGGGGAACAGGGCAGGGAGCCAAGAACAGGTGTATGTATAGTGACCTAATGGGCAACAGCTAGAGCTGGGAATAGAGCCCCAGTCTGCTCCAGTGTTTTACCTGGAGGGCCACGTTGCCTACTATGGCTCTAGTTCATGGATTTTCTGGACATTCATGATTAGCATAGGATAAGAAAAGACACAAGAGAACCTGGAGCTGTCTCAAGTCTGTGCAGGTCAGCGTTGCCTGAATATGAAGCCACTGCTGTTGTAGGCATATCTGAAAGGAGCCAGGAATTTCGTCCTGCTGTTTTCCTGGACTTTCTCTGCATTCACCTACTGCCTGGTAAGCAGAGGTGTAATCATATTGTCCTTCTCCAGCTGTTCCTAAACTTAAGGTCTGTTTACTCTGTGTAGCACCTCTATTAACAAATCTGTTTTCTGTGCCTGAAATGGCGAAAGTCAAAACAGGGCAGAAGTACACTTTGAATGCAGTTGGAAACAGATCCTGGCCTCTAAACATTTAAGGCAAATATGAAGGTGCTTGGGGGAGGCAGAATAAATGAAAACTCAGTCTGGGAAATGAGCATGAGGCTCTCTGCTGTCTGGACTAGATCTTATTTGCAGCTTAAAAAAAGGGGGGGGGGAAGATAACTGTTGTTAGAAAGGGCATCACTAGAATAAAGAGCACCTTGAAAGTCCAGTGCACAAGGTCTATGTAAGGCTTGTTATGGTGGGACACAAAATCATCAAAGATGAGAAATTTAAGAAGTTTGGAGACTTAGCTGGATCCCTCAGAACTACTACAGCACAAAAAGTAAGTAGCGTGCGAAGGTTCTGCTTGTCTGTATTGGATTTTTGTCATCTTTAACCTTCTGAGCTGCAGCTCTGCTCTTTAACCGATTGGAATTTAAATGTGTTGTTACAGTAGCGTCTTTGTTGGAGATGGACCGTGACTTGTGTTCATTAAGGCTACAGATGTCTGCTCAGATTATGTATTTCAAAAGCTTTCTCTCTGATGAGCTGTGAAAAGCCAGACTTGAGCAGAGAATTTCAAAAGATAAAATAATAGCCTCTCATCCCACTGTCTGTGACAGACTTAATGCAGTTACTCTCAGATCTTTTTAAAAACTTTGAGACAGCAAATTTGTTCACAGCCAATAAGATAGCCCTCTGAGCTCAACCCGTAATGTTTCCTTTATCACTCCTTTCCTAAATTATTCACAAAGCTTTTTACACTCCAAAATCTCCAGTCTGTGAATTCAGCATTTCCCAGGTAATAAGGTTTAATAGGCATAAGTGGCATTGATAAACTGTTTATACATGGTGTGATTAGAAAACATGGATTTTTTTTTTTAAGGAAAAAAAAAAGAAAGAATAAGTACTCCATGAATTTAAGCAAAATTAGCCTGCCCACTCATTTTTTTGTGAATTGCATTTAATAGCAGAGCAGACAGGACTTTCTAAACCTGCCTAGATAATACTTGCTGCTTCTGGGAGAAGATGACTGAATTACCAAGTAATTCAGTTCAGTGACTTCTGTGATGCATAAACATTTGCAGAAAGTTATTAAAGCAGAACTAAAGAGTTGTAGCTTTTTCTTTCCAGCAAAGACTTTTCAAGTGTTGTTACATCTCATCTCCCTGTTACAATGTGCATAATACATAGATGATCCTGGCATTCATAAAGCAGTCTCAGCTAGCTACCCTTCATTCCCTTCCGTATCTCCATATGACTGTATGAAACCCAGGATATTACATCTGTGGGAAGCACTTTTTGCACCTGTGTTTTCTCCTAGTGCAAAGCTTTCCCCTGAAATTTAAAGGCTTGGATAGGACAGTGCCTTAAGACAAAGGGAGCATGTGTAACTCATTTTATTCAGCATCTTACAAGCACAGCAGAAGAGGTTAGGCACTGAGAGGGCATGGGAAAACACGCTCTAGCTGGATCTACACTAGTGATGTGTATTTCTTCTTCTACAGCTTTGCTGAGTGTGTGCTCTTGAGGAGTTAGCAAGAAGTTACTCATTGCAACATTTGCCAATACAGTAGGAAGAAGAAAAACATACTGTAAGTCTCTTGTATGCAAAGCTGTCTCATAATTGTGCTGCTTTTCTTCTAGCTGTCACCTAGAGCAGTTTTCTGGAGTGTTGTTTTGAAAGGTGACTTTTAAGGGAAGTTTGTTTCTTTTCTTTGAGTGGAAATTGTCTTCTCTAGTGCTACAAGTCCTAGATGCAAGGCCCCCAAGCAGTGATGACAGAGCAGGCTCAGACAGTGTTACTTTCGTGTTTTGCAGTTTGGGGTTTACTGACTTTGCTAGGTAAGGGAGAAGATTAAGCTCAGACTTGGTTTTACTGAGTCTAGTTTACACCACAGTGGAATGGAATACCACCGGCCTTCATTTGTGAGGCTGTTTTGCCAAGTGACCTTAAGATTTTCTTGGCCAAGAAACCTACCCATAAGGCAAGAATTTCTGTTGTAGTAGAATAGGGTGATTTGATGATAGCTGGATCTTTCTAGGCAGAACCCCGCTTTCTGGATAGGGACCCCTACATGTCAGTTCCTGTAGAGACGTAAAATTTATGCATGTTTGCAAATCCAGGGAGCTGGATTCTTTGCACGGGGAGAGAGGATGTCTCTGTGCAAAGTATTCACCATTGCTCGGTGCTCAAGGAAGAGTATATAATGGATGAACCAGGTTTCTTCCCCTTCACTGGATACATTTATACTCCTCATGCTCCATATTAGAGATACACCAGCTACTAATAGCTGAACTGATAGAGATGCTAATTTAGATCCCAGATGCGATATAGTTGTATTAGCCAGTTCACAAAGCTGCACCAATTAGCACTGTTCAATACAGTGCTAACGGCTGCATGTCTGCTTCGGAGATCTCAGCACAGAGCTGCACTCCCTAGTGTAGACGCGCCCTTAGATTGCTCTTATTCTCAGAGATACAGTGAACTAAATGGGAATAAACCTGAAAACCTGAGAAGGAATAGAGAATTACTGGTAAACAAATGATGTTTCATTAGCCATGATATTCACAGAGCTCCAAAATACCATGTTAACTGCAAACTTGCCCAAAATCTCTGTAAAATGGATAGGTTTTGTTGTTGTTGCATGACAAATAGCACAGAACTAGATAAAGCAGATGTTCTGTGTTAGACCATACTTAGGCTATTATCAGATCCCTGTTTAAGATATTCTACTTTCAACAAAATATTCCTTCTTCAGCATTCTGATAATCTGTCTGGATATATGGAGGCTTTCCATACAGGACATTTAAGAAGCTATCCTAAACAGATAACCTGAAGTGTTTTATAGAGAAGTTGGCATACAATGCACTTCTCATTTTTCTTCTTTTAATAAAGATGGAGATTATAAAGAGAAAGGACTGTGAAGCAGCACAGTGATCCCATGGGAACAAATAAGGTCTCATCAGGTCCGCAAGGACATCCTGTTCTCAGCCTTCTGCCAATGTGCGGTAACTAGTGAGCCAAGTCGAATGGAAGTTTCGTGCTATTTTACTGGGACCTTGTAATATACTTACCTTCCTTGCACTGAAGAATTGCAGGTCGTGGTATTCATCCATGGATCATTCCTTGTGAATGAATTTGTTAATGCTTGCATTAAAATGATCTGCTTGTCACTGTACTCCCCACACTGGCCCTTATCTGTCTTAGGTAACATGAATTCACCATTCTCCTGGTAAATTTGGGGAGTGTATTGGAGAAGCCGTAGCAGTGTGTGATGAGCTGTAATTAAACTTACTAATGCATGTAAATTCCTTCCCTCCCTTCTGTTCTGAGCTGCACTCTTCATGCTGACTCGGTCCACTTTACTAGCTGAGTCGGAGACCTGGTGTTGACTGGTAAAAGTGCTTTCTGCTCTCTCTCCAGCACAGTTGCATGGGGAAATGAATTTAGTAACGATCCTCCCTGAGGTCTGAGAGTAGGTATCAGGAAAGCTGTGATGATTCCCAGTGCAGCATGGCCTGCAGCAGGCCTACAAAGCAGCACTCTGGTTTTACTGAGATCATCAGTAAAATGGATTTATCTAAGAGCAACAGTGTTTTTTTGTAGCGAGTAATAGAGCCGATAATTGTGGTCTTTTTTTGGTACAGTTTTTCTTTCTCATCTCACCTCTCTTTACTAAAACATCTTTGATTTTAAAAGTGTATATTTAAAGGATTAGCAATTTTAAATCCCCTTATCTTACCCAAATAATATGGACATTATTTTTAATGATGCTGTCAAACGTGGTTTTGTGTTTCACTGTGAAAGTGAGCTACCAAAACTAAATACTGACAGAAATAACCCTAGCAGTCTGGATGCAAACCAGTGAGTGATTCAGGAAAGCGCTTCCATTCTCCCAAGCAGCGTATATATACTTCATTGTTTTGCTGCTAGAGGCTCTTAAGTGGCTCAGTTGCAGTTCTAAGTGACCAAAAAGTGTTTTCAGCTGTTAGGTGAAAGGAGGGAAAACTGTACGCTAGGATTTACTGTACCACCTTCTGCAGTAGGGAATGAAGAATTTGGATGGATGGCCCTTCTGTAATCGTGTGGATTTGGGGGGTCAGGGGGCTTGCTTTTGTTTTGTTTGTTTTACTCAGCCTTTTTTGGTTTTGCTCCAGGTAGATGAATGTCTTGTACTGTACCAGAACAGCATTTTTATTTTTGAGGCTGTAAGGAATTACAGCCTCCAGAGAAATTTCTCCCAAAAAGAAAACAGTGCTGTAAGGCTGTATGACCTTGGGAGCAGGGTGCTGGAATGGAGTCAGGAGAACATGGTCCTGTTTGTTGTTTCAGCATTGACCCAAAGTATGACCGAGTTGCATCAGTGTGTGTGCATGTGTGTCATTTTGCTTCTCTGAGCCTCTTTCCCTTTTGCATTTTTCTGTCTTTTATTGTTGTCGTGTTCCCCCCTCCCCCCCCCATACACAAGATTTCCATGCAGCTCAAGATCCAATCAAATGTCATTAGTCCACCACCTGTATGTTTCCCTGGACCCAGAGCCTGGTTAGGAATTCATTCTCCTATATCATGACTCTGGATAAATCTTACGTTTGCTTCTTTTGTAGTATTTGGTAACTTCACCAGTTCCTAAGTGCCTCCTGCAAATTACACATTGACTATATGCTCTGTGAAGTACCTCTTCTTATCTGGCCTTTCTCATCATCAGTCATCCCTGAAATACTGTTATTTAAAGTCATGCTTCTGCTCCTTTTCTGTACCACTTAATTACTATTTCCAACCATGTCAAATTGAAGCTCACTTGCATGGTCTTCTGTGGCCTCAGCCGAGCTCATTTTTGCTTCTTTCTCATCTTGTCCTGTGTGTGTGTGTGTGTGTGTGTGTGTGTGTGTGTGTGTGTGTTTGTTTGTTTGTTTGTTTGTTTTGGGGGGGGTTGTTTACCATTCACTTCCTTGTCTGCAATTTTGTCTTTTAAGCTTTCTCAGTTTTACTAATATCACATCTACCAGGCTTACATCCCTGTTTTTATCTGCAGTTCCAGCACTTTTCCTTCTTTGAATTTCTTCCAGCAGGAGCTGTTCAGATCATCAACATTCAAATAACCACCCTTAACTGAGCAGCTATGTATTTTTTTCTGCTATACTTTTGGACTGTGAGATCTCTGGAGCAGAGGATCTAGCTGCTGCCTTTTTTGAAAAGCTCCATGTAAACTTGGACTGCTCTGGAAATTATCATTAAAAGTAAAGATCAGGCCTTTTCTATCTCTGATTCTGGTATGTTTTGCCAGTTACAGCTTAAGGTACTGTACTTATGCCTTAGAACTGGTTGTTCTCAGCCATGGGGGGCGGGGGAAATTAGGAGCAATAGGTAGAGGATGTGGGAAAAATAAAGTTTGTGCACTGTCATAAGACTACTACATTGTGTGTTCTCCTCTTCCTCAGTTTCCATCTCTCCCTATTATTTGAGTGTATCTGCATCCACTGTAGGCACTTCTTGCAGCTGAAGAGGAACTGATTGATTGTCAGCCAGTCTCTGTTTTGCATGTATGTGGTTTTAATAATGTAATTTTCCACAGTCCTAAGGAAGAAAGGGGACTTGCTGGGAAGCTGGTTTGACAGCGTGTCACACAGTGCACTAGCAGAAAACAGCCTAGGTTAAGAACAGAATTTTGTATTGAAACAAATCTCAGACTTCCTTTTCTTTTTGTCTTGCAGAGGCAGGCAGTGGCCAAGATTACGTGACCTCAGAGAATCAGCTACTCTACTACCCTAGTATTACCTATGCTATCATCGGTAGCTCTGTTATTTTTGTACTTGTGGTGGCCTTTCTTGCCTTGGTTCTGCATCACCAAAGAAAACGCAACAATCTCATGACCCTGCCTGTGCATCGGCTGCAGCACCCTGTCCTGTTGTCCCGGCTGGTGGTCCTTGATCATCCACACCACTGCAGTGTCACTTACAACGTCAACAATGGGATCCAGTATGTGTCTAACCAGGCCTACCACAGACCAGTGGATTTGGACTCTCCACCATCCTATTCAGAGGCTGTGCTAGACCAAAGGTATGTACAAGAGCTAATTCTGTTTTCACCAAAGTTTAAAGCTACTGGTTGCAGCTCCTGGAATATATGCTTCTGCTTCCCAGTTATCTTTACTATTGTTTTTGACAAAGGTGTTGTGTAGCATTTCTGTCACTTGCACAAAGCCAAATTTGGGCAGTCTTTTTCATAGCTCCTCCTGCATATGATAAGTTCAGAGTGCACAGGTCTCCTTCTTGATACTGGTATTAAGGGGATTTAAGGTGAACTTCAGTCATGCTGTCTTGAATGTGTGTAGTGCATGGGGGTGGCAGGAGAATGGGAAGAAATATATCACTTCTCTAGTACTGAAATCCTGTGCTAGTCTGGAATCAAAACATGAAAATTGAATTTGCATTTATTCCAAACGACAGCTACGTTGCAAGTCTTACTATTTAAAAATCTTAGAAGTTACGACACATCTCCATGGTCAGAAGTAATCCGTCTACATTTCTTGCATCAAGAAGTCATTTAGTCCTCCTGCTCTGTCCCCTTTTTTCTTCCCCAGCAGAGGAAAAAAGACCTCTATGAAATGGAAAATACTGTTCTCATTCTAAATAGCTGAAAGTACTGTAAATTTTTATGGGTAGGTGTGGTTTGGGTCATGTTGTTTTTGTAGTTATGACACAGTTTTATTTGTAGATACTTAACCTTCAGTTTAACCTCCATCTGTAAACTCTTTCCAAGCAAAACTGCTATATTGACATCCTCCCTACATAAAAAGGGCATGGCACGAACTTTGATGATCCAGATTGTTCACTGTCACCCTGTCGGTATTCTTCGACATGAACTCTGGGATCTAAGAATCATAGTAAAAATATTTACATTCCTGTTCTCTGCTGCATTTGGCAGCAGCTTCCTTGTCTTGATGTTGACACTCAATAATAATGGTAATAGTATCTTTTCATTAGTAAGGACAACTATATGAGCAGGTCTCCAGATTGTAATCACTCCTCACCTGATCGATACCACCATCAGCAACTTTAGAGTTAATTGTTTCTAAGACCTTTTATCAATCTGCTAAACCTCTCAGTCCCTTTTTGTGTTTGCTCTGAACCAGAAGTAGTTTTCTGGAACCCAATACTCATCTTGTCTGTGCATACTTAGCACTTGCTCTGTGTGTGATATTATGACAGAAGTGGTGATTTGTCTTATGAAGAATTCAGTTCATTTATTTATAGACCGGAAACCATTAATCTCTGTCACTTAATGGAGGTTTTCTCAGAGCTTTCCTGTGTTCACATCATTATCTAAAGGTGTAAATCCACCTTATTTCTTTTAATGTGCGTTCTCAGATTGTGTACATGTTATTCAGGAAAAATTCTTGTGGCTGCCTTTGAGGGAAAGCTGAGGTTTGGCAGTGCATACCCATGAAATTTGTAATGTCAAATTTTGTAATGTAGAATATAATTAGCTACATTGCGTCTTGACCAGAAATCTTGCCACTTGGTGGTAGTGGTGTGGATGTTTTGGAATGACCTGAATAATGTAGGTAGGGCTCTTTGAGATCCCCTAATTAAAAAAAAAAAAAAAAAAAAAAAAAAAAAAAAAATCCAAGAAATACTGTTCATGGTGTTCATAACTGAAAAACTGTGTACTTGCTTCCATATGGCTGTCCAGAGTAACCTCTTACTATCTTGTGTGTCTTACAGCAGACCACCTTGGTTTGACCTTCCTCCACCCCCTTATTGTTCTGAATCTGAATCCCCTAACCAGCCAGACCTTCCTCCTTACCGGTCTCGGACGGGGAGCTTGGTGAGCACAGATGCCGCTGTGGCAGGAAGCCCTCTGGGCATCGAGGGCGGTCAGACAGGTGGTGTCCATGACAGTGTGGACTGCTGCAGAACTCTCCTCGAGAGGACAGCCGGCCAGAGTGATTCTCTGGTCAACCCTCTTGCTGAAAGAGAAGGGTAACTGTCCTGCTATTTGGCATGGACAGGAAGGGATTTACTGTTTTCAAGTCTGTATGGGTTAATCTGCAGTTAATTAGTTTCAGGTGGACACGTGCCTGACTGATGATTTGATTTGAATCCAAGCTTCATTAATAATTGGATTCACCATTTTGGGCTTAATGAAGACCAGAGTTTTGAGAACTAAATTTAGAATCACATCAGCTCTCCACAAAATTCCTGCAAGCAGGTTCCGTTTTAGACCAGTAAAAAGCAGTGGTGCTATGTTGAAGATCTGGTCTAATATATTTCTGGGAATATTTACTGTATATGAATGTATATATGTGCATGTATAATATATGCAGATTTTGCAGACAAAAACTATGCCAGAAGAACTCTTTTTTCCAGACTGGCTCTTGTCCTGCCTACATGTGAGTCATTTTTTCTCACTGCCTGGTGCCAACAGGTGGTCACTGAAGCACCAGAGAGACAGTCTTTCTGCTTGGAGGTCAGATGCCCAATGCTAACCCACTGGCAGTGCTCAAATTGCAGAGAATGTCCCACTTGACTCTTCTCTCCCCGAGTTGGAACATTATCACTGTGAATGTAATTTTCAAAGTTTTTAAGCTTGAGAGGATGCAACAAGTCTCTGAGCAAATAAGTTTTATTTTTCCCAAATGCTAGTAACTAGGCTAAATTAGCATGGATTTTCTCAGGAATACCGTAAAGGTTGGCTCGCCTGTCAAACTTCCAGGCTTTACACGGAGGCACTGAAGCTTCTCAACAAACCAGCGCAAGACTTCTTTTCAAGCATGGCAAAACAACATTGCTCCTTGTTTCTTCTGAAAAATAGAAGAACTATTTCAGCTAAAACTTGAACACCAAAACCAGCCTGAGGCAAACACCCATCGTGGAAAACTTCAGTGTGAATGACTAGCTTGTTATTGCTGTAAATAATTGAAAGGAGGTCATGTAGTGAAAGGTGTTGGGCTGTGTGTTTGTCAGAGCTGTCTACAGTGCATATACAGACATGCATGGATACATGTTTAATACTGTGTGTGTGCAAATAGCATATTGCATAGTTTTAGTTATATTTGTACCTGCAGAACTCTAAAATTTCTATTTTTGTCATATACAGATCTCATTCTTTTATACAGAATTTGCCATTATTCATGTTCATTTGGTTGAAATCAAGTTTCTGCATAAAGAAGGAAGTATTTTTATCTTTTATTTTCTATCATAATTCTTGGAGTGTTCTCATGTGAAATATGTTTCAGTGCACAGTATTGAATGACCCTTGTGAAAGCAACTCGGATATAAAGGTATTCAGAGTGGCAAGAAAGAAGGTAAGTTGTGAATTTAGATGCCACTGTGTTGCTGTGCTTGTACATATATACATATATATAGAAAGGAGTACAATGTCTTTCTCTTGTCCAGGGAGAAATTGGCCTTGAAAATTATTTGTATTTGCCTATTAGACACATTTCCCACTTCTCTTCCTCCATATAATGAACAGTGTCGTCATACAGGCTTTGCAGGAAGGAAGCCAATCTGCCCCCAGTGCCTTCCCTTTTCTCCTTCACCATCTTTCTAAGGCAGTCTCTTTCCCCCAAAGGTTATGTGCTCAGAACTCAAGACTGAGCTGGGTGTGGGTAGGGGATTGCCTCAAGTTAGGTCTCAGTTCCCACACACGCAACTGAATTGGTTCAGTGCTGTGTTGCTCATCTCTGCATCTGGAGGCCGCTGCTGTGAGAGGCAGGGGCCAGGTGGATTTTGCAAGCCTAGGTCATTCTAACAGCTGATACGGTAGGGAACACTGCAGCACTCTAATGTTAATGGTCTTTGCTTACTCTGGAAGCAAACTATCAGCAGCCTTTCCTTTATAGGTTTAGCAGCCTATCCTGAGGTGTATTGGTGAAGATGCTGGTAAGTACTTGTAAAGCCGTTTACAAGATTGGGTCAGATTCCCTCCCTCCTTAGTGGGAGCTCAAGCAATGTGCTTATGCCATCTTGCACACAGCACAATTTGGCTGATGAAGTACTCACTCCATACAACCTGATAGGCAGACCGTTGTCGTCGTCACATGGCAGATAGTTATTCTTTATTTTACAAGTAGGTTAAACTCAGGCATATAACTGAGTTAATAGGGAGGCTGGGTGCTGAGGTGTGTCCTGTGAGCATTAGGCCCTGCTGGCCGGCTTTCCTTAAGAGTCTGCACAGCCTTCTGTAACAGAGCTACATAATACAGTATCAGAATTACCCTTAACATTTTTGTATTGCTATTTTTAAAACATTATTTTATACTTTAAGCTATAAAAGAGTTCACAGTGGTTTCATTAGACATGCTTTTGTTTTGGGTGCTGGTTTTTTTAAGCAGCCTGCAGCTGTATTAGCAAAACTAAGTCACTGTGTCCAGTGTAACTTTCATGGTACGTATTCCTCATGCAAGCCTTCCGGGGGGACTGCCTTTCACCCACGTCGTCTAAGACACCAGGGTATGTGTAAACCAAATATGCATTTGCCTGTGGCATCTGCAAAACACTGCCTTGCATTGTTCAGTAGGAAAAAAGGGGACCTAGCCTGCCCCTTTGGCATTCTGTGTCAGTCACTGTCATGTATGTACATATATATATATATACATATATATATATATATATAAAAATACTCTTTCAGGTTGTGTATATTCATGTAACTTTTGCATTAAGATAATCCCTTTGGACTTTACCAAAAAAAACCCCCCAAACTCTAAATAGTACGACATTTTCCCTTCCAGCTAAGGGTGTATTTATCTTTGTATAGGAAAATTCTGGGTTTTTTTGAGAATGGGAGTTCTAAAAGGAAATTGTGCCTTTCTGATTGAATGTTGACTGGGGGAGGGGGAAGGGGGCTGGTAACGGGATTTCTGGAGGGTGTTGCATATCGTTGTGTGGAGATCCAAAAAGAGAAACAAATCTTGTCTTCCTTTTTGTTGTTACTTACGGGGACCGTTGAACTTTGTGGAGTACAGAAGTTAGTATCTGCCTCCAAAAACATGCTAAAACTTGATGGAGCATATTTATCTTGCTGCAGTTTTCTGGTATGTAGAACAGATTTGCTAGCCAGTTTATTTAGAAAATGCTGTACTATCACACAGGAATTGTTTATAACATGTCACTTTCCAGTAGTGTTAATACAGCGTTATACTGCATTATTCAGTGGAATCTGTGGAAAAGGGTGGTAGCAACAACTGTGCTGATGGAATTAAATATTTAATTGAAAAACCTGCAGTTCCTTGATCTTCAGCTTCTAAGGCTGAAGTTAGATGTTCATGAAATACCATGCAGTAGGCTCTCTTTTCAGTAAGTTGCTGAGAAAGTTGGAATTGATCCTTCTATTGTTCGCAGCTGCTCTTAACCTTTTAGTTTGAGGTGTCTCCTCCAGGAGCTTTCCTTTGTACCTAATACTTAAACAAATGCTTATTTTTTTTAAAAGACCTATTCTTATGGAATTAAAACTGATGAAAGTTTTCCTCCTGGACCAAATTCTGATTCTACGTCTGTAGTGAATCGTGACCACAGTAATGCATAGTTCTGCTCAGAGCAGGTATTAATATATTTGGGTTCAACAAAACAATTTGAAGAGATGACTGCTTGAGATAAATAAAGGAATTGGGCTTAGCCTATTAGAAATGAGATTTGAGTTGTTTAAAAAAAAAATCAGAAGTTTTGAGTGTCAGTAACCTTTACTGAACTCAGCAAATGCTGTGTATTTTAAAATATTTTTAAAATTAGGCCATTAGTGAATGCAGTTGATAATAAACTGAAGTTACTTATAAGGCAAATTACAATTTACCTCTGGTATTGTGCTAATGGAAAACTGGCAGTAATGCTTTTAAAAGAGAGCCTGTGAATAATTTTCTCTGCTGTTGTCTACAGTGACACACACAACACTGACTGCATCGCGATTTTTAAATAACTGCATTCGTTCTTCTCCTTTTAAGTCAAATCAGTTTTATTTACACCACTTCACTTTGATACAGCTGATAGGGCCCTTGTGATGGATTTAGGAGCTGGGTGGAGGAATGAGACGATGACTCTTATTTTAATTAATGCAGTAGCTTGTTAATCTTGTGTGCTTTACTTTTTAGACATCTTAAAGACAAATGGTTTTAGTAGATAAGAAAAAACTATTAATGATGAAAAGGACAGAGGGACACTGATTCTGAATTTAGTTTTTAATGAATATTTAAAATTGTTTAAATAACGGAGGAAATTTAATGCTGTATTTTTAAAGTGGTGATCAAATGGCAAGTACTGTTTTTTTTAACTATTGCTTGTCAGAAGCTACTTTGCATATAATGCCTGAAACTGAAATTGTAAGACAAGTGCTTTTCTCGCTGTTTGTGCTAGATCTGAAATACTTTATATTAACACAAGGCTATATCAAACTCATGGACTAAAATATGTGACTGCAGAAAGAATTTGAATACCATGCAGGGTTCCACCTGAATGTATCCCACTGTAGGACTGTGGCCTTTGTTCATCCTTTTGTTTATTCCTGATTCCAGGTTTTTTTCAACTTGAAATTGAGACGTTATGTAAGAGCTCTAAGGGAGGCTGCATGTTGAAACCCAACCTTGTCTTAAACTTTTGTAAACTGGAAATCTTCAAAAATGTATTCTGTATTGCTGAATAAAGTTGACATTTTACTACTGTTCACAAAAGAGGATGTCCCCCATCATGTGCAGTCTCCGTTGTTTTAATAGTATAGCCTCCTACATTAGGCTTCTTACAGCTTCTCGTGTTCAATATTAAGCTTTGTTAAATTTGTGTGGGTCTTAAACAGTGTTCAAAAAAAAAAAAAAGTAATAATGGAAAGACGTGCACATGCATATAAAAATACATTGGTGTATATGTCTATATATACTTCTGCAAATGAAGATTGCCTTGTTTCTTAATTTTTCTTTTTTATTCTCCCATTTGGCTTGTGCTATCTGAAACAAGGCATCTGAAGCAATCCTGTTTTGTTGTTGTTTGCATTGTAGCGAAGCTCCAGAGACTTCAGCAGAGAACAACACTGTGTTGGGTGCTGCAGATGGATTTACTAGTAGAGCTAAAGGGCTTTTGGTTCCCCCAAGCATTAGCTTGTATGTCCCTCGTCCTGCCTGCAGCTTTTCCCCCAACTTACTTTCCCAGCACAACATCCCTGTTTATCTCCAGCTCACGATGCACGTGCCAGGCATGTGAGCCACAATCAAGTTGAGATGCTTTGTGGAGGGTGTGTGTCTGGCTGAAGTCCCATGTCTAGGCTCTTCCCCCAGCTCATGCCTGATACAGGCACCACCGTTCTGACCCTCACTCGGCTTTGGCATCCTTCCAGCAAATTTACCTCTGGGCCATGACCACTGCTCCTGTTTAGATACGTGATTAGAGACAGTCCTCTCACTCAAAGGGCTAGTGTTAAGAAATACCCTTTGTGAAGTTATTTTTGAAGACCAGGAAAAATAGGTCCAAATATTATATCTAAATATTTCTAGAAATCTAGAAAAGTATATAGGGATTGACATACTTTACTTCCATGGCTCCTCTCCACTTGCTACTTTAGCTTATTGCAAAGGCTTGTCAGATTTATCATTATCCTGGTTAATTAAGTCACGTACCCTCACCCGAATACTCAGACAGTAAGCTTTGTTTGATGCTGGCAAACTGCCCCAAAATAAATAGCTGCGGATTCAGAATTCACCCCGCCATCAAAGGGAAAAGGATCTGTTGACACTGCCACAATGCATTCGCTGCAGGAGGGAGAGCGCTGGAGTCTCAGAGCTGGTGCACTCAGTCATGTCCCAGCATGGGCTAAGCTTGAGAAATGTTGATCCAGAAGACAGCCGCTTATGAAAACAAATAGCATACTCTCCAGCTAAGCTTCCTGGTTAATCACTTTTATTCTCTCTGCTTCCAGTTTATTTTAAGATCTTAATTTTTACGCCTTAAAAATTAAATGTGCATTTTGTTTCAGCAGTTATTTCTAAGCACGACATATTTCCTTGCTGATTGGTAAGCAGCCTCCTGATTGCTCAGCCTCAGTTATCTATCAGTCAAAGAGCTAAGAGGGTTTTCACTTTTGGGGGAGCTATAGTCCAAAATGATGTGCTGTTATTAGTTGAAGTAAAGGCATCTTCATGTGGAAATTCGCAGCTCTTCAAGCATGCTTTTCACGGTAAAGTTTGGGGTATGCATATTGCATAAAGCACTTTGGGAAAGTACTGGACTGATCTCTCTGGGAAGTTAAGTTTTCTATTTATCCACAAAACATAGTATGAATAGTGACACTGAAATTTGATTCTCCACTTCCCAAATCCCGCCAAATCCATTCCTTATGGCTGTATGGAGGGCACTGCTGCAGATGCATAGGTCGTGCAGTTTCTGTGGCCCATCCAGTCCTTAGCATTTCTGTGGGAATGGGTGCAAAGTGGTTCAGTGGTACAGTTGTTTTGGTGCTGGATCCTGTGCAGGAGACCCTTTTTTACTGAGAACTGATTTGAGACTATCAAATCCTGTATTCTGCCCAACAGCTGCCATATGGTAAGTACTTTTGTTAGTAGGTCACCTAAGATTAATTCATAACACTAACCTTTAGATAAAAAGTTTCATATCCCATGACTTGATATCACAGCCTGAAACTCCTTTCAGTTTAAACCATGGCCATTTCTCAGCACCAAAGTGCAAGCATCTTCGTTGGTGTAAAAACAATAGGGTTGATAGTCCCGTCTGACCCAAAGCAGCTCACTTCTAGAACAGCAAACTGGCAATGTCAGTTTGATTGAATGAATGAATGAATGGTCTGTTGCATTTATTTGCAATACCTGGTGTTTCATTGACAAATGTGAGTAATGTTGTGGCACAGAGATGAAGTATGATGTTTTATTTGACAGAGTAGATTTCTCTTCTCATTTGTTTATGACAGAGCTATCTTAGAGAATGCTCTTTTTCCCAGCAATGCACTCAAAGTAGCACTTGCTTGTATAGATGTTGAAGGACGAAATTGAAGTTTTGTTCGATATAGATACAACCCTTTAGTAGGTGGAGTTGAGGGCTTTTGTTTGTTTTGGTTGGTTGGTTGAAGTGTTACTATGCATGGATGTGTTTAAAGGAGCAAACTTACATTTTTTCCCATTACAAATTAGAACTTCATCTCCTGTGACTGCTGAATATGCAATGGGAGGCACAGTGTGAAGTGTATTGCCCGGTACGTTCTAGGGAGAAACTGTATTCTTCATCTGGCTGCTGCTCTTGTTTGGGCAAAGCGTGTGGACCCAGAACTGCAGCTGGCAACTGAGACGATACTGATTCAGGTCACAATGGGGTAGCAGTTACATTTGAGAGGATTCCTTGATGACAGAGGTGACTGCCTTTCCAATGAATTGTTCTATACAGAATTATTTCCTTTTTCTGTTTTTAATGAGTCCACACTTTCTAACTTGGGTTTTGTTCCTTTATTGCACCTGTTAAACCCAAAGAAGAAATATTTAAATGCTGTGCAATACCCATGCTTGCAAACTACAGAGGCATTGTAGATATTTTGCTCTTCTTTTGCTATTTCTGTTTACCTAAATATAATGCAAAGCCAAGCAGCAAAATTTTCGATGCATGCGTCACTGTATTTATTGCTATCCCTTGGCATTCTGTGCTGAGTGGAGGAGTTAGCAGAACTGATGAATTATCCAGAGTGGATTTGGAAAATGCTCTGCTTCAGAAATAATGGCTCTGGCTTAAGTATCTTCTTTCATGATGTCCTGTTCGATATGCTAGTTAAGATACAGATTACGTGATATAAAAATCATACCTGAGCTTCTACCGGGGGCAACCTGCCCATCTGAGAGCTGCAGGAGATCTTTATTAGTGAAGCCAGTCTCTAGGAGCCTGCTGCAGAGGGCCATCGCTAGCAATTCCTGCGCCATGAGCCCAGAGGGGCTTGGTGCTGCTGCAGCAGTCACGGCTGAAAGCAATGGCCATTTCGGTTTCTGTAACACGACTGGTCTGTCTGATATCTCAAGTCTGTGAAAATAATTCTGGACTGATTGTCACCTTCCTTCAGAAAACTAGTTAGAAATCCTCTGGCTGCTTAATTGAAGTCATGTTTCTCAAGCAGCTAACTGTTCTTTTTACTCTTCTCTTAACAACCAAATTCTTTATTTCTTTTATCGGTTGCGGGGGTGGGGGGAAGACTTGCACTTTTTGTAAGCAAGGACAATTGTAACATGGAGAGACATCAAGATTAGTTTTAGGAATAACAGAATCTGCATTTTCTGAGATCCAGCCTCTGGACCATTGGGTAACACTGTCTTATTCATCCATTTATAATCTTTTAAATCCATTCAAATTTACAGAAGTAAATTTGAAGTGAAAAAAAATGTTACTTGCAGATTTAAGAAGAAAAGACAGAGGGAAGTCCTGAGCTGCAGAAAACAGTTTCTAGTTCTCTTCCTTTTTGTAAAAATGGTCAAAAATTAGGGCACTGATAGAATAATAGAGACAAAGATTTGTATTCCATGGTTTATTTTTCTCTAACCTCTAGGTACTTGTCTGCCTTATTTATACTTGCAGACTTACTGAAATAGTTATTCTGTGCTAACTCTTTGGAGGCCTCTGTTCTGCAGTAAGTTTCTAGGCTGGGACTTAATCTAGTGTAGGTATTTCTGTAGGTTTCCGAAGGTTAACAACTTTGTAGACTGTAAATGTCTCCCAGAAGGGAGCCAGGGTGTGTTGAAATTGGCTTGCCATAGGTGATAACGGTTTAAAGTTGCAAACTACAATGGGAGTGAGAGGGGTAGAGGTACAGGTGAGGGGGCTGTAGGAAAACTTTATCAGAAGACTAAAGCCAAGATATTTTGCTTTATACTGTTCGGAAAGGAGGGGGAGGAAGTAGGAGGGAGAAATGTTGTTTTGCCCCTAAACATAGTAGGTAGCCCAAAGTGATATGTGGAACTACAGAGAGAAGAGAGCAACCTGTCTGCCTTTTATGCTGGCATTTGAAAAATGAGCTCAGGATAGTGCTTTGAAGGGTGGCCTGGTAATACTATTAAAAAAAAAAAAAAAAAGAAGTCTCCACTTTCATTTCTTGATATCAGTATCAAGAATTAGATGACTAACGTGGGGGGAAAAGTGGTTTGAAATGATTTTGGGATGGTTTTTCTTCCTTTGAAAATTTGGGCGAAGTTAATTATGGAATGGCAGCGATGTCTGATCTGAAGCAGGCTCTTTCATCTCACCTCCTGCTTTTAAAATAGCTGTGTTATTATCTCTGCTTTGAGGAAGAGGGGGCAGGGGGGAGAACGCCCTGGTGCTCTCATGGCCTGGCGGTCTCTAGATGAATGAAATGCCTTGTAAGATCCGAGGCCATTAAAGATTGCAAGCAAAGAATTATAAGACTTTAGGAGGTAATTTCCCATGATGAAGATGACTGGAGGAAGACGAAAAATCTGTGGTCTGTGAAAGACAAAGAAAAAACATAAAAAATTAATGAGCCCAATTATTTTAATACTGTCCAAAATATGTTCTGTTTAAAGGAAAGTGGAGGCAGACATAGAACTTAGAGATATGATTGGTGTTTCCCCTAATCTCCGCTGATAGTCTCAGTCATACAAATGCTGATATTAACCCTTCTCTTCATTAATCACGCCTAAGTTACAACTATTAATCATTATTAAGAGCCTGCCACTGTGCTGATAGCATTTTTTGTACTAATCTAATAAAGTAAGCAGAGAGGAGCTCAATTTCCGATATAGGCTACATGTAATAGAGAGAAGCACGTACTGTACGCAGCAATATGGGCTTTAAGCATGTGCTTAAAGCTGTAAACAGAAGGTGTGCTATGACATTGAGATAGCTGTCCTCATGCAAAATCCCAGAAGGACAAGGCACTGGCTGGGGAAAGAGGTAAGAAGGGAGCTGAGGGACTTATAACTTTGATGCCTGCTAATTACACCAAAGTAGAAACGACCTTTGCCTTTGGTTTTCCTGGGGGTGTGCATATGCCATGTGTGTAGCATGATCCCAGTGAGCTTGAGAGCTGAAATCAATATTGCTGTATCAGGGTGGATACCATTAGGCTGCTGGGTAATGAGGCTTATAAACCCAGGCAGAGCTACACCAGTGCACAGGTTAATATTGCTGTATGGTGTGCTGGGTAGGTACATCAGCATATTCACAGGTTACCCATTATTTCTAAGTGACATAAAATTTGACTGGGTAGGCACACTCTAGGATTTCACATTCTTTTGAAGAAATAGACACTTCTTTTCAGTGGAAGCAGACTCTTAACTGAGCCTGTGCACTCACTGTTAACTCGTGGTTCATCTGTTGTCCCACTGAGCTTTGTTGAGTTGACTTTTGGTGGTGGCTTTGACCTGCTGTTTTACTTCTGACTTAAGAAAGCATTTAGTAGTTAATCATATCTAGGATTTTTATTTTTCAGGTCACTGAGACTAGAGCAGTGTGAGGGGGAGATATTGGATTGCTAGCTATTTTCAAGATGAGGGCTTTGGGCTGTAGCCTTCTTCTGGTGCATACGTGATTGAGCATGGTAGGTGACCATGGCAGCCCTAGGAGTCTGAAAGCCCTTAGCCATATGGGACTCAAGCATCCTCATAAGCAAAAGCAACACAGTGCATATTTACCAAATGAACTGTGACGGATCCCAGGGGAAAGGGTAGGAAACAAAGGGGGAGGGTAAATAGTACTTAAGTAACATTAGGGCTCTAAGATCAGCTAACAAAATCTCAGCTCTGATATTTTGCTCTTAAACATGGTACGTTATCCTGAACTGAGCTTCGTGTTGTGTTCTTTGAACAGTGGCTGATTCCACACCATGAACCAAGCAGAGGCTGAAGAACGGTCTCCAAGAGGCCCTGGGGAGCTTTCCCCCACGACTTTGAGCTGCTAGAGAGATGTCATTGGGTTCGTCTGCCCTCATCTCTGCTTAGACTGAGAGTTTATTAGGATGCCCTGAAGAATTTCTTGTTTTGTTTGGGCCTATGGTTAGATCTCTTCTGTCGACTTTGTGTTATTTTGCCCTTTGGTGAAGATCTAGTGCATCTGCGTATGCTCTCAGTTTGAGGACTGTGTTCTGCCTTTGCAGTCTTTTTTCATCTTTTCATGTGACTGCATTACAGTGCTCTGCTGATGGAAGGTAATTCAAGCAATTGAAGGCCCAAAATGAACTTTTCTGGGATATTCTTGCAGTCCAACATTTGCAAACAGTTCTGTTTTGATTTGGGATAAGGCCACCTTGTACGGGTTTTGTATCCACTTGTATGGGTTTTGTACACCAGCTTGCTAACCATTGAGGTGGTCTGGGGTTCCAGCACTGCTGCGGCTTCACCAGCTCCTTGGGTCTCTGCTCGCTGTCTTCAGGTGATCAGTGGGAAGAGGCAAGTAAACTGCTCTTCTGAGGAAGAAGGTTGGAGCAGTCCCTTCCCCAGCAATGCATTAACAGTGGCTTGGCAACAACAGAGAACCCCAGGGGGTTGTGGGACCACTTATCCTTTACAATGCAGTGATTTTTACAGTCAGTGGCCCATGCAGAGAGAAGTAGTAGTGTACTTCTCTGTTATCAGAACTCCAGATTCAGGCAGATACCAGAGAATTCGTTATGGTGTGTTTGTTTTTTTTAAGACAAGTGTCTTGTCTTGCTCCAGTAGGAAATCTTAGCTTCAGCTATAGTCTGGTGAGTCTAGAAGCCACGATCTAAGCAAGAACCTTGCAAGTCAAGGATCTAAAACAATAAAACATCTGTGATGGTTACTGCTGAGTTAATGGCCCAATGATGAAGCAAATCTCTGCTTCTAATCTGCCTGATCTGGGTTTTTCCCCTGCAGCCACACTATTCTCATCTCACACAATAATCAACTGCAGTGCAATATAATCCAATCCAATCCAATCCAATGCAATAGTCTGCTTTCTCCTTTCCTTCTCAGTCTGGGTTTATTTTTCATCCCGTACTACAGAGCAAGGGGGCACAGGGACATGAAGCTGAATTCATTGCTCTCCCTCTGGGTCAGTGAGAAATGACTCAAATCTTTTCCTAGATCACTGAGTTGCCATCATGTCCCAGTGACCTGGCACTCCTTGGCAGAGACATGAAAAATGATCCTTTGCCTTCTATGTGGCACTGGCATTGTGGGTGAAAAATGCTCCCCTTTTTATGCCTGCTTATTTTATGGCTTTGTGCATTTTCCAGATAAGCTGTGTGATGGCCCTCTCGTTAATCAAGTGTATTGCTGGCCTATGAACCACTAGCCTAGAACAATCTGTTAGATTTGACCCTGCTGAAGGCAGGACAGAAGGGGATAGTGATTCTGGAGAGATGGGGAATGTGTCTAATAACATCATGTTTCTTTGCTGAGAGCCGCGACCTGAGATAAATAAGTGAATCCATCCAAGATTAGCCTGGTTATTTAGCAGCCTCTCTTTGAAATGCATGAAGCATTCACTCCTCTTTGCTCTGTAAGAAAACTAGTGATTCTCAGTTAAGGGTAAAAGAGAAGGGAAGAAAATCAAGAAATTGGCACTGGGGTGCTTTTAGGCAAGTTTCTCAAAAATGCCAAAGAATGACACTTCTGTCATTTTCCAGTTAGGTATGTTAGTTCCAAGGCTTTTTATTTTCGAATGTTGAATGCCCTCTTAAATATTCCTCCCCCTCCCCAGTGAGACTGCTAATGAAACAAACAGATGGTGATTTGAACAGAGTAAAAAGAAACAATAAAGATGTACTTCTAAATAGCTAGGCAGAGCAAATTACATAGGAGACTGGGGAAAAAGAAAGTGATGGAAAATTGGGAATGAAACACCCCCAGTATTCCTATTGTTCATCAAATGGTCCAGCGTGCAAGTGGAAGGATGTTTGATTATCTTCCATAACCTGATTTGCAAAAAAGCAGAAGAGGTGTGGGGGTTTTTTGCTTTTTTGTTTTTTCCCTGAAAAATGTTGGAGGTGATAGGGAATTCCAGTCTTGATCAAACACAGCGACCAGTCAGCCTCTGTGCATCTCATTGCTGTCTCAGGGCTGCTGTGTGTCAGCAGTGAGATTTGTTTGGCTTCTATTTTGAGCAATGCCTGAGAGAAAAACCTAACTTTTTTTGTTTACCTCTTTCTCACACTAATGCAATTTGAAATGTTGTACCAGAGGTTTTGGGAGGCTTTGGGCAATAGTCGAAACTGTGAGCTTCTGAATATTAGACTGTATTGTAACAAACGGAGTATTCTCCCACGCTCAAGAAAGGGGTTGGGGGAGAATGGCCCTTGGGCAGGCTGCCTCTTTCGCTCTCCTCTTTCTACGCTCCCCTCACCATCCACGGGCGCCTTGTGCTCCATGCTAGTGGGTTGACTGATGTTGCTAGTTTGCCTTTCAGTAGTGCCTTCTCTCTGGAGATGGCAGTGTGCTTTGCAAACACTGTGAATTAAGATTTGTAAACTGCAGTGAGGAGAGGGAACGAAACAAAGAGAAATAACTTACTTATTACAAGTCTGAAGTAAAAATATATAGGGAGATTGGACCTAAGACTGCAGAATATTGCAGGATTTGGAAAAAGAATACCCTAACTGAAGCTATTGCTGCTCTTCAATTCAATGAAGAGGGTTCTGTTGTGGGAGCAATGGAAGTGTCCTCCCCAAACACCCACTGTCACCCTCCTTGTTCATCACAGCTCACTCTACTGGCACAAGGCACGGCACTGCAGGCGGTTATGTTAACTGTTGAGCACTTTGGGAAGTTGTAGATGACTCAGACTAGGATGAAAATCCTCTGGGTGGGAAGAGGGGAAATGATACCTTTACTTCAGGCCTAGCAACCAAAGTGGACAGGAAGGGCATGAGTTTTAGAAGTACACTTAGCTGTGGAGTGACCTCCTCCTTCATCAACACTTGACTATGTGGAAGTAACAAGTGAATCAATATCCAAGATACAAGTATCTCCAAAGCTTTTGTATTTCAGTGTGTTCCAACTCTTGTAGTAAAACTTAGTTGTGGTCTTCTGTTGGCTGAAGTTGCAACAGCACCCTCATTAACACACAGCCAAATGTTTCTCTCTCTTGCTGAACCAGAAATCTGTTTTGTTTGGCTGGCTTTTGTTTGTTGTGAACAAAACATGTCCCCTTTCTGCTGTGCCTATAATTGTACGCCAAAAAGAGGAGGAAGGCAAAGCAGTGTACGTATCTCTGTAACTATCAAAAGACAGCTGTGGAGCCTTTGAAAGTCATACTTGACCTCCCCTTGCGGTATGGCAAGTTCCCTGGTTCCCTGCTGCACCCTTGTCTCAGGTTGTTAAGACTGTGATGGTTGTATCTCCCACAGCAGAAATAAATAGAAGCAGTGGGTGTCTTCATGGCCACAGCTTGGTGCAACTCAGTTTTGTGCCAAAACAATTGTGGGACCTGCTGAGTCTCACAGAGAACCTTTTGTGTCACTTTGTGCCTTCAACTAGGTTTACTGAATTATAAATATGTAAGTTAAGCAAGAGCAAATTCCTCTCATGCAGATACACACAAGTTCTCAGTGCATGCACTCAAACTGTAGTCTCTGGAGAGAACTGAAACAATAATAACTTAGCCCTGGCTTGAAATGTTTACACAGACTATTGTGTAGCATCTTATAGACAACTAAAGCTTCACAGCCTCTTTGTAAGCTAGGAGGAAATTATTATCCAGCTTTTATCCTGGTGTACTTAACAGGCAGAGAGAGGTGAAACAGCTTGACCGCAGCATGCACTCTGTGAGTAAGGACCAGACTCCTTGAATCCTGACTTGCTCTTCGGATGGCTAAGTTGTGTAAGCTTGCCTCAAAGAAGAGGGTTCACAAGGCAGAGATCTTTGAAAGCATCCAAGGGATTTAGAGGTGCAAAGTGCCTTCCAAAATGTGTATTCCCTTGTGTATGTAATATGTCATTAGTAAGGCTCTGCATTACTACAAGATGTGTAAAAATGTACACTACCTCCAATAGTTTCGAGGACAAAAGCTGTGTTATCAAGCACCATGCATATGTAAATGTCTAGTCAAAAACATAATTAATGCAGTTGTTTTTCATTATGTGGAATCAGCTTTTTGCTGATCTGTGCATCACAAGTTCAATCCTGCTGACAGAGACTAGAGAGCTGCTTTTAGCTAAAGCAATGTCTGTGTTTTACGTCTGCTATCACAGTCTGTGATGTGCAGTATGGTGACAACTGATGCATCTAAGTGGCCATTAATTAGCTTTAGTGGTATGTTTTGCTACGTTTCTGTAAAGACTAGCAAATCATTACCGTGAAGTTGTATAAAAGTGAGTTTTGCCATACTTTAGCAGACTATTGGATCACCAATTCCAGGAGCAGTCAAAACTTCAGGCTAATCTGATTTGAAACTGGTCTTATCCAGGCTTTCCTAGAGGGCTGTGTGTGATGCAATGGTATTTAAGCTTGTCTTGCTTAGACAAACATTTCTGTAGTTTTCCAGAGCCTTTGAGAAGGAAGAGCTTCAGGACAGCTGGGACTTGTCTAGTCTTCCAGAAATCTTTCTGTGCAGCTCCATGATGGTGTGAATGCTCTCCTGGATCGCAAGTAAGAAGCAGCCTCCACAATACAGAGAGGAATGCTGGCGGCAGACAGTCCTGGGAGAAGGGAAGGACCAGGAGGAGAGTGGGGAACAGAGAGGGCAGGGCATATCTGTGTTGCACAGATCACAAATCCAACAGAAAACATGAGCTTATCTATCAAAGGTGAAAATACCATATTCTAAACTATAACACTGAGGTTGGCTTAACTGGCAGAGCTGGTCTCTCTAAGTGATGGGACTGAACTAGTAGATGTCACTTCTCTTGAGTCTAATCAGTCAGGGTGGCCTTGTTCAAGCTGAGAGCTTTGAGGGGATGGAGAGACCCTCATGTACTTCTGGAGCTTGTCAGAGTTTCCACGCTGGGGTCTCAAACCCATGGAGATAGCTCCTTTCTCAGGAGTAACAGTGGTGCAGAGAATTTTAGTGAGTATGAAAATAAATGAGATACAGAAAGAATCTTCACTGCCACATAATTGAGCTAAAGCATTGGGAAATGTCTACAGTACAAGTATATGGTCAGTCTGGGAACTGAGTGGCTGGAACTGGAGCCAAAGTAAGTGGTGAAGACATGGGCTAGGCAGGCCAGATACCTGCTTTTCTGTGTCTGTGCAAAGTCCTGTGATGGGGATAAAACTTAAGCCAGGCTGGCCTTGGCCCTCCTGTGTCTAAAGCTAAAGTCAGTCTGCCTTGTGCTAGCAACTAGGACAGGATGGAGCAGCAAGGAGAATGCAAAGTGGGAATGTAGTAGCTGTGTTCTCTCTGCTTTTTCAAGGAGCTGAGAGAAAGGGAGATGGCTTTGAGCCTTGAAAAGGAAAAGGATGTTGAGGCATTAGGGCCTCAAGAACTAATGTAACTTCCTAGTATGCCCTTGAGTAAATCGCTTGGTTTCTGTGTGTCCTAGTTCCTGTCTCTGTAAAACCTTATCTTTGGGCCTTTGACGAGTGGTGTCTGTTAATGATTACATGGCGCTCAGGTTATAACGTGATGGAGTTCTCAGGGATAAACCCTGCTGGGAATTTGGAGACACTGGAAAAGAAAAGCTTGGGACTGCATCCTATCTGTTACCTCTTGGGAGGGTTGCTGTTAGTTTACAGTGTCAAAGTGGAGAGAGCATCGTTAATCAGATGGGTATGAACAGTTGTATTGCACAGAGCCCTTTCATGTAGTTTCAGATGCTGTGAAAGGAGACATGAGAGGAAACTTCAAAAATGTAAACGGCTGTCGAAAAGGGGAAAAGAACCATTTGTTCTCTGACCATGTGGATGGGACAAAAATAGTTGGCTTTAAGTTCAGATCAAGGCTAGAGTCTGGAGAAAACTTTTTATAAAGGTAGTGAGGCACCGAGGTAGGCTGTTGGAAGTGTTTAATAACAGCTCAGAGAAAGCTGTCAGAAATAGCACTATATCGTTCTCTGCCTGAGTTGGTCTGTGATGACCATCCACCCTGCTTTCTTAAGTCATGATAGGGAAAGAACATGCTCATTCACCCTTGGACAGGGTTCAGTCCTGGTGTTATATTTGCTGTGGATACCTTTGGGAATGGACTTCAGTACTTAGGTGCTATCTTGCTATTCTCCCTGAACTTTTCCTTACTTTAGTTCATGTCTTTAGACTTATATTGTGGAAGAAACTGAGAACACTCTCTAAGCAAACTTATTGTAGTAACTTTGAGCAGTTTCTAGCCTGGCCTTGTGACAAGCAGGCCATGATTTATTTATAAGGGAAGTTATGCAGACATGGTAAGGAGTTAGCCATTGACCCTTGCAAAATGTTGTAATAAACTGATGATGGAGGAAGGATAAGAAAAAAATCAAAGAGCCTTTACATCAAAGGCAGAGAGAGAAGCTGCAATTAACATGGTCAGCTGTGGGACATCTAGCAGGGGAGAGAGCGGGTACCAGAATTTGCACTGGTGTCCCCCATCCAGACTATCAATCTTGCCAGGGAGTTTGACAGGCAGGAAAAGTCAAAGAGCAGCTGAGGGATTCTGAAATCAAAGGACTTTGAAAGCTGGATCAGAGAATGGAGCACAATTTTCCCATCTGCTTTGAATTTATTGTTGCTAATGAGGAAGCAGCCTCAGGTTTGAATGAATCAGAGGGGTCATTTGACACTTTTGTCAAATTCAGAAGAGTATCTGGGGACTGTTTGTCAAAGTTAACCCCTTCATTGTCAAGCATACACAAATGAGCAACTTGCAGAGAGATGCCCTAAGGGGAAAAAAAAGTTGGCTTCTTGCAAGCTAACAGAATGTCCTGTTTGGATGTCCAAAATCATATGGTCCTATTTGTCTGTATGACCTGGTGGGAGCACCTGCAGGCAGAGCTGAAAACCCCAGCATCAGTCCCTCCTGGTGATCAATTCATAGGTGTATTTGTTTCTTCTGCTCTGTTGCTGATGTTCACTTTGGTCAGAAATTTGGTTCACTTGGTCTGCAGAGCCAGAGTTACAGGGCTGTGAATCCAAGATCTGCAAGTACCTTTGCTGTATAATCTATGATTTATATAGAAAACTGGAAATGATTCTGTGGAATATTTATTTATATCTAGGCCCCATGCCACCTTCTTGTCTGAGGCTATCTCTATCAGCAAAAGTTGCATGAACAGAACAGACCTCTTTCCAGCTTCCCTGCTATGTTTCCTAAGCAACAGGGATTGCACAGTGTTTGTGTGAGGGAGCAGATGAGAGAAAATAGGCTGATGGGACTGAGATGAGTGTTCGAATTAATTTGAGGCCTTTTGCAATTGATGAGAGTTCATCTCGAAATTGGCAGCCTCATTATTTTGAATACCAAACACCGCCACCCCACATCCCCCAAAACTTTTCTGTGCTCATTGACCTTTGCTGCCTGTCACCCTAAATGCTGATGCCATCACATTTGATTTTCTTTGACTGCTTCTGATAATGCTGAAGGCACAAAGGTCAAAGACTAAAGCCATGGGGTTCTGCTTGCTAGGGTTATGATAACTGGCTCAGCTCAGAGCAGGGATGATTCTAGCCTTGTCTACAAGGCAAGTGCAATAGCTGAGACTCAGCAGAATTGCAAATCTTCAGAAGGGTACAAAGCATGCAAGAAGAAATGTTGGCATGAGAGCTGAATCCCTGACTCATAATCTAAGAGCTTGTCCGTGCAAGCCAAGGAGTCTCTGTCACAACGGGGGGCTTGGTGGCTCACGCTGCAAAATTCGACTCTGCTTTTGAGCACTGCGTAGCTCAGAGCCAAGCTGGTTCATGGCATAGACACCGATTGCAAAAATGAGTTCTGGGGTTGCACTCAGAAAACTTGCAGAGTGAGTGAATGGATGCCTGAGTGGGTCCATCTCCTGTGAATCCTTTTCTAGCAAAACGCACTTAAACGTGGCACAAAATAAGACGGATTAGGCCTGACCATTCAGAAGGGGACGCAGTATGGCCTTAACTTAGCATTTCCAACCTGACCACATCATGTCTGAAGGAGGTATATCAGAGGGGGGCCCTGCCTGTGGGCTCTGAGAGACAGGAAGCTTCCGAAAAGTTCCCAGACTTTTAGCTTCTCTCTGGCTCCCTCTTCTGAATTTGCTGTGGCTTAATTTTTATGGAAATTTTGTACAGTTTTCTTTGTTATAGAGTTTTTTCTCATAAAATTTAATTTCTGGGCATTGTTATTTCTACATCAGTTCTTTGTTTTCTTTGCAATATGGTGCTTCAGTGATGTGCTTATCAAACATATAAAACAGGGGCTCTTGACTGGGGGGCCTCTTGACTTGTCAAAGAGTTGCTAGAGGAAACCAGTAATGCTGGAGGGCAGCTGAGGCTTTTGTTGCTGACATCACTCAGGTGGAGATGTACAAATGAACTATCAAGGCTTAGTAACTCCTACACATCAGCTGAGCCACACAAATGTCTTTACACATGCTCTTAGCTTGCTGCAACTGTAAGGTAAAATGTGTTAACTTATCAGTGTGGATTTAGGTTGGTGCATTTAACCTTGCGCTTCTAGTGGCTGAGAGCGCATGCACAGTGAGTTGCCATGGCTCAGCTGACATTCAGTAAGTTGTTAAACTGCGGTAGGCTGATCGTGTGGCTGAACCCTAAGATTTGCATGAACTTAAAATCATAAAATGAAATTACTCTTTTAGGAGTCATTCACAACCAGTCTCAATTTGCAATCAGACTAAGGCATATGACAATATCTATTGTGCCCCATCTTACTGCTCTTCTGAAAGACTTTGCCTTTCCCCAGCCATTTCTTTTTTAGCTGTCTCCTTGAATATCAGGATGTGTAGTTTTAGGGCGATCCATCCAAGTTCAGCAGTATTGCACTGGGTCTCTTAACAGCACTTTCAAGGCTAGTTCAGTGATTTGTGATAAAGCAGTAGATATCAAATAAAGGAGGATGAAGGATGCTGTGGCCATTGGTTAATGTGATATTTAGGATTATGTTTTTAAGCAGAATTATTGGGAATTAAAGGGACAATGAGTTTTCAAGGATGTTTTATCTATTGGGAATGTTTAAACCAGGAAATGCACAGTGTCGATAATATAACAGGATTAAAGCTTGTTGCATCACAACCAGCACAATTTTGTTGCCAGCTAGTAGCTAGAGTACAAAGCCCGTATGCAGCAGTTAATTCTCTTATTTGGAGGCCTTCCTGCTTACTGTCTACTAAATTGCAAATACTGACTGACAATAGTTAGTTTAAAGCACTGTCTGTCCTCAAAAACTCCTCTCTGAACTACTGACTTGTTCCCACCGCTGTACCCAAGCTCACTGGACAGCAGACTGAACTTGGCAGTAAAATCCCCTGAACCAGATGGAGCCTCTAAATACCCTAACCATTGCACAACCCAGAGGGGTCTAATCTTCCTGAGCCAAGCTAGAATTAGTAGATCTATGTTAGCACAAACTGGTTATTTAAGTGAACTGTAGATATTTATCCCCTTGACTAAAGGTTTGCTGACTCTAATATTAAAGTTACTTAGCAATCAGGTAATGCACATTAAAACAGGACCATGGCATAGGCCAGTCTCAGTCTGCCATCCCTGATTGCTAAAATTACCAGTCTCGTTGCTCACAAAGAGCACAGTAAAATTGATCCTTCCATTCCCTCCCTGCCTTCCTCCCTCTCTTTTTCTGTTAATGCTCCTAGTGTGAATGGAAAGGAAAGCTGTAGTAATCAGAGCAGTATTGTTGCTGTCTTTCCCATAACAACAGCACCTGCCCAGTGACTAGAGCACCATGCTGGCTACAGTAATGTCACAGACGTGCAAACCTGGGATAAACATCAAAGAGTCCTAGTCCTGGGCTCTAGCAGCTGGTTTACCCTTCAAAGCTTGCTTCAAGCTGGCCGCAAATGTGCTAACAAGGTATGAAAAAAGGCTGCTGGGAGGAGGGGGGAGGAAAAAAGCGCTGTAGAAATGACTTGGGTTTACTTTAATTTTATTTTTAAAAGTGCTGTAGCACTGCATGTTGATGTAATAGCTGCATGTAATCGTAGGGACTGTAGAAATAAGTGATCTCTTCTGTGACTTATTCGGAGGGCTCCTGGTGGAGAGTTCCCAAGGAGCAGGAGGGGAAGAAGAGAAGCAGGAACACTGAGGGGCTGTTTTATGATTATAAAAGAGCCTGTGACATTTTCTGCATAAGTCGATGTACAGTAGATTTCAAGTGATAGTAATGGACCCTGAAACCCCTTTGTGGGCCAGCCCTAATAAAAAACATCTGAACGTAACTAGTTCATTGCAGGCATTTCTCCGTCAGGTGCGGAATGTCCAAATATCATAAAAGCTGTAATAAAAGCGGGTTAATAAGGCAATGATGAAGTCCCCAGTTGACTTCATCTAAAAAAATCTGTATTTATATTTCAGCTAGGATGGCTGAAGCTTTATTAGGTCCCTTCCCTGCCTCCTACATCTGCTTCATCTTGGGTTTATTTGAGCTATACATCACCCCACCCATGAGACATTAATGCTATCTGCAAACTCTGCAGCCCCCTCCTAAAGGCTTGCCGAAGCTATACTGCCCTCCAGGAAGTGTGTGTTCTACAGCAAATGGCTGGGAAGCAGGCAACTCTCACCAAAGCAAAACGGCACAACCTGCGCAACACGGACCTAGCTATGAAAATGGAATTCATGTCAGTGATCAGTCAGGATCATCTGGGCTTGATTCTTCAGAAGTGCCCCAAATCCCTTCCTCACTCTGCGTGGGCACGTGCATTGAACAGACAAGGGTACCGGGAGACTTCACGTACGTGAAATCTCATTCCTGCACTCAGCAAATGCTGCTCCCTAGTCACCAGATACATGAGAGGAGCAAGTTCAGGGGAACTGTCTCAATAGTTCTTGCTGAAAGCAGACATTGGTTCACCTGGAAGGTCTGAAATTGAGACGAGGCAACGGGTTCTTCAGAACCAAACAAATGATCTGCTCTTTCATTGTGGCCTCCATTCACAGTTTTCTTCTGAAGCCTTTTATATGAATGAGCTAGAAGGACAGACTTTTAAAGTGGGTCAGGGAGAGGCAAAGACTTGCTCTCAGCTATAAAACCCAGCAGGACACATGATTCCTTTGAAGAGCACTGTAATAATGATTTAAGTTTTAGTTCAGGAGTCGAACCTTGTTGTGTTTTCAAAGCTGTGCAGTGCTGTGCTCCTAAGGAACTGAAGAGTGATAAATTCTGCAAAACACCACTTCCTTTGTAGGGAGCAGAAAATAATTTCAGCCTGAGCTGTCATAGGGAACACAATGCTCTGGCATTGACATCTCTTTCTTGGCAATATGCTCAGTACGCCTGTAAGTTCCTTTGCCTACACATTTCAAGAGACTTAATACCAAGTGAATCAGTTAATTATCCCATCTTCCCAGGAGGAGGTGTAACTAGCTTTTTACCTGTTAGGCAGAAAACAGAGTGCTAAGTGACATTCTAGAGAGTCACGGCAGAGTCAAGCACACAGCTCAGAAGTTGGCTTTTCCAGTCCCTTCCGTCTTGGTGGCCGCTGCCACCAAGGCTTTCTTCAGGTTTTTTGCATCCAAGAAGCTGTGAGGGATGTGCGAGTTCCTGTTGGGCATGCAGCCCAGCACTGCACTGCACTGGTGCCTACCATTAGAATACCTTATGCTAGAGGATGTGCCCTCCCCAAAACCCTGCTAATGAGAAGAGCTGCCTGTGCTTAAGAATAAATATCATTTGTGACTGGGTTATTTATTTTGTATGCAGTGATTTTTCCCAAATTTTCCAAAGCTTTTTCCCTTCTCAAGAGAATTACGAGTAAATTGAATTCATTACCTGAAAGTCAAGTTCATTTTCAGTCCCTAGCAAACTTCATAGCTCCTTTGATTGTGTCCATGTAGGGTGTGTTAAGAGGGTCTGTGTAATTTTTTGGTTTGAACGTTGGTGCTTTTCACTATTTACTATTACTGAATTCTTGAAATAGGAAAGTGTTCTTTTACTGCCAGCGTGCAGTCTGCCCTGGAGTGGAGGATGACAGTGCATGTGATGCAGAATGATTTAGGAAAAGGGAATGTAGAGGAAGAAGAAATTTTAACCAAAAATGCCACAGAAGTTGCTTCTCTTGGGGAACATTGCCCTGGGATCCCTTCTGATCCTGCAAATTGGATTGGCCTGGGGGAGGAGGGTCATCAAAGCATGTCAGAAGTATCTGAAGTTCCAAAACCAAAGTACTTGACACTTCTGAAAATTGGACCATTTCACTGCGAGGTGTCACTGGAGACACAATCCATCCATAAAACTGTATGGATCTGTCTTATTTATCTGCAAAAAGATAAAAGACCACTGTTATGTCAAGAAACGAGAAAGCTTGAAATCTGATCCTGAGATAATCAATCTTGATGATGCATTAGGAAGGACAGCCAGAAACTGTGTTGTTACTGATGGCAGCACTGGCGGTGGCAGTGCGCCCCATGTGCAGCACTGAAGACAAGGCCTCTGCCTTGGAAAACTTGCCATCTAGAGAGAGAATGTGCAAAGCAGGACAAGAGAGGGAATGACAGGTGCACTCTGGTTAGATTTCTTGCTTAGGTTTTTTGAAAGCATATGAAAGATTTTTAATTTGATACTTGCCTGAGGACAAGGCAAAAATGCATATAGCTTTTATTTCATTTAAAGGGTCTTTGCTTTATTGGAAGTTATGTTACTACACCCACAAGGGCCTTTAATATTAGCCAAAGCTTCTAAGTTGACACTGAAGTGAGAAATTAGGTCACTGGAAAGTGATGGGTAGAAATTGTAAATAAGATTGCTTATGGGGCTGATGTTGTAGACAAGAGTGATAGTGATGTTTGAAGTTTACCATCTGTGCCCAGGAAAAGAAAAACATCCTGTGAAGCAGATGGTCAAGTACCCTTTCATGCTGTCCTCCTCAGAAAGGGTTGTCTCTAAATGTACTTATCATAACTTTGTTATGCAGAGCACTCAGTCATGTTTTCATGCTTTCTTTGATTTTGTTCTGATCCTCTGATTATTTGTCACCAGACATGTCTTTACCAAAGTATATGAACTGTTTGGTGGCATCTAAGTCAATCTTTCTAAATTTTTCCATGCCTTTCTGCCATTCAGGTTTAGTAGAGAACAGAATAACACTGACTATTATTAGGACATTCCAAAAATAATCAAAAGTAAGGTCTATGTCTCCAAGTGGGCAGATAAATGAGAGAAATGCAGAAAAAGGTCTGTGAATGGCACAAGGCCTAAATCCCACAAATTGCTGAGGAACCGAAATACTCTTGACAGCGTGTACCATACTGACTCTCGTCATAATTCTGCAATGAGCTTTATGCAGGCTGAGCCGGGCTGCCATGCAGGGCTGAGACATAGCTTAGCAAGCCTTGTTGACTTGTATAGCGCTTTGCTCAGAAGCACTGACGAAATTTGCCTCAAGACTTATCGATACAGAGTGGGATTTGGACACCTCTGGAGCTACAGTCACAGATACAGTTGTAAAGATGTCAGCATTTCCAATTAGACCAATTCTCCATCAGCGCAAAGGCCAGGCATTGGTATACTTGTCTTCTCTATTAGGTTTCTTATCTCTTCCTTACAGCATGGTCCAGAGCATCAAAGCAAATTCGATACTTCCTATTTTTGAGAAACTAAAAGCCCACTGTAAGGTCCAGATTTTCAATGTAAAGTTTTTCCTGCATCTTATTTGCATGGCTGAGTTATAACCCTCTAAATCACAAACAGAAGCACTGGCAGACTCTAGCTAACAGCTCTAATGGATGCCATTATAATTCTGCTGCTAGTTGGCACTGAACGTTCACTATCTCATCAGCATAAAGGGACGCTGTCAACTTGAAAAATCGTGTCTTCCTCAGAGTTTTTTTTTTTAAAAAAAGGCTATACCTACTATTGTTACAAATAAGTCTTTACAACAGCTGTAGCTAGAAGAGAGGAAGGATGGGAATGGGATTCCTTTTAACTGTCTCTGTTCAATGCCTTTACTTTGTGTATTTGACAGCACTTTATGGGGCATCAGTGTCGCTGATGTGTGTGAGCACCTCATCTCTCGTACGCTGGCAAGGTAATGTCTGTCAGGAGGTGAGGGTGTGGAAGGGTCAGCAAAGGAGAGGGGATGCTTTTGACCCAGGCCTTTTATTGACAGCAGCAGCGAAAGTGAGGCTGAAAAAGCTACAAGAAAATGTATATATATGGAGAACAGAGATCAAGTATATAGGATGCCGTTGTGCGTAGTGCACTGCGTAGAGCTGGTTTGTAACACGATGAAGAGAAGGAGCCCTCCCCCCAAGCTCCCCTCCACCTTACTTCTGTCTACAGACATGATTGTTACAGACACTCTGTGCACTGCTATTTAAACAGAAATCTGTGCAAACCGTGCATTTCTTGAGATGGGCTGGTTTTGAAATTTTCCAAGTTGTCAGCATCCCTTTAAATACAATGCTGTTTTCTGGTTCCTGGAGGAATTTGCATCTAACCTGGCATAAAAGGAAGGGCTCATACTTGGCATATATTCTTTCAGATTAAAATCACAAATGACTGGCATGCTAAAGAGAACCATCCGCTACCACCAACTCTGCCAGCCTCCTCTAAAGTGTGCTCGGCTGCCTCAGCCCATAAATGTGGTAGCAGATGACAAACCTTTTGCTAAACCAGTGAATAATATCTCTGTCTTCCCTGTTCAACTGCTAAAGTAAATGGTTCTGTTTGGGCTATTGCAGGCACTTTATTCCTCCTGGCTTCTCAAAACTACAGCCTCAGACTGCTGCTTCCGGCAGAGGAACTGGATGATGGAATAAAATTGGGAGACCAAGTTTGCCATCTCCTGGGCAGAAGGCATAAGCTTCCAGGAAAGTTTATTTTATACCATTTCTTCCTCCCTTTCATTCTCACTCTTGTTTATTTGTGAAAGACCAAGACCTTAGGAGAAGTCTAGGAAGCTTGCTGGCTTGTAATGCCAACTCCGGGCTACTGCGTTCACTCTTCCTCCTGTGACACTGTAAAATAAGATACTGAATTTGTGTCACAGGGTGGGTAGCACACTCAGTATTTGCGTTATGTACCTCGTATGTACTTCAGCGGTAGCAATGTCGGTGGCAAGACCTGTATGCACTCACAACCCCAGAAAAGGGGCTCTGTAGACTACTGAACAGATGCACAACAGGAAGGTTCTCATGCATTTAAAATGCCAAGCATTGGTTAGTCACTACCACATAGGCTCTGTAGAGGACACAGACATTACAAAAGCTATAGCAGGTGATCTAATTATTGACCAGTTACTGTCTAGCACCTTTAGTTTTCACAGACAATTATACAAATTGCTTCAAAAACTGATGCCTACAGTGAGGCTCCTAAGGATACCAAGTAAGTGGTTAGTATCTCTAAGGGCTGGGTGTAACAAACTTCCATTTCTTTCTACTGATTTGGGAAAATATCTCACTCAGTTCCTTATCTCTAGCTCTTAACTCTTCTCTGGGGAGGATCTGCGGGTTACTGAGAGTAACTCAGAAATTCAGGACCTTTTGCATATTCTCATCAGGCCTGGCACGCAAATCCCTCTGCTGGAGTTTGTGAGGTTTAAATCACCAATGTTTCCAGTGCTACTGCAGCACCTTCAAGTAGGGGCCATATGAATGCAAAACATTAGAGTTGTTTGAAAATGCTGGGCAGGATTAACAGGGATGGCAGGTAAGCCAGTGTAATGCTGTAATGCTACAGAACTGTGCAAGTGCAGTGATACTCCTGACCTGAGTTATTCAATAAACAAGGCCCAAATGTCCCAAGCATTGCTAACCTACTATGTGAAAACTTAGCAACTACCTGCATAACATCTGTGTAGATAGCCAAGATAATGTGAAGGTTAGTGTAATGACTGTGTTACATAATTAAAGTTTCTGACTAAGGGGTCAAAAAGTTAGAAAACGGACAGGGGAGGTGTGATTCCTCAGTGTCCAATACTACTGATTTGTTACAACTGTAAGTGCCTACTTTACCTCTCTGCAGCTTAGTGAGTGGATTCTATTAAGGGGTATGTGAGAAGGACTGGTGAAATCATTGAACTGGTTACTTTTATAGTTTCCTGTTATTCTTGAAATGATATTCTTCAGCCTGTAAACAGAATTATTATGACTCAAAATAACAAATAATGGATTTTAAAGCAGCTAAGGAAATGACACTGCTAGATGTTGTTGTTCATAACACCAAGAACTGAGATTAAGCTGGGATATTGTGATTTTAAAGAGAGAAGCCCTTCACTTATCAAGAGATCTATCACAAATTTGTTACAAAATAAGTCTATTTCACTTCTAATCTGGGCATGGGGTCCCATATCTATTCTTAAACTCTGTTACCTCCAATGAAGATCAGATACCTAACAAATTATGACTAGTATTTTTTTTTCTTAGTTGAACACAATTTTAAAATAGATTAGTGGTAATAAAATAATTTGTTTGAAGTTTTAAGAATACCACCTCAGTTAAAAAGAAAACAAAAAAATTTCATAGGTGATAGTTTTGGGAGAGCTTGACTATGTAAATTTCACACTCTAAAACCAAAACTTAACGCAGGGTAACTACTATTGCTTCACCAAATTGTCATGACTCCTGTAAAGTCTTCTGCTGTTTTAAACCAACATTCAAAAAGTGTTATGATTCCGAGTTTACACTCCAATTAAAGGCTTCTTCACCCTAAGAAGTTCTTCATGCTCTCAATCCCAAAAACCATGCAATTTTTAGCCTGAACTCCCTGAAGTACATTTTCTTGCAGTCACTTTCAGTAAGAGGAAGCAAAGTTTCTTTTTACAAACAGTACTTAGAATACAATGTTTTAAGTGCCTTTTCGATACTTTGATACAGTCAGATCCAGCACCGTGTCTGGATCGTGAAATTACAATTTAAATTCAACTTGTATACTCGAATTTTACGAACAAATTTCTCACTAAGTGCTTTGCTTAGTGTAACTGAATTGTCACTTGATAAACAGTTTGTTGTTTTTCTGCTCCTCAAATAATTCTAGAATGAAGATTGACTTTTTGAGCTCTACTTCACAGTGAAGCTTTGTGGTTTCCTGGGAGGAGGAGTTCATTCAGGTGATTCACATACTATGACAGCTCTATCTTTTTTTTTTTACTAACGTCCCTCGACCAGACTTCTTCAGAAATGAACGACTGTGGTGAACCCCTTCAAGGGAGCAGCTTGTGAGTGAAAAATGGCTACTAGGATGCTGAAAGGTACTGATAATAGAGCTTACTATGCTTACCCCTCACAAGTGGAGGGGAATTTCACTGTTTCCTTTATACTTATAACAAAAATGGAAAGCTGGGAGAGAACTAAGCTAAAGGGAGGTGTTGGCACCGGAGCAAGATGGTAATAAAATAGTGATGAATACATTTAGACTAGCCTACCAAATAGCAGCAATATGTGGAAAGAGGATAAAAACCTAACTGATTTTAAGAGAGCAATCATTTTACAGAAAAGATAACATGTGATTGCCTGCAACAGCACACACATTATTCTATGTGTAATGGTCTCTGTAAGTAGGTTTTAAGAACACCTAATGATGTACTCTTGCTGGTTGGGTAATGACAGTCCCACTCAGTCTCTCTTGTTTTATACATCTTTTTCTGAGCAGTAGTCTCAGTTCTTCTGGCAAAGGTGATAAGAGCCAATAAGAAAATGATTCACACTTTAGAGAAAAATTTGAAAGAAAGCTCTTATCGCCTCCTAAATCTTGGCCTAGAGAATACCAGTATCTTCTTGTAGAATGATTTAAAAGATACCACTTGAAATCATCAGATGTTTGCCATGCCTCTCATCTAGTGGGCAACCTCCTTTATTAAGTTCCCTATACTCTCTCCATGAGAACTTTTTAATTGTCTGCAGATAGGGCCACTCTGATACTGGAATAGCCTCTTCAGTTCTAAGCCTTTCTAATTCCTACATGGCAACATTGGATTATTTGACTTGTTTGCTTGGTCCTCATCCATTTGAAAAAAGAAAGTCAAGTAGTGCACAATAGTTATATACTTCTTACTCAGTAGGTGATTATGCCATATTCTATAGTTGCATAGAGTTTTCATACAAAACCATTATACAACTGTCAGTTATTCATTTAATTAGGCTTTACAACATTTTGACTAAAAAGATTTGCTTCAAAGATTTCCTCTATATATTGACTTCTTGAGCTTCTCTAATAGCATGAATGCTTTGTTATGCATTATTTCATCTCCTTATTGAGTCTTACCTTCTAAAATACACAGCACAATATAAACTATTTGAAATTTTTTAAGGCTAGGCTGTAAAGGCAACAAAACTTCCTCAAACTGAAGAATTCTGTTACAGATGTTTTCCACAGCTTGAATCTTATGGAACAGATGCTTGAATATTCATCTTCTCATTTTAGATTTCCCTATTAAATATGAAGTTTATCAGTTTACCTTGAGCACTGTACTAAATGTTAAAATGTTAGCTCTAAGTATCATCTAGTAGACCTTAACCAAGTGACTTGTTTATAATTATGAGTCATACATCTCATCTCAATGTTGTGCAAACTGTATAATCCTGGTATCTTTTAATCATAGGCTTCATTTACACCTATGTTCTGGCCTGCATGGGGATGTATAAAATCAATTAACAAAGCTCTGTAGTTTATGTACACATCCTGAATAATTTCATGATTGCAAACAAAAGCGACCATTTTCTGTGTGTTAAGGGAGAACCAGCTGCTTTATGAAAGGTGGGGTGGGGGGGCTTTGCCATAAACAAAGCAGTTGGATCCAGCTTTCTTGTTTGGTGCTTTACAGAAGCTCATCAGAAAGATGCATCTCCATTTTGTTCATTCCCCCACTACTACTACCACCCTTTCAATGCACATATATCTAAAAAATTTTAAATTAGGATCATCAGCTGTGATGTTGGACAGAACTGGTGCCTTTTCCAAAAGGTGAGTTTTTTACAAAACCTTAGTAAACTTTACTAAATGGAGAATGGACAGAGTTTAGAAAATCAAGCCATCTGAGCAGGAAACAAAGGATCCCTCTTGAGAAACAAAACTGAATGTCCATTAAACCAGCCTGGAAACTAAGCACCATCACAAAGAGGCTGAGGTAGCCCAGGACAAGATCTCTTCTAGACAAAAAAAGGACTTACAAAAATGAATTAGCAGTTCATTTTTTTTAATTAAATGAAGACTTAAACAACACTATTTCAGGGAAGTGTATGTGCCAATTGCCATAGAAGGGTTTCCTACAGCACAGACAATGGCCGTCAATTCTTTATTTTCCCAGCCTGTCTTTTCTGCAGTGAGGGCAACGCCTAAAGTCCAATAAGCCTAAACATGAATGATCTAACCTCCTTTTTTCTTTTCAAACAGAAGGAGGAAATTACTCAATTACTTGCTGCTAAAGATGTTCAGACTAGTCATTTTGCAAATAGTGCTATGAAGCTGATCAGAAGGGAATTTGTTGTAGCATAATTGCCCTATTTCAAAGCATTATCCTGTAATAACAATCTGCAGCATGGCTGTGCTTCGTTAGAAGGGAGAGACTGCTACATCCAGCACGCGCCTCAGTACATGCGTGTTTCAGGAAGAAGCACCCTCCTTGTCTGCTAATGCTGGAAGGCAGCCCAGTAGCCAGGCTGAGCGTTTTAGATCCTAATTTCAGGGCAGGGAGATGGTGCTCGCTTCGTTGGCTGCAGCTATTTGCTGTTTCTTATTACGGCCCTTGCGATTAAGCCAGGCTCTGAGGCCTTAAATCCTCCTTTGAAATGGAGAAGAGTTTTTGTTCAACAACATTAGGAAAACAGTTTGTGGCACCAGATCAAGTATATGTTTAAGTGTTAGCTTTTCAAAAGCTATCTTCATTAACTTAAAGAAATCTCTTTAATTTTGTTTGGTTAAGACAGAAAGCATAGTACACTAGGCTGCAACTTATCAGAGCTGTAGGTGGAGGAGAGAATACTTCCCTTCCTGACAGCTGAAATTCATGCCCTCTGGTATTCATTTGTTTGCAACAGCACAAAGCTGGTCCCTGATCCTTCCCAGCCCTTCTAACATAGTGTCCAGGGTTTCTTTACTCAGTTCCACAGTCAGTGCAGAAACAGGATTATTTCCACATAAGGCAGCATCTTCCTGAATCTGAAAACAGAATGCAGGTGTTAGTTGTACGAAAAATCCATCCACGTGTTTTTCCACTGCCACTAGGAAAGTCAGTGCTTAATGGATGGATTAAGAAAAGTGTTCCAAATCTGGCATCCAGCTCCATCCTGAAAGACCAGGGCACATTTTCTAAGCTGCACGCCTCACCAGTGAAGTGCATTCCCATTGAGGGAGCGCAAGTAAGCACATGCAGCAATGAGTAAGAGAAAATTCTTAAGAGACTTACAGTAAGAAGTCGCATCCCTATTAGAAGCATCTTAGCAATGCCCCACAGGATACTTAATCACATCCCACACATGCAAATTAGATCTTCCTCCTTCTCTCAAGTATACCTATCCTATTTTATTAATTGAGGGATCAAGAACTGCATGTAATATGAGAAGTTTGGTTATGCCCCCCAAATGATAGATGTGGCCAGTGAAGAACATTACTAATAATCAGAAGCCATCTCCCAACTAATACAATCAGCTAAACATGCTACTAAGCCTTAAGTGGTTTAGAAGTAAAGGCCAATGGCTTCTCCATGACATGCTGTCATCTGTCTTTCTACAGAGAACATTGCTTGACCAGGGACAAATACGCTGTCTCCTCCTCGTGCAAAGAGACCTCTCCTTTAAAACAAGATGGCTTTCATCAGGGACCTTGTTCCCAGGCTCTGTGGTATTTCACAGATCTTCTCTGAGAAAGCCCATTAATTGCTGAGCACCTTTCTGTTCTTACCTCTTGAGCAACATGCAAATACCACATGCCTGTCTGAACTGTTTTGTGCTGCCATTCGTAAGTCAGGTGTTAGACTCAGTTATTTTGATCCTGTATCCCATGCAGCCACTGTTATTACCTTCAACTGTAGCAGGCAAGTAGGGACTGCCATTCTGCTGATGCTGTCTGAAGAGGTCTTGATGTCCAGCCTCCAGTCCATGTCAACCAGGCGAGGCAGGGAGACTGAGGGATTGAAAACTAGGGGTCAGTTAGGCCCAGCTTCTCCACTAACAGGATTCTGCTGACCCTGTGAAAACAGGCAATTCTAATGCTACCGCCCGACTTCATATCATTTTTGCCCTGCAATAAGCCAATCGGTGAAGACTTCCTCATGACACTGGAAGGACAAATGGGATTCTCCTATCATCGTATGTGAGCGTGGTACAGGGCAAGACAAGCATAGTTAAATTCACGAAGCAGCTGGGAAAAGAACAATAAGATGTCTTCTCCACCTCCTCACCCCTTTCTTTGCCTTGCTGCCTGCAGCCATTCAACCAGCATTTCAGCATGAGTTGTGCTGGGACCTACTGTGATTATTGCTCTGTTCTGTAACCAGTGAAAAACCATATAGGAATGCTTTTAAAAGCAAGCAGATCTGACTTGGCTGCCCTGCCAAGTAGACTGTGCAGCTCTCTCTTGCAGAGAGAAGAGACAGGGATTGTCTCTCATGATGATGTGTACTTGCAGCTCTTTGCACTTTGACTCCTGAAGAGTCCCTAAGCATCATACAAACTGGCATAAAAGCTGTGGTTAAGGCTCTTCTAAAAAGCCTTGGCACCAACAGACCTGACTGCAAGTGCTCTTTATCAGCTCCTAGGAGAATAATGTTTTTCAACAGTTTGTCATCTCCTAGTGAGAGATACTACAAGAAACATCATGAAGAAGATATTCAAGCGAAACTGTGGCAGGCATTTAGATGGGTGGCATACAGAATCCTTGCTGGTTTTTGAACAAAATAAATATTCCTACTCTCATAAAGAAAATACATATTTTTTCTCATCTCAGATTTACAGGTATTTTCTATTAAAACTCCAACACAGAGGAAAGCACAATTACCTATGCAACTGGATTACAACAACAGATGTTAAAAGGTAACGCTTGAGCTCCTGACTGCCCAGTGGAAAGATGCACAAAACACATTTTAGCACTGGAATCCAGGAATTTGGAAAATGTCTAAGGTAAATGCCTTATTTAAAATATATATAAAGAAAAAAAGTTGTAAGGCATAATTTAACAGGGTATACTTAATGTCATTTCCCATTTTGGAATTGTTATATTTATAAGAAATAGAGCATCTCTTGCACCTTTTGCAACTCCCATTTTCTTGTAGGAGCTGAGCTGCACTTCCGCTGTTTGAAAGTACAGCATCCAATTTCCAGGGCAAGAGAGTAATCCCTCACTAGAAGAGAAGTATACACCAAGGATACAAACGATAACAAATCCTTTGAGTCTGAGAAAGGAATTTGCAGCATTACACATTTAACTACTTAAACTACATCAGAACCGATGGCTACAGGGTGCCTGAGGAACTATTGTTCCTGTTTATGTCAGTCAGGAATTTTCAAAGGAGTCTGAAAGAAATGTAGGTCCAACCCCATAAAAGAGCAATTGGAAGGTGGTCATTTCTTCTCAGACTCAATTTAAAATCTCAGCTGTGGGGCTTGGCAGGTTTGCATCTGCTAGGTTCAAAGATATCATACTGAGTGCATTTGTCAAAGCCTTATCAAACTTGGTTTACAGCAGTTATTTGCTACTTATTTAAGAATACCAGAGGGAGTGAAGAAGCAAAGACTAAAGTTCTGCTGAGTGCTGACTAAGTGCTGTCCCGACAGGCAACTGCAGCCCATCTGGATTCTCTCTATCATAAGGTGCCTAGCTTCCTTCCCAAGGGCTGATCCCATCTGATAGCTGTCCTTCCTACTGACTCCAGATGCTTAGTTGCCTGCTAACAATGCTGACAGAAATTTCTCTTTGCATCTGGGGAAAGGCTCTCCCTCCTCTGCTGAGCAGAACTCCAGGGGGCAGTGCAGAATCGGCTGCCTTGCTCTTGCATTTGGATCAAATTCCAATTTATAGTCCATCGGGGCCAGCACTTGGCAGCATTTGCAACAACATAAAATGCATCTGTTTAGTCTTGTATGTTAATTTGCAAGGATTCATTGCTGGTGGCTTGGGAGGGGCAGGAAACCATCCACATTTTTATGTTAATATAGATCAGTCAGTTGGAATGTCTGTTCTTTAAATCATTGCCACAGCCCCTATGTAGTATATGGCAGATGTTTCATGAATATACTAAAATGATCCATCATTTCCCAGAAGGCAATCTTATTCCAACAGGGTTAAATATTCACCCAAAGAGTACTAGGACATGAGTTTTGGAGCAGAGTTCCTGGGTGGTGTTCCAAGAGCCACACACACAGCCTTTTTACTGGGTTATGAAGACCTAGCCGGTGTGTCATGCTTGCTCTCATTTCCTCTAATGCATGATACTGTTAGGGATACAGGAAAAAGCATTATGTCTCTTGGTAACACTAGAACTATGTTTAATGTAAGCAACTGCTGTACTGTTTTAGCATTATGCAATAGTTTCCTCCCCCACCCTATCTCTTCACCATTTATACTCTATAGAGATTTTAGAGGGAAGGTGGTTTTCCTAGTCTTTTGTGCCATATTGTTTCCCTGTGGAGCATTATCTCCTCTGCCAACTAAGAGGCCAAGAGGATCTATGCAGACCTCAAAGTACTCTCTTATGTATGAGCTCTCTCTTGTAAGCCTCCAGGTGTTACAGCTGTGAAGAAAACCTCCTAAGGAAAAAAAACAAAGTGGTGTAGCTGCCTGGAATACTTAACTGGGATGTAGGTCACGGCCAGTGATGCTATTTTTAAAGTTAGCTTTGCATAATTACCTCACACATTAAAAAGGTTATGAGTACATGCAGTGTACTTCCTGATGGCTGTCGGAAAGGAATACACAGAGCTGCCTAGATGTGCCCAGAGGAGATATTCCCTAATACATATGTATCCTTTGTTGAATGCACTTACTGACCTCAATCAGGAGGTCAGAGTGCTTCACTTTCAAAAGTTTAGCAAATATTTGCTATTTCCACCCTGCACTCTGCAATGTAGCAACAGGCTGAGTATTAAATGAAATTACTTGAGGACTGAAAACAATTTAACACAGCAGTACATACCTCGATACAAGCCTGTTAGCCTCTCTGCTAAGCTCTATGATGCCACAATCATACAGCTTCATCTAAGGCATGTGTGGGCATCTCTGTGCTATGCTGTAGCAAGGTGTGCTGCAATGCACACTTCTAAACTCAAACCTCTCTCAAATGATCTCAAGAAACATTAATTGCATCAAAATGTGAGATACTACTTACTCTGACTTGCTTGTGCCTCATTCCTCCAGGCAGAGCTGTGAAAAGTTGGAGAAGGAAAAAAACAAATAGCATCAGCAGTGCTTCAAAAAGAAGTAAGGAAAGGATTTTGGGTGGCTTCTCTCTGATGCAGTGGTCACCAGGGCTGCAGCAATGAAGGGGAGAGAGACTGCCTGCGCTACTGAGTGCTGAGGAAAGGCTGTCACAAGTAGGGCAAACTGGTAGCCAAAAATAAATCTACTGGTTCTCCTACAGGTGCAACTCACTGCTGATGTGTACCCTTCTCCCTGGTATTATCAAAGCAACTGGCTACCAAACAGCGAGAGGTACAAGTATCCAGAATGCTGCCCTCTTAGGTATGCATACAGCAACTCTACTGCATACAGCACCTCAGCACCCAAGCCACGGTGGTAAGTGAATGGGCTAAACAATCAGATTTTCCAGTACTGAAATCTCGCCTTCTAAGTTTTATTCTCACCTGAAGCATTTTCCCACTGCACAGATGAGTGGTTAGGATGAGTTGTTGCATTATGTGGATCAGGCCCACACTCTTTCCTAAAGTCTTGTGGAAACCTGTACGCGCTGCAGCATTTTGTTTGCCATACCACTCAGGTGCTGCATTTTGTTGACTCCCCTCATCCCACAGCCTTTGTAATCATGTTCATACGTCCAAAGGTGCGTGCAAAATGCTTAGAACCAACACCCTGCACACTGCCAGCCATCAAAACGGCTACATCTGCTTTAACTTTCAACTGAAAGCAAACAGCAGGTGGGTAACACTCACATGTTCTCCAAAATAATCTTGGTTAAAAGGTTTTTCAGGTTTTGGTGGAAGTTTTCTGGAAAAAGAGCGAGAATATCTTCCGGCTTTGTCAAGCCCTGGTACACCACGTGCCTGGTGAGGTTGTGCAATGCAGATACCAGCTGTGGGAAGACAGGAAAGGACTCTGCAGGGTTGAAAAGCATTACATACAGCATGGGATGTGACTTCAGCACCCAGGTGAGATACAGCTGCTGCAGTGAGACCAACACCGCCAGGGCCTCGACATCCAAACGCAGAGCGACAGCCTTCACACGCGAGGAACAGCAGTCCCCGCTGTTCCCCCTGCGCGCGTTTCACATGCTTTCGCCTCAACCCCAGCCTCCTTTCGGAAGCCCTGAGTGGCACCACCGGGTGAAGAGCTCTTTTACCCAGTGTTCTTATTTACGGCAGCACCCGTGCTCCTTCGGCGCGCTCTGGGGGCAGCACCGAGCATCTTCCGCACGACCGGGACCGGCAGCACCTGTCGCGGCCGCTCCTTCCCGCCAGGTACGTCCCGGGCCGGGCCGGGCCGCCCTTACCTGCGCGGCCTCCTCGGGGGCGGCGGCGAGGCCGGGGCAGGCGCGCCGGGCGAGCGATCCGAGGCCGGCGGGGGGGCTGGAGAAGCACTCCTGGCACAGCTGCCGCACGGCGTCCCGCGACGGCGCCTGGCGGACAGCAAGCGGGGGGCGCTCAGCCGCGGCCGCGGGCGGCGCCCCCGGCGGCCACGCCGCCCCCGGCCGCGCTCACCTTCAGCAGCCCCTGCAGCGCGGCGAACTCCGCCTCGCGCACCGCCGCCATCTTGCGCCGTCAGATGACGCGGGCGGCGCCATGTCGCGGCGCGCCGCCGCCGGGCACGCCGGGCGCTGTAGTCCCGGCCCCGGCCGGGGCCCCTGGGCGGCTGCCCCCGCCTCAGGCGGTGCCGCCGTGGCCGTGCGCAGGTCGGTGGCGGAGCCGCTCCCGCGGGTAGCTGCTGGCAGACGTGAAATTTTACGCGGCCCGGGGAGCGCAGGCACGCAGCGTTGCACGTTAAGAGCGAATGAGCATCCCCTCGGGAGGAAGCCGCTCCCCAAAGGTCTGTGTTGTCCCTCGGTAGAGTGTGATGACTGGAGACAGCAGAGCTAGAAGTCTGGAAGGAAAACTTCCAGGGAAGAGAAGATCCCAACGTCAGCTCTCCTTTTATTGCTGCCCTCCCCAGCCTGTTTGCGGCCCATGTGCCACCTTCAGAAAGCACAGCTACTGCTGCCAGATATCCTCTAAAATAAGCATATTCACATTTTTTTGTCTCAAATCCTGGTCTCACATTAAAAGCACTTGAATTTCCTGCATGCTTTTACACAGGACACAAAATTCGGAGTCCAAACAGTGAAAATCTGGTGCCTCATGCTTCCTTCCCAGCCTCCTTTTCAACTACCACCTCTTACACCTCAGAGCCCGGCTTGGTGGGTGCAGGAGAGAGAAGCAGCTGGGGAGGTTGCGGAGGACACAGCAAAGCAGGGGGCACCACTGCCACTGCTGCCCCTCACCCCCATGGGGGGTTTCAGGGGGTGTCACTGTCCACCAGCCCACTGCTTGAGGAGCACGGCTGTGGGAAGGCACTGCACTAGCTGCCTAAGGAGATGCTAGTGTTTTAGAGTGTTTAAACTTTAGCGCCATGCTAATAAAACAAACCGCTGTACATGTCACTGGAGCCGAAATGCAGGATAATGTTTTGCACCGGCTTAGTGTCCTTCGTCCGCAAAGCTCAACAGACCTGTAAGTATCAATCCTGTGCGAAAACCTTTTGAAATAGCTGAAGTGATTCAACATCTGACAAACATGTCATTTGCATCTTTGTTGTTAATTTACTGAAGAGCGAAATGAGGCACAGATTTCAAGTAACCTGCCAGTGGTCACACGCCACAAAATTAGGAACGGTGTTGAAATGCAACATAAGTACAGCAAGCTTCACGACACATTTGTTTTCATCCCCGCTGCTGGCTGCAGCCCAATTACAGTCTGAATTTGAATGGCACTTGGCGTGGGTAGCTGTAGACGGACTGCATTATGGAGCATGAAGGCTCACCTGTGGCCACCTGTTGTTCAGCTCACGTTTGGCCTAAATTCGCTCTGGAAAATGTGCTAGTATATAAACCACATGAATGTCCCATGAGCTGGGATTGCGAATGGGCTCAGAGCCTCGTTACCTGATAGTGCCACCATAACCAGTGCCAATAGTGGCATAGCTGGGATAAGAGGACGCTCTAGCCTGCTTCTCCCTCTCTGATTTAATCACTTTTTTTACTGTCAGTGCAAATATCTACATTGGATACAGAATTTAGTACTAAGCACTCTTTATTTTCAGCTAGTGGGAACTGAAGGCAAAGGATTTATCATGGCATTGCTGCAATGATATGGACCATTACCTTAGCAAACTGTGTGTGTTTTTCGCTTTGTAAAAGATATTTAAATAAATCCTCTTTCTAAGAGAGAAACAGTCTCTTCTTTGTCTTGGGTAATTCACAGCACATCTGGTACCAGGGCTTCTGTGTAATCTATGGGCTTTCCCCATCATCACTTCTGCCAAAACAGCCCCATCTTCATTTTCATTTGCATTGTTCTCTTGTAAGTAGGATAATACATGGTAAGAAATGCAAATGTGCAAATGTTATTTGCATTGGGCTCCACAAGTTTGACAGGAAAAAGGGCTTCCGCTTGTAGAGGAACTGAATTCACTTTCACATGCTGGGAAACTTTCAAGGGCAGAAGAATCCAAAGGGAGAGGATTTTTTCTATCATTTTTCATGAGCAACAGGAAATGAGGCTCTGGGGGCAACTATTCCAGGGTATGAGTTTACCATCTGTAGCCTCTTGAAATTAATTAGTATGATTGATCAGTTCAGAGAGCTGCAATATATTTGTGCTGCTTTCTTTAGCATTGTGTAACCAATAAGTTTAAACCCGCTATAGGCAGCGTGTTATGTAGAGTTGAGGGTCTGCCATATGGAGTCATCTTAATGGAGGGGCCTTCCTGGGAGAATTGATGTGCTGCTGAATTTGCATGGCAGGACCAAGTGGGCAGTGGGTCTTGTGGATGCCAATTGCTTATCCAGGTAATCTTGCTATACAACTCAATAGTCTGATGAGAAAAGGAAAACCAGCTATGCAGGATCAGGTTACAGAAGCCGTGACATTGTCTATTCCTTCTCAGGAGGAAATATCTGAAATATTTGGCAATGGTCTTAATGCCACAAGTATCTTTTTCCACACAAATATGGCAGTATCTGTAAACTACACATTGGAACAGATCAGGAGGTGAAGGGAAGGGATGTGGCATCATAATTTTTTTCTCCAAAACGTGAGGTTTGCAGAGTTAGTGAGCTAAACAGTAGCATCCCAAAGGAAAAAACAGAGTAATGGTTAGAGGCCAGGATTTAAGAGCCAGGAAATGGGGATCTATGTCCTGACTCTGCTTCTGCCTTTGAGCAAACCAAGGTAAGTCACTTTTGTCACCTGCGTGACAGGAAGACAGTGTTACTTCCTGTGTAACATAAAGTCCTGTGCTGGCATTTATTAACATCAGTAGTGACCTTAGAGATTGTGAAAACATAAATAGAATGAAAACCTTAAAAAAGAGCAACACTGTTTTAGTATCTCTGGGCCAGTAAACTTAAAGGAAATACAGGGACAGAACACAGGATGTCGCTTAATATTGTAATTCCTCAATTAAGTGACCTCTTATAATCTGTCTGCTTGTTTTGTTCCTAAACCAATAAGACTATTATTTTCTAAGGAGATGAGCAGAATTTTTCTGACCAGTGAAGCTTCTGAAATGCCATATCTATCTGGGGAAGGGGGTCATTGCCTTTTGAGAGGACTCTTCTACAGAAGCAATGACATTCCTTTCCTCTGGATAAAGATTTGCCTTGCATAAAAATCAGATTAATGCATGCCTAGGTTAAGGAGTTAATTGTACAAAATAACTTTGTGAGGCAAATAAGAGGAGAGATGCAAAGGGGGGATAGATAACTATCATTGATGTGAAGGCGTATGTGGCAAGAGAGAGAGCATTTACTTATGAGTCACATATTCAGAATAAAGATATTGCCTGCCAGTAAACACAGCTGGCATTATATTGAATTCATACTCCAATCCACCTCCTAATGTTGCCATTTCCTCACTGTGGGAACCTTCTCATTATGAGGAAATAATAACATGTTTGATTTGATATCAAAATCGAAATGCTCGGGTTGTAGCTCATGAATGGTCAAAAGCCAACAGAAGTGCTTAGTAAAAATGCTTTATCTGAATGTGAGTAAACTTTTTGTTCTTTTCTTTACCTTTTGTTTTTCCTTCTTTGGTACCATCTGTAGCTGGCATCAAGGTCCAGACCTCCAAAATCAGATTTCCTGATGCAATAGAGGGTGGAGGGTGATACCACATCATGTAAGGAAGGCTGGTGCTGTGATCAGTGTGCTTATCAGGAACTTCTGAGAAACAGGAGTTAGCTGCTGTGCCGCAGGTATTTCTCTCTGAGCTTGAAAATATCACTTAAAGGAATGAGATGGACTGGATGACCTCCTAGGTTTTCTCCCAGCCCCTTTTGCTCATGATTTCATGTCTACACCACCTAGTGGGACCCAGGCTGAGAGCTCTGAGCCTGCTGATGCATCTGCACAGTGCTATGTACAGATGTTAGTTTGGATTTCAAGAGGTGAACTGCTGTTAGTTCAGTTATCCAGTCTCATAACTAAATGCTGCCTCCCACTAGGGCAGATTTGCCTGCACCTAGGCCTGGGTGATACAGCAATAGTATTGACACCTGGAGCTGTCTTGGTTGAGCCAGCCTGGGCATCTCTGCAAATTATCCTCCCTGAAGTAGTGCAGATATGTCCATTCAGAAGAATATGGACAATAGCACTTCCCTGTCTTTCAGGGGACTGTGTAGGTGAACAGTCTCAAGACTGCGAAACTCTAAAATGCTCCTGCTAACTTTCTGAATTCAGGATTTCCCAGACATGAGAATATGGGTATATGGATATATGTGGGTCTATACTTGCTATTCTGTTTTCTTACATGCTTTATTCTCAGCCCTGCAAAGAAAGCCTCAGAGCTGGTACTTCATATGGGGAGAGAGGATCCAGTGACACTGGGAATCACTTGAATGAGAAGCAAAGTGAGGTGAGAAGGGATGAATTCCCTGGGGTGGGTGGGAGGTTTCTGGTTGAAGACCTCTCAAAGCTTGAAGTAGGAGAAAAGTTCTTCATTTGCCTTTTCACTTGAAATAGCAAGTTGTCCTAGTTTTTGGTATCTGCTGTTACCTGGCTAGTAGATGGCAGTCCATACAGAAAGATAATGGCTACAGTCATAAGAGTCTCAATGGTCTCACTAATTCCTGTAGCTCTGAGGACAACATGGATAATTGCATGTGGTAATGAACAGCTGTATGGAATTCCCTTGGTTTTAGGTGTGTGTACAGCTCTCTCTGCTGGACTGTGAGAGATTTAAACTCCTCTCTACTTGCAAAAGAGCAGGAGGGGAGTAGCCTGTATACCCTTCGCCTTTTTTGATGGAGAGAGCCTGAAACCCTTTTTTTAAAAAGAAAAAAGAGGGGGTAGGTAAGGGGAGAACTGTGTGTATTTCATATATGAAGCATTTCTCTTGTACAGAAATCAGCTGTGGTGAAAGAAAAAATTCCATGGAACGACAAGACAAAAATCAAGAGATGGGAAGCTGAATGGCAGCATTTCAGTAAGTTAGTTTAAGGTATGGCTTCATATTTTTTATACAGTTATATAACTCCATTGATAGCTAAACAGTTTACAGAAATATCATTTTTGTTATAGTCCAGCAACTGAAGTGAGAGCCCAAAATAAATGTATCTGAGAGGCAATATATTCAGAGGAAAAAGTCAGTCTTGCTGTTTGTAATATATCCAAGGTAAAAAACAAGGCTAAAAAAGGAAGCAAATAACTTATCAAAATCCATTCCAGCCGGTCTTTATTTGCCTTAAGAAGTAAAAAAGGAAAGGAATGAATTTAGCTTCCTTATAATTCTAAGCTGGAAAACTTTAACCTTTTACACTCTAGGGAAAGAAGCACACAGTTCTAGCTCACTTTGGCTGTGTGAGGCTCCCTGAGAAAGAAATCCCTGGGATAGTAAAGATTTAGTGGGAAGAACCATTATGCTTTTCCCCCGCCTATGTTCGCTTGGAGCATCTGTGGTAGAACAATGGTCTCTTCTTTATGGGCTTTCTGCTGCAAGGCAGGGCTGTGCTGTGGAACCGCACCCTGCTGCGTGCGGATAATTTCCTCGCTGCAGGGAAGAGTGAAGCTGTTCCCTTGCCATACTCCCATTATAGGTGGCTCTGGTTTAGAGAGAGAGTGAGAGAAAGCACAAGGGACTTCTTTGCCTTAGTTGCATTTGCATTTTATTTGGTTTGCTTGTTTTAACGGTGTTTCTTTGGCAACAAACAAGTGCAAGTAACAGGAAAGAAATCTTCACGGAGTGTGCATGCGAACTTGGGTTTACTAGTGCTGGCTGCCTGCTTGTAGTCATATTCTCCAAACAGGACTTTCCTGAAATGTCTCCAGCTTTCTAAAGTCACATTTGTACTAGCTTACATATCATGGCCTTTCCATGCCAGGGCTAGGGCAGGAGGCCTGTGGGGTGTTGTTGTTGTTGTTATTGGGGAATTTGCTTAGATATACTATCAGAAGGGCAATTTTCCCCCTAAATGTCTGATTACATCTATACTAGTACACTAAACAGTGCAAGAGAACATTCCTGAGGCCTCTACTGTTAAACTGTTCATGCTATTCTTGGCATGTTTTCCACTCACACCGACTGTCACTCTCCCAAACAGCTCAAGGCTATGGGTCAGGAGTTAGCATGGGCTGGAAAGCAACCCCAACAAGCAGCGTGCATGTGACAGTCCTCTGTAAGAGGCTGAGACCTGAGCAGCTGATGCAAACTATTCCCTGCCAGTTGGTCTCAGCACTAGAAAACAGTCCAGGGCATGTTTAATTTACTAGCACAAATATAACTTTTATGTTCTTGTCCTCACACCTTTTGCTCCAGTTAAAATGAGCTTTTCAGAAGACATGGTCTCTCAGTTTATTCCACCTCACCCACTGCGCAAGCATCTGTTACCAGAGGCTACAACAGTCCTCCTTGTTTTTTGTGCCTAAGGGCAGAGAGAGACTGCAGACTGTGAGCAAGCATAAAAGGGTAAAATCCAGGATTTTAATCCTCAGACTATAAAACCTGTGTTCTCTTAAGTATGTTGGTGGAGCCCTCTGCTGGAGATGCAGAGTGCCCAGGGCAGAGGCGTTTTTCCTACCCAGGGGTTACCTGGCTGCAGGCTGACAGCATCGCTCAGCTGCTAGGCAGTCTCTCATGCAAATTGGAGGTACTGCCAGCAGACTTATGATTTTTTTTTTCCATGTTCCTAGGCAACACTGCTGCGCTGACAAAACTCTGTAGACAATTTTAAAACTTTCAGTATCTGTTAGGGCAGCCCCTTTCTGTTAGGGCAGCCCCTTTCAATTTTAAATATGATTAAAAACTAACCTAGGCTATGCCCTAAAGTATAAGACAATAGCAAGTGTCTTGGCACCTGACTTAAAAAGCATTCCTAGAACCAAGCATATCCTGGTTGACCTCAAGGTGATGACCACCTTAGTATAAACTAAGCAGAAAAGAAGAAGGATTCATTTTCCGTTCAAAGCATGGGAGATAAATGCTTGCAAAATGAATGGAACAAAATATGACAGCAAAAAAACACTGGCTGCTTAAACTGCCAACTGGTTTGAATGATCCTTTTTTTAGATGCTGAAAGGCTGTGACTTGAACAGGAAATGTAGATTCCTAAGGACTTATTAGTCATAGAAATAATGATGAACTTAGAAAAGCTGTAATAGCCTCCTAAACCAGGAAGATTTGGCTTGAATTGTGAAACTTTGCCAGCAAACACTGTTGGCTGAAATAAGCAGCCACCATGCCCTTTAACCAGCTTAGCTGTCCTGGCAAAACACTTGATGTAGATCCAGCTGCATTGAAAGAAAAATATTTTGCTGGTTAAGATATTCAGGGACCTGAGTGACTAATGAAAGCAGAAAAAAAAATTATATGTTGTGAGAAAGCCTCTGTGTTAATGTAGCTACTCTAACACAATCTCAGAAGTATAGAGAAACCCCAGCATCATGAAGACCTCTTTCTAAGTGGTAGATGCTTTAGATCCTTCTGATACCTGCTTCAGCCCTTTCAAGCTTACTAATTGCAGGCACCAGACATGAGGCAGTTATGGGTAGATACCAGCAGGCCTCTAAATAGATGCAGTGGTCAATCCCTGCTGAGAGCACTGCAGGGTAGGAGTCAGGTAGGCCTACAACTCAAGCATCCCACACACAAAGGTCCTGAAGAATGAGTTGTGTGGACTAAATCTTGTCCGTATTTTCCAGCTAGAACAACTACACTAAAAAAAGCACTGTCTTTCTGTAGTGCTTTCCAGGTAGTAGAGATTATTTTTAAAGTTGTCAGTGATGGTAATACAAGCAAAATACCCCAGGTATAAAGTAATATATTGATTGTCATTATTTATGTTAGTGTACAGCCAAGGTTTTCATAGTTCATACACAGAATGGAGAATTATAATAGTCCATATCCCCTAAAATGTATGTCGTTTATGTAATTTAAGACTTGCATATAAAAGACTACCGCTTGAAGTTACAAACTTTGTGTTTTCTTTTCTATTGCCTCTTACTAGGCAAGGTGAGGAAAATGTGCATGGAACTTGTAAGATGGCGTTGCATATCCAGTACCAGGAGTCCTTGGGCCAGAAGTGCTTCTGCTGTACACCAGAAGAGATCATCAGTGGAACAATGGATCATCAATTGGGTTTTAACTGCTGGAGGACAGAAATGGAAAATGTCTGGCAATTCTAAAAAAAGGCAAGAAAACTCCTCTAGTTTTTTTCCTTTTTTTTCCTTTCAGAAAAACATCTGAAATGCTGACAAAAATTAAAGTAGGTGTATTAAGTATATGCATATAGAAACCAAACTGTCTTACAAAAACAAAGCAAAATGTACTTCTTTAGGAATGAGAAATACATCGTTATCAATATAGTTAGTAAGTAGAAATTTCTGCTGTTTATGACATAACCTAGTAGCAATTCTTCATTCAATTCTTTTAAATAGCTACTTAGAGATGGAACAGTACTAACATGGAGATATTTAATGTATCTTTTTCCTGTTGATATCACTAAAATGGAGGCTGATAAAATACACCAGTTTCAAAACGGAAAGCCTTAATTTTGCAGACTTGTAAACAAAATGGAAGGTCATAGTCATAGGGCTGAGAAATAATATGTAAATTAAGACTGATGTTATAATGTAGATAGAGAAAAAACTCATGCTTTTAGAGAGCTTGGAAAATAACCATGACGTTCCTATGTATTTTTATTACACTGTGATTAAAAACACCATAGCATTAAAGACCAGCCATAAATCTGGCCTCCGCTCTATGGGAACTATAATTGCTCAGTACCAGCAATTTTAAAATCAGCTATCTTTACTTGAAATAGGTACTAGAAAGAATTGTAAATCTGTAGTACATGAATAATAATATAATTTTAAATTTTCTCTGCATTGTGAAAGAAAATATTTAATATCAAAGTAGTTTTTTCCTCATTTTCAAAAAAACCTCACAATTTCCCTTACTGTGCATCAAAAATAACAGAATACACAGGGGTTTTGCTTGTGCCTTTTTCCTCTACTTCCAGACCTTCATGTCACAAGCAGAGAAGCTGGTACAGTGTCAACAGCACCCTAATGCCCATAAGAAAAAGAAAATTCCTAGGAATAAAATTATTTATCCTCTTCCAGTTTAGAAGTTTCAGGACTGGACTCCTGAATTAATGCAGTAGATAGGGAACCAAATATATGCCAATTGAACAAGATACAGACTATGTGGTGACCAAGAGACAAACTGTGCCTCAGCTGTTTGGCAAATGAGCCCCGCAGAATTTCAAGGTGCAGGATTTCAGAACTGCCACCTATCCACCCACCAGTAGTTATGAACTCCACAGAAGGGTCAGGAGGAGGAATGTCTGCTTGTGCATCAGCCGCTCCAGTACAAAGACGTTAGCTTCAAAACATCTTCGTCAGCAGCCAGAAAGTCAGACAGGAAACATTGCAGTGGAGTGGCTGAGCAGCAGGCATACCTTCCCTTCTGCCAACCCTGCTGCAGAAACAGCTGTATCCTGTAGAGGCAGAGAGATTTGGAATGATTATTTCTTATGACACTACACCAAGATTTGCCACAGCTTGTCTGTCAAGGCCCTTAGATTTCTTCTAAGTAAAAGAGGGAAAAAGGTACTTGCATCTACTTTTGTGAAGAATTTTGAGATTTACAGATAGAAAGCATTAGGCAAGCACTAAGTATGTTTATCTTTTAGAAATCAAGCACCAAGCAGTTAAAAATATTGAAAAGCCTTACAAATAAGACTACTTGGCAGCAACCTTTGAATGTTCATCGATTTTAGAATCTTTGTGGAATGGAAACCAGGCTCTTATATTTAGCATTTTGACACATAATTCTTTTTACTGTTTTTCAGACACATTGATTGGTCTGTGTGGTTCAGGAAAGCTTCTATATTGATTACTGGACCTGATAGATAATCCTTGCCTTAAGGACTTGTCTGTATTAGACTCTTTTCCTCTTAAAATTTCCCACATATATTTCTGTTGGTGAAACCCATTAATTTTGTGAGGGTGAGAGTAGGGAAGGTACATTGTTGGTATTATTAACAATGTTGGCCTGGTTCTGCATGGCTTCACATCCTTGTGCATTGTCAGAGTCTGCCATTTGTTGCAGTGGGACCTTTCCCGTTTGTACCGATGTGGCATTTGGCCTCATCTCTAATCACTAAATAATTCTCATCCTGACAGGTTTTTACTGTTCTTATGAAGCATTTAGGGATGGGCAAAAACATGTGGCTTAGTATTCTGGCTTGTGCTCTTCAGTGTCAGTTCTCGATCATGTTTTAGATGGCAGTATTGTTTCTTCTTTGGCCTCTCAGTTGAAGCAGCTAGTGCATTTCCAGTTTCAGTTGCTGACACTTGATATTCTTTGGATGGGGCTGCTAATTAGCGGGTGAGACCACTGATGACAGATGTGAGCTGTAAGGCTCTGTGCTAACAGATACTGCCTGTGTGCTGTGTAAGTCTGTGGACACTTACCTGTATCAAAACCGGGAAGTGAGCGGCTTAACACTGTTGTGAAGAAGGCACTGCACAATAGTGGTTCACCTAAGGTAATTCTCTTGCCCCATGCTCACAAAACTCCTGGGAGAAAATTTCATGTAATATATCTCAAATAAATAGAACTGTGTTCACTTTTTTAAAGCAAATTAAAACATTCTTTGAAACATTTTCCCTGAGGTATTTGCAATCTTGACGCTGTAGCAGAGTTTTACTACTGGCAAGAAAGAAGGAGCAAGCCACCAGGGACAAAAGTGAGCCGTATAATCTCTCTTATAAAAGTAAAAATGTAAACAAGCAGCAGAGTTGGCAAAGGATAAATATTATGTTTAAAACTCATTGAAGAGGGCACTGCTTCCCCCCCCCACTTTCCTTTTAAACGTATTAGCCTGTGAGTGTCCCTCAGCATGACTTAGCCATGCTGAAGTTAGACAATGAATCAGAGGTCAGCACCAGTAGGGGATCCCAGCTCTCCCTTTCAATCACAGAATCTGTCAGGCCATCTAAGTGACAATATGGAGGGGAAGAGAGCAAGTGGAAGGCTAAAACATGTCAAAGTTCAGTGGCTAACTGTGGTTGACTACAGCTGCCAGCAAGGGCTCCTTCAGGGCTGCTATGTAAAACAGCAAGTCTCAAGCACGCATTTTGCAGTTTCATGGTTTCTGTCTCCCAACAGGAGCTTACCATCAGTAGGTAAGCAGTTAGTAGGATCTATTGCTGGAAACCATCACTGGCAGGAGAGCGATTTCTCTTTGTAGATGGGCCCCAGGGACTCTTGCTGACCTCTGGCCAGCATGGGCTTCAAAACCAAGTGAAACATCACGGACTGTCTCTAAGAGGTGCAGCAATGCCAGTATCAACAAACTGATTGTAGAAGCACTTCATCAGTTTAATATGCTGTATTCGTTACAAAGTCTTGCTACAACACAAGCCTTTGTAGTCAGCTCCAAGCACAAACTAAGATCCCTGTTACACGACCTATAATGTGTATAACCATTTTTAGTCTGCCGAAGTTTCTTGCTCTCATTCCACTTTACACATTCTCAACCCCACTTGATCACTTGCGTCTGCACTGCCTGCCTTTAACCACTGGGTGCCAGGGGCTTCCCATCAGGGAGGCACTCATGCTCCATTTCATCCTCCTATGATGGGAATGCTGCCCGCAGCAGATAAGCAGAGGCCTGTGAATAAGTAAGTGTGATGTTCACCAAAGCAAGGTGTGAAGTAAACTGGTGGGTTTTGTAATGTGAAAGGTGGTAAATTCGCAGAGCACTACACCGAATGTGTGAAGTAAGAGGCCAGCATTCAATCACTTCATCTAGCTGTGCTTGTGCTTGATTTGTGTTTGTGATAAAGGCAGATAAGGTGAAAGGTGCTGAGCTTTAGGTGCACCATGGCAGTGGAAGAGCAAGCTGGCCCCATGCCATTGCACATACCTACTTCAAGAAATGGGACACATGCATTGTGTCCCTGGTCTTGCTGCTGAGGCTGTCTGCAGAGCTGCAATGTAATGGCAGATGTAAAGTTGCAGTTGTGACCCAGAACTACAACAAGAATCCCATTAGCTCATTTTTTATGAGAATAGGTGACAGAACAGTCACCATCAGTTCAAATTATGTCTCAGTAAAAGGATTCATATCCCATCGTCAGGGAAATGCTCGAGTCATTCAGGCCCTTTTTGTTGAAGTTGCTGGTTTTTATTGGTTTGAAATGACAGTAATAAAGGGCTTAATTCTGCCCTACTAGTTAGGATTGTCTTTTCATTCTGTGTTCTTGCACTGGCTAGTTCAAAGGAGTCCAGGTCTAGGCAATAAGAATTAAAAATAATGTCTTGATCAGGTGTATAATTACAACAGAAAGAAATCAAAAAATCATTTTTTTTTCTCTGATTGTTTGGGTGGCTTAAAACTCAAAAGACGAAGCATACCATGTACACCAAAAATTCTCCATAGTAATGCCACAAAATAGAAGAAGAGCAGAATTTTAAAAAGTAAGAAACTGGAATATAAATGATATATCTTTCTTCTGCTAAAGCTTCAACCTCATCACAACCACTTGCTTAAATTACCAAAGCATCGTAAGGGTGAATGTCAAGACAAATGCTTTAAAAATGTCCTTCCCTGTATTATTAACATCACCATGAGCTATTAAAATTAAAGTGCTCTTTAAAACATAATTGATTTTTCATTATTTTTCTGCTATTATCACTGCTCACTTCCCCAGCTATCAGCAGTGAATCCCCAGAGGAGTGTTACATATCTGTATAAATGTATATTAGTTACTCACCTCTGGCCTTTATGAAATAGCACAAATACAGCTGTGTTTGTGTGTCTGTAATTTCAGGACATAAGCCAACCTCTGACAGAGGAGAGTACAAAAAGAAACTTCCTGTTGGCAGCCTGTCCTTTATACTCTTCTGCAGATTTTTATACATTTCTCTAAAACATCTGATATTAGTGACCAGGGTTTGTGAGATGAGGAATGCTGTGCACTGCTGGTCTGCTCTATCCTGGAAATTCCTATCTCAAGTTATCCTAGGGCAAGAGACGGCATTCAGAGTCTTGAGCCTATTATGGTTGGCCAGTTATGTCTATAGCGTCTGTGTGTGTGTGCGCGCAGGGCATACTGATTCAGATGAAGACTTGTCTGACTGTGTCAGCATGAAACAAACTGGCTTGATCCAGCCATCACCTTCACATACATTCTGGTGTATTCTACAGGAGGAAATAGCTCAATTTATTTCCTTGACAACTGTCATAAATTGAGGGCATATTCAGTTTGCTGTGATGGCTGCTTAATTTTATGGTTACATTTATATTCATTTCAGAACAGCAGAAATTATCAAATTACTTTAGGACTGCAGGTTATGTTTATGTGAAACATTATGCCACAGAAATTGAATTCACATAGCTCTCTGTTGGCCTTTTACCAATAGGATAAGTATGAAATATGAAACTGTATGAAATAATTATCATTCTTTTAAGGAAAGCTCTTCAGGTGGATTACACAATAAGCATGGAAGGAGTCTTCATCCCCAAGCTGTGTGATCTATTACACAGTAAATGAGGCATGTTTAATAGAAGTTAATACCACACTGCTTTCTCCAGCAGAAATACCTGTAACCACTGTGCGTGCATTCATTATATCTCACAGTTCCCAAAAGACCATTGGGAAAATCACCATTCCCAAAAGAGTGGCTTGGATGTAAACATAATGAGCTTCATTCGAAAGCGGTGGGGCCCTGACACTCTTATTTCTTTTGCCAACATTATACTTGCATTGGGATTATTTTAGTCAGAAACATACTCCTGGGATTTATGGTGCAGGTTCTGCTGTGGGAAGCACTAGGACAGAGCAACCAATAGACAGCTAAAATAGCAGTGCGAGTGTGTCGGGCTGTCAGCCGGTCAATGGGCTCTGCCTTGGAGAGCACAGCCTGGCAAATGAGGGCTTCAGAGGGTGAACTGGCCTTTGAGGTGCAGCACTGGTTATTGTACCGCAGTGAGGGTACTGAGGCAGAAATCACTCAGTTGACTTTCAGGAGGTCATACAGAAAACTGATGACAGAGAGAAAATTAATATCCAAGGCTCCTGTTTTCTGAGCCCATGAGGCTTTAGGCTATGCTTCCACTAGGCAAGCACACTTCAAGATTTGCCCTAAAGTTAAATATTTTATCTCACTTCAGTCTCTGACAGGCTTTGATGTTCATTTTACTATTCTTCCACAGTGATCAGCACAAGTTCTTGATTCAGAAATGGACTAAATTTGGAATAAATAGGTATACTAAGACAAAACAGAAGTGTATTTTCTGAACTGTGGGGGACCCTAAACTGTAATGGCTACAGGTACTGAGGGATAAGACTGAGAGGTCTGTTGAAGTTGAAAGCAAACAAAACTGTCTTCCATGTGTACCCCCACGATGCTTCAGGCTGCACCGTCCTGGATTACCTGGCAGGGTCAGGGCCAGGGCCGGGGCCATGCCCAGCAGGCCGGGCTCGGCAGGAGAGCAGGGCAATGTCAGGCCTGTTTCTGCCATGGCGGGGAGGCAGGAAGGCGGCGTTGGCACTGCAACATGTGAGGTGCAAACCAAGCTGCGGTGTGGTAAGAGGCAGCTGTCAATGGTGTGGCTTACGCTCCGTGTGTGAGGTTTGACAGCTCTGGTTTGGAGGAGGGCAGGGTTATAACAGAAGTGGGTGCTGTGGGCAGGGAGTGAAGCACTGCCATGATAGTAAAGGGGATGGTGCCATCCAGCAGAGACAGGAACTGTGTTTGGCATCCGTCGCTTACTTTTGAAAGCATAAAAATTCATGCTTAATTTCCTGAGTACCCCATTGTTTCATATTGATCTAATTTGATATATTGATGGCTTTATTGCATGGTGAACATTTTATGGCTATGCGTGTTTATGATGTTTTCCTGTCAGGCAGAACAGAGCATGCAAAAAAAAATCCTATTAGAACATGCTGTATTAATCGTGGCACCTCAGATCTGTAGTCTGATGTGTCAGTCTGAATCTTTGGCCATGCCAAGAAGAGCACCTAAGCACTAGGGAATTTGTTTTGTTTCCCTCAGACTGGTACATCCGGCAAACAAGCTGACTTCATTCCTTGCCCCCACAACAGCAGCATTGTACACTTCAATGCAGGCACAAATCAGCATCAACAATAGGAATTATGCCTCATGGTACCAGAGCTTGAATTGAAGAGATGCTGAGGAATGTCACAGCCTTAAAAAATGACATGACTGAACCCAGAATTTTTTTTTTAATAGCTGTTGTTTAAACCAGGCTCCCAGCATTTCTCTGTTAAAAAGATCTGCTTTTGAAATGGTTATAAAATCACCTCAGTCGAAGGGTAAACCCAGTGACTGTGAGTCTAACAGCAAGTCTAAGAAGTTCTTCCCTTGGCTTATAGCTACTGATGTTGCCCTGTTACTGGAGTACCTCACTGCTTTTACCCAGCTCCTGTATCCTCACTGTGAAAGACTGTATTGGTAGAAGACCCACTACCTGAGGAACAGCAGCTCTGGGAAGACGGTTGAAAACGTTGTTTCACTGGTAGAGTGTTTGTCTGGCAACTATATATTTGCTGGGGATTTGTGTCAGCTCAGAGCTTTCAGGAAGAGGATTTTTGAACGCAACAGAAAGGCTGGCCATTGGTGGCTGACATTACAGTTTCAGTGTGTTCACATACAAATCTGTGATTGCAAAACGCAATATAAATATAGCAGTGTTATCCAGCCTTAAAGGAGTCTCCAATTTAGCCTGTAACTCTTGATGCTAGTGCTACATAGGAGTATTGCTGCCCGAATCTTCATGTTGTGATAACTTGCCAGTACAGGGTGATGTAAGGCTGTTATGCAACTTCATCATGCAGTGACACAAATATCATGGAGCTGTAGCACTACTTCCAAGAAAAATTCCTTCCACCAGTAAAAATAATGCTTAAATCAACACAAAACCACATCTTTGGTTTTAAGTCAGCTTAGTGTCACCACTGTTCTGGATCAGTGTGTCTGGAAATGATGTGGAATGAATTCCTGTATCTTTGGATACAAACATTAGATAGGCATTTAAGTATAATTACTTTACACTTCAGGAGGTGTGCCTAAAAGCAGGAGCTCATCTACCACGCTGGAAACAGCAAAACTAAGTCTGCGTCAGTCAGTTATTCTTTTCTCTATGTTGTGATTGTAATGTCTTGTAAAGTAAGTTAAGTGTGGGACAGAATATCAGAAATACCATTACATGAATCCTGTCAGGATCAGTTATGTTGTGTCTCTACTAGTGCTTTCGTTCAGATCAGAAATGTAATTTTGAAGCAAATCACCTGACGATCTCCATTTCCTGTGCTTTGTTTCGCATCAAGGGCTGATTTTGGAGTGTGTGGACTTGATTCTGTTTGGATGAAGTTAAACTGGAAGTTGTGCTCCAGAAGTGCACCTAATGTGCTCCAGCCCCAACAGGCATTCAGTCCAGGGGACTCAACTGAAAATAGTTTGAATTTAAAAACCCTGGAATATGTGTAGAGTGTATGTCAGGTCCTCAGCACCAACTCTGTATTTCTACAGAATCTTGGTCTACTTGACAACATAAATGTAGCTCTATTACCTGCTTTTTAACGGGAGTTGAGGGAACCTACAGCTGGCCTCTGAAAATAAAGCTCCTAATTTTTTAGGAGGTTTATCTTCCGCATATATGAAACAGGCTGAGTGAAATTTTTGCTCGTTTATATAGACTATGATCATTAATGAGTTAATGCTTACACTATCACTGCAAGTGACATGTCATTGCTGTTAATGTATAGGGCATTGATGCTGATAACAATGAGGGAAAGATACAATAATTAATCTATAGATCCTAAAATATTTCACAACTTAAATAATTGGTAAACACTTCAATTGTCTTTGAAAATGCACCCATTTCTGGAATGGAACGTGTCAGCTGATTAACAGCATACACAGTTACTATATGGGAGGAGAGGGGGGGAAAAAAGAATTGCATTAGGAATCCCATAGCCTAAGTAGAATCAGAACATTGCATTCCAGGTTGGACTAGATTTAAACTAGCATTTGCCTCCACTTTTATAATAAATTACTCAGTAAGTTTAAGTACTCAGGATCCTCCCTGCTACGATTCATTGAGAAACATAGTATTGAAATGCTCAAAGTCAGTAAACTGGGGCAGGGGACAGAATTTCTAGAGAAAAATGATTTCTACAATAAGCAAAAAGAGTACTCAGTGTCCTACATATTTTCCCAGTCTGTCTTGGTAGAAGGAAGGAAATATCATTTGAGATAGTGGTTAATATAAGGACTTAATAAGTAAATGTTAAACAGTGTGTGGAAGAAGTGTGATGTTAATGAGTTACAGAAAAATATGCTGCATTTTCAAACGTTCATAGAAGAACTTCTTTTCTTCCTTAAGCAGAAGGAAACAGGAAGCATAATTCTTTCAGCATCACTACTGATTCTGATTTGATTCAACTAGGAAAGAAAACTCTGTAATAAAAAAAAAAATTAAAAACCCTCTTTCCTTCCTGCAACAGGAAATGTAAAAATAAGACTAGTGTACTTCCAAATCCTGCTAAAAGAAGTAAAAATATCTCATTTCTTTCCCCAAAAACTCTACCTTGTTTTTGAAAAGGCAAATATAATGACCTAATCAGTTTCAAATACAAATATGCTTCTTTGTTCTTTTAAAATGCCACAGAAAGTATTAAAGCACATAGAGCTCCTAACTATCCTGATTTTCAAGACACCTGTCACATCCTCTAAAAGAGCATCAATCAGTCTGTGAACTGTAGGCCACTATCAACCTATAAGGTACCAGAATACAGTCAATGGAATACTTGCTGACTTCTGACTATTGAGAGACAGCTAGTACTATCAATATTCCAGTTAAAATATTTGTAATTATGACATGTAATTTATTTTTTTTTTCATCATAGAATTTTATTAACTACATGTCAAGTACTTTATTTTTGAGCTCCTAATTGTCAAGCACCAGTAGTATATAAAATACTCCAGGGACTTTTCCCCCCCGTCCCCCGAAAACTAGTTGGCCTATTAATTAAGAGGTTGAGAACCACTTTTCTAATGGTCCAGGTGTGGGCTTGGATCTTGATTCTGGATTAGAAACTCCCTGTCCCATGTCTTCCTGTTCTCTTGGTCAGCTTACTTAGACCCATAGCTTGAAAAAAAGGATATCTTAGGTTTTCAGATGTCCAAGAGAAGCTTCATTTTCACAGTAGTCGCTAATCCAAATTTATAAGCCTCAAATTCAGTGCAGTTCAAAACCCAGGCATCTTAAAGTAGGAGTCTCAAATTCTTAAATTCTCCTTGCCCTTGAGTCACAAGAATCACTTTGTTTAAACAACCCTTCTCATTTCTCTGTCTAAAGAGGCAAGAGAAGAGTTTCATTTTTTTTAGGTCTGACCTGTGGCCAATGACATAACTAAAGAAGCAGTTATCTTTGTGCAGACTGGAGGAAAAGATGAACCTCTCCCAAAATGCGAAGGCCAGCTCTCCTTTCATCTAGTGCAGGGCGGTTTCTTCCAGAGTACATTCTTGGTTGCATCCAGCAGCCTGCATTCATCTCCTTCTTCAGATATGATCTACATGACTGGCTGGAACTGAGTCAACAGCCCAAGACTAGGGAACAGGATACAGGAGGATTTTATTACAAGTTGGGTTTCCTGGAGGGAAGTCCAGTTGAAGAAGAGGCTTGCATTCTCCCCAGGCTATTGTTCAGTCAGACTTGGAACCTGGCCTTTTCTGTTTATTTATCCAGACAGCCCATCTCCTTGCATACCAGTCCATATGTGTACAGTAAACCCTGGCAGCTCATTGTAGTGGTGGTAATGTAGTGCAGCTACAGGCATCTGCATCTTCCCAGGGTTAGCTGCTAATCCTGGTTCTCTCTGCCCTGTTTTCCCTGTTGCCAGGCTCAGGCAAGAAGGTATGTGCATACAGTCTGTATCCTGTGCATACAGACTTTCATTCCCCTATGCACTGCTGCATACAAAACTTTCATCAGGTGAAAAAAATATCCTTATGTCAGCAAAATGTCTTTCAGGGGTAATGGATTTGACAGAAGGATTCATTGCTTAAACTTCCATATTTATCAAGTGAATCTTTCTCAGAGATCCTTCTCTTGCCTTGGAATTTTCTGTTTTTACTTTCCTGTTGTGTTTGTGTGTGCCAGTGCACAAGAAAAGTCAGAGGAAGTTGGGTTTTTTTGGTTAATTTTATGATCTGTGTGTGTACAGAAGGCACAATATGGGATCCGATTATGGTTAGTTAGAATCAACTTTATTGACTTTGTAGTTCAGGCTGTGGTTACATATTTGGTGGCAGCACTGCTTAAATCATGTTAACCAATTATTTCCCTTTGCCTCCCTCCTCTCAGGAATATGTACAATCCCTGTGCCATGGAAGTTTCCCTAGCAAGATATCTGCCCTTTGCAGACTTTGGAAAACAAAGATGTGGAAATAAATTCAAGTGTGTCTACAGTTGTAGAGAAGGAATGATTGAAGTGTAGAGAGCAGCCTTCATTAGCTTTAATTTAGCTAATACAGGTAAAAATAGTGATGGAGATGACTGAGAGAAGTCATCTTCCTATATGCTTTTCCTGTTCCTACGGTCACTTTTGGCCACTGCTGGAGACAGGACACTGAGCTAACAGGACCATTATGGCTATACATATGTTACATTGCCTAGTAATGAAACACAAGCTGGCTGGGGTCCCTGCTAGCCTGAGCTAAGATTTATGCAATCAGAGAGGTTCCCAATTTTCAGTTGCTTGTAACAACTGTAAAATTAGATTAAGCAAGAGTGTCTCTCTCACTGGCAGAACTATTTGTTTTTAAGCAGGTTGATCATTCATGGTGAAAATAGACCTGTTGGACAAGACATAACTTGCACTTGCTTGCTGCTGTTACTTCAAAAATCCCCTAGCTAGGCCTGAACATCACCTCTCCCTCACTATGCAACCCCACACACTAGATGCAGCCTAACACAGAGCTGCTCCATAAGGCACATTGCTCAGCTGCAAGGGAGCATCACAGCCCATTGCCCCTTGCATATGTACCCCACTTCACAGACCTCTTGGTCTGCGATGTAATGCGGTGCTAATCCAGGCATTGCCTAACTGATATTTCATTAAAGTCATTTTTTTGACAGTTCAGGACTGCACCTTTCCTTAGAATTGAGCTCATCAGATGCACTTTTTGTTGCAGATAGAGGATGTGAGAGAGGACATGTGCTCAGGGCATGGTGCAGTCAGCTCCAGTGAGTGATAATCCAGAGTAAGTTACTGTTTACTTGGAATTTTCTTTGCCATTTTGATTTCACATGTTTCAGCAAGGTGTGAAATTGGTGGGAAAGGTAGGGAAGGAGGGAGGGAATGAAGGAGAGAGGGAGGTTGGTTTATTTGTTGAATTTTTTTGGTTGCAAAGCCTGAGTGATGGCCCTATGTCTGTTCTAGTAAGTTGGCATTACACACACACACACACACACACACACACACACACACACACACACACACACACGTAAAATTTTGTATTTCCTTTATGAATGACTGAAATTTCAATCTTGCCTGGCATGATGGTAAGTTCCACGTTAATAACAGTGTCTATGGAGAGTTCTTGAAAATAAATAAAAACCCCAAGAGGCTAAAAAGACCCCTAGGGCTGAGAATTGGAGATGTGACAAACTGCTTTGCCCAGCTGCATACTGGCACAGTTTGGATGTGACTCTCTTCCACACAAATACAGTCCTAGACATAGATTCCACAGCTGGTATTCAAACACACGTTAGCTCTCTGAATGGGAGTGTGTCTGTGCATACAAACGTTCAGCCACCATACGGTATTGCTCATAACCAGTATGAACACATGCATATGGGACTCTCTAGTTAAATAAATTTATTCTGGCAAGTAGAGGCTGAATTCCACAAGTGCACAGGCCCACTAGCTTGCTTCATCACATGCAGAAGATTGCTACACAGTCTGCACTTTCATGTAAGCAAAGTAGAATTCTTATCATCTCACATCCTTTCCCTCCCAAAATACTATCTCAACTACACTGACATAATTTATGGTGCCTTTGTGCTACAGAGGGACTATCTGATAACAATAAATAATTTGGGATCCAAGGCATCTGATAAGATGGAAGAATGCTCCATGGAGCCATTTGGAGCCATTCTTCACTTTACCATCCATATAACTCTCACAAGCCATGCATATTCTGGGTATATGCATCTTAATCTTACTGTGTTTATTCAAATGCAGTCTACCTTCTAAATCCTCCTAGGTGTGCACAAGCCTTCTCAGTCTCTTTACTTCAATTTTACCATATAGCCTAAAACTTTTCCAAAGTGACATCACTTCTATGCTAGATTAGAGCAACTATTCAAGGAGTTTAACTGGTCAAGGAAGAGGGGTATAGTTATCTAGTTGTAACACACTAATTCTGCTAGTCCTTCTTTCTATTTAGATAAGCTCTGAGTGGCTGAGGGTTCCCACCCCGCCCCAATCCTTCCCCCATAGCACAACCTCCTTTACTGGACAGACAGAGGAGAGAGTTCTGAGTATGGAAAGTGTGTTTCCCTCTTGATTTGAATGAGGTGGCAATGAAAGTCTGTGGTGCTTGTGGAATCCTTCTGACCCTGATTTTCAATTTTTTCAGTAACAATTGCCAGTTCCACATGGCAGCATTTATATTAGCATGTGAATGCTGAAATAAGATCCTATAATTACTGAAGGCATCTTCCAGTTTGGCTTGATGTGAGCACTGTTAAGTCTGGAAGAAATGACCTGGCATTTACAGTAGAAGTCAGGAGCAGAAAAATTAAATAAGCACTAAACTAGAAGCCACTAAATTCATACTATAGCACGTAGCTATGTTATGTAGTTACTCCCTCTGTTAAGGAAGGCCCAGCCATCCCTGGGAGATGAGGCTAATTTGTCAGTGAGTGTGCCAACTCGGTGGCATATGCCACATGATAACAAATGAGAAACCTGCGGAGAGTGGAAAAGGTATGTCTGCTCATCATCCTACCAACTGTGGGAAGGCTAAGAGGTTTCAAGTCTCTCCCATGTTCTTTCTGAATACAAATAGAGGCAGAGCCACTGTGATCATTTATAATGTGACATATGACTTCTTCTTGGCCTCTGACTAAACTGTTTCTTTTGCCAGTCAGCTCAGGAGGTGAATGTGTCTTTCCGCTGCATCCCCATACATGCATTGACTTAGCTGGCTCTGAGAGCTACATCAAAGGAAAGTGATGGTGCTGAATGTAGTTAGGCATTTTAAGGAAGAAAACCTGGTTTCTGACTAAGAAAGGTCTACCCCCAGTAATGGGTTTCACTGCTTAAGAATGCTTCTGTTTCAGCTGCTTTGCAGCCGCAGAGCACAGCATGGTCAGTGAGTGAGATGTGGGAATTAACACAAAACCGAAAAACAGCAAGTGAATCACAGCAATAAAAGAAGACAACTTAGGAGTCTCTTGTAATTAGGACTGTGTGATTTGGCATTCATTCACCAATAAGAGTCATCTAGCGCCTAGTGATTCACTTGTTCTGCCACAAGAAATTTGTCTCATGCACACTTTTTTTTGTCTACAGCTCTGAAAGAGAACATAACCAAAAGCTGTTGCCAATAGACAGCTGATATGTGAAATATCAGACCTCTCCACAGCTGGTAAATGAGCCAGTGGTCACCTTGCCAAAATTACCTACTCTGCTGACCTCTTTGGTGGCACAGCCTACAGATCCTACATGACCTGAAGGTAAGCGCCATAACAGCAGGTTAATATATCTAGCAGACTCACAACAGAGAAACTTGCAGTGCTGCTTCCTGTGGTTTTCCTCGCACTAAGAGCACACACTGAGGCTGTGAGTTCTCCTAGGCTCTTAGGCTGGTATTTTGCATCAGCCCTGATTAAATTTACAAGGAAAAGCTTGGTCTGTCCTAAGAAAAACTGTGATGTGAGAATGCCATAAGTGGTTCTCAGGCAGACAGGCACAGACATGAATAAGAGCTTGGATGTTCTTTGCCAGATTTTTTGAGAAGGCAGGGGAATGAGAAAGTGTGCATGGTAGTGGTGACTTTCTTCAGCTGAGGACCATCACACTCGCACACCACAGAGATCTCTGTGGCCTTATCCTACGTTTTGATGAAACTGTGGCAAACAGGCTTAAAAGAAGCGTGGCTGTGTGAGGCAACTCCTTGCTTTTGATCTCAGAAGTGAACATGTCCTTGATTCACATGGAAATGGGTCCAGTTATCTTTATGCAATTCCATCAGCAGAACAAAGTCAAGTTGAGCTACCAGTGGGGAGCAAGGGAGATGCCATATGTTTAAGCCAATTCATTTTCCTGATCCAATTTGCTGTGCGGTCACATGGATATCTGGTGGTACAAAGGAGGGATAGTGCTGGGCAGAACTAATGACCTTGACCAATGTGAGTGTGAGATGACCTTTCCCAGTAGTGATTACAGCTAATGATTGTGAAACAATGATGTGGGAAACTGCAGTAAGAGAAAGACAGGCTGAGAGTGGTGGTGGTAAGTAGAGAAGGAAAAGCCGACAGACGTGTGGAAGGTAAGAAATCTCACAGTCAAAGTGAGAGGCTAGGGCAATGACATTTGTAGCACTGTTCTGGCTGGGTATGAGTGAAGACTGTATTTTCCAAAGCCAGAGGAAAAGTTATCACAATTTTGGCATGAAGTGACAAAAGTCTGTCTGAGGAGTATTGCTCTGTGAATGAATAAGAACTTTATTTGAAAGAAGCCACACAGAAAGTATCTGGAAAATTTAGACATAGCCTGAATGTGAGGACTTAGAGAAAGAAAGGTCTGAGTTAAAAACAATGCCCAAATTATTGGGTGGGTGATAGGCAGGTCATATATGCAGTAACTAAAACAGAAGTAGCAAGCTAGCTCTGAGAGCAAAGATTATAAATTGTATTTCAACTACGTTGAGTTGACAGCTGGGACATCTATGAAATCATGACAGAAAAACAGGCCATGACTTCCATTTGAAAAGGAAGAGATAGGACTGGAGTAGAGAGTACAACTATGCACTGGTAATTAAACTTTTATTTGCAGATGAAATTACCTGGAGACAAGGTGAAGGAAAAGAAGTGACCACGGAAAAAAGCCTCGTTGAATGCCCTTCAGGAAGCTGAAGGAGGGTTTATTGAAGAAGCAGTTAAGGAGGTAGAAGAACAAGAGGACTATCAGGGAAGACAACGGCCAAAAAAATTTTACAAGAGCACAGCAATTTGTTTCAAAAATGGCTGATTGTCAAAGAGGATGGACTGAAATGTGGTCGTTAGAAACCCTGACACAGCACTCAGAGGCTCAGTGTATAAAAGCTGACTTTGGGGTGCATGTACAGGATCCCAAATAATGAATTTAAACATTCAGTTTACTGATCTTGGGGATGAGAGGCAAGAGGGAGATGGAGCAGATGGAGAAGGTGGAGAGACAAACAAAATCAGGAGTGGGATGGGAATGACCAAAGCAGGAGGATGGAAGGAAAGGGTCTGTTCTGCTGCTTGGGGCTGCTGTAGCTCACTTGTGCCCTTTGGAAATTTACATTACGGTTTCCAGCAGAGGTCAATGTAAGGACGGTCCGTTGCCGCTGGCTTTGCTTGACTATGATTTGTGGTGTGACTGTAAAGTATCACACACAAACATTCTTTAGTTCTTTTCTTCAGTTAGATCTTCTCTCCCTGAGGGCTAGTTTGTTTGTCTTCTCCCTCAGAGGTTTGCCACTGACATGCCAAACAGTGCTCTACGGAGGAGGAAGCTTTAGAGACACAGTAATTAGAGATGGAAAATTCCTCTGTAAAAGATCAACTAGCCCACTGTGCTTGGTAGGCCAAGCAGAAACACTAGCATTGTGCTTATTTAAAATACCTCAAAAAGTATTCCAGAGCAACTACTCCACCAGGTAGTGGATCTTACACCTAAGTCATTGTAACAGTACTCCTAATCTTTCATGTTCCTTCCCCCTTCCTCGCAGTTACAGTGCTTTCACTTCTGCAAGCCTAAATAGTTACTCTCTCATGATGCTTTATCCCATTTCGATTTTTATAGCTCTGTGTCCTATACCCCATGCACAGCACAACCAGCTGTATTTAGCTCTTTCAACTCATACAGTGAATCTCCAAGTCAGCCCTCATCACTTCTGCTGTTTTTAAATGGACTTCTTTATACTTACTGATGTCTTTTTGATGAGAAGATGCTAAGGACTGAATTCTAGGGGACTTATACTACAATAGCACTAACAGATGCTTTTGTTACAATTTCTGTTTATGAAGTATACTATGCCATTGTTTTTTTTGTTTCTGCTTTTTATTCCCCATCGTCTTAAATTACAGATATGTCTAATTTACTGTCTGCTCTCCTGATATTTTAGGTCTCTTTCAGTGTTACGGCTTCTGAGATTCCTCCTTCTCAATGAATAGCTGTGATTTGAATTATTTTTCACCAGATGTAATGTAGCTGCATTTTTCCCTGCGGAATTACATTTTGTTTCCTGAATCTAATTTGTGCCAGAGCTCTGACTTGTAAAATTGATAGAATAACGTACCCTCAACCCCACAACTTTGAGATGTTTCCTTCCCTTCTACTCTCTAGTCTTGAAACTACAAAAATGAATATGAAAGAGAACAAAGGAAAAAAAATGTTCTCTTTGCAGGAGTTGTTTAAGCTTCATAACATCTCTTTGAGACAGGGAAGTGTGTCTGTACACCGTCTAGAGAAAAATGAACTGAGTTGTTAAATAATTACACAGTGCACAAAGTCACCCTGAGCACTGTCAAACTCACTGTTCTCACTGCAGCTGAGCTGGGATGTGAGGTTACTTTTCCCAGCTTATCCCCAGCTGTCTGCCCCATACTGCTCACTGGTATATGTAAGTTAACTTCAAGTATAGGTACTCCCTAACCCATTTCTGTCAAAATTATCCACTTTAGTTTAAGCCAGATTTTTATCGCTTGCTTGCTTGCTTTCTTTTTCTCTATTTCTCTGTTTCCCTCCCTCTCTCTCTTTTTTTGCTCCTTTGACAAATGCAGCAACAGCATACCATTCTAGCAGACGGAAAGGGACAGAGATCTTTGGTGGATGGGATAAGAATAAGCTAAAGGATGGTCACCTCTTAAGCTGGTTCAGCTGCTGCCCTCAGCCACTGAAAATTAGTGCCAGTTAGGAATGCCCTTCAGACATGATGACTTCTCTCACTGCCCTGTTAGACCACACTGCAGGACTCTCTCCAGAACGCATTTCTGGGAAGCATATGATGCTGAAGACCTGTTGGATCACACAGACAGAATGAAGGCTATATGCTGTGGATTCATCCCATCATCAAATGCATTATAAGCAAACCAATAAAAGGTCACATCTGTTAGTCACAACTCTTGTGGTTTGGCTCTCATTGAACACCACACTGTGTGAGAGCAGGACGTGTATGTGCTCAAGGCTGTCTTGCTACACGGAGTGTGCTGCAGAGAGGATGTGTGGTGTCAAGGCAGGGTGTCAAAAACAAAATTAAGTCTGTAGCTATCTGTTCATCATATAAACATCGTAGCAACATCTTTGATGCTGTTAATTTGCCTTCTTTTCAGTTAAGATGATGCTGTAGACTTGAACAAGGTCAAAGAGGAGTCAATTCCTCTGACACAAAGCAAATGGCAGTCCATTTGCACCATGTATTTGCTTCAGTGCTAAGAGTTTGTAAATTATGACTTGTCTGTTTGAGACAAAGCTTTCTTTGGAAACCATATTCTCTTCTTTTTGCTCTAACCAAAGCTGAAAGGAGAAATGGAGCTACTAAAGGTCATTTTCCTCATCTGTCAATCTAAACATAACTCTTTTCTCTTCAGATCCATTTCACTGCAGCTCTATGTCACTCAGGTAAGCTTTGGAGCAGGATTTATCTTACCTAACTTTGAAAGTTAGGTGTGTTGTTTAGGGCACCTCCTTTGATAAACAGCTGAGGCACAGAGATATTTCCAGAAGGCAATTCTTCCTACTCTAACATAGCTGTCTAATGTAGGTGAGATGAATTACCTTGGGACATGCCTGTTTCTCCCCACTAAAGAAGTCCAGACAAGTAGATTATAGGAGGTGCATAACCTCAGAGAGCTAAAGTTAGGTAAGATGAATCCCGCCCTAAGTTTTTTATCTTTCCCTTCTGGGCTAATATCTCTAATCTTTCTTGTCTGTCCTTGCTGTATATTAAAGTCTTCCCAGTCCCTACGCTCCTGCACAAGATAACTGGGGGCTGTTGCAGTGACAAGGACTCTTTCCTTTCCACGGAGACCTCACTCTTTCCTAGTGAGACAGCTGAAGAGGACCTCCCCCTTCATCCCGGAGTGGTGGCAGGAGATCTTTTCAGCTGTTTTCTCCCTCTTTTCCCACAAGCAGAGTCCAGCCATATAACATGAGGTCCACAGTAAGTCTGTGTCATGGCAATGATATCCCCCAGAGGTAGTCTTGAAGTTTGTACCGCACAGGTAAGGCTAATAGCTTTCCTCTTGTAAACATGGTATCCCAGAAATCTGCAGATTCATGTATTTGTCCCAACAGCAGTAACACCTGAAATATATTTTAAAATTTTGATTTATAATTACATGAGTTGAAATTTGGCAAACGGTGCAGACTTGTTCGTTGTTGTTTTTTTGGTTTTTTTTTTTGTTTTTTTTTAAAAACTTGAGAATTTACTATGTTCACATAATGCCAGAAGCTGAGATCTGGCCAGGAGTCTATACTGGCCTCATCTGAGTATTTATCCCTCACACAACTTCCCTGTTTTTTTTTTTTGTTTGTTTGGTTTTTTTTAGTATTTCTCTCAAATGGAGCAGATCACTGGACCAGGCATGTCAGATCACCATTCTCTTCTTCTGCAAGTTGTTTCAGATCTTTGCTGGCCCATGGAGAACAGTTCAACTATGAGGAACAACATGCATGCTTCTCCAGGCAATACACTCATAGCAGTACAGTGTTCACGACTGTATCAGGTCTTGCAAGGAGCCACAGACTGGAGACCACTGCTCAAGATCCACTTCTGCAATGTTGCCTCTGAAAAATGAGTAAGTAATTGTTGGTTTGAAAAGCAAATGAAGGAAGAAAGAGAGTTTATCTGCTTCTGCTTGTTAGTTGGTCAACAGATGTACTGAAACTGTACATGCTGCACAGGTATCAACCGTCCATCAACTGCCACATCACTCTTGGACAGGAGACATTTTTGTATATGCTTGGACAGCTTCCAATAAAATCCTGTCTGCTAGCTCCAGGCACTGATTTCATGTTTATAATAAATCTGATTATAGTTCTGGTAACAGCAATGGGCAGTAGGTAAGGTTCATAGTACCCCAGCGAGTCTCTCTCTCTTTTTTTTTTTTTTTTTTTTTTTTACACATTTGTAGATGGAAAAAGAGGAACAGAAACATTAGGATGCCATTCTTGCAAATACCAACAGCACCTCTTGTCTTCTGAGCTTGCTTTAGATATTTCCAGAAAAACTCAAACCTTAGAGGATTCCAGCAAGGGCTGATGGATTAAGATCCTGGTGCCAGAGTAGCATGAGCTTTTCTGATTGTAAAATCAGATGTAACTCAGTTGTAAAGTTATGATTTGAGTTCTCTTAACAACTAGTGCTTTGGGGGTAACCAGTGTTAGCAGTACAAATGTGCTAATTCACAAAAGCCTCTCTAGCAGCTAGCAAAAATGACACTGTTTTACAAATTTGGTCTGACTCCTTCAAAAGCTTAAAAATCTGAGTACCTTGAATTAACGAGCAGCTCTCCAAAAGCCAGTGTGACTATCTGAGTTGCACGTTGCATGCGAAGCCTGCTGATTGCATCTAATTGTAGCTTTTTAATCTCCTTCAGGACCCTGAATTACACGCAAAATTTTCAGCAGTTTCCTGTCCAATACCTGCTGCAGACTGTTTACAGCTGAACGGAGCAAACTGCACGGGGCTGCGGCTGCCAGAAGAACCTTGGACCGTAAGACTAAAATAAAACAAGCCCCAGCTTTAAACGGCACATCCACTTCACCCGCGCTGCACGCTTAATTGGCCGTAACGACGAGTTTCTTTATCGGTAACGCGGTGTCGAGGCCAGTTCCGCACCGCCGGGCCACCTCCACGCCGTCCCGCGCCAGGGCTGCGAGCCAGCGGGTGGCCGCTGCGCCGTCAGCGGGGCTCCCCCGGGCCGCCCGGCCCTCGGCCGCCTCGGGGCGCCGGGGGAGCGGCGCGGGGGGCGCCCCGCGGCGGGGAGCCGGGCCAGCCGCCCTCCCCGGGGAGGGCCTCCAAACCGCCTCCCTCCTCCCCGTCCCCCGCTCGCTCTGAAGCTCAGAGGACTCCAAAACTTCCCGGCTCGGCCGGGGCTTCGCGCCCTGCCGCAGGGGCACCCGCGCAGCCCCGCGGGGCCGGGCCGGGCCGGCGCCTTTTGTCTCTGCTGGGAGGAGCCAGCGAAAGGCAGATTGTAAAAATAAAGCCTGGCCGGGAGCCAGGAAGCGCAGCAGCCTGCCCGGCTGGTGGCAAATTTCGCCACATCGCGGCGAAGAGGCGGCGCGTCCTTCAGTCCGCGGCGGTGCGGAGCAGCGGCCCCGGCCCCGGCCCCGGCCCCGGCCCCGGTCTGCCGCCCGCCCGGCTGGCGGCGGTGAGTGAGAGGCGCTTGGGGCCGCCGGGCTGAGCTTGGGGGGCTCCGCGGCAGCCGGCGCGGGAAGGCGGCGGCCGCGGCGGTTCGGGCTCCGGACGTGCGGGGCTGCCGCGCCCGCGGAGGCAGCGGCGCCCGGCGGGGATGCGGGGGGCCGGGGCGGCGCGGAGGAGCGCGTTAGCGGGGGGCGGCTCGCGGAGCGCTGCGCCGGCTCGGTGCCTCCGAGGCAAAGCGAGGCATAAAACCCGAGTAAGTTCTCCATTTAAAAATATTAAAAATAGACCCCCCGGCTCCATAGCGCTGCCGAGTGAGTCATTTCCAAACCAAATGTCTCAGTCTAACCCTTCCCCCCAGGAGACACAATAATTCTGAAACCGGTGGTGAAGGGAAAGAGATTTTTTCCCCGTCTTTTTCTAAATAAATCGAATTAGCGTGTAGCCCGCTGCGAGAGGAGACAAAGCCATGTGAGCTGCAGGCCGCCTGTTTAAGATACTGAAGTGCAGCTCGTCCCTTTTGCTCCCTTCCCCTTGAGTGTCTCTCCGGTGGCCATGCCAGGCTCACCCCCTTTCCTGGTCCCCTCAAAAGCACGAGGAGCCTCTGTGCCCTGGGGATATTTACTGAGCTTTCCGTTTTCGTGGACAAAATCTACTTTTTGGCTCCTTCATTAGCCAAACCTGTCCCTTGCCACCTTCTCCTCTGTGGCACATCACTTGTGGCTGCAGGTTGTGTCAGCAGTGACCCCGGCGGGCACAGCTCCTGCCTGTCTGTGCTGAAAAGAATAGTCTAAAACATAGCTATTTTACGCTGCCTTTTCCAGTCATATGATGATTTGTTCATGTAAGCAGGCTGTCTCAACTCGAGGGATTTTTTGTTTGTCAGCAGCAAGTGCTGAGCATATTTATAGACAATGCTGTAATTTTGTGGTATGAAGGTTTCAGTTATGCAGAATTCATCAGTACCTGCATCAGTGTGCATGAGCTGTTTACATGTTGTATATAGCGCTGTGTGTGCATGTGTATTTAATGTGTATACCCATAGATCTTATTTCATGGTGAGGCTAGACACAGAAACGGATTCGTAGGCTGTACAGTTTTTTTCTAAAGCAAAAGCTACAGTCCAGCTGTGCGGTAGGCTTTGGTGGTACAGATAGACCAGTGAGACACGACATAATGCTGTCCTGATATGCAGACTTTCCTTAAACCTTTTGAGACCATAACACGAGGGGTAAAATCCTGTCCTCTGACTCCTGTGAAGAGCTTCGTTAGCATTTTGGCAACAGAAAGTGACCTATAGCTGAAAATATGTGCGGTAAAGTTATGCCAGCTATTTTACAGCCATATGAGGGATGTTAGGTTTAAGAATACGATCTGTGGTAGCAACCCAGATTTAATGTTGTTTCTGTGTTGGTAAGTAGAGAATCACTATGTGAAAGCACTTGCCTTCTAAGAAAGTCTGTTTAGACTCGATTTACCCTGTTAACGTTACAGTCGGGAGAGACCATTATGATTACCCTGTCACATAAGGTGAAGAATGCTCAGAGATTTCTGCAGCAAGTTTGCAGCTTTTTGTTTTAGTTGTAGCGTGTAGGAGATTCATGAACTTAAAAGTGCTATAAAAGTATTGAACTGAAGAAACTAAACGTGATTCTCTTACAGTTCCATAATGTGAGAAAAAGGCAACTTGACATTCCACATAATGGAAGTTTCACGGTAATCCGAGACAGTGTACGCTCTTGATACATAGCTCATAGTCAATGTATGGTATTTGTTGCTAAGATTTGAGTGAGCTTTATAGAGCCATGGACTTGTATAACATACCTGAGGGAGGCAAATAAACCCTTGTACTTGTGTCAAAAAACAGCTGCTTTTTGGTGACACTAGGAAGAAACTTTTCTACAGGTAGATTATCCTGTGATTGTCCATGATCGGGATGTCCTGAATCTCTGACTGAAATACTTGATTCTTACCAAGTCCAGTCCAGTATATTGTGCTGGATTCCACATTGATGGTCCCTGCAAGTTCCCAGTGCCAAGGATGCTCAGTGGAGTTCAAACAAACAGGCCCATATGAGAGTTTTTTTTGCCAAGTCAATTTAGGGCCAGTGTTTCCTTTTAGCAGCTTTACAGCAGAGTTTAAAAAACATATGTATCACATCTGTCTTCAGCCCTCAAGATAAAATTCTCTCTAATTAATTTTATGCAGTGTATTTATGGACTGATATCAGCTCAGACTTTGATAAGACTTCCAAGGTTCAGTTTCAAAGCTCAGCTGGATCATAGATGGCATTTACTAACTCTTCTCAGTTCCTGTTGGAAGAATTTCAATTCCTTAAACTTCCAGTAACCAAAACCGCAGAGTAGGTGAGACATTTAACTTCTGTTTGAGAAATAAACAGATGCAGCTTCCATTTGTCTGGAAAGACTGGAGGGATGCGATTTAAATGGATGAACCAGGGCTTAGAAGTAGCAGGCAAATAAAAGGAACTCAAAGCATGTCTTTTTTTAATTCACATTTTCAATCATATGTGACTTTTCTAGGCACCTGTGGTTTTTGTGTTTTTTTTTTTTTCCATAAAAGTATGGCCTTTTGTACTCACTGTTTCTGCTAATGTGAATTCAAGCATAAATATATTTCGACTAAGTATTTGTTGGGTTCCAGACCTTATTCAGTAGGGGATAACAGCCCCTTCTTACTACGTGAGATGGGGCTAAGCCTAACTCAGATGGTAGAAGATTGCACTGAAGACCTTAGCAAAAACCCAGTGGTATTAGCGCTGGCTGAGGTTGGGCTTTGATGTATAAACAGGCTACTTATCTCCATGTTTTGTAGTCCAAGGGTTAAAAATGTGAGATGTACTTCTATTTTTAATAATAACAGTAGGAAATGTGAGAGCAAAAACAGAAACACAAGAGAAAAGTGTGAAGTGCAAGAAAGCACGAAGATGATATGGTAGATTCGCATTCTAGTTGCAGAATAGATAGTTCCTAGAATAATTGCAGTTGCTGGCTTTTTATTTGGCCCTGATGAAGTTTATCTTGCATGCTTTTCTGATTACCATTCCTAGAAAATTAAACATATCATTACATTTAGACTAATACAGCTTCCTTTCTTTTGCTTCTGAATCGGTGTTCTTTCTTTCCCCCCCTTCTCTTTTTTTTAAATTGGAGACCTTCTGCCTGGTTTCTTAATGAAAGAATTGCTGTGTCTCTTCTTTATCTGTTCCCCTCTAATAACTTGTGGAATTGGTTAGTGTATTTCACCACATTTGACCAAGGAAGGACAGGTGGAAAAGGGTGGTTTCTCTGAGTTTTGTGAAAACCTTTTTAGGGGCCATGCTGAAGGGAGGGCTCTAGTGCGAGTTTATCTACTCCTGCAAATGTAAAATTCAGAAGGGAGCGTGATGTGGGAGATCAGAGCTGTTATAGTTCTGCTGCTAACCTAACTGTTGAATATGAACTGAACAGCTATGTTTTTTTATTCCTTTTAAATACAACCCAACAACACCTCTATATGGTAAACAAAATTGCTGTGATCTTTACAAACTGTCCAATGTACATTGTAGTGTGCTTTGAATTAGTTAATACACATTTTCTGAATTTTGCAGCAGATACTACTGGAATCATTGGGGAGTTATTGAAAACAGGTTGAAGCTGCTAAAAGTTGTTTTCTGGGTTTGAAAGTACCTTTGTCAATTAAATCTCAAAGCCTTTTCTACAGCAAAAAGTTTGATGGCTTACTCATACTTGTGTCATTTATGTGATACATTCCTGCCTATTTTGCTCCAGTAGGGATGCACTTATTAGTGCATCTGCTAAATGCTGTTCCCACCAGTGGAAGGAAATAACTATTCATGTGTGTGTCATCTTGTTTCTGATATAAAAGTTTTAATGCCATGGGTTGTTCCAGTGTAACTGTGCTGATTCAAAGTCTTTCTGCTAATCAACTTAGTTAAAGGCTTGTAGGCCTAGGAACAGGGCAGAACTCGCAGGCAGCTTTGGGGCCTGAGTTCCTTAGAGTACTACTTTGCCATGAAATTAGTTGTGGTTTTTAGAGTGTAATAGCTTGAGTAAAGCCTCGCTATAGAATTGGAGATAAAGCAATGGTGATTTTAACTCTGCTTTCTGAAGCTAGCTGCATCTCGATGGGTGAATCTCCACAGAGGGATGCAGGTAAGCTTGCTGCTTTGAGAATCTAGGCTGCCGTGGATTAGGACAGCGTCGCACTGAGCTTATTTTGAAAGGATGATTACTGTAGCTGTCGCAGACAGAACTTGATATAATATCTAAAAAACCCTAATGCTTTCAATTAATCGGAAAATGGTGATATAGATCGTCTCCATTTTCCCCTCTTAGCCCTCCCTCTTTTCCTGTGGATGTAGTTCTTATTGAACCAAAGAGGTAAGTGTATTTTTTTAGTCTCAATCCAGTCTGTCAGTGTTATGCTTCTGAAACTCTGCTACATTTTTGCATCTTGCCTTTCATAACCAGATCTTTGGTGTGATCGTCGCTTATATGGGAAATACAATTTGTCTTCAACTAGATTAAATCAGTTGTTAGTGCATCTAATTTAAATTTGTCTCTAACTTCATACTGATCCGCTAAGTGATTATAATGAGGTGCTCTTTACTATTTTCCACCGAAGCGTTTCAAGGTGTTTTACAAACAAGTGGAGCCTTTTAGTAGCCTTAACAATTTTCTCCATTTTTGAATCATGTGAGTAACAAAGAAGTAACTAATGTTTCTAAAATAACACAGGAGATCTGTGGCAGCGATCAAAATAACTTTGTTGTCTTAGATGCCATTCCTATGTTACAAAATATTTCTTTTTCTGTGTGTTCTTTATTATGGCTTCATTTCTTTATATCATGTTGAACCAACTTGCTCTGTGCCATAGCTGTTTTCTTAGACTTTTTTATAAGGAATCATACTATCATTTATGTAGATGTGAAGTATGCTGATTTCTGTCTGACAGGCCATAAACTCCAAAGGGGCTGCAATGGTCTTTGAATTGCAGAGAAGATTCTCAAACCATGGAGGGCTATAATAAGCAAAGGTTTTTTCCCCTCCATTTCTCATATATTTCCTCTCACTCTTAGCAGAGTTTCACTCTGAGTTTCAGGTTTGCTTTAACCTCAAGAACTCGAAGCATAACTGAGTGGAAACCACTGGGTAACATTTTCAAATGTTAAATGGATGGCTCTGTTGTCAAAGCCAAGTTAGATTTTTCTGTTAGTGAGTTTGTTTGGGATATATTGTGAATACAGATATGATGTGGGTCCAATCTGAGGAAGGAAATATATGGAAGAGGGAGGAGGATGGCGGGGACCCTGGGCTCACATTTGTGGAAGTGGTTATATAATAGGAGAATAGGGAAAGTGAGGTCTTGTCTTCGGCAGTTAAACAGTAGCAGTAAAATTGTCAGATACATGGGCACATACGAGAGGGTTGACGCTACTGGGAAGAGTGTATTCTCATACTCTGTAGATGCACTTCTTTTACATGCTTTGTAGTTAAAACCTTTAAGTTTAATTAAAGAGAGGTGAGGCCAGTAGAATACCTTCAGACTATTTATGGGGCTCCAAGTTGCTGCCAGTTGTGGCCCAGCAAAAAGTAGTAAGAAAAAAATTGGACCTTCTGGTATTGAACCAGCTTTGAAAAGAAGAGGTACATCAGAAGAATCTTTTCTCTCTATGACTCTGCAAAGCTTCATTAAAGGAGTTCAGAGGGATATTTTCCTTTGCTGGACAGGGTCTTGGCTTGGGTGGTAGAAGACCTGGGTGAGGCACTTCACTGTCTTTGCAGCTGCATTTCCTCAGCAAGAAAAATAATGATTTTTACTCTCCTTACTAAAAATCCTCTGAGAGCTCTTGATGAAAGGAGGCACGTCTTGCAGGGCTGAGGGCCCTGTTCACCTGGGGCTGGGCCTGCCCGAGGTGCCTCAGGGCTTTCCCAGGGGGATGTGCATGGTGTGGCAGGGAGCGGGAGTGCTGGCGGCGTGGGGCAGACAGGCGCCCCGTGTGGGACAGACACCTCTGGCCGTGCTTGGTGCTGCACACCCTTGGGCCAGCCAGGGTGGGCCAGCGGGCAGCGCGTGGTGGGGCTGCGGGTCGTGTGCTTTGGCAGCTGAAGTCCTGCATCCACCAGCTGGTGTGCAGCTTGCCCTGAAAGCTTGAGGGACCAACCTGCATTTGCCCATGGCACAGGCCAGCGAGATCTTGGCAGCAAACACTTTCCTTCTTCCAGTCTGGATCCTGTCCTTGTGCTGGAGAGTAGGGACACGGCCACTGCCTGTGCTCGTGGTCTGTGATCCTTGATCATACGCTAACTAGAGAGTTTCTGCTTGCAAAATTTGTGAGCTCGTCTGGTTTTGTTACTGGGATTTCAGAAGCAAGTAGCATTAATATGTGGGTAGAAAAAGCTGTCTTGTAAAGGCTGCGACTTGAATCAGTGCTACTGATGAGATTGTCAGACTCAAAGGCTGATCTTGCACGCTCCCACTTACCTCCTTGAACTGAGAACGTCTCTGAGCATGGGCTATGCTCCTGGTGCTAGCATAAGCGTGTGAAGAATAACTCATCCTCACATCCATATTGCTCTGTATGTGAGGGGCTGCTAACATGAGAAAATACCTGCACTTTGTCTTGCTTTTTCAGGATTTGATCCAAAACAGTAAGACCAGTGGTTAGATTCCTATTGCTTTTGATGGGCTGTATTAAGCACTAAATTTTTTGTGAGTCAGATTTCTAAAGGTGTGAAGGCAGATAAGGATGAGGGTATAGGTCAGAAAGCTCCCATACCTTGAGACTGGGCTCCAGGCTGCTTTCAAAAACAATTTTTGAGACTTTTGCTTTCAATAGCCTCTGAGATGTCTAAGACAAATCTTTTGATCATTGTCCAGAAATGAACTTTTTTAGCTATTGAATAAATCTTGATTTGATTATCTTCTCTGCTTCTGAAAAGCAAAACTCATTTGGTTTTTATTTTTAAGAGACTAGGCAATTGGGTGCTGGAAGAGTAACCGAGTGTGTTGTAAATTTAAATTGTTGCAGCAAATGCAGTCTGTGTTTTCTTAAAATATAAACTTAAGTTCATGCACATGCGTGTATAGTTTTGATGAACTAAAAGACCTGAAGGTACAGGTTGTGGGCTGTTTGCCCACTTGTCAGTATGGCTGTGTGGAGAATAAATGAGGGATTTGTGTCAGAAATAGTGCTGTCTTGGGATCTTATCAGTTGAACCCGAGTCAAGGATTTTGCCAATTGCATACTTTGTTGAAGATTTACTGGGCTGGAGGAAGAAGCAGCTAACAAGAATCTAGACCGTTGCCTGCATACTTTTTTGTGTGTGAGGTGGGATGAAACTGCTCCACTGTGGATCTGTGGACCTAGTATACTGGGGAATTTTTCTTAAATTCTGATTCTTCCACACCCCAAGTCATTACAACAGATTCTGGCACGTGTTACAGTACCCAATTTGTTTATTTTAAGGTCATAGGTCATCAGTGTCACGATTGTACAAAGTGTAAAAAGGAGAAGAAAATGAGTGAGTGGGTGTCTACATGAAGGCGCTGCTTTTCTACCTCTAAGATAGTTCAAATGGCAACACATTACTTATATTTGGATAAACTGTCATTCTCTGCTGATACATTTGAGGAGAACTGTGAAATTTTTGTTGGGATGAATAGAGGCTCCCTTCTCTCCTTCCCTCCCTTGCCATCTAGTTTAAAGTTGCTTTTTGACTTGTAGCTTTCTGGTGTGAATTTGGTGTGAAGTAGTATTGGTGCTAGCTATTCTATAAGAAGCAAAATCAGCTTGTAGTTTGTGCTGCCCCATCACTTTCAGTAGCAGCTGTTGCTCTGACTCTTGCAGAAAAGGCATCAAAGGAAATTGGAAGTGAACAAAGACAAATATGGTCTGTTCTTTTCTGAAGTCTTAGTTGCCATGTTTTTTTCATTTGCTTGGCCCAGTATTATCAAGAAAATACATAATTTGGAGGAAATGCTGTCAACCTTTTTGGGGGGGTTATTCTTTCTTCAGTAGAGAAAGAAGTAGGTATTTTGCCTGATCTTGCTTTTCCTCCAGGCAGTCAGATGTATTTTGGTCTGTTGGGTAGAAAATATATTTTTGTTAAATCTTTTTATAATTATCTCTCTGTTGGTCTTTGTGGCTAATGGAAAACAATTGGTAAAAATTCCTAGTTTGATCACTGTAATGTTTTTATGTGTGTGCGTGTGTGTGTGTTGGAAAAAGGCTTTTCTCTGTGCTTGATTCCTCTCTTTAAAAATTCAAAGTAATCCAAAAAGTGTTTTCTCAGATGTGATGAACTGCAAATGAACAGAGTTACATCATTGTCAGATTAAGCACATCGTCCTACTTTGCTGCCCCAAGTTAGAGCATTGACATCCAACTCTGAACTGTGTGCTCACTTGAATACCTTGGTTTTACGTAGATGATATATGACCTTGTTATAGATCTAGAGGGTTTTAGTAGCTGGGTTTTGAAATGATAATCAAGGATAAGTGAAAAGAATGACCAAGGGTCTTGTCCTCAGCTGGAAGGGAAGGAAGAACAATACATGTGTCTCTGACTTATGACAAACTTCGTGTCTAAAAAAGCATGTTGGGTCATTAAATGAGATGAGGATAGTGGAGAATCTTTTAGGACATAACATTGCCATGTAATTTTCATGTAGTTTGAGACGCTGTGATGCCACTTAAGTATGCTCACAGCATTTAGACTATGTGGCAGTGAGAATACCTTGGTGCGGCTTGTATCTCTTACACAGTTGCTGCACCTCAGACCTCTCCTGATCAATAGCGAGAGACTGTTGCCTAGTGGCTAGAACATCTCACATCCCAGTGTCTTCCTTCTCTTGGGGGAATTAATAATTGCTTCTCTGTAAAGCTTTTTCTAGTTCTATGGATGATAAGTAATAGAAATGTGATTATTAGATGTAGATTTTATTTTATAGTCTTCTGAAATACTTTAATCGTAGGAATGGGAGACAGTGTATGTGTGGGGGAGTTCAGACTGAAGGCTTGTAGGAGAAGAATAGCTGTTTCTGAATCTTTCTGCGTAACTGTAACAGTTTTCAGAGCAAACTGAAGAGGAACAATTATAATTTGTTATACTCAGCATTTTGTTATTATTGTGCATTCCCAGTAGCTAAAATAGCCCAAATACCATGAGGACTTCTTACTAATCTATAACTACATTAATGCCTCTCTCACCACAGGGATAGTTTCTCTCAGCAAAAAGCCAATAAATTGCACATTGTAGAATGCACAACATGGACATTGCCAATAAACTGCTAATGCAGATTTCCTGCGAAGATGAAGCAGTATTTACAAGGGTGACTTGTTCTGGGAAAGCTTTCAGCGGAAACTAGTTGCTGTCTGGTCTGATTGAAGTGTGGGAGATGAGGTTCTTCAGCAGCGATTGCAGAGAAAGTGCATGAGGGTTGGGGTCTGGCTTTGGTGCTGTGCTGTATGCTCAGATGCACAGGCTCTGCAAAATGTAAAGTTGCTGTGCTGAAAGTCTGTTTTCTAGTAAACACTCTCTTCTGGCTTTATGAAGCTCTGAAAATAGTAAAAGTAGGCTGTAGGCACAGGGAGAGGATGGTCTTTCTCACAGACTTTGGTATTTCCAGTTCTGATAGCGTGATGGTCAGTTATATTTGGATATAATTTCATGGCTAGCTGCATTCAGAGTAACAGTTTATTTACTATTCCTACTATTTAACGGTCACCATTTTAGGTAAGGTAAGAGAGATTTTTATCTTTGAATCCTGAAGAAATGGAAATCAGACTCTGTATCTGCCCCTAAAGCAGAAGATCTTTTCTTAAATTCCTGATAGGAACATAGAATAAAGCTTACCTGACAATAAGAGGGAATTGCAGACTGTGGGACTGGGGGGAAAAAGGGGAAGAGGGGATGCCTTATCTTCTCTACACAGATGAGAACTTGTTATTATCTGTCTGACTTTTACAGAGGTTAAGGAAAACAACATGCATGTTTCCGTGAGGAAAAACAAGCACGTTCTTTTAGTAAGAGGCATTCAGGAAATTTGCCATGGGGCCCTGTGTATCCCATAGTTCTGTTGCTGTGGGATTAGTCTCATTAATCCATAGATCAAACTCAGAAGAAAGTTTCATGTTCATATTGTTTTATCTCTCGCACAAAACAGACCAAAGAATTTCCTACACAAACTTTAACGATGTATACAGTAAGGCTCCACAGACTTCTCTTCTGGTTTGTACTTCTGAATTTAAGCTTTTACCTTTCAAATTAACATAGTTCTGAATTGCAAAGATTTTTTTTTATTATTGAAGTGCAGCTTTATATATATAAAGTACTTTCACTGTAGCTTTGCTAGGGTTAGGAATACTTATTTGCAGGGCTTTAATGCTTATGCTGCCTGGAATAGTGATAGGAGGGAGACTGTGGGCTAGCACAGGCATCCTAACCACTGCTTTCTAAGACTGTTAAATGCCTACACCTGATCTAAAATAATTCTTATATCGCATTATATAGCTCTGAAAAATATATGCTGTGTTCCCTGTACAAAAATTTTAGAAATGGAAATTTACTGCACCACTGGGAGAAGTCACCCTTTTCAGTTCACTGTCAGCTGTGGAGCTGATAGATGACAAATATTGGCACAATTACTTGTTCCACAGCAGAAACATCCATTTAATTTATATTTACTCTTTGCCTCCAAAACACTTTTTGGTATGTTATGAGAAAAGTCTGCACTCAGCTCTCCAAGGTGCTGTAGCTTTTTTCTGCTGACAATTTCTAATGTGGTTAGAATTGCCGATACAGAAATCGCTGGCAGATTGCAAATGTGTGGGCAATGTAAAATGAAACAAATATTGTTTCAAACTGCACACAAAAGACAGTGCTCATTTGCTTATACTATTTGTATTTATTGTTAATTTGTAGGAGTTAGGATTTTTTTTTTTTTGACTGGAACAAAGCAGCTACAGAATCTGTAGTCTGCTGCTCCTTCAAGTAACGCCTGTCAAAGCTCAGCTCACCTGCTGAAAGATTACCTGCGCTTTGTCATCTCTAAAGACAGCAAAGAGTTATCAGAAAAAAAGTTGTGCTTGCAGCAATGGTCCAGCTCCACAAAGATCGATCCAAACTGTATTCAACCTATGTGTGTGCGGGGTAACAACTGTTTTTATTTTTTCAGTAACCCAGAGAATGGTGGCACCACATGTGTCAGTGCCTAACAAATGAGGTGAATGGTGGTTATTTCCCTGGCTTTTGTGCACAGAGATCTGTGAGAAGGCTTAAGGGCTGGGGCAGTCCCAACATGCGTCTTTTAAAGGGAGTGGGGAGCTGCTTCTCTTGCCCTTATGCATCACAGTTTAGAGAGCCTAGGCGTGAACCTGTTTCTTTCTAGTCATAGCTCAGTTCATCTTTGCTTGCAATAAATCTCCCTCGACAGCAAGGCTTCTGTTTTATCACTTTTAGCCCGAATCCAGTCCTTCTGCTGGTTCAGGTTCCCTCAGTGGAGGGCCCGTGGTGTCTGGCAGAGTGGAGAGCTTCCTTGTGCTTCGGGTTAGGCTGTGTCAAGCAGAAATGGAGGCGGGGTGGTGAGGTGAGCCCAGCGTGAAGCAGGGCAACTCAGGAGGAAGAAAGTTGTTCTCATACTTGTAAAAGAGTTAATTATGGTTTAGGGAGTGGGAAGACTTTCCTGAAGCTGAGAACTCATTCAATTAGAAGCGCTGTGCAGATACACAGCATTTCTTTGGCTGATCGTGTCTCTTTTTACCTCATTCTGAATATGTGGTGGAAAAGAGAAGATTTTGCTTTACATCTTTTATGTGCTCTTCAGTTACACAACTTTTTTGTTTGTTTTTCTTTTCCTCTCTCTCTTCTCCCATGTCTCCATTCTCCAAACTGCCAGCTACATCTACAGCCTGTATTCCTCTGAAGTGGGAAGATTTCGAAGTTCAGAAACTTTGCCAGAGTTTCTGTGGTTTTTGTCCAAAGCCATTCTAACTTCTGCTGTTTCTGTGGTTTGCTCAGGGCTGCATATTCATCTATATGAAGATGGTGATCAGAGGGGAAAGCACAGGCGTTTTATATTTGGTCAAGCAATTTCTTCTTGTTCTGTAGAGGGAAAAACAAACATAACAGTCCTGCTTACTCTCAAGATATTTGCTTGTCAGACCTTTTTTGCAGAAGCTCCTTATTGCATCCTTTTTGTGATTGGACTGATAGTGAGAGGGTTTTATTCCCTTGTACAACGCTTCTCAAAAAAGGCATGTGTTCATCTCTTCATCTTTTATCCTGTTGTTCATATTTTTAACCCTTCTGCTGGTGAAATAGTTTCTTTTTTCTCTCTCCAGTTTCCCCTCCCATTTTATACAGTCTGAAGGGCTGACTATATTTAAAGGTATTTGTAAAGTGCCTCCAGCAGAAGAGTTTAGGCACCTCTGTTCTAGCACCTCTGCTAAATGAAGTGGAAAGAGAGATCATGCTTGTTTTCCTGGCTGGCTGCACTGGGTGGTTCTTTAAGAGACAAGATGGAAGAGTGGGCTGCTGTTGAAGAGCTCTTGAAGGGCTGTCCAAATTTTTTGTTTGTGGGATAGGATATTTTTCTGTCTTGCACTCTGCCTCTCTCTTCAGTTCACAGGATTGTTTCAATCCTTTAATTGTTTTGAATGTGAGTCGGTGTTGCAACCTGAAGTGATGGGGAACTGCTAGTCAGAGACTGACTCTTTGCTTTTGCTGCAGGCTGCTGCAGAATTTGAAGACCTATTGATGTCCTTGAGATTGACACTTGGACCTTCAGGAGAAGAGGCTTTCTGACAGCCCTGTTACAGTCCGTCTGACTCTATGACTGGGGGGTTCACCCTGGCTCCATCCTTTGCTCTCCAGTTGTACAAGATGGGTTCATTCAGAAGGCCCAGACCTCGTTTCATGAGCTCCCCTGTGCTCAGCGACTTGCCACGTTTCCAAGCAACACGGCAGGCTTTGCAGCTGAGCTCCAATTCTGCGTGGAACAGGTGAGCAGGACCTGTTCAGTTGAGCTCCATCTGTGCGTAACAGCCCCTTGGTAATGGCCAGATAAGGTCTGATCTTTGATACCTCAGATCATTTATGGCTAAGCTTATCTGTTTATGAGCATGAATGAATTTTTGGCATGCCCAAGCTTTGCCTGTATGGAAGAGCCCCTGCAGAGGTGACATAATTAGACCTAGTAGCGTTTAGCCTTGTTTTTGGCTAACATTGTTCAGAGATACTGTCTTGAGATAAACCAGAATTGCTTTATGTTAACAGTTACACCTCTTCAGTACCAGTTAAGGAAAACACATTGCTAGTAATGTAACAAAGGTTAATTTCTTAATGTAGCAGGCATTTGTTTGCATATTGTGAAGCTTTTATCACAATCAAGTTTCTTTGACAGCTATAAAGTTTGTGGCTTCTACTAATGTTTCTTACTGATAGTCAAATCCTGTCTGCAGTACATGTCATGCTACAGTGAATACTGGAAAAATGACTTGTAGGATGAAGTGTGAAATATCCTGAGTTGATTTAATGGCTTGTTGCTGCCAAAGGTGGGTGTTTCCTTGCACCAACCCTGTGCTCTGCAGACTCCCCTCTCTTACTGACCTAGCTCAGCTTGCTAATGTCACACAAAAGTAGCCCAGTAGAAACATCATAAAGTTTTGTGCCAGGATACTACACTGAGATCAGCAAAGCATATGACAAGTACTATAACTGGCCCACAGAAGGGAGCACCTTATAGGAGTATGACACCACCTCTTGTTGGCAGCGGCAAGCTTTTACACCTGCTAAGCTATCTCGTGTACTCTCAGTTTATGGCTTTCTCTGTGCTGGTCAGAAAAGTATTAATTAGAAGATCTTCCAAGAGCTGTTACCACATTTTACAAGCATTAACTGGGCTTAAAATTGTGTCTGACTGAAGTGATGCTGGCTACAGAGTTTGTTCCAGCACAGCAAGGATCCTGCCAAATGCTGCAGGTAGAGAAGTTTGGCTAGTCCTGCTAACATTGCTTGATAATGCAATATGATGTGTTTGGCAGATAATGCCAAAAATCTATGTCTCCTTGCAGCAACTAGCTCTGCAGGACCTAGTAGAGATCCATTAAACAGTCATGTTAAAGATATACTCTGTGCAAGTGTGTTTTTTGTGAACAGTGTCCCTATAACAACTTTCCCTTGCTCACTCTAGGCCCAGCTGAACATTGGTTCTGCTCTGTCTCCCATGAGAGATGTAGGTAAATAAGAGTGATGATTTCCAGGGGAGAAAAAGTGGAAGTATTTAAGTGCAATTAACCTCTCCACCCCCTTATAACCACTCAGCTTTTGGCAGCTAGCTCACATTGCTCTCTGTGTTAAATCATCCTGGCGGGTGTTATTTATGGATGCCGTACTGTCTTACTTCTTTTTTGACAGTGTTCAAACAGCAGTGATAAATGTGTTCAAAGGGGGAGGCCTGCAGAACAATGAACTTTACACCCTCAATGAAAATATCAGGTAGGTTGCTGAATTGCATGAAAAAAAGATTTTTGTTGCTGGTTGTTTGATGTTTGTTTGTTTTGTTCCTCTATAGAACAGTAGTTAGAGGACGTTGGTGGGAGGAGAAGGGGTAGAAGAAAACTTAAACACAGCTTTGCAGTTTCACGCTAACTTCCTTCTCTTTTGCCACTGAATGGGGTGAATGACATGGGGCTAAGCTCTTGGATGTTTCTCTGATTTATGTGGATATGTAACTTTGAAAAGGACAGGGTGTGTATTTACTTGGATTGAAAGGATTTTGTCCCCGCCTAGGGAATTTGCCCCTTCTGGGTGACTTTTTCACACTTTATCAGTTATGGCAGTAACACGTCTTTTCTAAAGCCAAGCTTCCCAGAATCATGGAGTGTTCAAAAACAAAGCAGAAAAAAGTATTTCCGTAAAAAAACTTAATCTTCATGTGATGATTGTGGAGCAAGACCTGAAAATATGAACCCTGAAGATTAAAAAACTAGAAGTCTAACAAACAGGTACTAACACTGCTGATGGTAATGATTAGAAGCATCACCATTTTTTTTAGCAGGTCTTTTTTTCTGTGGTTTTATTGTGATTATTTGGAAAGTTTGGTTAGCAATAGATGGGACTACAGAGTAGGTAAAGAGCAATTTATTCATGCCTTGGTTCCAAGTGGTGCTAAGAGGAGTGTTGACAGAGCTCATGAGGAGAGTTCCTCCTCCATCTGTCTTTCCCACAAATCTGTATTCATTCATCTTGAATGTCGTCATATAGGTCTCAACTTCCTCTTTTATATGGAACCCCCTGCCCCCAATCCTTGCTGCATTTTTTCTGTGTGCCAAGTTATGGTTAAAGTTCAAATGGCTATTCAGGTTGAGCACTTCATAAGCAGCAGTCTGAATTACCCCTTTCCCTACTTTCAAAATAAATGCAGCTTGCAGAGCATGAGACTCTCTCCTACTTGATCTAGGCCCAAAAGTGAAAGTTTTTTAAAATTCCTTTTGAAAGCTGAGTGAGGGCAGAGTCTTGTGCTTCCACAGCATCTTAGCGTGCTCAAGTCAGAAGTTTTCAGGTTAGATTTCAGTACTTGCAGCAGTCTAATTCTCAGTGAGGTGAAGATTTCTGTATGTGAAAGGAAAAACAAATGTCTTAAGCCTTTGAAAATACCCTGATCCACAACCCTTTCACAGACTTGGAGACTGGATTTGGGTTTTGTCAGTGATCTCTCAGGCTGCAGCCTGCTTTCCCTCCCCTGTGCAAGCAGATCCTCCTTCCACCCCTGCATGGGAGACACTGGGCATCAAGTGTTACTGCATGCTGCTGCAGGTCTTCCATTTCCTCTGTCTTCCTCCTCCTCCTCTGAGGAAGAACTGACACTCACTGCTAGGCTGCTTTTGGAGTCATATGCTGACTGTCATGAGCTCCTCTTGCCTCTTTGATGCAGGCAGAGGGAATCATCGCAGAGGACACTAGAGCACTTTACTTGTGCTCTCATTCACATGGGAGGTAATACCAGCTCTTTACAGGCTCAGAGAAAGGTGTTTGGTTGCTGGAGCAGCAAGCTGTGCCTTAGTAGCCATTCTCTCTCTCTTCTCCAGAGATGGGGAGGCAGCGTGCCAGGCAGAGTAGCCTTGCTGACTGGACTTGACTCCAGTGGCTGGACCATGTGCTGTTCATGTTGGTTACTGAAATCAATCTAGTCTGTCAAGAGCTGAGTGAAGAACAGGAAATTTTTTGTGAAATTTGTATGCTTTATGAGCAGTTCTCCTGGTGGGAAGGGAAATACGCTCTTCCAGATACTGGCACTCACAAGCAGCACTTGGAAGCACTCACCTTGAAATAAATGATTAATGTTCCTACAGGTGCCCTGAGCATTGGTTACGTCTCAAAATGTCATTCCCTAAATAGGCTACATCAACATTCAAGTAGCTCATTAATATTAGTCTTAGGAGCAAAGGACATGCATCTGCATGCATGTATGTACACATTTGCAGCTTTGCACCTGTGATTCTTGATACAGCTTCCAACAAAATGTCAGTTCTGCATATACCAGGTAAATGCCTAGCTTGACACTTGGCAAAAGGCCAGGCCTGTCAGAAAGCCAGCTCTTGTGCGCCATGAGATTGAGCTGGTACATTTTCCTGGTTTGTATTTCTCCATTCAGATCATCTATGGAAGTTAGCAAATGCAGTACTTAAGAGAATTACAGATTCTGCAGAGTGCTTAATTATTTGATGGTGGGAACACGGAAGGGTTTTAAATTAGGGTAGTAATGACAAGACCAGAAGATGAGCAGGTGGTAACATTTTGCTCTGGATTGCTGCCACAAAGTTTTCATCCTGCTGTGATTTGATACCATTGATTCACTGCATACTTTTTTTTTTTTGCTGCTCTCAAAGTCAGTTGTCACAGCAAGAGGAAATGTCAGAAGTGCCACTGAGAGATGGACTCCCAGGAAGCAGGAGGTGACCTGGCCACAACCGGCGGAAAGTCACTAGGTTTCTCTCTGGAGTGAAAGCCTTCAGTTGAAAGGGTAGATAGTCTACTCGATAGACTCAAAGCCTCTCATGGATGTGTGAATTAATTGACCAAAACTCCTCAGGATTCAGCTGAAGCTAGTGAAAATGCTTCCCACAAACAGGCCCCCAAAGACTCATCTAGGTTAGCCATCTCAAAGAAAGAGAAATGCACTTTGAGGTGGATAGTGTAAATATAACCGCTATGAGAGAGAAAGAGTAAAAGCATATTTCCATGTGAATAAATGTAGAAGTTTTACAAAATGTTTAGAGACAAAGGTTGTTCACAAAATCTGCTTTCACCAAAGATTAGAAAAAGAATGGTGTAGTCTGTTAGCAAGAACCCAGCCTGAGACTTGGACGTGTCCCTGTCTCAAATGGCATTTTCAAACACTCATGATTGTACTTCTACTTGGTGAAAAGCAAAACTCTTAGAGAGCAAAAATACAATGCTTTGCAGTGGAAAGTATTAGGCAACTTTTAAATTTGAGGCAGAATTACCAGCTCCAGTCACAGTCACTGACAGCTGAAAGTGCAGATGCTCTGAACTTTTTGAGTTCTTTTTTAATACTACTTCTAATTTAAATCAATCCTGATTTTTATATCAGAATTTTGAACTATAAATACATATCAGAACTGAAAACTTTCAGTGTAGCCTGATGTAAAATCAACAGTTTCTAATCAGAAATATTTGTTAAAAGTGGCCTCTGCCTGCATGTTTTCAACATGCCTCTTGTTCAATTTCTACTTTCTTGAAAAACGTGCTTTTTTTTTTTTTTTTTTTTTTTTTTAATGTGGTAGTCACGGGGAAGCCACAGCTTCTGCTTGCATGTTTATTTCCTTGCTCCTCTCCTTATCCTCCCACCTTCTACTTCCAAGAGAAAAGAAAGTATAGCATTAGGGAGATATGCTATTCACAGTGAAATGAAAGGCAGCTTTATTTAGAGGAAAATCAGAGAAAATGATGAATTTCAAACTAAATAAAGACTTTGAATTCTCTTTCCAGCTCTCTGTGAATTCAGGGGGTCAGTTTTTCTTGCTTGTTTTAGATGTATGGCTTATAAATGGAAAACTTTGGGGAAGCTATTTCATTCCTTCGTAATTTGAGTATAGCCTCAGCTGGCATTAGTACAATGTATGCTTGGATGTGAACGAAATTTAACTGTGGCTAAAATGACATATTCATATATATTCATGTGCCTTGGGGTTGACTGGTAGTGAAGTGTGGATATGCCTGTAAGAAGTGACCAGCAATGGCTGTTTCTTCATGGATGTGTTCCTTCTGTCTACAGACGGCTGCTGAAGAGTGAACTTGGATCCTTCATCACAGATTACTTTCAGGTATTGCATAGTTTGCTTTCTTTCTTTTGAGGTGGGCTCTCTTCAGCTTTTTAGTATATAAAAACTTTAGTACCCCTTTTAACTAGCATGTAGCCTACAGGTGTTTCATTTTTGTTTTGCTGCAGAAGGTCATGGAGTCATTGGATTTTTTTTTTTTTATGAGGGCCATGTAGCCTTGGGATTAATTATATTTGGGTGTGTTTGTGCTAAAATAGGGTTAATCTTAAGAATGGCTGCTAGTAGCCTGCTAGAATCAAGAAGGAATTCACTTCATAAACTTTTTTTAAAAGATAGGGTTCCTTTTATAGTTTTTTTCACCGTAATATTCTCCAGTAAATAGAATACTGGATGAGGTTTTCTGAAACAGGAGCCAGTGAAGGGCAAAGGGGAAGAAGAAAGATAAGGTCTTTCTGTTTTGGGGAGGCAGAGAAGGAAGTCCCTATCAGCAGGAAATCAACCTGGTTACAGTTTGCCTTTTGTTCCCATAAATATACTTGTAATCTGTGGAAAAAGTGAAAGATGAAGGATTAGAAAAGACATAATGAATCACAAATATAAGTAACTGTTATTGCCTTTTACTGATACTGTCCAGATAGCCAGAGGTTCAAATGTAACCACATGAAAGGGTGTGTTAGATGATTTTGAGAGAATGCTGGTGGCTTTCGATATTGTAAGTTGTTCACTGTAGTGTTGATTTAAAAAAAGAGAAGAAAACAAGAGGGATTTTTGTGTTGGTTTTATTCCCCTTGAGTAAAAAAGAGAAAGACAGAGACAGAGAGAGAATTTCAGTACTTCCTAAAGTGGCTGACGCTGCTCTCTGCTGTGCCAACAGTTTAGAAGAGGTGAAAAAAAAAAGACTAATGTCGTTTCCTATCAGTATTAGATTACATGACTTAAAAAAAATTCCCCACACTGTGCTATCAAGTGAGAAACAAACTCCTTTCCTGGGGGCAGCTATGTTTCACTTCTTCAGCCCTATCTGTGCGAGTCATTTACTGGAAGGAGACGGCTTCTTTTGCTTCAGGGCAGGACGGTTCCTAGAACGTGCGCGGAGCCTGGTAACAGCCAGGCAGGGAGACACCCAGCCCAGACTACAGAGTATCTGCCTTAAGTGGAAATCCATTACTGCTCCAGCTAGTTTAAAAACAGATAAATGAAACTTTGCAACTAAATGTATGTGACAACTTGAGATTTGGAAGGGCTTCATCAGGTACCCAGATACCGCAGTGACAGGCATGGTATAGGAGTCTGGATAACGTAGAATATTTCATGAGGCAATTCTATGCGTTCGGAAGACTGAGTAGAGCATAGAGTTGTGCATGCTGCTGAGGGATATGAGGTGGTGACATACAACTGTTATCTGCTTTCGAAAATTCAGTGTGTACTGAAAGAGGCCTGGTTGGGTTCCAGCTCTGAATAAGATGCAGCTGCATTGTGTCACTGGGCAGGATGAGCCAGAGACTCCTGGGGCCTGGATGGCTCAAAGCTTTGGATTTTGGATGTGTTCTTCTCTTCCTCCAGACTGTAAAGCTCAAGCCTGTCCCAGTCCAGCTGGGGCTAGCGGCATTAGCCACAAAGAAGGGCCGACAAAACTATTTCATTTGTCTGCGGGTTCAGTGTCACTGCTGATGCCAGCTGATTTAAGGCTGTATAGCTGCCGCCAAAGATAGCAGAGTTGAATCAGGCTGCTGAATTGGCTGAAAAATAGCCTTGAAAGAAAAAAAAGTTGTCAGTCAGATCAGCTACCTCATTTGACTTGTGCTCAACGCGTGTTGTACTCATCACCTCTGACATAGGGGAGATGGTGGGAGTGGGTCACCAGGGTGAGGAGAAGAGCAGGACTGCATCTTTCAGTAGCCACTTCCTCTTGCATCTGTTAAAGCCCACTGAGAAATTGTATCCTGAAAACCAAGTTTACCGTTCCCTTAGATTGCTGTGCACCCTAAAGGATCTGTTCTGCAGAGTAACCAGGCAGCTTTAAATGTCCTAGCAGCAATTAGAACAACTAATTGGATCATGTAATATTTGGATGTGATAAATTGACTTAATCATTTTGCATTTCTTATGCCATAGCACTTGTAACAGAAGCCACTGAGATAATTTTTTTTTTAATCACATTTTCTATTGTTCTACATCCCTGGCTCTTACATTGTGTTTATTATGCACATACATATATAAATATGTAAATAAATACATATAAATATACACACACACACAAACATGTGCACACATGAATTTTTGTAACCACTGAATATTTAAGACTAAAATAGAGCAGAACTTTCATAGTGAGACAAAGCTATTTTTTCATTAACTTGAATTACTTACTCACTAGTCATTTTCACCAAAACTCATGGAAATTACCAGTTCTGAGCTACAGAATGAGTAAGTCGCTAAAGAAATCTTTAGGAAACAGATGGTGTCTAGGCAGTCGTCTTCTGCTACCAAATCTTCATCCTGACAGAGTTACCGAGTCTGGTTTGTATTTGAAAGAGAAATGTAATTCCTACAGGGGTTTTGGTGGAAACTCCAGTGTCTCATTCTGAAGGGGGTTTGTGTTTACAGATCTGCTGCTTTAGCAACAGGCCATATCCTTGGATTGGAGTCTAAGTGTAAATGCCAGACAGTTGGGACTCGGCATACTCTGTGTTTGCTGCAGATGTTTCTTAAAATAGTGCTCCAGGCTCCAAGTTTTCCGGTATTGTATTTGCCCATGGTCCCATATGCATCTGAACTAGTCTGATAGTTTCCTGCTGCTGAAAAGGGACGCCTTGTACCCACTCCTCTACTCAGTAACCCAGCAGTGAGCCATCTGCTTTAACTGCTGGATTTGTTTTTTCATGGGTTAGTAAGCTGGATCACAACGGGGAGGAATCCTATGAATACGGAAGGTATGTGGTTGGGATTCAGAGGAAAATGGTATGTTGGGCACTGGGACTTCTTTGGGGTAGCCTAAGATTTTCAGGTAAGCTCCCTTCATCTTCATGCTTTCTGACCTTCATGGTTATGAAGAAAATTTTTGAAATATAAAACCAGTAAGCATTGATAAGATGCATTGTCTTCCTGATCCTGCCTGCAGCCTGAAACAAAACCTTTGGGAAGGATGAACTGTTTCTTTTCACTCTCTGGGGCCTTGTTAATTCTGAAACTCACAGAGGAAAATGGGAGTGTTAGCTATTTCACAACTGACCATTTTAGCAGAACTGTCTGGTTTACATATATTAACTCCAAACTGACTTCTTCTGAAGTACAGAGGCCAAACTCCTTACCCAGGTACTGTAACATCTACCAGCCCTCATGGGTTGCAAATGCAGAAGCTCTGTTGCAGAGTTAATACCTCAGCAACCTGAAGACCATTGACTACAATGTCAGAATTGGTAGCTGAAGGGTGGTGAATTGATTGTATTTGCTCATTTAATTCAATGAGAGCTTTGATATCTTAAAAGCAGAAGTGAAGCTATTACATAATTTCCAGTCCATTGCTGTGGAGGATCATAGAAGTCAAGAAGTCTTGACTCAGAATCAGGCCCAGCTTTCTATTTACAGGCAAAACCATATAAACCACAGTCTACAATGAGACCCATGTCACTGGGGTGTCAAGCAAAGTCAAAATGGAAGATTATAATGAATATTTGCAAAAGTAAGCAGTAACACTAACAGCACAAGCCCTGACCCAAGCCAAAATGGATTTTCTTTGCCCTCCCTTGAGAACTGTCAGAAATCAGCGCTGGTGCCCCTCGCTGCAGTCAGGCCCTGCTGTGCAAAGAGTCCCTGTTGCCATAAGTTAGCCTCCTGTGTAAGACAGCTGGGGCTTGGGCTTGGGCAAACAGGTACTCGCCCCTCTACTGCGACCATGTAAAACTTTTTGCCTAAATCACCGCTGCATCCCTTTTCAGCACTCCAACCTAACCAATGTCTTCATGCTTTTTCTCCTTTGAAAGTCTGCTGTGTAGAGTGTTGCTAACAGCAGAAAAATGTTGTGTGTCTCTCTCCTGCTCAGTCAAACAGAAAACTGGAGTGTGTGACATTTCTTTCATTGGCCCCAGGTCTCTATTTTTGCCTGTTTCATAATGAGGCAAGGAAATGGTTGTTTAGGTACTGAAGTGACTGTTACTACTTGATAAAGACATCGCCAGCTCTTATGTGACAAAGTGCTGTCTCATGCTGGCTGCCAGTGGTTGGGGTAGTTTGGCCACCACAGAAAGGGAAAGAACTCAGACTTGGCTGATTTGCAGAGCGCAGCCATATGTCTGCCACAGTCTTTTGGGTCAAGCTGGTCTTTATTATTGTAGTGATCTTCCAGCTGGCTGGGAACCCCTGTTCATGCAGGTCTACCAATTATTTCTGCTTCATCTGGTCCTTTCTAGCACTGGGCTTTCATGGAGCAGCTCCAGAGGCTCCATAGCAACTGCCCAGCCTTGTTGTCGCGGAGGGGTCCCAGGGCAGCTCAGCTCTGCTTGTAGATGGCCTAATCCCCGCTGGTGCTGGCAGCAGAAATACCCGCTTTCGGCCTGGTGCACATCTGCTTTGTAGATGTACATGAGTCACTTTAAATTGTGGCTGGTTGTCACCACTTAAGACTTGCCGTGAGACTGCGCGCCATGCTGTCGCTAGCCAGGGCTCCCACCTGGGGCTTGTACTCGTCATGGCAAAGCCATGTGGGCCAGCGGGTCTCATTTTCCTATAGCTGCTGCCTGGCTGCAACGCTGTGATCTAGGCTCGAGCAGCACTGCCTACTCAGTTAGGCTCACCAGTCTGCTCTCCCTTTTACTCTCACTGCAGCACTCTCTGTTTCAGTGGGATTTCTTTTTTATTTGTATTTTGAACAAGGCTGCCTAAAAAAGAGTCATATTCGGATATTATTTCTGCTTTTATGTGGCAGTGTGTTTGCTGTGTAGGATCAAAGTGATCTCCCTGTTTCTATCACTACTTTCTCCTCTTCCTAGGAAAAAAATCCCCATTTTTTTTGAGCAAGGTATGAATAGTGCAGCTCATACAGATTTACATTTTTAAAACACTACCAAAGAGTAGGGAGGTGTTTGTGTGCAACTGGCAATATCTTGCTTGAAAATACCTGCAAATAAGTTTGGGTGATTCTTTTTTCTCAAATTAACATGAGCTTATCCAAGAAACAGTGGCTGTGTGTTTCTTCTAGAACCTGTAAAGCGGCAGTTTAGCACTAGAATTCAAAGTCTCAGTTGCTGGAGGAGGGTGTTGCATTGAAGAAATGGTGAAACGTTTACAAGAAATTCTTCTTTTTTAGCCAGCAAAATGGGATCAACTATTCTGAATTTTCTCTGGAACAGCTGACTTCTTTTCTGAGTTTATGTTTCTGTTTGATGAATTAGTATTAATTTTTTAATGTTAATGTGGCTTTTTAAAGGCATGCTGGCTATGTTCAGCCTGGACAAGTGAAAGGAAAATACAAGTTGTATGTAATTAAGTGGGTGTACTTGTAAACTTTTCTTTCCCTCAAGTGTAGTGGCGTATTGGGGAGCAGTAATATTTTTTTGATTAGCAGGAGGATTTCTTTGTGCCTTGCTGAACTCCAGAGACATGACTTGCAGACAAGATTTGAAATTTCTTGTGATGGCAGAAAATTCTTAATGTCCTCTTGTCAGAAATGGCTTAGTTGCTTTTCACCACCCTCTTGCTTGAATATACCACCCACAGCAGATCAAGCCATGCTGGGATTATTGCCCCACAGCAGTCCTTGCTAGCTCTGCCCAGAGGCCACCACCATGGCCAGATGGAGCACCTCCACTGGCTGATGCACTTCTGGCAAGATCAACTGGATTGACACGAACCCTTCATATTTGGTCACCAAACCCATCAGCCAGTCCTGCTGATTTTGCTTGGCGCAGCTGGGAGCGCTGCCAGGAAGGGCTCCCTGGCACACCATGGGTACGATAGCTCCTGACAAGGGGGATGGAGGGGAGGCGACAAGGTCACCTGCTGCACTAGTGCAGCTGGAGCTGAGAGATGCGCTTTCTCCCGGCCCAGCTGTTCTGTCTGGGACAGCCTTCGCCTTTGGTCTTCGCACTGAGACACTCTGAATTTGTCTTCTGGGTATAGATGGAGAAACTTGCCTCGATTCCTCCGAAGGGGAAGGGGAATATATCTGTGCTGGGTCAAAGAAGGAATTGCCTGTAAACTCTCTGCATTTTACAGCATGGCATGTGACTCCCTTCAGAATATATATATTTCTTAATTCCCAATTATTTCAACACAACTTACTTGGGAAGAATAGTGAGCACATATACCTTGTGGGAAGGAACTCTCTGCTACACAACAAATCTTTACTGAGGAAAAAATCTAAATTGATTTTTCTAAAGTTTTGAAACCTGGCTTCTGAAACTTTGGGGCACTTGAAAACTTACTTAAAGGCTCTCTCTTTTATCTGCCCTTATTCACGGTATACCTGAAAGAGCTACTATGGTTTTCTGCACATCCTAAAAATACGGGGCTTTCAGCCTGCAGGATTTCACAAGTTCACCTTTATCTGCTGCAAAACATCTCTCTTCAAATTTATCAACTGCGTTTGCTTGTGGGGGTTAACTCAGGCCTTTTTTTTCTTTGTAGTCCATATTTCACTGTAAAGAGAGTAACGGCAGGTTTGTGACACTCACAATAAGACTATAGCAGCTGGGGGTGTCCTAGCAGGGGGGTTAGGACCCCACTATGGGAATCCAGGAAAAGCTGCTTTGGGAAGAGGAGGGAAATAATCACTACCTGAACACGCAGTTAGGCTGTAATTGCAAAGAGACAGAAGGTGGCAGCTGAACTTTTTCATATGAATGCGTCCTTCAAGCTCACTTAGTATGAGTCTGTATCTGGTCCTGCTTGTAAATATAATACTTATTTTTTCTCTTGGCTGTGTCCTTCTATGTTGCCTGTGGCAACCAGGGATGAAGTAGTAAGGAGACGTGTAAGCTAGACAAGGTCTGATGCAAACCTCCACTGTGGCTGCATTTATTAGATTGTATTGATTTGTCAGCAAACAGTGTAGGATTTTTTAATGCAAACATACCTGACTTGCTTGATCTGAGGGAGTGATGTCTGGATTGAATCCGTATCTAAGCCTGTGTCTTTAACAGAAAAGACAGATAAGTAAAATTTCCAGAAATGTTCAAGGTAGGGAGAAGGGAAATGTGGTGGTGGTGGTGATGGTTGTTGTTAAGTGTCTCTCTTCCATAGAAAAAGTGGAAATTTGAGGGGATAATTGAAACATCTGCAGCAACTATATGCTTGTGGAACTAAACCTTTTTTTAGAAACCTTAAGAATGAGAACCTATTTAGCATATGGAAATACTGATGAACACGTTCATAAATTCTTTACTTCAGGATAATGATAAATATGTCTAGTTTTTAATAGACTGAACTGTGCTGCCCACTAAGGTGTATAAATTCTTATTTTGTTTGCTGACATAGCTTTAACATAGAAAAGATCTCTGAAAGCGTTAATAATACTAACTGGAAAATTGTATCCACAACACTGAGAAAGGGTATATAAATTGAAACCTAATGTGCTAGTGCAAATAGAGAAGGAGTTCGTGTTTTTTGAGAGAAACAAAAGAAAATGAGTGTGACATCCTCATTTATTTGTATATGTATTTTAAATTATAGAATAGTTTTAAATGACACAACTGTAAATTTGCACTGCAGTATGCAAGAACTATGAGTACCTAGTGCTGTAGATTAAAAAATAAAGTATTGAAATTTTTTTTAATAAAAGAAAGCATATGGAAGGATTAAAGTGCAGCATCCCTGCAAGCACTATCTTATTGTTTGAATAGAAAAATATTTACAGTATAAGTAGGTTTGTTTTTTGTTTTTTTCCCATAATTTTTTCCATTCCAGATTTCTTCCTTCCTCCTCCTTTTTCACATTTTTTCTTCTTTTCTTGAAAGTTTTCAGGTTTTTTGGCCAGAACTTGACAAGTATAGTCATTTATTTCTGCTGAACAAATCTGAAATATGAATGTAGATCTAGACAACTCGGTGTCTCTCTCCAAAACCTATATTTCTACAAGAGAAGCTTTGCAAAATAATTGCTTTCCACTGGTTGATAACAATGTTTGGAAACATTGCAGATTTTTTCATCATATGAATGGAGTTATCCTACTGTTGTTAATTACTGTTGCCCCATTGCCCAGATGAAAAATGTCTCCCAGCCAAGTTCTTTTTGCAGCTTGCCCCTTCCTTTGGCAGCCCCCTTTCACTCCCACTCCAGCGGCAGCTCTGGGCTTTCTCTCAGCCCTAACCAGAGAGTGAGCTGTAGAAAAGGCCCCCCGCTCCCCCCCCCCCCCCCCAGCCATTGCCCAGATGAAAAATTTCTTGCTCACAAGTTCTCTCTGCTCCCTGCACTTTCTTTTGGCAACACCTAATCATGCTGGTGAAGGTGAATAAATCAGAAAATAGGCTTCTGCAGAAGAAAAAAAAATCACTTTATTGAGGGAAAATCCAGAGTCCAAAAAAATGCAGAAAGTAGACTTTTTTTCAGAAGAAATTTGTGGCTTTTCAGCTACAACAGAATGAGCTGTTGTGAGTGGGGTGGACACCACGGGCGGTGGAGGAGGGGAGCAGCCCAGCCTGGGGGGTGCATGTGCATGTTGTGCTGGCAGTTCCCTAACAGTGCAAGCCCAGGGGCACTGGCACAGTGTAAAGCATCAGCGGAGATGAGAGTGTGCTTCCCTAAACTGAAGGCCACGCACTACACAAGCTCTACAAGCAGCTATTTTGCTGTCTGTAGTACTGCCAGAGTGCTCTGGTTTTCACCTGTTTGCATCCACAGCTTTTAAACTGCAGTTAATGAGAGTCATTTGTGCACCATTTGTGAGCAGGTTCAGAGCATCGCATGCAAAAGTCCTCTGGACTCCTATATCCACATGGTGACCCATGTGCAAAATGTCAGTTTGGGCAGGTTCCTGTGCCAAACAGGACTGTAAGTCAGTTCCCCCTCCTGTACCTAACAGGTGAGGTAGCTGGTGAGCATGTATGGCTTATTCTTTCTTCCAGGCCCTTTTTGTTGAAATCTTAACAAAGATGCCAAAAGGAAAATTTTGCTGTGCCACTCATCACTGAAGTTTCTCAGTGCTCAGCTTTAATGAGATGAGAATCCAAAGCAAAAGGAATTTCTTGAATTCAACTTGTGATTTTATTAATTTAAGTATTTTCCTACCTGACAGTTTTGTGAGTGTTAAATTCTCCACCAGTACAATGCATCCAGAGACATTTCCTTAGTGATAGGATGTATGGGGGTCTCTCATCCTGCTTGCAGAAGCCTTTTGGTGTCTATTTGATTAGATACTTTTTAAAGAAGAGCCCTTCCTTTCCTACATATTTCAAAGATTCCTGATGATAACAGGTAGGACTCTTGAGTGGCAGGTTTTTCTCCTGCTCTGGAGAGTGAAGTACAAGTGAAGAATATCACAAAGCAACATTTATTTTCCTTTTTTAAATCCCTCCAAGAGTACCACAGTTTAGTGTTTCTTGTTCTTGAGAGGGTGCTTAAGAGGTGACCTGCTCTCTTTGCTTGGGCTGGCTCATGCTGATACCTGTTTTCTTGTATCACGAATGAGTCAGCCTGCTACATGGCTACAGGAGGAGGCAGGTCTGACATTGAGTGCCAGTGCAGGGGCAGGTTTGTGGTACGGCAGCTCGTCAGGAGGCTGTGTCAGGGCAGCAGCCTGCTGTAAAGGCCGTGTTCACTGGGAGCGATGTGCCTTCCTTCTCAGCTGATGGAGGGGTCGAAAGGTACAACTTTGGTGCAGTTATCCATTAAAAACAATAGCTAGGAGGATAATCATGAGAGGCCTCTGAATATTGAGTGATACCCTGATGTTGAACCTTTCAAAGGAACAGAAGCTTTATTCTCTATCAATACGATCTCTGTGGTAGAAGTGAACCTTCTGGGATGCAGTAATATTGCGTTACCATTCTGCAGCTCCTTTTTCTGAGATTCTCAAAGCTTTTCAGAATAACTGATTTTCCTAGTGCTCTTGGGAGAAGAAAAAGGTAAGTATTGCAAACACTATTTTTACATTTGGGGAAACAGGAGCAGAAAGCCTATGGGTCAGATATCAGATACTTAGATGTCAGAGTTGCAAATAGGCACATCGATATCTTGATCTGTCTGGTCTGTGATGGTTAAGATTATTCAGAAAGATTGTAGCTCTTGCCTCTTTCTTGTGCAGCTTGACACTGCACACTGAGAGGATTCAGTTGGTTAATATAGCAAAAAATAGCCTGATAAAAAGAGAATATTTTGTTCCCAGGTTAGGGAGCTGAATTGACTTACTGTGCACTCAGGCAAGCACCGCACTAGTGCAAAGGAAGAGCAGAGTGGGACATTCTGGTAATATTTGTCTGTTTGAACACCTCCACCGTATGGCTGAGGTGTAGCTTATATGGCTGCAGTTTTAGGCAAAAAAATCTTATTTTCTTAACTCCCTCCCTGTGACGAGGAAAAGTTTGTTCTTCCTTCCCTTATGGTGAAATCCAGTTCTGGGAAGTGTTTCAGGTATCTAATGTGCCTGTTCTGTTCTCATGTCTGGTTGGATAAGAGAGGGTTAATGAAATGTGCAAAACTCACAGTGAGACCAGGTCTGGTGGCAGTGCTGGGAGCAACTGTGACATGACTGATCTTTAGATGCCTGCATGTAAAGTGGATAACATCAGAAAAACTCATATTCTCCCATGTTTATTTTAAATCTTGGAAAAGGCAAATGCATGTCTCTCTTCTCTCTTGGCAGAACCAACTCCTTGCGAAGGGCTTGCTGTTTATAGAGGAGAAGGTTAAGCTCTGTGAAGGCAAGTATAGTACGAAACCCATTTTGGGATGGGGTCCTGGAGGGCCCTTTTGAGTCATGCTTTGATGTTTGGCCAGATGAGATGATTCACGTGGCTGGAAAACACATAGCCCTTTCTGCTCAATTTAGACAATTTGCCATCTCTGAGGTCTTTTGGTGCTGCCTTAGAACATCACTCAACTTGTTGGGAGCCAGGCTGCAGTACAGCCTGGTACTGCTTAAAGGATGGTGGCCTGTTTGAATAGCAGCATAGCTGAAACATTCCCACCAGCTGTGTCTTCACCACAAGAACAGGAGCATGAGTCTTGTATGGACTTTCAACATGGGTTCAAAACTGTTCCAGGTTTGATATGAATCCTGTTTTGAAACTGTGCTGAGAGCCTCCTGCCTTTTATTTCTCAAGGTGATTTGCAGGTCTGTAGTCTGGCTGTTTGGAGTCTTGTAAGCATGGCTCTGTCTACAGTGATACTCTGTCATTGTGCTTTTGAGAGCTGAATTAGCAGGATTTGTGTAAATGTAAAGAATAAACATTCACTTGGTTGGGAATGAAACCTTTCAGGAAAGAAGTTCATCACACATGAAGTTCTACTCAGACCACTGGGATACAGACACTTGCTACCCAAAGAGCTCGTGAAAGAAGGCCAGTTTGGGGCAGTGACTCTCAGGGTTTGATGTATGAGAGTTAGCTACGTTTATTAATGGTTTGCTCAAGCAAAGAGAGTTGTCTAGGGCACATGTCTTTATTCAAAACTAGGCTGCCATTTGATTTGCCCAAGTTTTGTAGCCTTTAGGGAAGATCCCTCGCTAATCAACAGCCTGCTGTATCTGGGTCATTAAATGGCAATAGACGCTTCCAGTCTTGCATCATGGTTGATGCTGGAGTCCTCCGCACCGTACAGGCACTCTGCACCGTTCCTCAAGTGACTTCTCTGTCTGGCCAGCAGGCTGTGGGAAGTGTACACTTAAAGGAGCTGTGCTGTATGCCAGCCTCCTGCTTCAAGCAGACAGCCTCATGGTGACTTGCTGTGCTCTTCTTTGGCACAGTCCCTGTAGGGGACAAAGGAAGGCGTTTGGCAGATTCACATTATCCCAAACACTGCTATCCACCTGCCTCTGCCAGCTCTTCAGAACAAGCACCGAGCAGCTTATCATAGGTTTTGTTCCCTGTTATGTGTATTCGTATAAAACCATTCCAGTATCTGTCTTAGCATTATGAAAATTGTTCTGGTCTGTAATAAGCTGAGAGCTGCCTGGGAGTAGCTTGCTGCTGATCAAAGAGTTTGGGAAGAATGAAGTTTCCCAGGCAGACAGCAAAACCTCCTACCCATGCTTCTTTTTTGTCTCTAGTTTGAAGCGACACTGAAGCCACTTTGCCCACGCAGACTGTCACTTCTGCTGTAAATGACTCATGGGCCCTTTCCCCCCACCTTTCTTTCATAATGTGTAGCCTTGTTCCAGGTTTTGTGGTCACAGCAACAAGAATTTCTTCTAAGTGCTTCTCAGTTAGCTTTGCCTTCCTGGAAGAGAGCTCCTGTTCCAATATTCAAAAGATGGAATAAAGTTCCTGCTGCAGGGCATGGCAGTGTTTTACTGTGTCTGTTTTTTATTGTCATTTTTCTTGATACAGTCTGTCAGAATCTCTTTCAATGCCTGTAGGCTATGTGATTTCTTGAAGAAACAAACCATTCCTCCTTCCCTTTCAGAAGAAAGAGTGATTTATGACATTTCGTTCTAGCTCTACCCATCAAAGTGTTAGAGTCTTAGGGAGGAAATAGAATAGGGAGAAATTCAAAAACTCAATTTGTCTGTTTCCTGTTTTCTTTTTCGTTTACTGTTGCCAGTTTCTGGTAATGGGTAGCTGTGATGGGGATGCTGGGTAGGTGCTTGTGTGTCTACAGTCCCAATATTGAAGCCAGCGTGGCATCTGATATAGTAAACACTCCCTCTCAGCCCTCCTGCAGTCAGTGGGGTCTCTAATCAAATGGAAATGTTTGTCGAATCTGGCTCTGTTGGTTCTCTGCCTTCTGGCTTGTGTCTTAAGCAAGCCAAGAGGCACAACTGATGGACAAGCACAAGGAGAGCCTGTCTGGAAATCAGATGAGGAAAACACTTTAGTGCATAAGACTGCTTTGAATTGTAGTTTTATGTATGTTCCAGTTGCTCATATGGGGGCTTTAATAAGCTTAAGGCTTCAAAGCTGCCCTGAGCAGCTGTGTCCCATCTCTGCTCCTTGGATCTTAGCTGCTTGTGAGCTACTTCTGAGGCTCCATGAAAGATATCCTGGAAAAACATTTTGTCAGAAACTTAATTATTAAATACAGGTCTGTATTTCCAGTGAAAATATTTGGGGGAGGTGCCCACAAATTGAAAGAAACATTGCAAATGCCTGGCTTCTGGGATGTGAAAAAACCTCTAAAAAGCTTAGAGGTCTTGGGCCTAAATGCTGAGAAACACACACAGCTCTGCAAGTCAAGCATATGAGTATAATTTAAAATGTCTATCCAAAGTATTATGGTCAGCAGAGCATTTTTGTTAATACTAGCTTTTTGACCACAGTTGTATTCTTGTTATGGGAGTCATGAGTTGCAGAACATAGTCTGCCTCCATTTTAAACACCCAGTTGCATTTAGGGATGCTTGTTGGAGTCAGATTCACATGAGGGGTGGCCACAAGTGGGTTTCACTTGGGAACCTTCCCAGTGGCCAAGTATGAGAGGAGAAGCTCTGAGAGAAGTGTGGTGGATTTGTGGTGGCTTTCCAGTCATGAGCAAATACCCCTGCAAGAGTTATGGCTTCTGCGTCTGCACATGGGAGTGTGGGGAGGCTGGAGAGGGCTGAGCTCTTAAATTTGCCTCCCTGTCTCAGCTTCTGCAGAACAGCCGATACTGGCTGTCACCTTCTAGTTTTCATTCTGAGCTGCTAGTGTGCGGCCACGTTCCTGTGTGAATTTAGTGATGAGCTGCAAGATTACATGATCCTCCACTGGGGAAATAAAGCCTTTTGCTTAAAGAGATGCTTCACTCTTCCATTGGAACCAATTGCTCATATTTTGCACAGAGCTGTTCTCTTCATGATAAGCAACACAGTGATTTCTGGTGACAACCTTGTGTCTCTGTCACTTAGGGCAAATCTTAGCTGAGTCATGTCCACTTTTTGGAAGGACACTGTCAACATTAATGGTGGGTTTGTATCTCTTGCTTGGGAAAGTATGAGGTAGTGGGAAAATCCAACTTGACTTTACTGTTTCTTTTGTTAAAGTACTTTACTCCCAATCTCTGTTTTTGTAGGTGAGGATCGCATTGATACCCTGTCTGAAATTTGGGATCAGTACTTCACAGAGACCCTTCCCACACTCCAGGCAATATTTTATCCAGTCCAGGTAATCTTAATTAAAATTCAGTCTTCAATCAGGCCAAGCAATGTGATTACAACATCTGCCAATGGTACATGGAAACTTCCCTGTTGTTTCAGCAGTGCTATTCTGTCTGGTGACTAAACAGGTCTCAAAATCTTTGAACTAAATCTGGGACCAAGTGCATTTTGCCCCACTCAGCGTTAATTGTGTAAGAAGGACTCCTAGGATCTACTGGACCAAGCATAGTGTTTTGAACTGAGTTTGTTCCCTGAGTCTGAGTTGATTGATCTGCCCTCTGCCTGTACTTAGCTAAGCTTGAACACTGAAACTATTGGACTATACCTTGTTTAGACAGCAGCTCTGGGACATTTGCAATTTTAAGTTCTTCTGTTTTTGAAATATCCAGAACTCCATCAGGGCAAATGACGATGAAACCAACAACATGTCTTCAGAGGGACAAACCTGAAGACTAGTTAAGGAACAAACCTGTGTTAAACTCCCACTAACTGCTTTTAGGGGGCTGATGCCTGAGTTGTGTCCTTGGAAAAACCTCTCTTGGGTTTTTGATGTTTCAATAAAGGAATGTGTAAATATCTGGGTAGAAAATGAACGAACGACTTTATGTAAGACTGGTAACCAGCTGTATTATGAAAACTGGCTATTCCTTCAGAAATGTTGACCTGTATCAGTCTTTCATGTAATTTTGATCTGTTTCTGATAATAACAGTCTGAATTGCCCACCAGCCTATTTTGATCTTTTCTCCAATGAGAGGAGAAACAAAAACGTATCTTATGAGTAGACTGACATTCTTAAAAATGTTAGCCGCCTCCTCTTGACTTTTGCCTGTTTCAGGAGCAACACTTTCTGGAGCCATGTATTATTATTTTTTTCCTTGTATTGTTTGAAAGGCAGCAGGTAAAGCTCACAGGTTGCTCTTTCGCTCTAATCCTATTAAAGTTGACATTTCCTAAAAGACCAAAAGACTTCCATAAAGACAGACACTAACCTTTTCACTGTATTTATTTTTATTCTTTCCTTGCTGCAGATGCTTAAAGGTAGGTGTTTGGCAGGTAAAAATGCACAATTATAATATCTCCCCGTTCTCTCTTTTTGCAACTAATTTGCAGTCATCGAGTCACCTAATCTATATAAGTAGGGATTTGTCTGCACTGCAACAAGTTTGCGTGCACTGTAGAAGTAAGTAAGCAAGCTGCCTAAGGCTACAACAGGGATAATCATTGGTGCAGGAGGAAACTGAATCAAGATTACTCTAATTCCAGGCCAGTGCCCTAATAACAAGTTCGGCCTCTTCCTACAAATAAGGAACTGTATATATTTATATGGTGCTTCACCAAATGTAAAGCAAGATCTCCTAGCAAATCTCCTTCACCAAGTCACAGTTCTTCATGGACTACTCTGGTATACGAGAAGGTTTCTTTGTTGGTCCCCCATCTTCTGTGACTCCTTTTTGCAAATGTCAGTGTAAGCATTTAGTTGAGTTTTTCTGTGATCCCAGTAGCTGCGCATTCAGAATGAAAGTAAGCCAGCCAAATGTGTGAGCACGTTACCAATGGTAGTAACTAGAAGTAACTTCCTCTCTCAGCTAAGTTTAAACCTGAGGCTTATAGTTGTTGCAGAAATATGACCTTTAAGCAGCCGAGTTGCTTAAATTGCTGTACAGAGGGAAACTATGTAAACAGGTCACTGGCTTTTGTATAGTTGCAGCTGCTGATGTAACTACTTGGTGTGGAGAAAGAATAGCAAATCTTCTTGTTTTGTTTGGCACAGTGAGACATTTGCATTTTGAAGTGGGATATGAAGTTAGTTGGACTAAACTGCATGGTAGAAATAAAAAGTGAGCAGCTGCTGAAATACAGTTAAGAGATTCGTACTGATCTTTTCTATGCTCTGATTTTTCCAAACACACACTGATGGTTTGAAACAGCAAAGTGCTTTTATTGCAGCCAAGCTGGCCTCCAGACCATTGGCTTTAGATCCTATTTACATATCGATGATGCTGTTAATTATGACATTAAACCCATTATGAATTAATGATTAACTGGTGTTAATTCCTTCCAGCCAAATATTTGCCTCAAGGATTGTGTTATGGAGACTATAAAGTGGTTCTAAAATAGAGCATAGGGCAGAGATAAACACACTGGAGAGAGCAAGGGAAGCTCTTCAAGCTGGAAAGCGTTGGGCTGGCCTGGCTGGGAAACAGGGCTGGGAAGAAGATTTCTGCACTTAACTTAAGCTGCTGTGGGACAAGAGAAAGTCATGGGTGCATTAAGCCTAGCAGAGGTAACAGTAACACCAGAATGCTGACTGGAGTTCAACTGTATTTAAATATGCGGAGAAATCCTGTGACATTTTCATCTGTTAAGCCTGCTCACTTGTGTGTTGATGTTAAAAAAAATAAAATCTAGAGGGGACAGAACTCCTTGTGTTTGAAATCAAAGCTGTTGCTTTCATTCTCTGTCCAGTTGTTTTTTAAATGGTGTTGCTAAAAGCAGTCTAACTAGCTTTGTCCTAAAATCTGTAATGGACCGAATTGTGGATTTTTATCATATCAGCAATTTTTAAAATGCAAATATTGAACAAAAAGAAAATCTAACACAGAGCAGAGGTAGATTTACATAAGGGATATTCTGTACTAGCTTCTTCCCTACAAACTCTGTTGCGGTTCATAAGCTCAGAGTGGCAAAAGCACTGGCTGCCTCCATCCTGGGCTTCAGATATTTGTGACTAAGTTGTGTGGCAGTTGGTTTTCATGAATATGTAATCTTTTGGTGAAATACAGGCTGATTTTTGGCTTCACTCCAAACCTAGTGGCACCTCAGATGAGGTGTTACTCATACCACAATTTGTGTGGGACAGTGATTAACTGATAAAGAGTACCAGGAATCCTCAAGTTGAGCAGCTGGTAGGTGCTTTACCACAGCAGCAACGGGCAAGATGGGCCCTTCTTGTCTGCATGCATACATGTGTTGGTGTTGTTGGTGTTGTGCTCACATGTTCCTTTACCGACTGTTGGATTTTTGCCTTCTGTGTTTTTAGGGTCAGGAGTTGACTATCCGTCAGATTGCTCTTCTTGGCTTCAGGGACTTGGTCTTGCTAAGAGTGAAGTTGGAAGAGATCCTACCTCTGGTCCAGACAAAGCTCCCAGCTTCCATTGTCCAGATGCTATTAATTCTGCAGGTGGGGATTTTTTTTTTCTTTGTCTGACTCTACTTGGGATTCTTGAGCTCATCTAATTGATAGGAACCCTGGAAAGGAGAATGGGGAGGGTAAAGGGTGTGATGAAGAGGAAGTTGTGTATGCTTGTTTGGGGATGTTAAACAAAGAAACAAGAGCTGAATTGACTCTTAAATGTTCTGAGCTTTCTTGGCAACAGGTAAGGATGGTCCTTACCCATGGAAGGATCAGATTCTGCTCTTTGGTGTTTGTATTTTTCTTCGTTTGTCCGCTCTCCAGCTGGGAACAGACACAGGACTCCTTTGTCACATAAATGGTTATCTCACAGCTTTTCTAAATGCCTTTTTAGGTGCTAGGTCTCCAGATTTGTCAGCTTTATAATGACAGGACAAGTCTCCCTCATAGCTGATTATAGCATTCAAACAAGCTGCGACTGCCGACCACCTAATATCGGCCTCCCTCAGCTAGATGGGACGCTTAGCCTAGCCTGTAAGAGAAGGAATAGCTTTTGGCAGCAGGCAAAATGCTGTAGATCTTCCAAAGGCCTCTCCCAAGAGACACAAAGCTTCTGAGGGGACTATCCTTTGTATCCAGAGGGGACTATCCTTTGTATCCAGACCTGAAGAGAACACTATTTTTATCTTCCAGTCATGGCATGTACAGCCAAGTATACCAGCTGTTTCATTTTTTTATATGGCCCAGCCTGGGAGCCACAGAAAATACCAGATTCCAAGTGTCTCTGGCCTTTACTTCCCCTTCACTATAGCTTATAATGAGTGGCAGGGAATGGAGCTTTCTGAAGTACAGTCAAAGTTGAAAAGTGGCTAAGCTGGTATTTTATGAGTTCTCAATGTTCTGATGATCCCAGTGACCACAGACTATAACGACAGGAGATATTAAAGCACTATCTGAATTTTCCTGAAATATTTTAATAAAAGAAATTTGAGGGAAAAGAGAGTCTCAAAGTGACACATCCCATAGTGGGGAAGAAAAGCTGATTGAGGCTTTGCAGGAAGTTCGTCTGTGAAGACTCTCTGAAATTACTGTTAAATTGGTTAGTGTTATCTACCACCTTCACACCTGTAAGCTGAACTTCAGAGGGTGCTTTTCCTGCAGTCTTATCTAGGGAGAGAGCAGTGCTTTGCCCAAGCTGTGTTAAGGCTTGTCCGGAAAGAGATACCTTTTGGCAGAATTGCTCTGGTATAATTATACTGCTATAGTTACACAGTGTAAATGCTCAGTGTGAGCATGCCTTACACCTTCCTGTCCCTTGGCTAGAAAAAGACAGATGGCTGCTTAGCATCCATAGGAGTATGGCTATGACTTGAGCAATATGGTCAACCTGCATAGTGCCCAAAACTCCATTTGGACTAATTGTGCTCCTATGAATGCCCTACCGATATGGCTGTCCTGCTCCCTGTCACAGAGCCAGCCTCTTTACTCAGGTACCAGCACAGAGCTGCATTGCTCAGTGCAGAGATATTCCCTCACCTGGAGGGAGATCCCAGCCCTTCCGACTCCCAGAAATCATATATACATACAGATAGACAGATGTATATATATGTGTGTGTGTGTGTATATTTATGTATGTATTTATATTATACACTCTATATAAATACCTTATTCAAAACTATAAAAGCATAATGTTGGCTTTTCGTATTTGAATTTCAGAGTGTCCATGAGCCTGCTGGCCCCAGTGAGGGCTACCTACAGCTGGAAGAACTGGTCAAACAGGTGGTATCGCCATACTTGGGCTTGTGTGAGGATCACAGCTTCTCTGGTAGCACCTGCTTGCTTGGTAAGATGGGCTCACTGTGCAGAAGCTCTTGCACACAGTCTTGTTAGGGTAGACATGTTGGTCAATGTAAGGCAATGCACAAGACAGAGAGAGAAGAAAGGTTAAAATGCCCTCAAGAAGGTCCTGATCAGTATGGTTCTGAATGTAGTTTTTTGTGAAAAAAAACCTTTTTATTTCCCATGACAGAGTGATGTATTATGATCCCACCACTGCACAAACTTGCAAAAAATCCCTCCCCTCCCTGGAGCTGCTCTGGTTAGTGCCTGGTATCCTGACCTCACCCTCTCACTCTCCTTTCCTGCCTGCTTGCTAGCCCATTTCAGCTGTCCTGTATCCTGAACTAACTACTGTATCTGCCAGACTTCAGGACTAGTAAGACTGTTGGCTGCTCATTCTGAGGGATTATAGGTTTTTTTTTTCTTTGATGCAGTCTTCCTTCCATCTGGGGACTGTGTTTAAAAAAAAAAAAAAAACCCTCTGTGTTTAAACTGTGGATAAATGGGCCTAGGTGAGAGAACTGGCACTGCGCTTCGGGAAGGGGATGCATATAGTGGAAAACTTTTCCACACATGATCCAGGAGCTCGGCTCACAAGTGTGGCCAGCAAGAAAAGATTGACCAGCCTAGAAATGAGCATAGTGATAACTGACTTTATAACCAAGATTTAAAAAGAAGTGAAGAAAGCTCCAATTTTCCCTCTATTTTGTAACACTTTATAAACTTCAGGCCTTGCTACAATTCAATCACGGTGTGTTTTAGCTAGTTGCAGACACACAGCCTGTCTTTTACTACACCTTAGCAGCACAGGGGGGTGTTGGTCAGGTGGTAGGATGACTTACTAGAACCCAGGGTATCTGTGTCTGTAACAAATTCATGGCATGACTTCAGGCAAACTACTGCTGAGGCTTTTTGTTCTTCTGGCTGTTGGGCAAATAAATAAGCTACCTTTTATGCAAGTGAACTTGGTTAGACTGTTCAGCGTTGAACTGCAGACCTGATCCAGAGGCTAGAACTAGGCCGCATTCCTCCCATAAAAGTTGAGCTTGGACAAATTTGATTGTTTGTCTGTTTGTGGATGACTGTATGCTGCTGGTATAGTTTGAAATGTAGCTGCCTGACTTGTCCTGAAGTTTCTAGCCATTCTGGTTCTCTGCCAGCTAAACAAGCCATTAGCATCAAAAAAAAAAAAAAAAAAAAAAAAAATCACATGGGCTGGCCTTGTAAAGTTTATGTGCCTTAAAATCATTATGTTTTGCTTTGATTTTAGTCGTCATTTGTTTGTGTGTATTTCCCAGGTGGCCTTTCCCCCTGCTCCACCCTGTGCTGAGCAGGAGAAGGAAAGGAAGGACTTGTGTTTGCATTACACAACATTGGCAGTGGAGTATCACTTTTCTGCAGATAATCTCGGTATTTTCAAAGTGCTCCTGTGGTGGTGGTTTCTTTTGCTTAGCTCCCATTTCTAATCAATTTTTTCCTCTTCCTCTTTCCCTCTTTCTGTCATCTCCTTGCTTCTCAGAACCAGTTTCTTCTCTCACTGGGCAGCCCATAATGATGAGTTTCAGTGGCTTCCCTGCCATACAGTGGCTCCGTAGTTGCTTTTGTGAAATGTGCTGTTGGGCTTTGGGTATACTTGCATTCCCAAAGGATGCCGTGGAGTCCAAACTGCGCTCTGGATTGGACCCTTCAAGATGAAAGAGCACTGAGAAACGTGGCTGAAGAAGGCCTCCGCTCCCTGCTGTACATATATGTGTGTGTTAAACCTGATTTAGCGTGAGAGATATGCAACAGGAACAGATATGAAAGGGGGCATGACAGCTCACAGAGGGGAATTGTAGAGGTCAGTATCCCCACCTAAAGCAACAAATTACGAAGTCAGGATGGAGCATGGGGAAGAGAGCTGGATCCAAGAGCCCAAGTCCAGGGAATGAGGAAGAGGCTGGACTGCGCCCCTGTTTCACCCTGGGGTGGTTCTGTAGTTACCACCATTCTGGTAGGAGGTTGGGCTGTAGCAGAAACATTAGGGCGTAGTTGCCTCGGCTGGTTTATACATTGCATGCTGTGCTGTGATGTTCTTCTTTTACCCACCCTTCTTGTTTGCCCCATGTGAGTTAGCCGCAGCCCGAACTATCAGAATTGAGTATACTGAAGGGATCCAGTTGTCTAAGAAACTATGTTCAAATTGTGAATGGAGAAGAAAATAAAACATTCAGCCTCTTCCTGCCATATATTTAACTTAATGTAGAGGGTGTGTTTGGCACAGACATCACTGCTGATTTGAGTTTGCCTGCAAAAATTCCCTTTAAAATCCCCCACACGCTTATGTTCCTAGGTATAACACACCAAAACAGAAATAAAATTTCTAGCTAAACTATGCATGATAATGTGTTTTGTGTGGCCATTGGTGAGATGCAAGACACAGCCCATTTTATAGGTGAAATGGCTTTCTTTCAGCTAGAAAGCCATGGCAACCTATTAATTAATGTTTGAATTCTCCACCAGCTCTCCCTTTGCCTTCTGCACTACGATGTGGTTGTGGTTGGAGTACGTCGACTGCCATCTCTGGGTGATGGGGTTTGGAAACATTAACAGGGGATGCCTTTCTCCCTACAGGGCTGTCCTACAGGAAGATTTGCAAATGAAAAAGGATTTGGGCAAAGATTATAGTGTTGTATGTAAACTCTCTGCTGCTTTGTGCTTTTTCTCTCCTCTTGGGACTCTTTCTGGATGGAGTTCTCTGCATTTCAGCTGTGTATGGATGACTTGATACAATGGATAAATAACATTATTTCAGTGTTACAGAGGTGAGACAGTGCTCCCCCGTGTAATAAGTTATGCACAATAATTGAGGAGGGCCAACTGACAGGTGACTTGCAGAAAAAAGAGCAGGAAGGCATCAGAAGATATCCAGGCTGATGCTTCTCAATCATGAGTTCATAGTGTAGCTTGTGGTCTGTGCAAGACTTGCAGACTTTGTTTTTAATTTTACAGAGGACTATTATTGTTCTTTCAAGTAAATAAAGGGGGAAAAGTAAAGCAGTAAATGAATGTTCAGAGTTTAGCCTAATTTTTAAGTGATTCTCATCATAAAGGATTTCAGTTTCATTGCATGAAATCATCTGTGCATATTTTTTTTCCTCAAAAGAGTCAGGTCATCCCTCACTTGAAAAGAATAAAAATAGAGAAATCTCTACTATCCATCTCTCTGTTTCCATACTTGATTAGTGATACATAATCCATTTCTACAGAAGCCTAACTAATCTGTTCTTAAAAACCTCCACTGAGGGAAACTTCACAACTTTTTTGTGCAGTTTCTTGCAGCCCTTAGCATTAGAAAGTGTTGCCTAATGTCTTAAGAATGTCTTCACTACTGTTGTTGAGAGATAATAAGAGCAGAGACCTACCAAATCTTAAGTGAATTCGCAAATTCAGAAGCCAAAAGCCAGGCCAGTTTCCTCAGGCAAGCCAAAGGCTGAGTAGCCTTAGTAGATGATGAGCAAACTGCCTATCCTTTGCCTGTGTTAGTTACAGGTCTCCCTACTACAAGGCCTCCTGTTATCTGCCCGTGTGAGCCTTCCCTTATCTCTTATCTCTTACAGCTACAATTTCAGGCTAAACATTTGCTGGTGAAGAGAAAATAAAGAATTCTTCTAACTTCTTCCACAGGACTCCATCCAGCTGTATTGCATGTGTTTCCAACACACATTTCAGTGGGATCCCCGTGCCCTCCATTTTGCTGTGACAGCAGGAAACTGGGCCAGTTCTGTGCTTCTGTGAGGCTGGAGAATTCCTGTAGCTAGCTCAGATAGCATCTGAGCACTTTGGTGTTTAAACTGTGTATTTCACTTCCCGCCACCACCACCACCTTCCTTTTCTGTCCTCTGTCCTAACTTCTGTGAAATTTTATGATCAGGTATTGTCACAGATGAAGGTCTAGATTATTAAAGGCACTCCAATACTTAAAAAGTTGGGTTCCTTAGTCCACCAGTGAGGTGTTATTGATAACCTGGTTGCCTATATTTCTGCGTGTGCAAAGCTACACAAGGATACCCTGTGTGTAGCAAACTGCTTGGGGGTCCTAGTCCAAGCAAAAGCCATTGAGGCCTCAGAACAGGCCTCCACATGCTGAGTTTTCTTCACTGGTGAGGTCTGGTTGTGCTCCTGCATGTTCAGTGCATGGAGAAGGTAGATGTGGAAGGTATTTTTCCTCAGATGTGGAGAGTGGCTAATGCGGCAGCAAATGGATTTGCATCATTCTGCTTTAGTTGGAGCAGAGATTTGAATCTGGCTCCGGTAGTCCAGATGGTGTCCTAACCAGTTAGCTAAGATAAGCTTTTCCCTCAGAAACAGAAATAATGCTGGAGAACTCCAGCTCCGCAGTGGTGGGCAAGACTGAAGGCTGCCTTACGAGGAGTCGTAGGTCACATTTCAGATCCCTGCAACATGCTGTGGAGCACACTGTGTAATTTGCTCTTTTGTAGTAAGGAAGTGGCTCTTTACTAAGCGAGGGGTATTCTGCATGCAGGGTACGTGAAGGGTGGCTTGTTTGTGTTGCAGACAGAAGTTTGGCTAATCCATTTGTGGTACCTTACTCTGGTATTTCAGCTACAAACCCTTTCCTAATCTTGAAAGAGAGACCTGCCTGGCTAGAGAGAGTGTCTAAATGCTATCTCTTTTTCCTCTCTAGCTGTTGATGTTCCTGACTAGCATAGGCAGGCTCCACTCAGCGATCCCTTCATTAATTAATACATTTCTTAAATACTTGAACTTTTCTTAAATATGTGAACTAAAATATTGCAACAGTTAACAGCAATGCCTGGTATCATTGAGAAATGAGGTGCAAGGGATTTGTCTAAGACCCCTAGCAGAGTGAGAAATCAGGCTGGACTAAAACATGAACTTCTGGATTGTCTTCATTTCAAAATCGCCTTTGCCTTGCTGCTTTTTCACAGTGTTGCCCTTCACCGGATTCCATTTGGCCTAATTGTCAGTGCTGTTTGATTTGGGGGAAAAATGTCCTTACATAAATCTCAAAAGGAGAGGGTTCCCAGTAGCTTTCGTTGCTTTTTTAATAAGTTGACAACTAGAAGGTGTAATTGAAAGTATGTAATACTGAGATCTGAAATCCAGATCTCTTAACAAATTAAAGACACCTGAAGCCATTACAAAATCTAAGTTAGAAAAGTAGGGTCATCTAGTGGCCCAATAAAATGCTCTTTCTGCTTCTTCCTTATCCCATCTGTGTGAAGTGAATAACTTGCAGTTTAAACAGTCCTAGTGAATTCCAGTAGACTGTGAGAAGCGCTGTGATTTTGCAAACTGTCCTTTTCTGTCCTCAGTTAACTCTTCTGCTATCTTATTCAGTGTTTAATATTCAGATGGATTTAAAGCATAGTATCTATTTGAGCAGCACCTTTATCTCAAAAGATCATAGTTGCAAAAAGAGCATGGTGAAATAATACTATTTCTAGTACAGAATGTAGCAGCTTGGCTGTAATAGAGCAACTTATAATGAGGGAGGAGAGGAATTAAAGTTCAGTTTTTCCAAATATATGAGGATTTTTTTCAAGCACTGGGGATAAACTACTGATATTGATTGCCTACCTACTTAAAAAACATGCCATGAGAATGCTGACTAAATGCTGGCCTACACAGAGCACAGATGTACTCATGCCGCTCATTAGCTGAGCGGTTTAGGTGATGAGTGATCACGCGGCAGCAGTGCAGCCCCAGCACATGCTAGCTGTGTGTCTGCCCAGGTGCTTGCATGGGTTTGCAATCGCTGATCAATTCTGGGTTCAGCTCAAGTATGTCTTCACTGTCATTGCAGTGTACCTGGGCTGCAGTAGTTACTTCAGTGTAATCAGATCCAGGACCTTTGCTTTGTTTTCCACATAGGAGGCAGTGCAGTACTCCTATTTCCATGCTGATAGAGGTCTGAGGGGAACGGTGGGGTCTTTCGAAATAGTGTCAGTTTCCCTCAATACCCACAGCTTTTTACAATCTCTCCCTCCAGATTCAGATTAGATTTCAGAAGCTTAGTGATACCAGACTTTGAAGCATTGACACATGCATCAGCTCTGTGCAGTCTGCTTGTCAATGAGTGTGTATATGTACACACATGCACACACCCACATACATAGTGTATATGCCTATGAAATGATGAATATAGACTGTCTGGTTTGAGAACTACCACAGTGGCTGATGTTACTAATAATGCTAGCTGACCATTTTACCACAGCTACCAAGGGTGTAACAGAAAAGGCTCTTTTTCCCAGTTCAGGTGAAGGCCAGGTAGCCAGGCTGGGCAGGAGTAATTTTACATTATTGCTTTCTGCATTATACTTGCTCTTAGTGGACTTTAATCTCTCAGCTCATCAGACTTGCCTCTTTCAGCAACGCAGAAAATTTACACACAAAACTGGCACTTTTTTCTCAAAGGAATATTTTTATTTCTTTATTTAATGGACATCAGGTCATGACAATGACTTTTCTTTCTGTTCTTTCTCTTGGGTATCCTGGCTTTTTGGGATGGGAAGGGCCCTAAGTTATCCCTGTTTAAATGAGGCCTGTTTTCATTTTAAACGTGTGTTTAGGAAAAGAGAAGAACGAAGATTCTGCCCTTGCCTGCAAATCTTCAGCAGCAGAGTCTGAAAAATGCTTTTTGCATGGCTCTGTTCAGTTTGATTCCCTCAGATCTCTCTAGCTAGCTAAGATACCTCTGCACAGCTGAGGCCACTGCAAGATAGTCACAACCTAAATATTAATTCATGGTATGGGGGAGTGCTATGAACCATTAACTTAAGCCATCGAGTTGTCTTTCTCCTCTGAGACAGAGAGCTCCTAAAGCTTCAAGCTGAGCAGTTCCTAATGCAGAAAGGAGATATTCACCTAAATACTTTTAAGGATCTTTTAAGGATCTAGGTCATTCAAGTTACAGGTAAATAACTACTCTCGCCATTGGCTTCTCTCTTCTAGTGCCAATACTTGACTTTGTTCATGGAAGTCAAAAATGAAGAAGCCCCGATAAATATTGGGGAATGTGGAGAAGCAGCTACTGCTAATTTCTCATGTGCAATTTAGGTCTTGTCTATGCTAGATTAATTTTTTTGAAGCAGGCCTGGGCAGTACCACAGCACTAACACTGAGTGGGTTTAGGTGGTGCCAGTGCTACAAACCAGTGCCGTGCTGGTGTGCTCACTTGCTGCGCCCCACATGCACCTGCCAGTGGAGCAGCGAGGAGGGTCGCGGAGGAGAGGAATGCCTGTGTGCCTCCCTCTTAAATTACCTTTCCCCAGTGCCCTCCAACACTACTGCTTGGTGTGGATTGAGCTGCAGCAGACACCTGAAGAGCATATTTACAGTAACTGGCCTCAAAACTTATTTTAACATATTCTTAAGCAGCAAAAACCGAACCTTTTCGAATGAATGCATTGCTGGAAGCAGCAGGGTGAACTGTCGTCATAGCTTGGCTGCTGCCAGTGGTGGAGTTTTGGCTGCTTACCCGTTTCTGCCCGTAACAATATAGAGTTTGTTTTCTGCCTTTCTTACTGATGCAAGCTTCCAAAAGTGTTTCATAACCTTCAGTGACTGGTACTTCTGCTTTGCATTTTGTGACTCTGTTGCTTATGCTCTAAAGTCTTGGTGGAAGGATTTTACATGGTCTAAAAGGCTTCTGAATTATTGAATTGAGACCGTGTGCTTCCAGAAACTAAGAGACAGACAGAAAGATAGATAGGGAACAGCTGGATCAGCTGCTTCTGCGGTAGATCACGGGAGCTGTTTAACAATACATAGCAACGTTGCACAGAGGTTGCAGACAGCAGGCAAAAAGTAATACTGCCTGATGAAACCTGCTAGGGGAGTGAATTACAGTGAGGCCAGGACACAAACTCAGACCTCTGCTTGTCAATGTTGCCAGTGTCAGAATTGAAATGGTGCTTCATGATATGGTGCTGCACCTTAGGCTTGAGTTTTAAACCAGGAAACTCATTTTTTTCCCCTGAATGTTTTGCCAAGCAGCTCTTAGACCCTGCATCCATCCTGCGATGCCACTGTGTTGCTGCATGTCTTTGGTAGTGCTTCATAAATATTGCGGTGTTCTTCTGCACTTTTCATTCCAGGCTGCTGTGTGGTGTTCCTGTGCACACTCAGATGTTTTCAGTGTCTTACCCCAAAAGCGCCCATGTTTCAGAAGTGGATGAAATACTTTTTTTTTGTGCATGGTCTTTAGAAAGTACAGTGAGATTGTGCTAGCCAAGCAGCCTTTCCCTAGACAGACAGAAGGTTGGTGCAATGTCAGAAATTTCATACAGACATCTCTTGAGAGAAATTTTCCAGAGAAAGGGATGGCTCCTTAGGTTCTCACTGAATGTTTCTTTTGGGGCTGATTTTTCAAAAGCAGAGAGCAAAAGGAGACCTTTTCTCTCCAGAAATCTTGTTTCCCCTTGCTTGTGCCAGTTGGACATTGCTGATTTCAGTGAGCCTACGCATGAGAGCGCCTGCTCTGCCCTCGCCCCCTCTTTAAGTAAGAAGACAATCAGGACACTGAAGAAAGTCTCTTTGCTGTACCCATCACTTTTCATCTCGCTTCTCTTGTAGGTAGCAGCACTGTTGCCTTAAAGCAAGATGGGAGCTATTTCATTACTGAGGGAGAAGCAGAGCTGCGTTCAAAACCTTTGGCAGGAAGAACTAAAGTGCATTTGAATGTTCCCCAGGGATAATGAGAAGGGAAACCCAGCATGGCTGCAAGTGAATCCTACCTGTTTCCTGTGGCCAGCCTAACAGTTCGGCACAATGTTTTATCTATGTCTTTTTGATCATTCCTGCATTCCTTTTTATCTTCCAGAGAGAAGGTACTCCAGATCGCGTCCTAGGACTGGTATACTGAATTATTCATCTCAAATGGTGACGAGTCGGCAGCCCAGCGAGATGGCCCTAACACCACTGACAGAGCAGGAGGGTGAGGCTTACCTGGAAAAATGCGGTAGCATTCGTCGCCACACTGTTGCCAATGCACACTCAGATATTCAGCTCCTGGCAATGGCCTCCATGATGCACACTGGAATGGTCATTGAAGAGTCAGACAGTAACGATAAATGCCTCCTGCTGCAGTCCAGTTTCAGCCACAGGCAGTGCTCTAGTGAGCCGAGTATTGCTGATGGGCCAGAGGCAGTCATGGCAGCAGGTAGACAGGACCCTGCAGAGCTGAACTGCACATCAGTCAGCTAGAAGAAATCTTGCAGAGGAGACAAGAACTGTATGCACTAAGCTGGACAAACTATCATGTCATCCCCGCTGGGAAAAGAGGAAAACACGATCTTTGCTCATGTCATTGAAATGGTCGGGTGGGGTGTCTTATGTCTCTTTGGAAAGGCTCTCTAGATTAATTCTTCTTAACTATCTAGGATCATTGCTGATGGAGGTACCAGGCTGCTCCCAGACAAGCATTGAGGGCTACAAAGGTTTCATTGCTGAACATCGCAGTCTATCTTCTGTAAACTTTCTTCCTGTACTGGTGCATACCTTTTGGTCTCAGGTTTCTTTCCATTTCTTTGGTATGATACAAATTAGCCTCATTCAGCTTGTGTCCATCTTTCCCAGTTCCGTACTGCTTGTTTGCTTGGTGCTTCTGTAGCAGAGAGTGCTGTGCTAAACCTTCTCTTTGCTTCTGGCAGTAGGATGGCGATAGCTGAGGACTGCATTTTTCTTTTTTAAAGTTGAACTCAGGGATGAAACCACTTGCATCTTGCAGAAAAATCTGCTCAGATACCTTGTGAGAGAAGGAGATCCTTTTCTTTGCCTCCCATGAGCATGGATAAAAAGTACAAATCTCAACAAGCCTGAATAGAACTGGATGTAAGAGGAGGCCCAGTTGAGTACTTCATATGTACTTTACTTGGTTCCAGTGGTATCTTTAGGGGTGGTAAATTGGGTGCAAAGGCAGGGGGTAAATAGGGGGAAAATATAGTCCTGAGCATCTTGGCATTTGTCATCATTTTGCTCTCAAAAGGTCAGTGCTGGTAGGGCTGCACTGAAAGGAGAAATCTAAATAGAAATCAGAAAGGAAACACTTAATAGAGTCTGCACTTTTGTTATGAGGATGACATAAAGGTGCTTTTCAAGACTGGGCCATCATGATTCCAGGGCATGAGCAGACATAAAGGATTTCATCCTTGGGCCTTCCTGGTACTTCTAGTACTTGTGGATTTTGTGAGACCAAAGATAACCAGCTCGATGTAGAAAGGTATCCTGTCTTTGCAGCATATTCTTGAAGTGCTTCTGACCTCCAGTGGTGTTTGATTCAGTGCAGTGTCTTTTAAGATAAAGCAAGGGCTATTTGCAGTCTTTGTTTTTGTTTTAATTTTGAAGATCAGAAGTGGGTCCAGTTCTCAAGAAATGCAAATGTGTCTGTGTGTCAGGTACTGCAGTCCACTTTACAGCATCACTTGGTACTCAAATGCTGCTTCTGTGGGACCACAACCAATCTGTTCAAGCAGACCGCTGGGATACCCTGCTGATATCTAGCTAAGTAGATTTGCAAGTGTAATTACAGGCTTAGAGGTGAACTGAAATGCTGCCTTAAATGTCAAATCCCATTAATATAACACCACTGCCACTACAATCCCATCCCTGTGGTACTGACTATAAATAAATCTATCTAAACAAGGAAAATGGAAGGCTAGATGAGCCTTCAGGATGTTTTTTTCATGTGCCATGACATTAACTACAGGATCTGCCCCATTTCTGCTGGGCATTAAGCATCATCTGCTCCACCATCTGCAGTGGAAGTGCAACTCAGACCTGTCAGGATCTGGCCCTAGTAGCATGTGCAGCAAAAAGAAAGCAGATTATTATCTCTTGTGGTTTGCAATTGTTGAAAGAGATATTTGGAAAGGGCCTGCTTTTTCTTGCAGTTACCTAAGGCACCTTAGCTGTTGGCTTTTGCGGAAACACAGGGTGTTTTGATCACCAGCTGCGCTAACAGATTAAAGAACAGAGATGTAGTTGTGCTATGTGCCTCCTAAAAGGAGCAGGCACAGTCTGGCGAAGGCCAGAAAGAGGTGGTTTTAAGCAGTCTTTCCTTTAGATAGACTCTAGACTAAATTGCCTTCCCACTTACAAATTTGACTTGATCAGGCCAAATTATTATCTGATGTCATCTGCCCAGGATGGTGTGGATTGTGGTGAGGCTCCACAATCTCTACAGTGACAGCAAAACCCAGTAGTCTGGGCTGGTGTCGCCTTGGTGCGCTCCCTCCAGCATGGGGCAGATGAGGCCATCCTTCTCCAAGGGAATTGCATTGCTCACGTGCAGTGATTTAATGCCTTCTCTTTGCCACAATATAGCATGTGGGGAAGTGATCGCTCTGCAGCATTTCAGTTCACTCTTTTCTTCTCTGTTTCTTTTCTACCCCATTCCCCTTTTGTAATTATTCAAGCCACTTGGATTAGTGAGTGGAGTCCTCTTTTATGATGAAAATGAGAATGATTTATTTATTTCCTGACATGCTCTTGGGTCATCATATCTGGGGCTAATAGGAATCTAGTCCTGGTTTTAACTTGAATTTCTTTTGTTTTACATGTATGTATAATTTGTTTTGTTTTGATTTTGTATTGGTTACTTTGCAAAAATTTGCACCAAGCCACTCTGAATCATGCACTTCCCCTGTTGTTTTGTTTTTAGGGATAATTAAAGCTGGTGGCTTTACTTTGTGAACTGAAGTAAACAAAACTTGTTCTGTAAACAAAATTGAGGGTCTGGTAATGAGCACCACTTTTATAAACATTTAGTATGCACAAGGCTCTGCAAGCACATACCCTTTACAAGCTGTGCAGGTAAACATGGGAGTGCTTGGGAAGCTGTGCCCTGCAGCTGCTGTGCATTGCAGTGCGAGGCCGGCATGGAGGAGCGGCGCACCGGCACTGAAGCAGAGTCAGGACCACGGGGCAGCACCACATCACCAGTGCTCAGAGGATCATCTCTGCGTGCTGAGGATAGGTCCCTGGAAGCAACTGGCAGAGACTCTGCCCCCAGGTGAAAGCTGTGATATGAGAAAATTTGCATTTTCCTTACAACAGTTTGGCTTGAGACTGGTGTTATGCTTGCTCTCAGCTCACCATTTCACACAACAGGGGCACAGGGCAGGTCTTTTCTATTCTCAGTAGTCTGCCTCTTGAGAAGGGTGGGTGCCCTGGTAACGAAGGATACAGAGAAGGCAGAGTGACTGAATGCCTTCTTTGCCTCTATCTTTACTGCTAAGGCCAGCCCTCAGGAACCCCAGACCCTGGAGACAAGAGAGAAAGTCTGGAGAAAGGAAGACTTTCCCTTCGTCGAGGAGGATCAGCTTAGAGATCATTTAGGCAAACCTGACACCCACAAATCCATGGGCCCAGATGGGATGCACCCACGAGTGCTGAGGGAGCTGGTGGATGTTATTGCTAGGCCACTCTTCATCATCTTTGAAAGGTCATGGAGAGCAGGAGAGGTGCCTGAGGACTGGAAGAAAGCCAATGTCACTCCAGTCTTCAAAAATGGCAAGAGGAAGGACCCAGGAAACTACAGGCCAGTCAGCCTCACCTCTATCCCTGGAAAGGTGATGGAACAGCTCAGCCTGGATGTCATCCCTAAGCATGCGGAGCAAAAGAAGGTGATCAGGAGTAGTCAGCATGGATTCACCAAGGGGAAATCATGCTTAACCAATCTGATAGCCTTCTGTGATGGAGTGACTGGCTGGGTAGATGAGGGGAGAGCAGTGGATGTTATCTACCTTGACTTCAGCAAGGCGTTCGACGCTGTCTCCCATAACATCCTCACAGGCAAGCTCAGGAAGTGTGGGCTAGATGAGTGGACAGTGAGGTGGATTGAAAACTGGCTGAATGGCAGAGCTCAGAGGGTTGTGATCAGTGGCGTGGAGTCTGGTTAGAGGCCTGTAGCTAGTGGTATCCCCCAGGGGTCAGTACTGGGTCCAGTCTTGTTCAACTTATTCATTAATGACCTGGATGAAGGGACAGAGTGCACCCTCAGCAAGTTTGCTGATGATACAAAATGGGGAGGAGTGGCTGCTGCACCAGAAGGCTGTGCTGCAATTCAGAGAGACCTCAACAGGCTGGAGAGTTGGGCAGAGAGGAACCTCATGAAGTTCAGCAAAGGCAAGTGCAGGGTCCTGCGCCTGGGGAGGAATAACTCCAGGCACCAGTACAGGCTGGGGGCTGACCTGCCGGAAAGCAGCTCTGCGGAGAAGGACCTAGGAGTCCTGGTGGACAAGAAGTTAACCATGAGCCAGCAATGTGCCCTTGTGGCCAGGAAGGCCAATGGCATCCTGGGGTGCATTAGGAAGAGTGTTGCTGGCAGGCTAAGGGAGGTTATCCTCCTCCTCTGCTCAGCACTGGTGAGGCCACATCTGAAGTACTGTGCCCAGTTCTGGGCTCTCCAGTACAAGAGACGTGGCACTACTGGAGAGAGTCCAGCGTAGGGCTATGAAGATGATTAGAGGACTGGAGGATCTCCCCTACGAGGAAAGGCTGAGAGAGCTGGGCCTGTTTAGTCTGGAGAAGAGAAGACTGAGAGGGGATCTTATCAATGTATACAAATATCTGAAGGGAGGGTGTCAAGAGGACGAGGCCAAACTATTTTCAGTGGTGCCCAGCGACAGGACAAGAGGCAACGGGCACAAACTGAAACACAGGCCGTTCCACCTGAATATGAGGAAAAACTTTACTGTGAGGGTGACAGAGCGTTGGAACAGGTTGCTCAGAGAGGCTGTGGAGTCTCCTTCTCTGGAGATATTTGAAACCCGCCTGGACACAATCCTGTGCAACATGCTTCAGGTGACCCTGCTTGATCGGGGGGTTGGACTGGATGATCTCCAGAGGTCCCTTCCAACCTCAACCATTCTGTGATTCTGTGAAAGCCTTTGGGGTCGGCTGTCAGAATGGGGAGAAAGGATTTCTCTCACCACCTCCAAAAGTCTGCACGTTACCTTCAAATTGGATGATTATCTAGATTAAGTCACTTCCCATCTCATCAAATCTGTCTTTCTTCTGCCACTTTTTTTAGTACTGTCTTCTGTTTTTAAAATAAGTGATTTATTCTCTATGTCCTTACAATTCTGTCATAAACATACTGAGGGGGTCTCAGCAGACTTGGGCAAGCAGTGTGGTTTTATTGCTAACAAGCCAAGCTTCTTCAGACCCTTACCGGGTGGGCAGCAACCTCATTTATTTTTAAATTTTCTGTCTGAAGAAATCCAGTAAATCTTGATGCGATTAAGGTGCTGGCACTGCTGTCAGTATGGAAACTGCAGTAGGGTTTGGAGTGACTCCCATGTAGCACATCATTGCCCTTTCTTTTTAGGTCCTGATGGCAGTGGGTTCCCCCGGGAGGAATGGGGTTTTTTTGGTGCTTACAATCTTAAGTCTACAAACTGAAAACTCTGACTCTTTCAGACTGCCTGTGTGTTCACAGAAATTGTTCCTCACTAAACATTCATTTTATACTAATTGTTGCATTTATGTAACATTTAAATGAACTTTTTTAAAAAAAGTTCTGATGTAAACCCAAAGCAGCCTATATTTATTGTGGCATTGTCTGTTTACCTTTGCATGGGAAAGAGTAACCTTCGCACTTGCTGGGTCTCATGCTTTCTGCTCCGTGCTCCTCAGTCAGCCTGGTGCAGTGGTAATGTTACAGCCTCCCCCCCTTGAGCCGCACGCTGATCACGGCTGATCAGTCTGAGCAATAATTCACGGACCAGCTGCCACAGGCATTGCCACAGCCAGCGTGAGGCCACGGTACAGTCACACAGCCGAGAAGCTGCTTCCCTAACTGGACTGCCTGCTCCTTCCTGACTCAACACGTGGCTCTTTCCCCATGCCAGAGACCGGGGTCATGGGCCAGGGACACATCTCATTACCTGACACCACGTTACATGGTGGGGAGCTCCAGCGAGGGAAAGGGGATTTGAGTAGTGTCGTAACTTGGTGAAAGTTGGTGGCACTGATTTGCACTGCCCTTGCCAGAGCCAGGAGTACACGTCCTGCATTAAGAGCAAAATATACTGCCCATGCAGCGGGATGCTGACAGGGCCCTGGCTCTGCCCACCAAAGCTGAACTGCAGAAAGGGGCATGCTGTCTATAGGCCTTTCTCACACTTAGGGAAGGCTGAAGATAGGCAGTTTTTAGGTACTGATGCAATGTAAGTGAAAGCAAGCTTCTCTCCTCATTCACAACTGTGAAACTGAGAGGCAGATCTGTTCAGCTACGGAAATCCCGGACAGCAAAAGCAAGTTGCCTTTCCTTCCTACTCCTCTTCCTGCCCCCGTATTTTCACACCCTCCTACTTTGCAAAATCAGGATTGGAGCCCTGATCCCCCCTCCTCACTTTGTGCTGGAAACACCACCGCACCCTTTGCCCTTCCTACTTCCATCTCCAGCCCTGCCCACCCTTCCCAAATAGGGAGGTTTTCAGCATGAGGTTATTTCATACAAAAATGAATCATGACGCCTGCACAGGAGCTGCAACCAGCACCTTCAGTGGAGCAAATTACAGGGTCTCTCTCTCGCGCTTTCCTCTTTTGTAGGTGCTGTGTGATTCAAAGCCCTCCCAAATGGTGAGTGGGAGCAGTAAGCAGTCATTCGTTCCTGCGGTGGCCGGGCAGCGGCTCGCCGTTCCCGCTTACTGTGGACCCTAACCTGCTGCCTTCAGCGAGCTTCCTCCATGGTGTGGAGAGCAGAAAAACCTGAACAGATGGAAAAAGGAACATAGATCGTGAGTCTAAAAGAAGAATCAGGCCTCTCCTCTCTGCCCTTTTCCATGGTCCCATGAATCTTTCGTGCATTTTGGTTAGTGGCCGTGCCTCAAAAAGGTGCGGAGGAAGAGGGGAAAGTGCCTCCCTCTGTTAGCCTACCCTTCGTGGTAAAGTGCCCCCTCACGAAAGGTATTTGTGCTATATATTGAGCCGTGAGTCAGGCACCTAAACTCAAGGACGAGGTGGGAGGTCAGACTGTCTGCTCCGTCCTGCTGCCTCACTGGAAGTAACTGCCTGCCCGGCACGGCAAGTGTCGAACTGCCGCCTGGAGACCTGGAGGCTGCCCATAGAGGCAGCTGAGACGGGGTGGCCACTGACTCACGGCATGTATCTTGCTTCAACCAGCCGTTGCCTTTAGGCAGGGTGGCTCGTGAGCCTTCCCTAGGCGTGCAGGGCGCATCCTTCGCTGCCTGGGCTCCTTCAGTCCCCAGTGAAACAACTGAGACCACCCAACTGTCGGAAAACTACTCCATTTTTTGAGCTGCGCTACCCTCCTGCCAGGTCGGTGAGCTGAACCGGCTCTCGAAGGGTGCCGCAGAGCTCTGGGCAAGCGCAAGGCGAGCACCGGGAGCCTCGGCTGGCCACCCGGCATCGCCCTTTGGCAGCCCCGCGCCCTCGCGGTGGCTCTGTGGTGCTCTGAAACCTCATCCTGGAGCTTCATCCTTCCCGTCCCCTGGCAGCTGCACTGCAGCTGGGGGAGGAAGCGCGGCCTCGCGCTCGTAGCGGCGAGCACCAGCTGTTGTTGACTTGGTCAGCGTGCGTTTATGTGAAGATATTGCCATGCTGCTAATCGCTGCTTCCTGTGCAGGGCGACCTGGCAGCAGAGTTCAGGAAATCCGTGACAGAACAAGTGAGAAAACAAGACTTATTCAAGTGCAGAACGTGTCAGGAAAGTCCTTGAACCTTTGTGTGCCGTCCAGATTTCCCAACTTCTGTCGCTTGACTCACGAGCTAAGGAATATGACTAGAGTGCAGCCAGCCACGGTGGTATCCAGGGAGTTTCCCAGAGGGAATTGTCCCTCCTGCAGAGTACTGGAAATTCAGCACGTAAAGTCAGCTTGCTGCTTTCCCACAAACACGCAGGCTCCCTAGGAGGTCTGCAAGTTTTGCTCTCTATTCAAAGTGGGCAGAGCGTAGTTAATATTTGGTCTTTCCCTGAGCAAAGAGGAGATGATTAGTTGTCTTACTCATTTTTGAAATGTAGAAGGCAGATCTGGTGGCACAACAGCGTAAATGGGATTTTGATACTTATCCACCCATTCAGAGAACACTTGCTGCCCCCTTGCTACCACAGCAGCACATGGCGAGGGCACCAAGCACTTAGCTAAATCAACAGAAGCTTCAAAACATAAATGCTAGCTTTTAGAGCAGCTTAGCAGTTGGAGCAGCAAAGGAACAGCTCAGTCTCTTTAATATAGCGCTCAAACTACATGTGATAACTACCACTTTCCAGCTGTGAATTGGCTGCCTTTCATTCATCATGTGCCAGTGCAGGTGCACCTGAAGACAGAGACCTTGAGCACCTGTATGAGTTATATTCAATCATTATTTCCACCTGGAAGAGTAAGTGTGTCCAATTGTTGTGTCAGTTTACATCTGCTCTGTATGTAAGCAAAATCCTTCCACGAGCTGCGTCCTGCCAGAAGCACCTCGCCAGGCCTAGTGAAAGCTGCCTGAGTGCAGAAGGAGGGCCAACTCAGGCTGCATTAGCAGTTCGGGCTGTATTTCTGAAGTCCCAGTGATAAAAGGAAATAGTGATCCCAGTGAAGAAATAAGTGAATTGGAAATTTTTGTTGTTGCTTGGTAGTTGCTAGTTGTACAGGGCCAGCACACTTTCCAGGCTGCAAATAGGGGTGAGTGTGTACAGGAGAGGCATCTATGTACAAATGAATGTACGGGAGAGGGCAATGAAGAAGGAAACATGCAGGCAAAGGGAACAGCTGACTGGGTGAATTTTTTCAGTGAGAATTGCTATAATATAAGGCAAGGTAAAGGGTTAATTATAGTCTGGTCATCAGATTGTTCATTAAACTAAGAGAAAGCAAACTTCTTTAAAAAAAAAAAAAAAAAAAAAAAGCTCGAAGGGTCTTTCCTATCCTAACTGTCTACCATAGCCTACAGCAGCTTTGCAGTAGCTATAAATTGTAGGGATATGCAGGGAGTCACTTTGAAGTATCTGTCATTAGGCTTCAGAGCTAACTCACAGCTATGCCAAGACAGCTACATTGGCTCACGTCCAGGAGTTTTCCTCAGTTGCTATCATCACTGAAAATTACTATTTTCCCCCCTTTTTTATTTTTATTTTAAACACAAAAGTGTGAGCTCTGTGAGAACTCCTAAGGCTCCTGGAAGACCAGAGAGGCCAGGTACGAGACACGCCAGGTTAAAGTCCATAGCTGCAGCGGTACCAGTGGGCAGGTAACAATGAAATTTATGTATATTAAGTGTCAGTGAGAAACCACAAAATCTGGGCCATGCATCACCTTCCCTTTAGGACTTCTAGAATTGATTTACAACCATTACTGTAAAACAAGCCCTCTTTTTCAGCGTGGGTTTTTTTCTCCTCTCCACGTTGAACAGCTATTAACTAATACGTATTAATGGTTCTTGGAGAAGAAGCAAGAAGCCCCCCCGTGCAGCTGAGAGGGGCTGGCTCACTCTTAAAAACTGCTAAGCCCGCTGCCTCCCTTTCGGCTCATCTCAGCCCCAGGAATTACCGTTTATTTGCGGCGTGGTTGCACGTCCGAGGGGGGAGAGTGCGGGAGGCCCAGCTCTGGGGCGCAGCTGGGCGCCTGCTGCCACCTGCACCCGCGGGCGCCGCTGCCGCAGGGCGGCCATCTGCCGCCCCCCACGGCTCTGCCGCCCCCCACGGCCCGGCCGCCCCCCACGGCCCGGCCCTCCGGGTGCTGGTCCGGGCAGCGGGCTGCCTCGTGTTTGCGTGACCAGGAGTGCCTGGGGCTCCGGTCCCGGTTAGACGTGGTGGCCGTCCTGGACAGACCCCAGGTAGAAGTGCCAGCTGTCATCTGGTCATTCCCCTGTCAAAGGAAGACTGTGCCCGAGTCTATAAAAGTCCAGCACTTTGATATAAAGGTAAATACTAAAGTAAATGAGGCCTGGCAGCGTTCGTTACAAGCAAACACGGCACCCCCGCTGCTCAGCCAAACAAACAAAAAAGCCCAGCTTCAGCCACTCGCTTCCTTGGCTTCCCCCAGCGCTTAACCTAATCCACAGCTGCCTGCAGAAACGCTCGTCGCCAGCCCCTCGGCTCGCAGCGCGGGGGGAAGCTGGTGAAGGTCTGCCCGCCCCAGGTTTGCTTTCACCTGCCATAGTGCCCTCGGTGGTGTGTGCAGCCGCAAGAGCCAGCCGGGGCCTCGGTGCAGCAGTCGTGGTGAGGACGCGGATGGCTTTCCAGCCAAGAGCATGTGTACCTGCGGTGACTGCGAAGGGGTAAGTGAATTGGGTTGTCAGAGCGGGTGCTGGCTTTGCAGCTATGTTTGTTCCTGCTGTGCACGTGTGTTGTTCCTACATTGCCTTGGGGGAGTGGGGGGGTTGACCTTAGTGTGGGAGCCTCAGACAAGTTTCTGAGACTCTTGAAGGGAAGCAATTTTGTCACCTGCCCCTTCCCTAGGACGAGGCAGGCTGCTTCTGTCACACACATGCACACGCAGGCTCTTACCTGCCTCTCCCCTCCTTTGCAAAGCAGACTCCCTTCACCGAGGATGTACGCAGCAAAACCCACGCGCCCCACCGGTCCTGCACCCTTCATATGCGTCGATGTGCCGTGATGCATCTATTAGGTAGCTGTTCCCAGCCTGTGATATTTGTAGAGATGTGAAGTGACTCCAAAAGCAGGTAAGTTCACTTTGCTTATGCTGGACAGGGTACAACATGTTGCTATTACTGTAGAAAATTGATTTTTGGGAGGAGGAAGGGCCAAGCCCCAGAGGCCTCAGCACCACACACAGCTTGTGTGTGGCAAAAGCCAGGTGTGTGTGCAGAAGGTGATGCTTTCTGGTTAGAGCAGCTATGCCCATACTTGGTATACGCATGCAGCTTTTCTCCTATCCTCCACCCTCCCAAGAGTGCTACCTAGGGGTCTGTCTGCTTGCTTAAGTTGATAAAGCCGTGTTTAACTAAATATTGCAGCTCTGCTCTATCCAGCGAAGTGCCAGCTCTGTAAATGCAGCCAGTGGGTAACAGTGATCACAAGTTTTGTGCTAAGCCCCATGTGGCTGCCCTCCAGGGCTCGCAACCAAAAAAGTTTCCCCAGCCATGAGGGTGTGAACTCTGAACTGGGAGACCTAAACCAGTGCAGGTTTTGCGTGTGCCTTGAAGTCATGAGAAGTCATCTTACGTTAGTATCAAATGCTACCAGCAGGCTCTGCACTAATCCCCTCATAAAACAGAGGATTGTGTCAAAGTGCTGGCTGCCGCTAGGCTTCCCTGGCATCAAAGCAGGCTGAAACCTAATTGGGAGGGCAGCCTTTGGTCAGGGGTAACTGCCTGTGAAAGCAGGTCTGATGTGATCCTGCCATTAAAGCTTACTTTTGCTTCAGCCTCAGATAATAGCTAGCAAAAGCTGTAGGTCTGTTAGAAAGCTGGCCATGAGGGACATCCTGTTACAAGTGTGGATGGAGGAGGTCAATTATTTAGGTCACGGGACTGCAGGGGACTCTCTTAGGTGAGAAAATTGCCCATTGACCTTTTTTAAGAATTTAGCATACAGTCAAATGTGAGCGTATCTTATGACTTGGAAGGGAAACAAGCAAATAGTATGGTTAAATGAGCCGTAACTGATTGGCTTGCATATTTGAAGGACAAGCAATAGATCATAAAAACAGGCATAGGTAGCTCTAAAGGTTGAAGGTCACAGAACAAGGGGAAAGATTTGTTGTAATTTTGCTTTGAATCAGAATTACTTGTTTAGAGCTATTTCTTGCTGTGCCACTTACCATCACTTAGTGCTGAACCATGTGCCTGCAGGATTGGGGCCAGGACTAAGCAATGTGCCTGGGAAACCTACAGATCAGAATCATTAAAGGCTGGGGGGAAAGGGCAGGTTTTATACTCATTTCTGTTGCTGCACCCTCTGGGATTAGCAAAGTAAGCATGAAGGTGGGAGAAGGTGCTGGATAAAAAAATGATGGGAAAGAGGCCTGAGTTCATGGCTTTCCTTTCTCAGACTAATATGACACCACTTGTTGAGAGTGATTTGGGGGGTGGGGCAGAGAAGGAGTTTTCATCTGTGGAAAAACTTCACTCCGTAAAGAAAGTCTGCCAAGAAAAGAAATCTCCCGGCTAGGTGCCAGGTTATTCTGATTAGCTAGTAAATGTTGGCTTATGAGACTGGGCTTTATTGATGCTGTTGACACAATGAACTTGTGTAATACGCTGTTGGACCTTTCAGGAGAGGCAGGAAAAGCCGTGTGTAATAAAAGGCTGGCCTACAAAATTATGGAAACACAAGTCAAGCAGTGCAGTGAACTGAGACAGACTCATATGGAAGTTCTCAGTTGATGATAAAGATTTGATATGATGGGCCCCAAACAGCAAAAGGCTGTCGCAACTGAGAGCAAAAGAAGAAAAACTTCATGAATCAAACCTTACATAGAGTTTTGAGGCCAAAATGACAGAGAGAAAACCTATCCATATTGTATTCATGTATTATTAAGAGGACTTGCAACAAATTAAACATCAAACCCTCATCAATTCTGCAAGGACTTGCAAGAAAATGGTAACGTTTGATGGGGAAGTTCTAGGTGTCCTTAAATTAGGCCTTTGTAAATAGTCCTCCAAAGAGATAGACATTCAATAAGAATTACAGTGGCGGAAGACGTACAGGGAGAGGACATGTTGCTGGTAATGTGCCTTTTCTACTGAGTGTCAAATGGATCTATTGCTGTTTTTGTATATTGGTAGACTTGAAATTTTTTTTTTTTTTTTTTTGCTATTTTTCCACAAATTCAACTATTGACCATGACAATTCTGTTAGAAGCAGTGTGAGTGGTCTGTAATGCTCGCCATGTGAATAGCAGGATGAATGTATGTTAGTTTGCAGTCTTGCATACTAAAAGTGCTGCCTAATCCTGCAGAAAATTGTTCATGAGTTGGGAGTCTTTACCCTGTTACAAGTAACTGTATTTTGCTCGTGACCCTTAAGAGCTTGCTGCACCAATTTGGAAGGTCTGGAAAGACCTTGTTACTTTGACTTTTAGGAGTTCAACTTAATGTCATGATAGGACTCCCAGACCAAAATAGGTGCAAAGATAATACACTGGCAAAAGCTTTGCATTGAAGAAGTAACTGAGAGCGAGCACGTGAGAGGATGAGGTCTGTCACCCCATACACACAGGTATCTGTGTTCGTTCTCGCATTCCTTGTAATGGGCTATTTAAGGAACATCATCCTGACTTTGCCTGGGCTGCTGTACTTTCACAGAGCTACAAGCCTTGTCCAGTGATTAAAATTAAATTGAGAGAGATAATTTAGATACAGGACCTTCGATTACGTTTTGATGCTCGCCAGCACTCCAACTCTGTTATTCCAGTAAAATATGGTAATGCAGCTGTAAAACAAACACAAACAAAAACAACAAAAAAAAAACCCAGCTTACCCTTTCTTTTCCCTTTCTGCTTTCAGATGAGGAGCTGTGGGAGGCACAGATCTGGCTCAGAGAGAGACAGACCTGGGGATGGTTTGGACCTAGGATTGGACTGAGACTTTCTTTATTAGCGTAAGAAATAAGCAAAGTCTAAGATGCAGCGCCTTTGCGTTCACACACTTGCTCACACTGCTGTCTGAAATGGTCCTGGTCTTTATCCCCAAACCTAAGGACACTTAAAACTCCCTTCTCAGAAGATAGACACCATCTTCTTGATTTGACAAGTAAAATTCACCAACTTTGCATTTAAGAACAGAAATAATTGTAGGCACTTCAGTGGCTTGACACAATTGTTTCCCTAGAGTTTAGGGTAACAGTCACAGAGAGGAATATTTACTTCTGTAGACGGAAGAAGAAAACAACAACAACCACCCATCGTTAGTCTGTACGGCCTGTAACAGCATGGTCCCGAGTCTGCAGAAAACTCTCTTCTTCAAAGATTGGGTGAGACAAGTTAAGATTCATTTTATTGCTTTTTGTAGCATATTAATAATCAACTAAGTTATATGGAAATTGGTTTCTGTCTGGAAAGTGTTTAAAAAAACCCTCACATTTTTGTACAGTTCATTGAGATTTTTAGCAAGCAATCAGTTGTGTTTTTAATATGCTGAGAGACGGTAAGAGGTTTTTTTTTTTTTTTTTTTTTTGTTTTTGCCAAACCTGTCAGCACCCCTCTGATAAAGCACTACTCTGTTTTGGTGCTGGCTTCTTAGTGCCTTTGACCTTTCACTTTTCAACGTGGTAAAGCCACCCCCCCCCCCCCCAAAAAAAAAAAAGGTCGCCAGAAAAAACATACGTATGGCTGACACATTCATTTCGCTATAGGCGGGCATCTTGCTGCGTCAACTGAGCTAGGTCAGAGTGGCTGGTACCTCTGTGCTAAGTGATCACCTGGCTCCTGAGGTGCTTTAGAGGACCACGAGGTGATGAGGGCCTTCCCCATGCCTCAGCAGCCAAGGAAGGGCTCAGCAGGGGCTGCCTGGCAGCCTAAGTAGTTAACCACAGTTGCATTAGAAAGTGGCTAGTGCTAGCCTGCAATTAAGAGCTGACTGGGCTCCAGCTATCATCTTCTGCTGTTAACATGCAATCACTGAACTTAGCTAACTTCATGTGTTCATGTTCATGTGTTTGCTGAGAGGCAAAGCAGGCTCATCAGTCAAGGGCTGGACTGGGGCTAATAGGGAAATGAAATTCCTGTTTCACAATCTCTGCCTCTCGCACAGTTTCAGAAGTTTTCTCAGACCAGCTGAGAAAGGAAAAAATGCAAAACAAAAATACAGCTTTCAGAGCTGTAAAACCAGAGTGTTTATTTCAACAGACCAAATGGGGTCAAACAGCTTCCTCACCAGAAGACAAGACTAGACAGTGAGGCAAGGCTGCAGGTTTTGAGCAGAAAGATTAGCTTCATGATGCTATAGCTCTTAACCTTTATCTATCCCCTCCCCCCCCCCCCCCCAATAGGAAGGTAATTTCATTTCAACAGTATCCTGTATTCTTTCTGCCTAGAGAAAACATGCAGTCTTGAAGAAGGAATGAAACGTGATGATAATAATGGTTTTGCTTGGAATAAAACATCAGTGAGGGCAGACTCAAGCTATGATTACTACATTAGCACCTCTTCTCCTGCTTCCTTGTGTGTGGAGGGGGAGTTAGTTTAAAAAAAAAAACTGGCTTTTTTTTAAAATCCTTGTTCAGAAACTGGAGAAGCCAGCAGAAATAGCACAAAGTCTTCAGACATTATGAAACATGACAAGCTTACAGTAAATAGGTGCCTCTGTGCTCATAGCCACGTAATCTTAGCAAATAAGTGAGAAGTTTAACAAAAAGAAATTAAAACCAGGAAAAGACATGAAGGCCCCACAGTCTGAAAGTTTGTCTTCCAGGTCACTAAGCTTGTCAGAGCCTGTGAAGGCTGTGGAGTCACCGGGGCCAGGCCGTGCCCAGACCAGCCCGCCCGTTTAAGGTGCAGCAGCCAAAGGCAGTGCAATGGGCTCCCTTCGGCCAGTCAGCCTGCAAGCATAACCATTTCCTCTGTGAACAGCGTGGGGGGGGGGGGGGGGAGGTGTCTTTTGGTGTTGTATTTTGGGGTTTTTTTCACCTCCCCAAAAGGTACAACAGACACAATTCATCAGCCATTTTACTCATTTCATCCAGGCAGGCCTCGTTTCCCTATCCGTTGCGTCTGGTCCATTAACCTCCTGTTCTATTACCTTTTATTTTTTGCACGTGCTTGATCATAGCACTCCCTACCCTCATCTGAGCTAATTCAGTACAGCTTTGTTTTCTGGACTTTTGTAAAGTGTCTTGGGACAGGCTAAATAGACACAGAGTCTAAAGATGCTGAACAAGAGCTGCAGCCTGCACTAGGTAAAGTCTAGCACTGACTGTACTCACTGGGGATATTATAGCAAGGAATTGCACATGGAGTTTTCTCCTTCCAGATGAACACCTTTAGCACATGGCTATTGCTTTTCTGGGAGTAAAGTCCCAGGTCAAGTCCCTCGAAATGAGCTGGCATTTATTCAAAAGATACTTTGTCAGAAAATTCTGGTCCATTGTTGTTGTTTCACTAGTAGGTCATCAGGTCTACTAGTGGGGTCAATGCTTAACAGAAACTTATGGGTACCTATGTTCACATATTTCTATTTATATAGACATGGGCATACTTTTACATTGCTGGCACCTTGCATTTCTGTATGTTGACTTTGCATTCACAGGTGCAGCTGCATGTGCCTATTTTTTCCTGCTTGAAAAAAGGCAATTACTTGTCCTTCGTCTCATCAAAAGAACATTTTAATGCACTTAGAAGTATGGAACATTAAAAATGGAGGATTAAAAACAGATTAACACAACAGATTCTGTTGCCTGACCATGCTCTCCTGTCCATTATCAAAGGAAGGTATTAGGACCAACCTCTCCATGAAAGATAACATCATAACTAACATTAACTGAATGGTATGAGACATTACCTTCAAGTAAATACCACCAGATTTCCTGAGAATTTGAAGGTCTTCAAGATTATACACTTTTAGATTCCTCTTCCCTCCGATGCTGTTAAAAACAAATCCAGAAGAACGCTGTGGCTGAGATAAATTAGCAGACTGCCATGAAGCAAGCACGTCTGTCTTTTGAGAGGGGAACTCAAACTCCTGTTGATTTCTGATCTGAGCCTCTTGCAAAAAGCTTCAACAAACAGTTGTTTTTGTGACCAACATAACAAGCAGTGTGACCAACATAACAAGCAGGCAGGATGTTGCCAGATAGGTGACAAGGTGGGGTGTTTTTCTGAGCTGCATCTTAAATGACAGCACTGTCACAAGAACACAATTTATTATCAGTTACACTAGCTTTGTCTTCTGGTAATGAATAAAGCTAACACTACCCATTAATAAACTACAGTTTTTAATCTTGATTGATAGTATATGACTGCTACATAATACACGATCTCCTTCAGTATAAACCTGCCAACTCTGAAACCCACACAACTGAGAAATTACTGGACAGGTCCTGTCCTGTAGTAGTTAATCTTTCTGAACAGCCTCTGATATGACTAAAGATGCAACATACACTGCACAGTTTAATTAGTTTATTTTTCAAAATCCTGTCAGAAATATAGCTGTGTATTAATTACAAAATATATTAAACAATTTATTGATACTTCCCAGAGAACAGGAGCACTTCCCTTCTGTTCAAATGCAACCAACGCAAACCTTTAACAGTGACCCCAGAATAACCCTTTGCATCAGCTATCACTATATTTGATGAGAAAGTGTTTCTAAATAAGAAAAGGAAGGCCATTCTAATTTTATTTCATTAGCAAGTTTAACCCCTTGGCAGCAAACATGACCAGGCATATCACGATACCACCTAAAAAAACAAGTCTGTACATCTCATGTAGCTGAGCTCCCACATATACACGACATACCAGCATTTTTAGTCAAATACTTTTCCCTGCCCTGCAGGGAGAGACATTCAGAGGCAAAAAAGAAAACACATCTACAATATACTATACTTGGAAAATTTGTGCCATAGCAGCTTTGCAAATACATATACTAAGAGTGTCTGACTTCTTTAAATATGTTCAAAACAATAAAAATTTGAAAGATAAAAGAAGCTAAGCCACCTTCTAAAACAAACACCTTGAGAGCCAATAATGCAGCAAAGCATTAACAGTTACAGAGCTAAAGCACTCCATTCCTGAAAAAAAAGAAACTAGTTCAATCCCCACATTACTCCAGATTTGTTTTGGAGACAAGTCTCAAGGCTGATTACCTTTCTGCTTCCAGTCAAGTATTTCTTGTCGTTACACCTCAATCCACCATGGTATAATGATTTCTCAAAAGATAATCAGATTGGAGGAAGGGGGGGGGCGGGAAGAGGCTGTTTCACTGAACGTATATTTTCATACAGGGACTGAACCTCTCAGTGCTAGCCTAAGAGTTCAACAAGAGGATAGCAGGCCTGCATCTGAGCTGGTAACAATCTAGACTCATACGTTCGTCCATTAGCTGGAAATGATATTTTTAAGAGAAAGCTCTGGAACTGCAGTTAAAATAAGGAGTAGCCTGGAAGATGAGGGGAGAAAGAGGAGAGTCGGACAACAAGATGAACAAACCTTTCATTAGCATTTACAATTTGTCAAAACAGAAACGTTTTAATTGATAATTAGCTATGAAAGTTTTTCATGTAAAATAATTCTGGCATTATAGTAATCTGGCATCATTCAGAGTTTTTCCTGCTAATTTTAAGATACAAAACCAGTAAAGGAGCAGCAGTGAAGCTAAAGCATTGATATTACTGTGGTCAATACAGTATTATACATGCACTAGCTTTCTATTTCCTATTGGGTTGTGCTATTGTGCAATATTAACCTGATTCACTTAAACCCCTAAAACCTGTCACCAAACTGAGCTTCCTCCCAAGTGAGAATCCCACCAGAACTAACATAACGCTCAAATCAGAAATTCAGCTTCTGGTACTTCAAGGTTCATGACGCAAAACTTGCAGAGGAAAGTATTAATGCACTTAGTGGCTCTTGGTTATGAACTCTTAGAACACAGACTAAGAGCAGTTTTGTTACTATCACTGAGGTTGAGAAAGGAACTGAGGCAGGAAGAAGCTCTCATATTACAAATCTTTTTCCTACCTTTTGCCTGAAAAAAAAGAGAACCTTAGTAGTCTTTGAACATCTTGGGGAAAAAAAACAACCAAAAAAGAGAACTATCAGCCTGAAAAGGACTAGAGAACTAAGGTACAGTGTCAAGAACTGCTTTCTGCATTTACTGGACCTGGGCACTGTTACATACATTAAAAGCCCTTGGTTAAGAATGGTTTAACTACTAAGAATGCTGTAACCGAAGACACTTCCAAACAATGTGGCTAATAGGTTGAGGCTGTTGCATGTAACAAACTATTAAGAGTTTTAAAAACCACAATTTTAAAGCATGATCTTTTGGTATTTTGAGTAATATACACTCAGCAGTCCTCTAAATGCACAGAATGAAGTCTAAATAAAACTGACTAAATAAGTCAATGAGACTGTCTGCATTTACCATTAGCCAGGAAGTTCAGGTTTCAGTAGTGGCAATACTCCATGGAACATAACCCCTCTTCAATTAATAGGCTCCATCTGCAAAATAAACTTTATTCATCTGGATATGGTGAAAAAGTGATATGCTGCATCCTGGAATTTTTGCTTTCATGCAGGTAAGCAGAGAACCCCCCAAATCAGTATATTACAGTGCTCTTTCATTGGCCTTCTATGTATTAAGTATGCACTTTCCTGACTGATGATCCTTTCTGGATTGCTTAGGTGGGGTTAAATACCCAGGATGCGTTCAGTATCTTTTCAGTTGCAGTCTCTTAAGTCTTTAGCTTGTTTCACTAGTTTAGAGAAATAATGGAGAACATAGGCTTATGAATGGCTTAGTTCTTTCTTCTGTATCTGACTGTGTACTTAAGTTATGGGATGAACAATTCCCCCCCCCACCCACTTTTTTTTTAAAAGACAAAATTCAGAACTTTACCAGCACCATGATAAATTAAAAACTTATGTTAGCACCAGTGAACTTAAACTACTCAGCTTTGACTGGTCAAAGCTAATTTATATAGCATACTCAGTACAGAAAACAGCAACATATGCAATTTTAGGAAGGTCCTGAGTTCTTTAAATAGCAAATCTAGTGTTTGGTAAACGGGCCAGTAGGGAAGCCAGAATTTTCTTGTGGAGAGCAAACAGGATTGCAGTCTTTCCCTCACACTGTCTAACTGGAAGGCTTTTCTTCCCCTCCAAAATGTTGAGGGTGGCCCAGCTCCTGTTGTCTAATGGGACAGAGAAATACCCATGACTCCTGGATGCTGATATGGCCAGCTGTCCACTGAGAATTAACAGGAGAGCACTGTACATCCCCAGAACACCATGGAATCACTTGAACAGATGCAAGTCTAGGTTACAAGTTCAACTCTGGTGCAAATTCAGGTTTGACAAACAGTTAAAAAAAAAAAAACTGGAACACCTTATCTGGTTAGTACATACCTTTGCCCGTGTATCCACTCATAACCTGAAAAACGTCTAGCACTAGCAGGCGGTCATACCAGCACAGAAGTATCCCATTCTAATGCTAAACATTGATTGACATTGTTAGCCTGGAATACACACTTACAAAAAGATTGGTCAAATGAAGAGAATTTGGGGGGTGCTTTCAGACCACCTTACGCGTTTCTTCAGTGAACTCAACTCAGAGTCATTTAGCCTTCTCCACAACACTAACACACGTCTTTCAGAAATTCTCGTATCAACTCTACATCAACGTGCAACTTCCTGAAGCTAGCTTCACAGGAGAGAAGGGTCACAGCATATCTCACTTTTGGTGACGGCATCAAAGCCTCAACCTGATTTGAGATTTCAAGAGAAGCACAGCCAATTCAAAATTCTTGATGAGTCAATATAGAAACCATCTCAACCCCAAGGCAAATCTTCCCCAAGTTCTGTAAAACAAAACAAAAAACGCTCAAACCCTCAGCATTATTAATTTAGCTATTTCCCTGCTAGAGCATAGGTACATCTATACCAAGACAGTGAGGCACAAAGGTTTACAGTTTTTTTCTGATAGGACTTTTGTATCACCAAGCAGAGATGTCCAGGTACTTCAGCAGGATTCTTCTGCAGGCAATTAAGCTTTGATTATTAACAACACTCATTTAGTTAGCTTGCTACAGAAGTAGCTTACTACATTAAGAGAGAACAATAAGTAATATTTAAACACATGACCCCAGAGAAAAAAAGATATTGTGTACCAGCAACATCAAGTTCTATTCAGGTGAAGATCAACTATGTTAGCTTGCAGAGTGACACTGATTCAGACACTGAATTTTATGATCTTTACACATTCAGTCTATATAAACCAGGAAGCATGCTTGTAATCCGTGGCTGAAGATGACCACCAGCCACTCCATTCCTTTGGTTAAGACTTTCAGGTTAAATAGCCCCATCAGTACTGCGAGCTTGAAATCCTTCTCTGCGGAGACTGTTTAAGTCTAGACGTGTTAGAACCTCGCAGCGCACCAGGAGAGTATCATCCTTTACAAAGGTTCTTTGCTTCAAGGTTTGCAGGTGCATGAAAGTCACGTAACCGAAACCTTTCGGATTGCGGTGAATTGTTGGTCTCTGGAAGGCTAGTAACTCCGGCTTGGCTTCCATTACTTCTTCATGATTCTGCCTTTCGGGTCCTTCTGACTGATCCAAAATAGAAAGTCGTATTGTGCCTTGGAAAGGCCAAGGCAGATGGCTGTCATATTCTCCTTGCATAGTGTGGACAAACAGAGATATAAAGTTAGCACAACGCTGAGCATTTGGTAATTGGATGTGTAGGCGCAAACACAGCTTGTAGCCAGGTTTTCCAGTATAGAAGCCAGGACTGTGCATCACAACAGGTCGCTCTTCTTCCTGGGCTTTCTGAAGTCCACTGAAGTTCTCAATCTTCCAGATATAAATACCATTACACTGTTGCGCCTCCATTTCAGTAATTTTTCCCTCCAAATTTCGGATAGTACGTTTGAGTTCTGCCATGTGAGTATTCTGAGTCTCCATTTTAGCAATCAGCTCCCTGATTTGGTGATCTTGTCTTACCAGGCGACCTTCCAACTGCTGAATAGTTTCTTTGAAGTTTTCGACTTCTGGATTACAATCGTATGGGGCATGTGAGACTGGGGGGAAGAGGGCAGGCTCAAAGGGTAGGCCATTGATGAAGGGTACAGGATTCGCAGCAGTAACACTGATACTTTGAAAACTCTGAGCCATCATTCTCATGTGAACCTGAGTGAACTCTTGCATATGTCGTGCCAGTTCATTCCTCTGCATCTAGAATTTAATGAGATGTGGCATTAGGAACATACAAAACATTATCTACAGTCACAGCTTAAAAGTGGCTCTAAAGAAAACTGAACTGCTGTTTGTTTCTCACTTCTGTTGTGGGAGAAAAACTGGACTGCGCATCAAGGATGGACAATGTGACCAAGGGAAGGTGCCAAATTTAAGATCGCCAAATGAAACAAACTGACAAACGAAAAAAAAAAAAGTAAATTCCAGTAGGCAATTATTGTTTAACTCAGAATAGTGGCACATGAAAAAGTGTTAGGATTCCTTTAGTGATAAGCATACATTTAGTATTTCTTCTGTGTTCTACATCAGCATTGTACTTCCTTCACTGAACTGCTGAAATTACTCCAGAGTACCAAATATAAAGGCTTATGAGAACTGCAGGGGAAAGGATGAATAAAAAAAAATCACTCTTAGAAAGGGTTATTGCACAGCTACAATGAAGAACATCCATATAAAATAATTTTATAATTTAATCAAATTTAGAGCATTCTCAAGTTTCCTTCACTGAACTCCAAGAGCCATGAATGTATTTGCTCACAACTTTACAAGAAATGTTAGAAGAAGCTACTTTATTGGCATGAAAGCTCAGAATACACTCACAGATTACCAGAATTAGTACATCAAACTAATCATCCCCAGAGACTTTTTTAAATTTGAGAAGGACTTTTGGAAAGCACTGTATCAGGCCAACAAGGAGTGTTTTAGAATTAAAAAACAACCAAACACAACCCCCTCCGAAACAACCAACCACCCAAACCCCACCACCACCCACCAGCGCAAATACTCAGTGATTTGTGAATGAGACAACAATAGGAAAAATATGTTAAAAATGCAGAAATCTGCAATTAATGATTCTGACAAAAGGCTTACCTTTTCAGGACACCCAAAGGCACTGTAAAAACATGGTACGGGGGCAGTAGGACAATCATTATCATAATGATTAGGCATCTAGAACAGATCAGACTTGAAGTTAATTTTTCCATCAAGAGTATTCTCCTACAGCATCCTACAGGAACAGTGCTGCATGGACACTGAACAGGCATCTGAAGTCAGGTCAGTTTTTCCTGTATCATTTCTCAAAGACATACAGAAGTTTCGAACAAAAAGGTTAGCTAATGAAAATAATTTGACAGCTTCCTTGTATAGGCTCTAACACTTCATTGCCTTTGCTCGTGCATTAGGGATCAGCAAGTATTCAGGCTTGCTTACTGTGACACAAGCCTTTTGTTTGTAGCTTACCCTCAAGCTAGATTATAGGTCATTTCCTTCCTCTCTGGAGCCCTATTTTCATATACTTAAAACTAGTTGTCTCTCGTAATTATCCTCTTCCCTCAAAAGCCCACATTACATCAGCATTTCTTAAGGCCCATGTTTTCCAGACCCAATTATCTCACTGCTCTGTTTTTGCCTTTGTCTTTACTGAACTCAACCCTATATTTTCAGACTAGTTCTCCAATTTCACAAAATCATTCTTTATCCTAACCCAGGTCATAAGCTTGGCTGCCATCCCATCCAAACAGAGTGCATAAGAGAGAGGGGGCAAGGGATGGGAAGGAAGGACCGGGGCGGGGGAAGGAGGAAGGACCGGGGGGGGGGGGGGGGCAGAGGAGGAGGAACCAAGACACAGAGGGTTTGGTTGCTGGTGGATGAACTGTTTCTTCAAGTTTAATCTGAGGTTAAAGCAACAACGTAGGTACAAAACACCTGACTCAAATAAGGCCCAGAGAAAGGCAGTCTCTTACCTGCTCTCTGATGAGCACTGTGTTGCAATATTCACAAAACACGTTGGCTAGCGGACAGGTTTGGTCATGAAGCTTAATTATCAAACAGAGAAAAAGAAAGGAAATAAAGAATTAATGATGTTACATATGGATAACTTGAAAGAATGCCGATCACCTCTGCTGAGATGACCAATTTTTATTTAAGTTTCAAATTTTGCATTTTGCTGAATTTAACTGGGAAAAAAAAAGACAATCCCCTTTCCCTGAATAGCACATTTCCTATACCTCCTGTTTTTTCCTGGTCTCATACCAGAAATTCATAAAGATGCAGAAATTTTATTTCCTAAAGCTCTTATGTTCCAAAGGAGTCTGAATTTAGCTAGACATTCCTGAAGTTCACATTCAATTCCAGTAGAAGTGTATTAAAGGGCTTTCTTTTGTATTGCTGGAAAGTATGAGGTATCTCTGACAATTCCCAAATATGATACCATATACTTACAATAAACTTAAGAGTCCTTGAGATAAAACACATCCATTTATGGATGAAGAAATATAAGCTAAAAAGGGAACAGGCTGTGCCCAGCATCACGCAGGTAAAAACACAGAACTAGGAGAAGAATTCACAAGTGATCCTTGTCTTGTGTGTTAGCAGACTCCCCCCAAAAGATGCAGCTCTTGACACGTTCTTTCTGCCTGCAGAGAGGCAGAACAAATTGTAAACGTGGGATACCGTCCTGTTATTTTGGGAGCAGATATTGACCTCTCTGATGATCAGGCCAAAAATCAACGGTTCTTACACCAAGCCTTTGGACACCACAGGGCTCCCGAGAGTGGTGTGTCTAAGCACAGTCCTCTCCCCAGATTTCACCTGTCCTAGACGAACATCCTGGAACCCACAGCTTCTCCCCTGTGCAGCACAGAAAGTTCTGCTAGACCAAAAACATTTTTTTTTTAACTGATGTTGCCTTTGCAAGCAAAAACACATGAAAGGAGGTGAAAGACACTCTTCCTTAAGTACCTCTTTATCTTCGTAAGCCATAGACGTGGCACAGTTCGGACAACAGACTTGACGCCTTGGACACTCCTGCGTCACGTGCTCTTTTAGGTGGTTCTTCTGGAAGGATCCTTGGCACTGTGGGCACTCCACAGTGGAGAAATCACACTGCAGCTGGTGATCCTGAACGTGGGCAAAAGAAGGATTTGACACTACAGACAGGTACCAGCCTCTCAGCTGTCCAAGAGGAACATAAACAATTGGGAATCTTTCCTTCATGCACGCAATCCTTATGGTGACCTTACTAACTAATGGCCTATCAGTGTCCCATTACTAAGATGGGGACCTTACTCACTCAGAGCTTTAACAGTGCCCTCAGGTAAATGCAGCTGTATGATTACACTTATAACAGTGGATTATTTTCCCAAACAAATAATTATTTCATTTAATATATCTGACCGCTTTGAAGGAATGTTAAACTGACATTAGGGAACCTGTGTGCAGTACCCATAAAGTTGATGAAAAGGCAAACAAGAATGATCCTAAAGACCGAGCTGTATTAATATAATTTTTCATGCACTACGGTGTTCACTTGAGAATGACATAACTACAGTTACACTCTTAAAAAACAAACAGTTGTAGGCTTGAATGAACAATATATTGAATCAGCACAAACAGGTATCAGGTACGACCACCTATATTATGTTACATTGAATTTTCACTTGCCCAAGAAAACAAGGTTTCCTATTTTCAGAACTAATTCTCACCTCCAAATGCCTCAACTCCATCTTCATACAGCAGCCCTTGTTGGGACACCTCACCATTAATGAAAGGATTTCCCGTTTAGCGAAGTTGTCAGGAAAAAGTTGATTTTCAAGCAGAATTTCGTTGTCTACTGGACATTTATGACCGGCATCTCTACAGTGCAGAAAAGAAAAAAGATGGAGACAAGGAAAAAGAGATTCCAAATTTTCCTTGCCCTTAATTTAAAATAATTTTATAATATCAAAACATTTGTGGCCAATTTATAACACATGAAGACAGTCTTTGAAAATAATGGCATGCAAGCAGCAATTACAGAAATCAGAGAAATTGCCAACAGACAAGTCTCACTTGAGGTGGTGCTATTGTGATTGCAGTACTGTTCTAATTTAGTAGTTTCTAATTGAACAAATGCCCTGCTGGATACTCTGGAAATAAACTTGAGGAGGATATAGAGAAGCTGAGAACTGAGGGTCTCATTTCTGTAAACACTTCACACAGCTCAAACATCAAAGAAACAGTCCTTTAAAGATTCTTGGACCTTCTCTCCTTTCTTTTGCACTTTATAAACATCTCATTTTGTTACAATAGCCAAGCCGTTCATACCTGAGAGAGAAGGCAGAAGTCTTCTCTTTTCCAGATTCATCTATTTGACAGAACTTTCTGTATAGCTCATTTCCCCATCTCTGTTCTAAAACCATCGGATAAGTTGGTCCCCACTTCAATCTGTGTATTTCTGTGCAGCAAAAGTTACTAAGAAGGTGACACTAAAACTATGAAATGGCACTGGATATGGGATCGGGTATAGTATCTGATGTCATCTTGACAGCAAATTGACTGGACGTTCAATGCTAACTGGTGAAAGTCTGAGATGTGATGGTGAAGCATAGGTGCATGCAGTTCGCGCAGGGGAAGTAACAGCGTGTGGCACTTTGGCCTGCACTAGAACATGATAATCATCAGAAATGGAAGCAAAAAGGGACCCTCCGCAAATTTTCCTTAATAAATATTAACCCATATTAACTAATCTCTGAAACCAGTAAGTCAACATACACTCCTAAATTAAGTTAAGGTGCACGAGGGATCAAAGTCTCTGACCTACAGTACTAATGGAAAATAGCAATAATATGGAAAAACACATGGGGTGGAAAAAGAGTCAGAGAGCATTTGCGGTGCAAAGATCAAAGGCCAGATCATTGTTTCTGCTTGCAAGGGCGAAGGGAAGCAGAAGCTAGTGGGCTGCGGAGGACAGGAGGGAATTTGTGTTCTCTGTTGGATAAGGAAATAATTGGTCAGCAACTACTTTATTAGCAATGCTGCGAGAGGAAGTTGGGGGGAAATGTTAGACTTTAGAAAGAGACAATGAACTTCCTTTCCAGGGTTTTGCTCTTAAGAGCTAGTTTGTCACAAATCTGAGAGTCGCTCCCCTAAACAAATGGAAAAAAGAAAATGCTAGCGCACCATTTCATCTCGTAGGTCCCTCAGCAGCGTGCTGATCTTTGCCACAACCCAGAAACCTTCCCCCAAGTCACAGGCAAACTACAGGAAACCAGTTGTTACAAGTATAATTTGGTTACAAATATCCTGCTTAGTGAAGTTTATGGATAGTCCAGTATGCCTGCTGGTAAGACAGCAGCCTTACTTCTACATGCAAAAGGTAACTATGTTTAATAACAGCCAACAATAGATTAATTTTAAATAAGGATAACTGGATCCCCAGTTTAAATGACTAGCAGTCTGGGGTTAAAACAGGAGTGTCTAAGGCCACTTACATCTAACTACAAAGAAGATGCTATAAATCTCCCCATCGCAGAACTGAGTTTATGCACTTCAGCTCTAATTTAGGTTACATGTTGTTATTCCTCAGTGGAGGCTTCCCTGTGCTGGAATTGTTCATCAGGGTGAGCTGCACCACCCTCAATTGTACCTGTGAAGCAGTGATAACATACTACGAAATACAATGAATATTCATGTAATTCCACTGGCAATTTAATTATAGATATGAAAAGTAAAGCCAGAAAAATCCTCTTTGAAGAAGTCTGTTTCATGTTTTCAGCAACTGAGCAGTTTAACCTAGAAGCAAAACAGTAGTCATACAGCTTAACTGCAGTCAAGCAGGTTGTCTGATGAACTGCTCACACCCAAGGCTCTCCCGGCTGCCCCCTGTCAGCTTGTAACCCCGCTCATCTGATAATGAAGGGTCTGACATTTGGTGAGCCCTGCTACAAGCCCTAAGTCAGCTTTGACATAAGACACAGGAGAAGAAAGACTAGAGAGAGATTTAGTTAGCTACTGCATCTGAACTTAGTTCTTTCTCATTTTGTTTCCACACAAGCTTCTCAATGACATCAATCAATATTGTACTGTAGACACTACATACCCCAAATTAACAGCCCAACCCGTGGATCCCAGTTAAGCATCCAACTGAGCCCTTTCACTTAGAGGAGTCTGGCACTTTAAGCGTTCTGCTCTACTTTCACAAGCACTCTCTCAAACTGCACTCCAAAGACTGATTTCAGTGGTGAATGAGGCAAAATATTTGCTATTAATTAAACATCTGAAATATCACAGTGATGATCTATAGTCTCCAAGATGGAAAAAAACCCTTGCCACCTGGTTCAATATTCACTGAAACAGTTAATACTATCCATAGAAAGAAGTGAAGTAAAAAGAGGAAAGGGTCTAACACAAGTAAGAGCTTCTGGTTATTAACACTGTTTACAGACCTGCAAATGCTCTGTTGATTTAAAAGGGAAGAGAAACCATTTCCCATGCCTGAGGTTTAAGAAGGAAGCTTTTCTACCTGCTATGAGATACGTTATGTTCTCAGCACAAACTTACTGTAGCTCCTCACTAACTACTGCAGTAAATCCTAACTCATGAGCATAATTTTGCAGCTCATCATCAGGGGCAGAAGGATTAGAAAACAGTACCACCTTAGATACTAAGGTTATGAAAGGCTGGAAACATGGGACCCTTTATTGGTAACCTTAAGTTTAATTATTCTCCCCACCCTCTTTTAAAGCTGGGAATTTGGTCGTCTTTGAAGTGATTGGTAACCAGACATTTCTAAAACTTAACACAGTTAAGCACTGACTAATTTACCTTCAGGATTTATAGACATCATGCACTCATGGGAAGGTTTAAAGATTTCTTATTTTTCTTTCTTCCACAAATTCTCAAGTTAAAGAAGCAGATAAAAATTGCTATTGCCAAGAAATACTGCAAGCTCAGAGACAGTAATTAGGGACTTCCAAATTTAATGGCCTTCATTAGTACAAAAACCTATTTCTATGCTTACACACACATAATATTCTGTCCAATAACCTCTTGAAAGAATTCATGTTGGATCGTGCAAAACAAAGGTTAGAAAGTGAAGCCTTACTTTAAACTGCTTGTGCCAAGGCAATGGGATACACACAGTCAGAGCTGACAGGTTTAGTACTGCTTTTGTCTTATTCTGTGCACCGAGCTGACTCGAATTCCACTCAGCAATGCTACTGGGCAAGGCCTCACTGATCTGTTGCAGAAGTAGCAATGTCGTGAATAAGGGGGGAAAAAAGGGTGATCTCATGGTACAGTTAGCGGAGCACTGAGCCTGTCTCAACCTCCTCAGCAGATCCATGAGACAGTCACTTTGCACAGACAAAATGTTCTACATTTTCTGGATAACCAACTTGCACCCTTTTCTCAAAAATATTGATTAAATTAATGTCAACAAGAACTGTGCTTGCAAACAAATGCAATAAAGTTTTGCATTTCCTAGAGAGGAAAATAACCCACTCTTTTGCTATCATAAGTAGGGAACGTAAAATTAAGTTCATCCTTCTGTAACCAGCTCTAATGCTTTTCTTCTTGATCTAAAAGGGATGCCATGAAGAAACATTATCAGCATCAGATACAACAATGACAGAAGCTACAAAGAAGCCCACAAAACCACAAAATACTATATTCAGAGAACACATTTGCCAACGTGCAATTAATTTATGTGAGCTACAAATGCTGAACTATGGGTAAATGGAAATCGAATAGAACTACAGATAAATGGAATGGAAAACCAATCAAGAAAGCACTGTCCATTCTACATGCTAAAAAAAAAAAAAAGTGCCTGGGAAAAACAACATTATAAGGCAATGCTGAAGACAACTTCATGATCTTATGCACTAAGGACGGAAATTAACTAATTCTGGCATTTTCTGATTTAAGTAAGCAGCTTCAGAGCACTAACAACTGCAATGATCTTATAAATGCAGTACAGTAGGAGTATTTAAAAAAGAAAAAAGACAAACAAACCAATTTTATTATGAGGGCCCTGCACAGAATATAATCCTTAGATTCATACCAAAGAATGGTGATATTTGAGCTAAGGGAGCAACTGGTAAGACAAAATCTGGCTTATGCTGAGGAGGAAAGTCCTACAGCATAATACCTAACCTTTCAATGTGCTCCAGTCGTTGGTGACATGAGTGAGACGATGACTACTGTATTCCAGGTTTGAGGGGAGCACGTTCCACCTGCCGCTGAACCTTCCGCCCTCTTTCAACCATTCATTTTTACCAGCTCGGCCTCTTCTTGCCTTCCGTACCTCATTCCCACTCCCCTGCCTGCCACCTAAGTAGATTTTAAATAAAACTACTTTCTTTCCTTCAGCCCAGCAAGCAAGCAGGCGATTGCTGGGGGAGAACAGAAAGCAGGAATTGCTGCATCTGCACCACGAAACCTTGTTGTCTGTGGTTATCAAAAGAAGCAACCATAAAGAAAGGTCAGCTTTTATAAACCTGGGTTGAAGATGGAATTCATTTGGAGGAGGTGGCTACCAGATTAATTTTTTTTTATTTAAGGTTTGCTCAGTCAAAATTTTATACTCATAACCTGGGTGAGTTTGTATAAATGGCAAAATACCTAATGCTCTTGCAACCTCCACTGTGTCAAGAGCTTGCTTTTTAGGACCTTCATAGGAAGATTCCACAGTATGCCATCCCAAAAGGATTCTTTTACGAATTTGCTTTTAATCCCTTAGATTAAACAATTTATTTCTTCTTAAACAAGTTTTTAAGAAAGAACACTAACATACTTATTTTCAGGCAGACACTTGGCCAAAGTAAGTCTGGCAAAGAGAGACATATTACTGTTTTAATAAAACTCATGATATTTGGCTATATACGGTGTTTATTAGACAGCATCTTTAATGAATTATAAATAGAAGGAGCAGCATCACCATTCACCGATGTGCACCTTAAGAAGTTCTGTTTGGTTTACATTGCCTTTAAACTGTCTCACTTTGGCAAGTGAATTTCTTCTTAAAAGCAATTTCCACAAATTTTCCCTTACCTGATTGATTTGACAATGCAGCCTTTGCAAAAGCGGTGTCCACATGGTGTCTGCACTGCTTCCCGAAGAGCCATCAAACAGATTGGACATTCATATTTACTTTCCAAGGGTGGATCAAACTCCACATCATATCCTTGAGTTTCCTCTGTGAAAGAGCTTGGAGGGTTTCCAGCCCCACTGCTCACGCTTACACTGTCTTCTTTCGCTCCAACACTGCAGGCACTGGCCATGGCTGCACAGCAGCCACTTTCCAGGTTTCGGGCTCCACAACTGTTATCACTATGTAGCAGGCTCATAGTAGCTGATCAAGTATCACTCAGAAATGCTCTGCAAGATGACAAAAAGATGCATTAATTTCAAATATTGTAAGATTTTACTTTCCAATCAAGAACAAGCCATTTCTACTTCTGACCAGAAACACTGGAACACAGCACCTGCTGCAGATATGGTTCTGCACAAGATCACTGGTTTTGTTTTGTCCCAGTTTCTCTGTTACGTATCTTTTTACATATCTTGTGATACATAGGAAAGAGCACCGCATCCTGTCAGCCGAGTTCAAACACAAACATGCACACCTTTCTGTAATCTTCATCTGACTACCTAATTTCCGTAAATTGAGGAATATTCTCGCTCCTGGCTATGTTTACGCAGAATGCTTCTTTTCCCTTTCAATACGATTTATTTCTAAAGCATTCAAAGATAATTTGCATGAAAAATGCTGTACAAAGCCAAGATTTATTGGATGAAAATAGCTCAATTTCATATTTTCCCTGCAATGAATAAATGCTATTTCACATTTTTTGTATAGAGGGATTTGTGGTATAGGTTTCAAGTTATTTGATAACACCAGTTTAGGTGCAAGCCCTCAAATAAAATGCAAAATCCAGATAGCCAAAGCAGATGCTGTGCTGTAAATAAAATTCAAATACACAGCAATGCTGATAACATTTTAAAACTGTCAATAGGACTTTGAATTGAGTCAGAGAGAAAAGTAATATTTCCACAGCTCAAAAAGCTATCCACAAACTAATAGTACGCAAACGACTTTCTTGCTCTCCTGTCTTTCTTTCAGTATAGCGGGGAGGGAGGACAGGGGACATGACTACAGGAACAGAACACAAAAGTCACATTTCCCTGAAGAGCAGTGAATGGCAGAGCAAAGCCAGTTTCTAGAATATTGCTTACAAAGCAGGCTGAACTCATACCTGTGAAACAAATAAATGCTGGTATCCCCAAACTAATGTTTCTACACAGAAGGAGGGAACTGTAAAGAAAAGTTTAAACAACAATTTTGTCATTATCATAAACATTTTCTTAGCTGAGTCCTCTTGTGGTCCATTTTCTATAAAAGACACTACTCTGAAACACAGAGGCCATCCAGAGGCACAGCGCAAGGTACCGTGAGCCGACTGAGGGTTACTAAGTCAGGCATGCAAAACTAGGTGCCCACCAAGCCCAAACTCATCTTTCATACAGACAGCGGGAAGGCTAAGATTAATCAAGAATTGAACTGTAAAGGTTGTCGTCCTGCAACATCACCACCTGCAACTTGCAGCAAGAGGGGCAGGGAGGGGGCACAGAGCTGAAGGAGGGAGCGTTAAGGTGATCATAGCCTCGGGGAACTGAATTTCTTTTTCCTTTACCAGAACTCTAACGTAACAAGTCATTTTAACAAAATGTTCGCAAATAGGAGGATGATACGTAGGTAGTTTTATCTGGCTATTCATTGTAAGACACCTGAAGATTAAATCAACAGAAACGCTGATCAAACAAAGCCTCAACTAATATTTACTGGAAATATATTTTGAACACATGCATAACTAAAGAAATGCACTTTACACCACCTTCAGGCCAAACAACTTTAATTATAGCAATACTGCCCATGCATGTTTGAGGTATTTTTGTTTTTCTAGTTAACCAGGAAAAAAAATGTAGATCTACCAAACAAAAAACAGGCAAAGTTATGATATTTAGGCCAGTTAGAGCTAGAATCAAAAGAGAACTTTTATTGTATGGTGTAAATATGTAACTTTGCATTTTGCAGAGGTATGCAAAGGTATGAGAAATATCTGAAGAGCTGCGTTCCCAACAAATACCATTGAGATACAGAGTCGCAAACCACAGTTTGACAACCTGGGGTTGTACTGAACCAGTCGGCAATGCTTACTTTATACAGAAACAATTCTAGAGTGGAGCTGCCTGGAACTTCATCCATGGACTAAAGCTTACTTCTGTTCCTTTTCTCTGTCCCCCATATATTATTCTACACATTACCTAGCACAGTAGGCTTTGTAATCAAGGCTCCTAAATACAACAGCAGTACAAACTAAGCACCAAATAACTTCTCAGCAGTTGCTTGAAGCGCAATCCCAGAACTATGAACTTAGTCCCATGGAACTGAGCAGGCTCAAAAATTACTTGGAACGGAAACAGAAGAATCAAGAGACAGAAATATTTAGAAAGATGCTCTGTGAAATAAAAATTTTTGAGATTGCCATAGGTAGGTCTTCTTTCTCTGGAGAAAAAACTGTTTCCGTGATTAAACTAACATGATTTTTATCTGACAGCAGCTGCAGACATTGATTAAGCCACAGGCTATATTTTGTGAAAAATCACAGGAACTCAATTTGGGCCAACGGAGTACGCATGTTGGTATGCAGGATACCAGAATCGAATCCAGGCCTGAAAAATTCACGTTATTCTATGCCACAAGGGGGTACTTAGTGAGACTAACAAAGAGAAACATGCAGCCCATCAGCAATGCCACAAAGGAATTCAGGAAGTAGCAAGGAGGAAAATATTGCGGCTTTCCCCAAATTCAGCTGTCATGTTAATTGCAAAGTGCACTGATTACAAGTCTCTTCCCTTGGGCTACTTCTAGAAAAAAAAATCCTATTTGAAATACTATTCTTATAAGAAAGAAAACAGGATCTGACTCAGTATAATCTTAACAGCTAAACACTCTGTAGATTTAAGTGCTGTGGAAGCGGTGTTCTCTTTCCCCATTTAAATTGTTCCTACAGACAGGAGCAGCTATGTACATTCAGTTTACGGAAACGAAAATCATGTACCAGACTCATTTTAATGAATGAGTCAGTGCAACCAGTCAGCATCCCAGTCCCGTGCAAAAATCCCCTTATTCAGTGATGCACTCCACTCTTACATGGAGCTTTTTGTCTGCATATAAGCAATGAGTTCACAAAAATGAGCGCAAGTATCACGGTCTCCTCTTTATAGACAGGGAAATTCAGGGACAAAGATGACATTTAAGCAAGATGATTAAGAGACAGATTTTGAACTCTGCTCACGTTTTAAATGGAATTTGCAACAGGATTCCTCCTACCACTCAGCTCTATTCCACCTTATCTATGAGGGAAATTCTCCCCCCCCCCCCCCCCCCCCCCCCCGAACATATTTATCAGTGCGGGGCAAGGCACACGTTTCCAAATCAAAATCCACAACGGCGTTACTCAGACTAATAACCAAAGCCTGCTTACTCCATCAGAGCTTAAAACAATTCACTCACAAGCTGTAATTATTTTAGTGGGAATCTTCTGTTTCTTGTTGCATTTATTTTTTTTCTCTAAGAGTAAAAGCGCAGATTCAGTCTCCATGTACAGAGCAGAGCTACAGCAAAACTAACTACAGAAGAGTGTAGTTTTAATGTAGATGACGGGCCTTTCCCTTGAGTCAAGTGAAGCAGGCAATCTGTGAGCCTAACTGTGGCAGTTTTACATGTTCGTCTCCTGGGGAATTTAAAATATTTTCAGGCTAGAAGAGGGTGAATTTAAGAATAAAACCTGTTTGGGTTTTGTATATCCCAAATTTCATGGCAACTTGCTACACTTTCTTTTTGATTACAGAACAGATTACTAGTGAAGTAAAACTTAACAAACATCCCCTGAAAACCACATCAGTTTTTCTTCCTACTGGTAATAGTCATTCCTCTTAGTCCGTGCTGAACCAAATTGGTCTAGTCAACTACAAGTATATCTACATGCAAATTTAATTTATAACATCTTGCCTATGGCAGAGGCTTTAGAATTTATCCATTTTTTGGACACTGGTGGTGTGATATATTAAACACTTCCGTAGCCTGGTCTATAACTTTTTATGTTTGGACAACTTCAAACCAAACAGCCTTTACTTCACGGAAATCTGAAATTAAACTGGAGCATTACATGGTGATTTTTTTCCCTTTGGTACTGTAAAGTTTCTCAGGCAGAGAAAGCCTGAAAATTAAATTTGCTAACGCACCTGAAATGCCCTCTCCTTGAGCTATGAAGTCCCACCCAAGTGGCTGAGTAGCCAGGCAGAGGGCTTTAGCTTGCACCTATGGGGCTCACATTCCTCTCCCAACGTCCTGGGCCCCCCAAAGGCTGGTGCACCCTCCCAAGGCAGCGGCTTTGTATCGTTTGACAGCAGAAAGGAAGGTGCTTTCCAAGCCAGATGGTAACAGTCTGTATTTGTCTGATCATCATTTATTCTGCAGGAACCTGGAACACTGCGTCTCTAAGGATCAAACCTCCACATTCAAAAACCAGTCAGGACACAGTTAAGACTATACGGAGCTCCCATACTACTCCTCTGACTTTTAAGGTCAAACCATAATAAAACACTTCTTCAGCAAGTAACCTGTGCTATGGCGCTATTTACTGGGTTGCATTACCAAGTGATCAGGTTAACCTGTGATATCACAGACAGGCCAGAACAGCAAACTCCTGCAAGAATAATGTACCTCATGATTCACAAAAAAACAATTGCAAACCACAATCTCACTAAAAAACCATCCATATTTTAATTTACTGTTTGCAGTAAAAGTCCACACTCCAGCTGGTAAAGTCTCATACTATAATGAAGTTTAGATGAGACTTTTACAGATTTTCATGTTCCACCTAAGAGTCATAGTAGTAATCCAGAATCTTTTCTAAATCAAAAACCCTTTTTTCCAGAAGATATCTTCTGACTGCCTGGGGAGTTGCACTTTAATTAGAATAACAGGAAAGGGCTAGGAGTACACACTGTATTCTGTTTACACTGAAATACAAAACGGTATTTTTATGCATTTGGCAAAGGTGAAGGAACACCACACAGAGTACATTAGTTACTATAAAACAGAACTTTTTGAATAACAATCGGTAATATTAAATACAACTGATTTCCACATTATCTCTTTCTAATAAATTCATACCGAGTAGCCATATAAATAAGAAAATCAATACAGAGGACTACTCCAAATCCCTGTCCCTATTTAAGTTCCTAATTAAACTGCTTTCAGTCTGGCTGCACAGAGCCAGCAGGGCGCAATGCCTTCGATGCCACAGTAACAGCAAAACTGGCAAAACTTTCCTTTTTCCTTCTCCTGCCTCAGTAAGAACAGTTTTGCACATACAGATTTCTGGGTCATGAGACTGACAGACCAGTGGAGTGACTCTGGATGATTTGTTTATGAAGCAATCTTGCAATACTTATTCCCAAGCATATTAATCATACCAATACTGACATCCGATAAGCACCATGCCCAGGGGTGTTTGCATTATCAGCTATGTAACTTATCATCAGCTTGGTCCCATCCAGGGAGAACATATAAAGTGATGCCAGTTCATGTTAATTAATATGTATGAAATACTTTCATTTCAAAGCTATCAAAGGGCTAGACAAGCAAATGCAAGAGGAGATTCAAGCAGAATTCATAATTGCAGAAAAACAAATTGTTTTCTTGTAAAAGCCTACAAGCATGTCCCAAACATTTTTTTGAGCTATCAACTTTTTTTAATGCAGTAACTGTTACGACTTCCACGTCTGTTGGCTAACCACTATAATTATTAGTTTTACATGTGACCCCAAAGACTTTAAATAAGAATTTGCCGTTTGCTTGGATAGGATGCTGTCAGTCTTTTATCATGTATGCATTTGTATGCTTAGGCATTACTTAGGAGACTAGATGGTGGCAATATCCCAGTTATGTATATATTTTATCCCGTTTTGGTCCTACTTAAGTATGTCAGAACAACTTTAACTATACTGAGCAGTGGAAGTGCTATATATTCTGTTTAACACCAAAATATTCCACGAGGTTTTTCCTTGCTAAAAAAAAGAAAGCCCATACAAGGCAAGTGCAATTAGTGAGAAGAACAAAAGCCCATACAAGGCAAGTGCAATTAATGAGAAGAACAATCCTCTCTTCTCTACTTTGGCAGGGATTTTTGCATTGTGTGCCTGTGCTCTACCTTAGTGAACTGAGAACCTTTCCCCACTCCTCAGCAGATCTGCTGAGGATTTAAGATGCTGCCACAATGGGGACAAAGCAATCATTAGGACAGAGAGCAGTTCGAAGGGAGGCAGGGAGCCTTCCTCAGACACAGGGTGACTCAAACGAGACGTACTGATTTCAGCAGGACTAGACACACAATCCAATTTGAGAGCACATGTGTTTGCAGGACGAGAGTCAAAGCTGGAACTTGATAAAAGCCTTGGTGGCTCTGTTCTGCCATCAAAAAAGCAGCATGGCAACGGACAAATGTCACTTTGGTAAAGCAAGGCACAATCTCCTGAGTGGATTTAGTTACTGCCTGTCTCAACAAGCAGTCAGCTTGTACCTGGCATTAGTAAGATAATTTGACACTCTGGGAAAATAAATAGTGAACTAAGCACACTTTCCAAAATAACTATTTCTCCTTTTCTCTTTACATTTACTTTTATTTTCTCTTTGACATGCATGACTCCCAGCACCCTGTATAAGCGCAGCCCTGATCTAAATTTTTTATATATTTGCTTATCTGAGCAGCACACAACAACTACAAAAAGTTACTTTTCTTGACCTACTATATTCATGGAAGTTCAACAAGTGAAGAAAAAGCACTTTTTTTTTTTTTTTTTTAATTCTGAAGCTCTGGCAGCATAAGTATCTAGCGTGTAGGTTTCGTTTTTTAAATATAGCAGCGCATTTTAAAACGGAAAGCAATACTGCTTTAGCTGTTTGCCTTCGGCAGCACCTGAGCGAGCTCCACAGACCCTCAGCTGCTGCGAAAAGCGGAAGGAAACATGGAAAGCGCGGCGGGATCAGGCCCAGAGCGATGCCTGCCCTGGAAACAACCCCGGCGGGGCGACGAGCGCGCGGCTGCGCCTCCCCCTCCGCCCGGCAGCGGCGGAGCCGGTCCCGCGGCCTCCCCCGGGCGCGGTGACCTGCCCCCTCTCGCCGAAAGCGGCAGCCGGTTCCCCCCAGCCCGGCAGGGCCCAGCGGGACCCACCTAATGCCGGTTACACGGGCGGGGAGAAGCACTGACGCCGCGTTAAATGCCCGCGCTGGCCCGTTTGCTGTGAACGCGGAGCGATCCCCCCCCGCCCGGGCCGCAGCGCGGCCGTTGGGGCGGCCGTTAGGACAGCGCGGCCGTTGGGGCAGCGCCGCGCCGCTCCCGCCCCCCCGCTCCTCGCGGGCAGCTGCAGTTTCGGGGCAGCTCCCGCCGGCCCAGCCCCCCCAGCAGCGCGGCCACCCCGTACTCACCGCCGGCCCCACGGCCGCCGCCGCCACTTCCGCCTTCTCCTCGGGGCGGCGGCCGGCGGGACGGAGCGGCGGCGGCGGCGCCCCCTGTCGGCGCGGCGGGGGCCGGCGGCGGGTAAACACGGCTCGGCGCCGTTTCTCTTCCGACAGCGGCGTTGCGGATGGTTGGTGAGGCGCTGGTGCCAAAAATAAAAAAATATATATATATACTTGGAAGCATCCGAACTTCTCGCTCAAATCTTTGCTTCGCACATCTTCGCTGCCTCGGGCTTTTTGCCAGGAAAACCTTTGTTTTTGATTACTTACTAAGGAGCCTCGCGCGGTTTCCTCGGAGGCAGCGTTACTCGGGGGGAGGGAGGGGGGGTTACCAGCGTGCCTCTGGTCTGCGTTAGGACAGCCCTTTACACACAGTAACCCTAACGGAGCAGATAACGGCATCATGCCGCGGCGCTCCGCTTACGAGTCCGTCCGCCCCCCTCCGCAGCTCGCTGGCCGTCGCGCGTTTCCCCCCGTGCATTCGGACGCCGTCCCGGCTCGGTCGGGCCCAGCGGCACGCTGCTTGCTGGCTTGCTCTTCCGTGGTACCTGGCACACACAAGGCAATGCAGAAAGCATCGATCGGACGCAGTGAGGCTGCCAAAGTACATCTGAGCCTTCTGCATCTAGAGAGGAGATGAGCACATCAAAACGAAGCATTTTGTACGTCTGTCTGTGAGGAAGCTAGCGCAGAGAGGGAGAAATCGCAGCAGCAGATGGGGGCTCCTTGGCTGGGGCTCCCAGGCGCCACAGTAAAGAAACAGTTGTACTAAGAGTCATGTATAAATTTAACACTTTGTGGAGTCTTTCCTGGCCAACTGTCTGAATTTCACAGCCCTCCTTTTTCTCCTGCTGAATGGATGAACTGTTTGTATGTTCCTTTTGTTATCTGTAAAATGAAAAAAAAAATCTGTAAAAATCATTTATCCTTACATAGCTTTGTAAAACAGATACCCTTAGCTGGAGAGTTCTCCATGGCTGAAAAATACTATTTTTGTAACAATCTGTAAGGCAATCAGAGCACTGATGTCCAGTTTATTTTGACTGGGAATCCAAGGAACTTATAGGGGAGTTTATTGCAAATCTTAATGAAACAACTTTTTTCAGTGTAGTTTCCAAATCTTAATGGTGTATGGGAAGCTTAGGCCTATAGTCATATGTATCAGTGCCCGCACTGTAACATAAAATAATGCAGAAAAGCTTTTTTCCACTTGGTGGTGCCAGTTGCACAGGGAAAACAAATTCCAGCAGTGGATCTGCGCTGCTCAAACTGTTGGGCAATTATTCTCTTATGGACATAAGGCACAGTCGAAGCTATAGCAATCTGAGATCAATTAAAACCTTTCCTTGCCCGTGGTATCCCTCGAAGATAATAATTCTTCAAGGTGATTTCCCGGGGGCTTTTGGAAATAAAGCATTTGGCTATGCTTAATACACTCAAGAGGCTCCTTTGATAATCAGGTTGCTGCCGATATAGTGCTGGCTTGTTTGCACGGGAGCTCTGGCTCCTGGGAAACGGGGCAAGTAGCCAGCCACCTGGGTGAAGTTTCGAATAAGCACCTCAGAGGGAGAAATTTGGTAAACTACTTCTCAAAGAGCCCCAGATCCCTCAAACCAAACAATGCATATTGTCAGTGAACTGCACCTGCTCTTTCAAGATAAGGGAGGAAAGTGGTATGTGACTGCAGGGAGTGATTTTGATTGATATCTGCTATGGCAGCCTGATCTGAGATGTTTTTGAAAAGGTCTCTCCAAATGCTGGCAAGTGAATAGTAAAAATAATCAGGTTGTTAAGAAGTCCAGGCAATGCAGGGACAACAGAAGAACTGGGTTCAGGAGCCATCAAATGCTCTCAGAGGTCAATAAATACTTCAGTGATGGGATGCTTGGCCTCAACTATCTTAACCTGAGAATAACGTCTATGATTTCTATTCCACCTTATGCTGACACATTCAGTTGTCACTACTCCCACACACTGGGATTTTGCCCAAGTCAACGTTTCAGTTTGAGCAAGGGTATCAGGGTCTGGCCCTGAACTTGGTTTGCATTCACCGTGCATTACTTGTTTTGGTATGAGTCAGGAGGAGCTGCTGGCCGCTAGGGTGGTACACAGCACAGCTCAAGCTCCTGACTCAGGACTAACCTCACTTCTTTAAGTCTCAACATCTTACAGGAACTGGAAGCAAAGAGTTAATAATAGGAAGGGAATCCCCTCCCTTTTTTTTTAACCTCTAGCAAGTGCCAAATAGTAGAACTTTTACTGCCTTTTCCCTCTGGCTGGCGTCCCTTGGGCCCTTGCAGCCTCAGCGCTGTGTAAGACGCTGCCAGGCACTGCCGTGCCACCTGAGCGAGCCGGGGCTGCAGCGAGAGCACAGCAGCTCCCCGATAGCCTCCTTGTCAGGGCAGGGTGCTTAAGTCGGAAATAGATTTGAATCCTATAGAATCACAAGGTCTCTTGAGAAAGAAAAATGCTCGAGTAAGTGTTTATATTGTTGTCGTTGCTATTGCCAGTTCCTATTTTTGGAGTGTGAACTTATGTTCGCTTTTGGGAAGACTTGATCGATAGCTAGAATTTGCTGCACAGTGTTGTGTGTGGAGACTGAAATCTTTCATGTTGCGGTTCTGTGACAGAATTTGGTTTCTTTTTCACTTTGAGGCAGTTTCTGGGACAGCTGATCTGTAGAAAACAACAGTCTCACATCTGTGCTTCTCCAGAGCAGGGACTCTACTGCTCACCGTCTGTGGCTGCTTGTGGCCCATAGCTGGTGTATTATGTAAATAAGACACAAGTTACGCAAAATACATAGCTAGTTTTCATATTTTTGTTTTGTCCTCCCTGTCCAGGCTTTTCAAGACCCTGGACATACATCACCAGAGAGGTAGTATCCTTGACAATGAGATTCTGGTATCAGAAGAAAGCACATTTTGTGATCCCCATTGTCAGTTCACCCAAAAACCAGGAGCTTGGCAGCAGGTGACCTGAGGAACAGGACAGGCGGACAGTGGCCTTCAAGGAAATAGCTTTGGTGAGTGACAGTAATGTGGCTGGACACCAGGTTCTCCTCTCTGATATATAACAGTGAAGAAACCAGCTCTGAAACTGGAAAGAAGAAAGCCAAACGCAAAACTTTGTCTAAAAAAACAGTGCAGGTGTTCCTCAGACAGTGGCTGTGTACTTATCTCAGAGCCCAGGGGTCTCACGCAAGAAGACCTTGTTTTTCATGAATTTTGTGGTTAAGCCTCATAAATTGCCAGGTGCCACCTGGATTTGAGAGCCCTGTATTGTGCTGAGTTGAAGCAATGTATGGTTAGCGGCAGGGGTGTACTGGGAGCTGGGAGGGACAGGGATAAATGAGATAAACAGCACTGCAGTGACTTTAAAAAGCAGTGGGAACAGAGGAAGAGAGAGAGCACGCACGAGAGCGAGCGGGTGAGCTTGGCATTTGGAACAAGCTGAACAGACATTTCAGCAGCTCTGCAAACTGACTGAGCTCAAGGTAGGCTGGCAGTACTAATGACAGCATCCCAGATGCTTGTAAGACAGCCCAGTGTTGATTCATTTTCCTGTTTTAATGCTCAGGTTGATGATTTTACTTTATATGTGCTTCTTCACCTCCAAGATTGTTCTGTTCACTTCAGCGAGACTATCTGTGGAGTAAGGTCTTCTTTGACATGAGTAGAAGTATTACAATCCTGCTCTTGTTCTGTAATAAATGAAATATTGTGAGCTGGAAAGAAAAGCAATTTCTTTTTCAAGGTAAAAAAGAGGTGATATTAAGCACAATCACAGCTGTCAGAGCCAATTAAATTGCCACGACTGGAGTTCCTGGCTGCGGGTCGCTCTGTGAGGATCTGGGTGAGGTGAACAGTGAGGAGGAAGACTGTTCAGTGTAACCCCCAACAACCCCCCATTACAATTACAGACCAAAGGCAAATTTAGAAAGAGTAGCAGGAAATATTCCTAGCACTGGGAATATGGAAATATTCCTAGCCCTGGGAATATTTCTAGCTCTCCTGAGAGAGCTGCTGGAAAGGCCACCGCCTGGGAGCTAGGCGGTGCCTGGCGAATAGCCTGCTGGCAACAATGATCTACTGCAAGAGGCGAAGGTCGGGTGACCGGAGAGGACTTCTTTGTCATCCATTTCTTCCAGGGGACGTTCAATGAAAGAAGGGAAAAAAATGACATTTGAATTTTTCTTTAGCAGGGGTAATCTCTGTCTGATTAGAGCTGGAGATTAATAGCAAGAGTTAGGCCATGGGCTTGGAGATAAGTGTGGCATGAAGGTGATACTTAGTCACGAGTCTGGATGAGGAGAGAAAGTATTAAATACTTGGTCAAAATGCACACAGTGCTGGCTGTTTCTTTACAGTGAATTAGTCAGCAGCTCTGCAGAGGCACTGCTTGTGGTTTGGGAGATGCTGAAGGTGCTGCTGGAGGCGGTGGAACTATGCAAAATGGCAAAGGGTGTTATGCTGAAGGAAAAGATCTGTGGACAGCATAGGGCAACTAGCTGTTCAGTTACTCTGCAGGTAGAGTACATGGCTGTAGGAAAGCAGGACTACTCGGGGGCAAGCAGCTTATTGCTCCATGGACAGACTTTACCAAGTCTGCCATGGGATGTAGCCATGAAAGCTAAGACAGCAGCACAGCTCTGAACACATCTGGGCACAGCTGCACATCACAGGTCTATGGACAGCAGGATGCAAGCAAGTGCGTTGCCACGCTTGATCTGCAAAGGATGGCAGGGGACCGCAGTGCAGACGGTGATATTTAGCAGTATAGGCAGCTGGACAGAGCCATGCAGGCAGATGGAGACGGCAGTATGGGCAGCTTGTTCTCAGTGGGATGAAATGAAGAGAAGCTGGGAAGAAAACAAACCTTGATTTTTGTTGCCAGGGCCTAATGAACAATTTTGAAGTTAAACACAGCTCTTAAGGCAAGAGATGAGTGGGCTGATGTGTCATTCTGGACCTGGAACTCAATCAAAGCATGCAATCCTTTCCTGATGGGCTCTGAAAGATGTACTGAAATGTTGCTTTATGGAAAGGTTATAAATGAAATAATCTCAGAAGCATCCTGAGCATCATCACTTTAGACTGGATGTATGAAGGATACCTTCAGAACAGACACAGAACAGAGATTTCTAGCAGGTTAAGTAAAGTCCTATTTGGGAATATAATCAATTAAAGAAACCAAAACCATATCCACATAACTTCTAGTTCAAATTGTATAGCCTCAGTGTATCATTTTCCTCATTTTTGTTGCTCATAGCAACCAGATTAGTAAACAAAAAATACATTAGAAAAGGTAATTTAATCTTCTCTATACTATTTGTTTAGTTTGGCACTTCCCATAGCCACGTAGTGAAAAGTAGATTAGTCAGTTTTGGTTTTGTTTCTGCACAGATTCTTTTTAATAAGTCTGATGCAGTAGCACAAAGTTGCAGTGTTTGGGGTGAAAGTCTTCTATTTATACAATAACACATTCCCCTGGCAATCACATTGTTATTATTTTTAGTTGTTTTTCTATGAAAGCTAAAATTGGGGTCAAATCTGAACAAGTATTTTAGCTTTCCAGTACAAGTAATCCTTAAAAACAGAGTTCTCAGCAGGGTTCTTAAACAGATGACTAACTTAAATTGTATAAATATTTTCTCTAGAGCAAATCTGCAGCCAGTATAAATTGCCATATCTCCTTTAAAGTCAAGGGAAATATACCATTTTGCATCAACAGAGGATACATTCCTCCAGCTTTAATGGAGCTACTCACATTCAGTAAGCATATGCTAAAGCACTTTGCAAAACTGAGGCCTGAATAAAGTCTACGTTGGGATCAAGTAGTATGTGCTGCTCTGCCTGTAGAGAGTGGTGTGCAGGAAACACTTAAGTTGAGAATCAAGGACCAAAAAGTGGTGAGAAAGCAGTGAAGATTTAAAGATTTAAATAATATGGCATGAGACAAAATTTTATCTTTCAGCCAACAGTCTCATTCAGTTTTGTATAAACTGACCTGTAAGTCACCAAACTTGCAGTCTGTAATTCTGTTGCCTATAGTAGGCTTACCTGTGGTGAGCTGAGTCAGGTATGAGTAGAACGGGGCAGATCTGGCTATTAGCACTCGATGACTACTGGCTATATGTGCACTGCTGTCCTAGTAGGCATGTCCATGCCTCAGGGTCAAAGTCAAAACACATTCAAGTATTTACATGAGCTACTGAGTGGATGGCCCCATCTGGACCTTTCAATTCAGTAGGTGCTGTGGGTAAGGTAACTTTCAAAACATTTTTCAAAGTGATTAGAATTGTTCTATTAAAAACCATGTGCTTTATGCACAGGCATCGTTATTCATATTTTGGAACAGAAACTCACTTACAGCTTCTCTGTCTTTCTCAGGTGACCTGGTTTCTACCAGACTGGAGATGTCAGTAGCATCAAAAATGGACCTGCCTGAAGAAATTCAGCATCCATATACAAAATTTTCTGAATGGAAATTCAAGCTGTTTAAACTGCGATCATTTGAAAAAAAACCTTCTGATGACACCCAACGCATAAATAAGGATCAAGTAGAAGAGGTAGTATCTTCAGACAAAAGCATTATAGTACATAAAGATGAAACAATTCCAAGAGGAGAAAAGTCAATTTTGACACAGATGGACTTAATGGCCAATAGGCAGGCACTTGAGAAAGATGCCAATAACATGAAAACACAAGACAATGAAGCTCATCAGCATAATCTGAAGGAACTTTGTCGCATCTGTGGAGTTTCCCTTAAAACAGATTGCCACAAGAGAAGTCATCCAGTACATGGGCCAGTGGACAATGAAACTCTGTGGCTCTTGAGAAAGAAAGAGAAAAAAGCAACCTCTTGGCCAGACCTTATTGCTAAGGTTTTTAAGATTGATGTGCGAGGGGATGTTGACACAATCCATCCCACTCGATTTTGTCATAACTGCTGGAGTATTATCCATAGAAAATTCAGTAATGCCCTATGTGAAGTATATTTCCCTAGGAACACCACGATGGAGTGGCAACCTCACTCCCCAAACTGTGCTGTGTGCCACACTACCCGCCAGGGTGTCAAGAGAAAAAGCCAACCACCCAGTGTACAGCTTGGCAAACGGGTGAAGACCATTGCAGAACGTGCTCGAATAAACAAAGGCCTAAAGAACCAAGCACAGATAAAAAACAAAAACTTAATGAAAGAGATTGCCAGTTGCAAGAAGATGCATCTCAGCACCAAGCTCCTTTCAGTTGACTACCCAGCAGATTTCATTAAATCCATCTCTTGCCAGATGTGTGAGCACATTTTGGCAGATCCAGTGGAAACAACATGTCGACACTTGTTTTGCAGAACTTGCATCCTTAAATGCATCAAAGTTATGGGCAGCTATTGTCCCTCCTGCTGGTATCCTTGCTTTCCTACTGATCTGGTAAGCCCAGTGAAATCCTTCCTGAACATCCTTGATAGCCTGGGAATAAGATGCCCTGTAAAGGAATGTGATGAAGAGATTTTGCTGGGTAGGTATGGCCAACACCTCTCCAGCCACAAGTTGATGAAAGAGCAAGAGCTTTACAGTCACATAAATAAAGGTGGCCGACCGAGGCAGCATCTCCTGTCTTTGACCAGAAGAGCTCAAAAACATCGTCTGAGAGAACTGAAATGTCAAGTCAAGGCTTTTGCTGAGAAAGAAGAAGGAGGTGACATAAAGGCTGTATGCATGACTTTGTTCCTGCTAGCTTTAAGAGCAAAAAATGAACACAGACAAGCAGATGAATTGGAGGCTATAATGCAAGGGAGGGGATCTGGACTTCACCCTGCTGTCTGCCTGGCAATCCGAGTCAACACGTTTCTTAGCTGTAGCCAATATCATAAAATGTATAGAACTGTAAAAGCTGTCACGGGGAGGCAGATCTTCCAGCCACTGCATGCTCTTCGCACTGCTGAGAAAGCCCTCCTACCCGGTTATCATCCATTCGAGTGGAAACCTCCCTTGAAAAATGTATCCACTAACACAGAAGTGGGTATTATAGACGGACTATCAGGCCTGCCACTCTCAATTGATGACTACCCTGTGGACACAATTGCGAAGAGATTTCGATATGATGCAGCCTTGGTTTCTGCCTTGATGGACATGGAGGAAGACATTTTGGAAGGCATGAAAGCAAAAAACCTGGATGACTATTTGAATGGTCCCTTCACTGTGGTGGTAAAAGAGTCCTGTGATGGAATGGGAGATGTCAGTGAGAAGCATGGAAGTGGGCCAGCTGTCCCAGAGAAGGCTGTTCGCTTTTCTTTCACAGTCATGAACATCGCTATAGTCCATGCGAATGAAAACATAAGGATCTTTGAGGAGGCAAAGCCCAATTCAGAGTTGTGTTGCAAGCCCTTGTGCCTTATGCTGGCTGATGAATCAGATCATGAAACTCTGACGGCGATCTTGAGCCCTCTCATAGCAGAAAGAGAGGCTATGAAAAACAGTGAATTGCTGCTTGAAATGGGAGGCATCCTGAGAACGTTCAAATTCATCTTTAGGGGTACTGGATACGATGAGAAACTTGTCCGGGAAGTGGAAGGGCTGGAGGCCTCCGGTTCCACTTACATCTGTACTCTCTGTGACGCCACACGCCTGGAAGCATCCCAGAATTTGGTTTTCCACTCCATAACGAGGAGCCATGCTGAAAATTTGGAGCGGTATGAAGTGTGGAGGTCCAACCCGTATCATGAGTCTGTTGATGAGCTCCGTGACAGAGTGAAGGGTGTTTCAGCCAAACCTTTTATTGAGACGGTTCCCTCCATAGATGCGTTGCATTGTGACATTGGCAATGCAACCGAATTCTACAGGATTTTCCAGCTGGAGGTAGGCGAAGTTTATAAGAATCCTGATGCATCTAAAGAGGAGAGGAGGAGATGGCAGTTGACTCTTGACAAACACCTCAGGAAGAAGATGAACTTAAAGCCTATGATGAGGATGAGTGGAAATTTTGCTAGAAAGCTCATGTCCAAAGAGACAGTAGACGCAGTATGTGAATTAATAAAGTGTGAGGAAAGGCATGAAGCTCTAAAAGAACTGATGGATCTTTATCTGAAAATGAAGCCGGTGTGGCGATCTTCATGCCCTGCCAAGGAGTGTCCAGAACTGCTGTGTCAATATAGCTACAATTCACAGCGTTTTGCTGAGCTCCTGTCTACAAAGTTCAAGTACAGATATGAAGGCAAGATTACAAATTATTTCCACAAAACCCTTGCTCATGTTCCTGAAATCATTGAAAGAGATGGATCCATTGGTGCCTGGGCAAGTGAAGGGAATGAGTCTGGAAACAAACTGTTTAGGCGGTTCCGAAAAATGAATGCCAGGCAGTCCAAATGCTATGAAATGGAGGATGTCTTGAAGCATCACTGGCTATATACCTCTAAGTACCTCCAGAAGTTCATGAATGCTCATAAAACATTAAAAAGCCAGGGCTTCACAGTGGATCCAGAGGATAGTTTAGGTGACTCCTCGCCACTGGAAGGCTCCTTGGAAAGCAATGATTCAGGGGAATTTTAAATGTAATGAGTATTTGGAATTGGGTTCATGATGGTGCCTTCCTGTAAGGAGGCAGCTTCTTTTTCAGGCCTGTGGAGGTACAGGGAAGGCTGAAACTATTGTTTTTGTACTCCCTGTTAAAGGTGCTGAGTGGAGTTTAATAAACATGGACTTTTGTTTGTGGTTTCTGAAAAAGGCAATGCAGTGGTGCATTTACTGGTTGTTAGGTGAGGTGAAAGGGGAAACAAAAGGGAAAGAAGAGTCTTCCATTTATTGTGGTCTTAGGTTGTTGTTTAAAAGTGGGAAAGCTAAAGTAAAGAAGGTTTTATATAAAGTGGTATTGTGGAATGAATATGATTTTGGAGAGTTACAATAGTTGATGAAAAAGTGAGTGTGGCTATTCCTTCTGTTTGCATTTTACTATTTACTTTTTTACTATTATTTACTATTTTTATTATTTTTATTATATTTTTATTATTATTTACTATACTATTTACTATTTTACTATTTACTTTTTAAGAGGGTATGATTATTTTATTGATGGTCCTCTGGCTTTTATAGGTAAAGATTCAGCAGTGAGACAGTTGGATAATTCTTTTGGGGTAAAGTTCAGTTATTTATATAAAATACTGACTAAAAATGCAATCTTTGATCTCACAAGCTTTTAAAAATATTATTATTTAACATTTATACTGGAGTACTGCCTAGGAGCAGTTAGTGGTCTCACCATGCTAGTTTGCTATATGAAGATACAGGAAAGGTAGCTAGAATTTTTTAAAGATATTTTTATTGTAGTCCATTTACTCTAAAATGTGAACCATTTTGTGCTCCTAAATCAGGATTTACAATGTCTTGTGCTTATCTCACTATTACAAAGTACATTCAAACTCTGCTGCGTACCTTGTTGTTTGACAAGCATTATAGATTTCTATGGTAACTTCAGTATATTGTATAATTTTTATTGGAACAATTTTATTGGGTGAATTCCTGGTGAATTAACTGTATCTGATATTAAGCTTTTTCTCATCTGGGAGATGTCACTTACTCTCACCGTCTCATTTTCCAGATCTGTAAAATGGGAATGATATTTATTAACCTCAAAGGCAGTTTGCATGAAATATTAGTTAAAAAGCAATGAACTGCCTTGAAATTACTGAGTAGTGTGTCTTACATTATTACAGCAATGTTTAGTTCGCATTCCTCCAAACATCTTATGCTGTATTAAGTGCACCATTATGGTGGTGGTATTTGCCTTTTTGAAGTGTAATTGCTACATGACTGAAAACTACTTTGGTCAGATGAGTTTGCACTTGTAATTCTTGTAGATAGTTAATGTAGATTTTTATTAGCAGCCATGGATAAAAGGATTTGAAAGCTGACTTGTAAAAATGTGAGATTTGGCCACTAAATTATTCCTGCACATGTTACCTGCATATAGGGGGCAAATCTAGACTTTGATTCAGCAAAGCGTTCCAGTGAAAGCTTGAATTTAAGTGTGTGAGTTGCCCACTGACTGCAAGCATGCTTACAGCTCATTACCTGAATCTGAACACACACTTAGGTGCTCTTGCTGGGTCAAACCCTATAGCCGAGTTTTGTTTTAAAATATTTTAAAATATGAAAATAATGAATTTCATTCAATCAAGTATTTATGAAATGTACTCAGAAGTACCTGTCAGACTGGGAGCTCTAGCCCTAAATCACCTAGCCTTTTAGAATTGCACCTGTAGCTAAGGCATTACGCTGTCTGCTGAAGAAATATTTTTGAAACAAGATCAAATGGACAGACCTAAAAGAATCTGCTTTGTTTTTTATTTTGATGTGGCAGGAACTTGTTTGTGAGCGTAAGTGAACAACAAACTTAAAGACGTAGTGGTCTGAGGCTTTTTGTAGTAGTAGTCTCTGTTTCATGTTATTTACTATATCTTTGAGAGTCTGATATTTACTGTTTATGGACAATGAAAAAATAAAGTTAAGTGTTAGTAATTGGTATAAATATTAGTGTTATATCTTTTGATTTTCTTAATTGAAATACTAATTTTTAAAGTCTTCTATAATTTAGGATTTATGTTTTAATATAGTTTCTTTAAACAGTGTAATATTAACTCACAATGTTGGGTTGGAAATAATTAATGCTCTTTACTTAAAACACATATTCTAAACACTTAGTCATAAGAACTACAGTGTCTTTTGTATGGTTCACTATATACATCTCCATTTACTGAGTGTTTATTTCTAGATTAAATGATTTCTTTCAACTGTTTGAATAAAACAAGTATTTCCCATAGAGCATAAATACCAGGCTTACATAAATATCATTCTGTACCAAGAAATGCAGATAACAAGTACAGCTGTTTCCCATGGAGTATAAATATCAGGTATTCACTAAAGAGCATCCTTTAGAAGTAAATGCAGACACGGTTTGCATTTCTGTTTGGCACATACTTCATCATGCAAATAGTTGCACTTTTTTTTTTTTTTTCTCTGTGTGTCTATTTGGGATAACTGTATTACCTTATATTTTATCCTGGACTCTGCTTGAATAATCTAAGGCCCAGTTTAAACATCTTTACTCACCTCATGGTGATTTTCACTCCAATTAAGTGGTATATACAGTTTACGCTGCCTTTGCACAGGAGTGAATTTCAGCCCCAAGTAATTCCACCCTGTTTATTGCATTACACACATGCCATTGAAGTGACAGACCAGACTGTTCATCTTATGCAAGTAATTTCACTGACTTCACTGACATTTTCAAATTTCAAATTAACTTCAGCAAGCTGCTTATGCAAAAGCAAGCCATTTTTCTGACTGCCTTCAAAAGGATTGAGTACATTTTTAGCCACAGATGTATGATTTCTCAAGACTGCGTTTATATTCTGGGGTAACTCATCAGACTAAATAGTATATGGACTGGGACGTAGGAGTGCGGTGGCACGTGAAAGTATTCTTGTGTGAAATTTTATTAAGTCATCAAGATGCATTTCACATTCTACCAGCTATGGATGGAATAGCTGACATAAAAAGCTAATACTATTTTTTTTCTTTAGACTTGAATCTTGTTTAATCTTTTTTCTCCATTGTTGACATTTCCTTTAAATCCAGAGACTCTCTCTGAGAGTTTTGAACTTATTAAAACAAACAGCACTGAAACGCTAGGCACCTGCAAGTGAAGCTTTTGTAAACAAGAAATAAAATAGCAATGCTGCATGCACACAGGCATTGCATATGAAGGCAAGCAAATTTTAACTGCCAACAGGCGCATCGTTTGTTTACTCAGTTTATTGTTAAGCCTTTTGATTTTGAAGAGGCTTTAGAAAAGTGGAGATGCTTTTATTCATTTTACTCTTGCAACCCTTCATGTTTTCTTTTTAATTTAATACTTGGTGCAAAACCTGCAGTAATTACTTTATGGAGAATTATTTTCTTGTTTTGAAATTGTATTGAACTGAATTTTTATACAATCGTATTATGCATCTTGTTTTGTTTGGTTTTATTCAAGGGCTTCATATTGTGAATTGCTGTGTTACAAAATGATGTGAACTATGTTAGAAGCCATGATTCTGGTCTCACATTTTTTTTCCTTACAAGAATATTTCTATTGATTGTAAACAAATCAGCCTTGACTTTTAGTCAGGTAGTTCAGAACCAGATTCTAGATATTTACAGCATCCTAATTTCTGACTAGACTGAGTTTTATGTGTTGTCTCAGAGCACTTCTTTATAATTTTACTTTTTCTTATTGTGTAACAGTTTCTGTATTCATAACATCTATTTAAAATAAAGGTCTTGTAAATATTTAAGTTCCTGGATTTGTATTTCTTATCAGTTTTTTAACTATGCACAAAATTTCATGCTAACAGTCTTCCTTTCCGTTCAAATTGTGGCTGCTTTTCAAGTTTAGATTGTTCTAATACCCAGAGACTACAGCTGTGATTAGAGGCCCTTTCTGGAGGCGACTACGCTAACACAAATGAAGATTACTCTGTGAATCCCAACAGTCCTTTCAGCACCTTATCTTCCAGGCAACTGTTTGACAGAAAACTAAAACACCTTTAAAACCAAGTTTCTTTATTCTGTAAACTCCTTTTGCTTCATTCACAAATACCATCCCAGTGTTTAAAATCAGCCTTGCACCGTTATGTCCAGACTATTATATTAAGTCTCATTATTGGCTTCTGTGCATCCTCTCCACCAAATTTTGGCTCCTCACATCATTGATTTCAAAGTTAGCTGCAAAAATTTCCAATCCACCTTTTAGTTAACAATTTCTAGTTTCCATTTTTTCCACTTAAGAAAATCTTTCCTTCTTCCATGCAATGATATCTCAGGGTCAAAAGAATTATGTAAACCAACCAGTTTGGATGGAATTAATGATGAGTGAACTGTGCATTTAGATGATTAGCTACCTGATTTCCTTATGCAATCAGGTAATTAGACATCTAAATTCTAGACTTTATATTGCCAGCTTAATTCTTTCAGATGACCTTGAATTAAAAATGTTGGATGAAAAAAGAGAACGTATATAAAACAAAAAAAAAGCCCTGGAGAGTTTCCTGGTAAATTAAGATGTTTTAATTCCTTTACTAGAAAGTCCTTAATAACTGACTGAATTTCACTTCCCAGGTATTCTTATTAGCATTAGATTCAGATGAAGACTAATAGGGCCTACCACCGCTCTCATTCAGAGTACTGTTTCAGGTGATTGCATATGCCATGATTTTCAAGTGGCCAGCCACCTGCAACTCTTAACAGTGTGGGTGCTTTTTCACGTTCTGCAGCAAGCTGAATTTGTTGTTCTTAATATTGTCCACAATACAACAGGACAAATTATAAAGGATATGAATTAGCATCTTTTGTAGCAGCCTCAGGAGAGAGGTCAAGAGGTAAAATAGTTGTATTTTCAATGCCCAGCTCTTCCTCTAAAGTTGGGCATTGTGAGCCAGCGTACCAGGGCATATACAATAACCACCAACTGGTAGAGGTCCCCCACACATGTGGCAGCAGCCAGTGTTCTCATCTTCCTATATATGTGTATGTGATGAGAAATCTGAAGGCTTATAAGCTGACTGGCCTGCTTTTTTAAAGAAAAAATCAGGGGCTTCTGCATATCACAGTTTTCAAAGGTCAAAGACAGACATCAAACTGGAGTTTGATTTTCAGAGGCTGTTGTTCAAGCCCTTCTCAGAAGTTAATCTCCTTTGAAACAGCATAGTCAAATATGGAGCGACCTATAGCCACCAATCGTTTAAAAAAAACGTAAGCCACTCCTTCTGTCTTTAATGTATTGAGTCTGGTAGTAATTAACACCGAAGATTTCTCTTTCATCTGAATTCAATCTTTCCCTTTTGCTTTGGGCTCCCAGCTGCATTATTTTCACTCCTTTCAATGCCCCATTGGTACAATGAGTCACTCTGAGCCATGCCACATGGTTTAGTGCCACCACTAAAGTTTGCGTGTGCCCTTCTTGTAGATTAATCCGGTACTTCAGGGTCCAAGTACCTCTTGCAAGCAGTAAAATCCATATATTATTCTCGTAAAAGCTGATAATGACAACATAACGTCCTTAAAATGTGACTGGGAACCAAGATGATGCTTGTTGTGGTTCCAAAACACCCAGGTCAGACACAAAAGAGATTTTCTTTTGCACTCAAATCTACTTCATTTTACCTTCTAATTCTACTCTGCCTAAAGAAGAAACATCTTTTTTGATTAGCTGGTTTTGGAGACAATCAATGCTCTAACAAGCACATGCCCCAAAAGCGTTGTCAGAATTATCATGGAATTAATTATTTTCTGCAATCTTTCAAATGCTATGACAAGCGTCATACACTTCATTACAGACTGATGATCATATATCTCCTTATGTTTCAGTCCTTTGGAATATTATATTTTGTTTATGACCACCTTCCTGTTCCCACAATGACTATAGTCTCTGAAGTGTGATTTAATGATTGTTACGCCACTTTCTCTGTGAGGCTGGGACATGGCTTGACTAAGCAATTTCTCCCTCCTTCTGAAATAAAACAAACGTTTAAAAAAGGCACAGTCCAAATGCACAATGTGCTAATGTCATGGGCCTGACCAGGAATATAGTAAAGTCAGACTGTGAACTGCTCTTCTCAGGAGCCTTAAAATAAAGGACAACAATATAGCTAAGAATCTGAAGTGGCTGCAAATTGTTCCGGTGCTGGGCAAATGCTCAGCTTCCCTCCTCGAGGCTCCTTGAGGCTCGGGGCTCAGGGAGCTGCTGGGGCTCCAAGCTTCAGTCTGGAAACTCAGGGATTGCCTTAACATATTGCAACCATGACACCCATGCCTGAGCCACGGGCCATTATCTCATGTCACTTCTGCTGCCCCAGTGTCGAGCTTCTCCTTTGAAAAATGTTTCCATCCTTTTGTTTGTCTACACTAACAGTGCTTTAGCTGAGTAGGACCCATGAGTAAGACTCAGGTTGAAGGGACTTTACATGGATGTGATCTTCATTCATTCCTTGGAAAAACATATAGCGCTAGACTCTGAGCTCAAGTAAAATAGCATGACAAAGGAAACTTGAAGCTGGCATTGAAATCCATGAATTTATACCAATATCAAACTGTTGAGAGAGAAGTCGGGATGATTTACTTCCCACTTATAAGCTCTGCCCAAACTATAACCTTTTGCAGCATATGAAAAGGTTTGAAACTGAAACTTTGTACTGTAGATATTTGTTTTCCTCTACTGTTTACTTGTGTTGTGAATTATTAAGATGAGTAGTGCACATACACATTTGTGGTGATAGGACCACTTAGCTGCACATGCCGCTTGGTAAAGGAGTGGCTGCTCAGGGCCTGCATGTACTGATCAGCTTGCTGATGGCTGCTCCTGTTGTTTTTCTTTTTTATTCAGGGGTCCAACATGAGAGCTGGCCTGTGAATACTGAGCTATTATTGTAAGCTCACAAATGTGGAGCTGATGGTATTGATTTTTTGAAAAGATGTTTGGAACAGTAATAAAAATAAAAAATAAAGTCAAGGATGATGAGGCTTTACAAATAGCCAATAAAATATCCACACGAAAGTTAGTAAACTCTTGGGCTATTCAACCTTGCCAATGTCCTTTTCAATCTGAATCCAAGCTTCTTGTGCTTTCAGCGGCCAGCTGCATTTGTTTCCACCCCTCACAATGCCCCTCCGGCTCAATGAGTCATTCTGAGCTACAGCACACACTTTCAGATGTTCACACTCTACAGTCACCCTAGGGGAGCAGGGAAAGAAACGTGTAGCAGGCGATCCGAAGTAAATGATAAAAGTCCTGCTCATCGGAAGGAACTTCTGAAGGCACTGGGAATTCAAAGCATGGAGAAGCTGTGAAGCCAGATCCCTTATCAGAGCTGGGACGGATGTCCCAAGCACACATGCTGTCCTTTCACAGGCTTTGGGGTTTATAGTATTTGATTTACTCCATGAATAAGTGGAAAAAACACAAAGTCATTTTTATTATAAACTTTATTAGCTTACAAACACAAAGCATTTTTTGAGCACAGTGGTTTAAAATAGCGATTTGATTTTCATTATGAGATGATATATTCCACAACTCTAACCAACACTGACATATAACCATTCAGTATCTCTTAAAACCAAAAATTAACTATCCAGAATTAAATGGTCTGTATGTAAACTGTCCATAATGGAAGACCCTTAAGAAAACTGACCTTCAGTGTCTGAATAGTTCATTATTTCTGATACCAGGGACTTAAACTATCACTTTAGTTTAAAACCAGCATAATTACTCTAATTTTAGTTCATTACACCAATGTAAATGTGGAGTAATGCAGTTATAAATTAGGCCCAGTATTTCTAGAACTACTCACTAAGACAAAAAATTAAAATGGGTAATACAGTGTTTTTTATGGACAGATGCTAAGACCAGTGAGTACATTGGATAAGGCCTTATGCTACAAGCAGTTCCTTTAAACTCACTGGGTATAACTGGAGAGAGAGTTATAGCATAAGATATAGCACAAAGTTATCAATATCTGGCTGTCTGCTTCAACGCCCTGTATGAGTGGGGTTCCTGTCTTCATTTTAAGATCTGGATGTTACTAAAATATACATAAGAAACAAAAGAAATTCCTGAGCTTTGAAATTCACCTGAAATAGCGAGATAATTAAAATCAGTTAAAAAGATCTCTAGGAGCCCTAACATGCATTCTGCTGCAACCAGTACTAGCTGTCTTTGACTGATTTCACTGCCTCCCAGCCAAATATTAATCAATGATTTAAATCTATTCAAATAATCTCCTAAGAAAGGATTTTTTCACTGGTGTTAACTTCATGGCTTTCTTTTTGCGCAGTGGTTTCATGGGTTGTTTTTTCAGTTGCCCCACCTTCTTGGGAGTTTGGAGCCCTTTATTAAGGTGAACATGCTCATTGCAGAAGTACTTGACATTTGCTTCGGAGAGACGCAGGAGCATGGTCTCTGACAGATCCATACATTGCGCGTGGACCCAGTGGCCATCCCCACTGGAACACAGGATCATTGCAGGCTTGTTGAGTTCTGTTGAATAGAAAGGGACCCAGGTGTTAATGTCAACATTGCAGCTGGCAGAGCAGGTGATCCAGTAGCCCGTTTCTGATTCATCTTCTTCATCATCTTCATTGTAAGTGTCAATATCATCAACATCAAAGCTATTGGCTTCGGCACTAAAACAAAACTCCTCTGAATCTTCAAATGGAGTGGAGTCTCCTGGGTCTTCAGCAGATGTCTGACTGCAAGTTTGGGCTGTCAGTTCTTCCTCCTCATCCTCTTCTGCTCCTCTACATCTCAAAATGTAGAAATAGTTTGCATCTGAGATCATCTGCTTGTTGTCCCCTGGAATGCCCAGCAATACAGACCCTTTGCCCATATCACAGCCAAACCACATCCTGCAGTGTTTAATATCTGGTGTCCAGTGTGGGCTCTCCCTTTCAACAATCTCTATCTTGTTATCTTCTAAAACTATGGTGTTACAAACCAACCTTTTCTGGTTGTCAGACTGATAGCCCCCAACAAGGACAAATTCAGTATCACCAATTTGAGTCACAACAGCACTGGACACAGATATCCCCCCCGGCAAGACAGTGCAAGTCACAGCTGGGCTGCCCAGTGGGAGATCAACTTTTAGCTTGTATAAGCTGGGGGCCCTGATATTATTTTGAAGTGAATGACCGCCCAAAATGTAGATCGTATCATTTCTGGCAACTGAAACATGGAAAGAAAGTCCATCTTGAAGCTCTGGAAGTATGTATGACGTACAGCATCCAAACTCAAAATCAAGCAGAAACACAGACGGCAAACAGTCAACTACGCTATTCCATTTTTCAGTGGTTCTTTGTCCAAGAGGAATATATGATCTACCTCCAAAAATAACACTCATGCTTTTTCCCCGGCTATGAACTACATTAATTGTATGTCCATATCTTGCTTCAGGGACATCACCGGCCAGATCTTTCTCAATGCACCGAAACGTGGCTTTCTTGCTATTTTTGCTTATGAGACTCATAATGTAAATCTTATCAGAAAGATCATTGTTAGGTGTTTTCCCACCATGAATGATATATTGGTACTTATCAAACTCTGCATTGCCTCTGAGAGTGCAAACAGCAGGATAGCGGAGAGGGGGAAGGTAACAGGAATCTTTAGAGAAGATTGCAGGTTTCATTTTGAGCTCATTCTGTTTTATATCAAGGAGGAAAACACCAGTGGGACAGGATCTCTTTGGCCATCCTTTCTGCCCAAAAAAGAAAACATGCCCATCAAAATTCAGCAGAGAGAAGCCTGGCTGAATCAAGGACGAGTTACTGATGGATGATACCATCTGCAATGACATTACGCCTGGTGACTGGGTCATATTATGATTGGTATCTGCAAAAGAAACACATGAAACATGCTGTAAAAACTACGAGAGAATTTAAATTTACCGAAGACTGAAAACAAGCGTTTTCTTGAGTAGGTTGTATCAAACTGGCAACTCAGTTCTCCTGTCAAATGGGAATATTGGTATTTATCAAGCTTTGTAAGATACTCAGAGACCTAAAAAGAGAGCGTCTTCTACCATTTAAGGTATAAATTAAGCAAGAATCGTGCATCAGTTCTGGGGAATTCTGTAAAAATTACGGATTGTTGGAACTTCAAGGCAAAACCACTTCGTGCTGGGGACCCTTTGCTGCTGCCGTGTCAGAGGGGACGCGCAGCACGGCAGGGAAGAGCGAACACGCTCACGAAGAGGAAACTCGCAAAGGAAACAAAAAAACCCCCAAACAACAACAACAACAACAAATCCACCCCCCCCGGAAAAAAAAAAAAAGCTCCCCCGCGGCCACCGACGGGGTTATCGCGCAGACAGGGGCCGCCCGCGGACGCGTTTATGCCGCGGAGGCCGCGCCAGGCCGGGCCGCGGCGGCTCCGTGCCAACGGCGGCCGCGGGGCCTTGTGGGGGCGGTAGTTCCGGCGGGCGGCGGGGCCCGGCGCTCCGCGGGGCCCGGCGGCAGCGGCCGCGGCGCAGGTGAGCGGGGCGCGGGGGCTGCGGGGGCGCGGGCGGAGGCGGCGGGGGGGCGTGCGCGGAGGGGCTGCCTGCCCCCGTGCGGGCCCCGGGGCGCCGGGCTGAGCACTGGCGACCTGCTCGTAGGCTCCAGCTAGGCGGAAGGGAGAAGCGCGCTGCGGCTGCACGGTTGCGGGTTTACAGGGAAAAGGGGAAGGTTTGTTGGGGACGTTTAGGAACAGTCAGTCCCAGCCGCCTTTCTGCTCGTGCGCTGCACCGTATGCCCGTGTTGCCTGCCGGCTCTCCTTCCCGGGACGCATGCTGCTGTGGTTAATACAGGTATCTGCCGTTAAATGCGCTGAGTCGGGTTTTGGCATTCGTCTTACAGACTTAGGCATACTTCAAAACTCTTCAGACATGACTATCACTGCAGTCTCCACGGCGTCACAGAGTGCTTTTCGGATACCGAACGGCGCTCAGTGCTGAAGACTAGGATGCCTGAGGAGACGGTTGTGGGTAGAGTGGGGAAAGACCAGTGATAATGATGAAAAGTGAGACTGACAAACACACAAAACTTACTGGTTAAATAAACACGCTTAACTCCTTTCGTCCTCGTCATCCCTTGACACTCTGAACTTTACATAAGTAAGCAGTTCAATAACTAAAAGAATATTTCTCCTGCTTTCCTAGGCACCTGGTTGGACTGCTTTGGCTCCCCAGGTCGTCCCGGGCTAACTGCGGTGCGTTGGCCCTCGGCGGGGCTGGTCACAGGCCGCGCTGGCCGTCGCCTCTCATCTTCCAGCCCCGCTGATTCCTGTGGGCCAACGCTCGCACTTGCCTGACCCGGAGCAGTTTCAGGGAGCTAAAGAGTTAGAAAACTTACCTTATAATAAAGATTTTTCTGTGGCTTTATGTTAAAAACCATCTCACTGCAAGGTCAGATTAGCACTACTGCCAGTGTACATGGGAGGGAGGCACAGAGAGGCTTCATCCCTTTTGGTGACAGCTATCCACTAGTTCAGTGTAACAGGTATATCAGATGTAAATCTCAGTCTACTGCAAATCTGACATAAAACAGCTTGAATTTTCTTCAGTGAGCTTATATATAGGTAGTCTTGCAGCTCAGCAAGAACTACTTGCAAAGAACTACTTCTCGTAGCTCCTTCGGTCTGGTTGCTCAATCACACGCCCAAGCCCTGAGTCACCAGTTACACTTCAAAGTCTATATTCAAATTTTACTCAGACTGATAGATTTTGTACCACGTGTTAGAGAGGGTGATAATTCAGGAATGTTACATGGAAATGGCCCAGGAGGAAACAGGAGGAAAGGGAAAGGAAACCTGTAGAAACCTGTGGAGGGAAACAGACAAATGACTTTGTTGTGGTGCAGCACCAGATAGAGGGCAAAAGACACTACAAGAAATAAAGATGGATAAATAGAGATGGTGGAGTTATATAAACAATTACTAGTTATGGTGACCTGTGTCATGCTTCATCATATTAGATGCTTTTATGAAAGACGGCGCTTCAAGGATCATACAAAGAAGTGCAAATCTCAGCATTCATTTTAACAAGAATACATTTTATATCCCCTGTATTTGAGAAGTGAACTCTAGTGATCTGAGCTAGAAGCTAAATGAGAGAAGGAAACTAACATTCTACCCTATATTTTAAAAACTATACTTATGATTCTATGAGCGCTTTATTTAGTTAGCAGTTGTCTGTACAGCAAAAAGATATTACAAGATTTAGATAGTTTTAATGGGAGAGCTATTTACAGGAGGATCAAATGAAGAGAGAGGGCGCTTTCTAAATGGCACTAGCTAATATGATTTGAAAAGTCTTACAGTGATTAGTATGGAAACAGATGGACATATTTAAAATTATGATGGGGAGGGGATTATTTTAGAAACTGCCTTACCAGTATGTCAGCTCATATGTCTTTGTTTTTTATAAATGTTCACTAGAAATTATGGGATGAATGGGTTTTAGCAACAAAGGGTAGATTGAGGTGCCTAAACATTAAATGTCATTTCATATGCCTTCTTGTCTTCTACCTGCTGCTGTGGAAAGCTGCAGATCTCCCACAGGACCTGTGTCCTAGGTCCTAGTCTAGGTAGGGTTTATAAAATGTCCTTAGGTACCTATGTTTAGGCACTGAGTGACTCTCAAAGTGTGTTTCCTACTTACTGTTCTCTTTGATCCTGTGTAGTAATTGTTTGGTCATCAATGTGCTATGCCTATTCCTTGATTAGTCAACAAAAGCATTTTAAACAGGAAAACAGGGAATAACCAATATTGTTGTTTAATCTGACTTTTCACATTAGTATTTATTTTGTGAACATTACAAAAATACCATATTCATGACAATTTCACAGCTACAAGAATGCTACCATGTAGTGTATGATTTGATCTTATGAACTGTAGCAAACCAAAAGTACCCTTCAGTTAGAAAAAGATAAGGTATTTGAACAACTCTGATTAGATACTCTAAGTGAATGGATTGCAAGAAAACATGGAGTCTTAGTTGGTAAATGCTCATTGCTGTCCATCAAATTCTGTCAGCAGGCAGCAGTTACTTGTAACTTGGCATGCACACATTGCGGAATTAAATTTATTTTGCAATATTATATATTTTTCTTTTTCTCTGCTCTGCAGGGTCTCCTTTTGCAACAGGAAAAGAGCATATCCCTGAAAAGCAGCTCCGAAATTCTTCACAATCAAAATCCTATCCAGACACCTAAAGAGCTTTGAAGTCCTCCGTAAAGAGGGTTAAGAAAGTAAGTTTTTATATAATATTTCTCAAAACATTTACTAACTATCAACCAAGTTTGCTTTGAGCAAAACAATAAGTTAGACGTACCTGGCCGATAGAGGGTTTTTGCGTCCTCCGAAATCTTTCTATGTAATTGGGATTCAAATGTGAGCACTTTGAGGAATCTTCTCTGACTGCACGGGGGGGTTGTGGCATAGAGAGGCAGCCTGATGGAGGGGAATCTATCTGCTTAATTTGCAGATGTGCTCCTGAGAACTCAGTCTACTGTGGCTAACTGGCTGTGACCGTTTTTTTTTTTTCTTTCCTCTCTGGTCTTCAGATGGCATAACAGGGAACCCACCACCAGCTTTAGAAGCTTTAACTGTTTGAGGTAGAGCCAGACCAGAGTGAAAGTAGATGTCTGTTACTTAGGTTGTAAATGGTTTGCAGCTTGCGCTCCTTTTTATTTTAATTTTACTCATTGCTAAACTCGGCAAGCTCACGATCTTTTTTGGGATTTTTCAGTGCCACTGTAATATAAAAATAAAACCTAAAGTAATTTTTGAGTTCAAAGAAAAAATAATTCCAGTATCTAGTAAAGAAAAATAAACCCATGCTGTACAGATTGCTGTACTGCTTTCCCCAGAAATTCTCACTGATAAGTAGATTGTGACATTGAAACAGAGCAAAGGAAATGACAAATGCATGTGACCCAATGAGCAAGGGCTGACTGAAAGTCTAATCCGAAGTCCACTGAAGTCATTAGAAGTGTTTTTTTTTCTTACTTCAGTGGCCTTGTGATTGGACCTGAAAAATGCCACAGAAAGGTGCAAAGTATTACTTCTCTTTTCATCAGTTTCACAGAGCTTTTTTCCTCAAAAATAATTAGACTCTTAAGTCCTCTGGAAACATGCTTTCGACAGCTAGCAGTGCGGGGCACAGAGGATAATTCAGTTACATAACATAGCACACCAAATAAATGGAAGAAGCTGGAAAACAACTCGCTTTTCATAGCTCCCTGGTTTTGGTGTCCTGGCCTTACTTCGCCGACCTTTGAATTACAACATCTGCTGCATAGTATTTTAGAAAGATCTCATCTCCCATTTGAAACTGCAGTGAGAATATAAATAGGAAGATCTTGAAATGAAATTTGATCAGTAAAGGAAAGCAAACATACTGAATGTTTGTGGAAATTGTCTTGAGACCTTTAAAAACTGTAATGTAGATAGGATGTGGTGAAGTGTCTCATCTGAAATACAATAGCTTCTAGGCACTGTGTCCTGTAACATTCATTTGGACCTATTACTTTATTACCAATGCAAGGATAAAAGTAGACTCTATTGCAGTGTTCAGAGCTAAAGAACTTCCACCAAATTTAAGGATGTTCAGATCAGGTTTATTTCTATTTCTAGTAGTGCCTAGATGATATTTGGCAGCTTCCTATCCAAGCGCTTGACATAGTCTGATCCTTGTTAGAGTGTATGATCAAAAGATCTACTGGCAGAAGACATAGACATAGAAATGTTTAAAAGAAAAATTTCTCCCCCCTTGTGTCTCATTTAATATTTTAGATTTGTTTTATTCTCCTTCTGCCAGTTAACATGTCTTATCTTTAGAAATTCTTTTTCCAATTACTTTGGATGAGAGGACAGAGAAATTAAAGTTTCTTGGCAACAGCATGTCAGTTTTGGGTGAGGAAATGGTCTCTCCAAGCTGGTCTTCTATAACTGTCAGTGACAAACTGCTTTGGAGGATCTGCAGCAAGTAGCTTTGGAATCATGTATCTACAAGGCAGAAGAATCATGTTCAGAACTGTCCAGTTTATAGCAATAACACCTAGGATTTGCATCTTGAATTTATTTGGCAGTGAACCCATGCAAAAATGTATAAATAGACTTTTTCTTTACAAATTTGATTTTAATAACATTGACATAGGTAGTCTGTTTCCAACAGATTGCTCACTGTCATGGAAATGCTTTGTTTCACTTGATTTTCTTCTACCGTTAATTACTAAAAATAATACGTGATTTAAATCGTCTTCATTCCAAATCATTCCACATTGCATTCAGATATTTCCAGGCTTTTCAGCATATTTTCTGCCAGTAAAGCAGAGTCATCTCTGAGATGGGACTTAGCTGGCTCACAGCGGATTGCAATAATACACTCCAGTTAGGCAGAGAAAGGGAAGGCCATCTTGCTTGTTTGCGTAAGTTTAGCCAGCCAGAATGCAAATGCTCTGCTGGAAATTTAGCCAAGACCTATGGGCTGAAACCTGTGAAAAAATGGCACAAGGAGTCCTAGAGTCCTCAATTTTCTGTCTCATCTAAAAACATCAGTATACAGTATTTAACCTGTGAGTGACTGGGTTTTATTCGGAGGCCTCATCTAAAACAGCTGATTAAATCCAGCTGTACTTTGACTGTAAAAGCCAGGAAGATCACAGTCCAGGGGACAGTGGCTACTGTGTTTCAGAACAGTGTTTGGTGCACAGGAAATGTTACCCTTGTCATAGGCCTCCAGGTGGTCTTTAAAGTGAGCAGTACTCTTGAAGCAATTAGAAATTCATCAAAAACAACTGTCTGATCATGCACAGGACTGAGCTAATAGCACTGAAATCAAACAGGATCGATGCACTTGCTGGCAATTAAAGCCCTTAGATATATCCCTTAAAAGCCCATGCTAGTTTTGCATGAAAGGCACATGTTTTTGACCATCAAAAAGGTCAGCTTTGAGGCTCAGTAATGCACTTATGTAAGCAGATGCAGCTCCTATTCAAGCAAATTGCTGATGCATTAAGTGTGTGCCCTTAAGACCTTCTCCTGCTGAAGGTAGTGGCAAACATCCAGTTGATTTAAACAGGATTAGAATTAGGCCTTTAGCCGTTGCAGATCACACTGAATTGAGAGATGCTGCAAGAAACATCATTTGAAAGTTTTTCTCCTTTGTAATTGAAACATCTTTTTCTTTTACTTTGTTCTGTAGTTCAGTTGACCCGCACCTGCTCGTAACCAGAGCTTTCTGCTGCAAGGTTAGCTCTAGGAGCTGCTGTCGAGTTGCAGGTGGTGGGCAGGGGGGAAGAAAAGGGAGAGAAGTAGGGCAGGATTGTAGAGCAGGGAGGCTTTGCTTTTGCAGCTGTAGCTTTGCAGATGTCAGGACAACAAGTGGGAACACTGCCAGGAAAGAGAGTTACCTGCCTGCTAGAAGGTGGCACTTTCAGTGCTGCCCCACAGGGGACATTAACTCCTTGCTCAAGGCAGTCAGGCACTCCTTGGCTTGCTCCTTTTACTTGGCCCACTTCCAAAGTGCCATCGTGGGATGTTTGTTCATACTCAACAAAAAACATTTACTAAAGACAGGCTGCCACCTAGTCTGAGTTCCAGCTTTGTATACCTCTTTTCTCGATGGTGGCTGAAGAGCCGCACAGCTGCAGCTGTAGCGATAGTGCAGGTATGTGTGCCCTGGTAACCATTGCTTTTGCTAACGTGGAAGAAGCATGGCTTTCTGGGCCATTTGCGAGCGGTGTTTCTGATGAAGATCTGCTTTCACAGTTGCATAAACAGATACGACCTGCTGCCAAAAAGGGCAGTCCTGCATCTTTCCCTTGCTACCACTGCATGTTCCCACTGTCCCCTTCTGCAGGCACTAGTGATCTTGTGGCTGTACAGCAGATCAGAAAACACATGTATTTAAAACAGGACATACCTATTTGCTCAGTTTGGTTTCAGTTTTTAGATGGGTTGTTATTTTGTCTGGCACAAGGGAGGGGAATTAATTGTCAGGGGATGGAGAGAGAAGGAGGGTGGTGCTGCCTTTTTCAAAAGCAGCCGGCACTTAGATAGGCTTAAAATGATTCTGATTTCACAATCTTTTGATGTAAATTTACTCCTTTTGCACAGAAGTATGGTGCTACCTCATTTTTTATTGCTGTAATATTGTAGAAAGTACTCATCTAGCGTCTCGTTGACTTACTAATATGTTAAATGCTAGTAAGACAACCAAGGTTAGAGATCAGATACTTTTCCTCCAGAAACTCTAATCCCTGCTCTTCAGACTGAGTTTACTTTGGTCGATAACAGTCTAGGTCCTAGGACACTCATTTGTAGTGCTGCATTTGTGTATTAAACGAGCCTCCTTGAGCAAGTTGTAGACAAATACATGGGTATATATATTGCAAATGATAGATGAGATGATCTTTTTGGTACTGCTGTCTGGTGGGCAGATTGGGATGCTGTTCGTAAGAGAGAGCATGCTGTTACGTAGCTCTTTGACTGGGCTGGGAAGGCAACCGTAATGTCCTGAATCACAGTCTGCTTTCTCATCATCCCTGGAGGGCGATGGTTCTATACTTCGTCTCCTGAGAAGTTATTGCATACTTAGGACTCGCCTATACCCATGCTGTATTGCCTAACTGCACAAGTGGTCAACGTGCAGAGGTCATTTCTGCATTGCCTTTATCCACCCTCCGCATCACTGGTGATAGCTTACTTTCTTTTATGCTGCTGAACTAGTCAGGCCAAAAGAGTCCCTACAATCAAGGTATTTCTGGTTCAGACCAAAGTGAAAACTCTGTGGATGAGAGTTGTTAAAGAAATATTTGTTGCTAGTGTGGTATTGTGGGTTGTAAGAGTAGGGTTGCTTTTATGTGATGTTAGTTTGATCTGAGATATTAAAGACTCCTTTGAAAAAAGTAGTTGTGACAGGTATAGTCTCTGTACTGGCTGTGTAGAGAAAAGGATCAGGCATTGTCAAGTGGTAGCACAGTGTAAGATGTCACAATAATGTAGTTGTGTTGAATCTAACTTACACAGACACAGATTACAAAGTCTTGGGAACACCAGGTGTATTTAGTAATCTTTTACATGCACCAACATAGTGATCTCAAAAGAAATATTTCTGAATAACCTTATATTTTACTGAGAATGACTTTTAGTAGAACAAGTTCATAGTATGGAAACCTGACTTTAACCTATGACAGAAATCTTAGTGGTTTTTTTTTTTAATGAATAATACTATTATGTAAGATTTTGGTGAGTTTGTAGAGATGGGTAGCTTACTGCTCTTTCAGTTTAAAAATTCAAAACCTTGATTTTGCTTTCATTACCTATATTCTATTTAAAAGAAACATTATAAAGCACTCAAAAATGCAGTGTAAAACAGGAAGCCAATGTTCCACCACATTTCTCATTGTTTAATAGAATTAATAACTGTGTAATTGAAATCATGCTAATACTCAGTTGACCTGCCTCTGTGATTCAGTGCAGAGATTTCTGGTTTGGCTTAAACTGCTGGGAAGATGACTGCATTTTGGGAAATAAAATTGATTTTGCACAATCTGCTGATGATCAGCAAAGCTTAATGAATGATCGCCTCAAGAAACCTCATTACAGTTATTTGGATGGATGAGCAGGATTTAAATGCAAAAAGAAGAAAGTATAGTTGCTGCTTGAATGGATCATTTACTGATATTTGACTCTAAAACTATTCAGAGCCAACACAGGGAAAGGATCAGATATCCCTGCCTTACTTTCCTTGAAAACTCTGAGTTACTTTGATACCTCTTGGGAGAAAGAAGGTAAGGTCTCGATTTCAGCGGTAGTTACTCCCTGGCAGAACAACACAGTGATTTCATTCTTAGAGGTATGGTTGTGTCCATTTCATAGGTTATCGGTGATTCTAATCCATTATTGTAAATTAAACCTAGATTTTTTTCCTTTTGTAAAAGTTCAAAGAAGTCATTGCCCTGATGCTGTGAACTAGATGATTGCTGTAGCCTTTTACTTTCATGGAGCTCCCTAGCAAAGGTGAGAGTCTTCTGGTCACACTGGTTTCAGTTGTTCATGTCACAAAGCTTCTCTGCAGCTGACAGAGTGTGGTGTTCACTGAAGATAGGCTCAGGAATAAAGTAGGTGGGAAACAGAAGAAAATCAAAAATGCAAAAACCTTACTAGGCTGAGATAAGTTGCTGAACGCATCTCTAGTACCATTCAGCCTAAGCATATGTTCAGCTTCAGGAATAGTAGATGTTCTCCAAATACCAATCTCTGTGCTTGCTTTCATCTAGACTGACAAAATAGCACCCTGCAGTTCTTCAAAGTAATTGAAAATAGTTGGGACAGATAGTTCTAGCTCTGTCTCTCCTTTCCGTTGTATGAGTAAATGGATGTTCTGATAGAACCTAACCTTTTATTAGGATCTAGTTTGTTCTTCCTATCCGCGGTCTCCTGATTTCTGCAGAGATAAATTAGAGCATGATGGCAGTGCAAGAGAAGGTTAGATCTGCGTTGGACTATCACCTCTTCAGTCGCAACAGCGATGAAATGAGCAGACAGATGCCAATAACACAATTAGGGTTTTCGCCCTTCTTTTCCAATTTAGGATATGTCAGAGTATGAATAGTTAAGTGAACTCATGTTTGGCAATGTGTTCTTTGTGCTTTTCAGAACAAAAATTAAGGAAATGTGGCCTATAGATTGTATGTTATTTTATTTCCTTAACCAAGATGAATGCTTTGACATAGCTGATAGCAGATCTCATATACTAGTGTTAGCCTGCAATAACTATATTGACTGTAGGGGAGCTACTCAGGGTAGAGTGCTTTGACTTGGATAAAAATTTGGTCCATTCCTTGGCAAAAAAGCTGCCAGTTTTGAGAAAGTGATCTTTTCCCATGCTCAGAAATGTAGTGAATTTTCTGAACTGTTTTTTTAAAAAGTAGCACTGTTTTGGTGAAGTTTCTCCCAATGCATGTATATTGAAGTGCATGCTAGGGGGAAATATATAGGCTCAGAGAAATATATTAATGTACAACCTTTAGGGATAGCTTTCTCTTTAAAGTACATCATGAGATTTCAGATATTAAATATTAGATTATATTCTAAGGGCATCCAGTACTGCATTTTTTATGAGGCTGATGTTCAGGATTTTACAAATCTAGTTCAGCTACACTTTGTCAAGTTGAATTCAGCACTGCACATCCTAGCTAACCATAGGAAGTCAAAACATGGTGTTTCCCCTACAGCTTAACCAGAAGAGGATGTTAAAACCTGAAGTGAAGTTTCCCAGATTCTGTAAAAAGTAGAAGCTGGGCAGCTGAGTAAAAATTCAGCTGTAGCATTTTGCTAAAACCTTAATCTGGACACTTAATCTCAAATTGATGTTCAGGTGGCTGTAAAACACAGCATTCATTGAGAAAGCTGGTGTTGTGTTTGGTTAATGATCCAAATATTCCCCCAAATTGCTTATCAATTTTCTAGCTTACTAGAACATTTCAGAGTAAAGGAATCTAAGCTGTATTGCCAGCCCTCCTCTGATTTGTTAGTAAGTCATTTAAACTCTCTGTGACTCAGTTTTCTCATCTATAATTGAGAATAATTTTTGTTTGCTCTTCCTCACAGGACTACTGTGTTGTTTCAGTAGTGTTTATAAAATACTTGGAGATCCTACATGCCAGGTGCCAAAGAAAAACAAAAGGTTGTTAATACCATTACTCTTAGTTAAATATATGGATATATTTTTTTTCTTTGACAATGGGCTTACAAATCACCACAGTTATTCATATAATGAAATTTACCTCAAACTGAGCAATAATGAGGACAAGAAGGGCATTGCTTCCCTCTGAAACCACCACAATTTGCATAAACCACTCTGAGTGTCTGATAAATGATATTTTGCTTGGTCAGTCCACAGAGAGATTAATACTGGCTTGTTTTTAGTAAAACATTAAAAAACTTTTAAAACGTTAGGTCATGTGGGTGTGCATGTGTTTTTGTGTCAGAACGTTCAGAACGTTAGCCTTCTTTATGAGCTGGCAGTCCAACAAAATTAGACTTGGACATTAGAGATCATGCTTTCTTTTCCTGCTAGGCTCGGAACATTTCTTGTTTGATCTTACTTAACGTCTTAAATAAGGTTGACAGCCCTTCCTTAGTGTAGTTGATCTGAAGTTTTGCCGAAGAATTAAGCTTTCATTCCCAAAAGACACTTTTTAATGCTGTGATAAATCAAGGCAAGAAACATGGGGCCACATGAAAAGCAATCACTGAGTGTATAATATATTCTTGCATCTTCATCATGAATAATGTGTGCAAACTGGTTGTTTACATATTTTTAGTTAATCTGCCACTATGTGAGTGACACCTGTGTTTTAATAATGTGCCAGTTACGTGTGTTCATGCCCTGGCCTGGGTTTTCTACTTCCAGTAGCCTGGTCCTATATATATCAAAAATGAGTAATATTATTAAGTATTTAACAATGTTAACAACAGCATTTACACAGCTTTTACAAATGTTGGGCAATGTTCACTTCAGCATACTTCACTGACAGCTGTTTCAGGGCCATTACTTCCCTTATAGTCTGCTGAAGTAATTAAGATCAACTGGAAAGCTGTTGCTGACTGACTGAAGAGTGGAGCTCTCAAGTGAAGAAAAGCATCCACAGTGTTCCTTCAGCTCTCAGTATTTATTCCCTTCGCAAGATGGGATCCATGCTTTCCTCTGTGACTGTCTCATTCCATCAAATCCTCTGTCTCATGGGCTGTCGCAGCACACACACATCAGCATGATCTAACGTGTCCCTCCAAAACCTGCGTTTAGTGGCTTTGACGGTAGAGTGAGCAGCACACCTGCAAAATGGTGGATTCAGTCCAAACTCTGAATGTACAGGTGTCCCAGTCGTAAAATCCAACATGTTGGTGAGTGGTGTCACTGTTTCGGCGAAGAAGGCAGGGATTGACAGCTTGTAAAACCGAACAACTTAAAATGAGGGGGAAGGAACGCTGCTGAGAGAGGTCGGCACTTCTGTGGCCCACATGCTACTTGCGAACATAAATTTTAGTCAAGCATGATGCCAGTCTCTCCCTTTACACTTAAAATAACTGTGTTCCCTTGAATTTGGGGGGAATTGTGTAAAATCCCAATGAGAGAGATCAGGCCTTCAGAAGGAGAGAATAAAAATCTGCACATTCTATTGCTCATCTGTGTGAGTTAGGGACTCTTCAGTTAATTTGTTTTCTGCCTACAAAAATATATGGCTCTTTCTTTTTTTATTGCAGAAGCCTGATAAAGCAGATACACGTGTTTGACTATCAAGGTTGTGGATCATGGAAGAACAACTACTAAACAACAGCATCCTTGATCAGTTTATTAATAGTCATGAGCAGTCATATGAAGAGTTTCTATATACATTCACTTACCTTTCGAAAGGTATGTAACTACCAGAATATACCATTAGAAATTGCAGAAAGAAGGGAAAGGAAAAAGAGAAGCAATGTTGTTTACTGCCATTCTGCTACTCACTTGCTCTGTGACCTTAGGCAAATCCTTCTCATGTCTTTCCTTTTCCTATCAGCAGTGGAATCCCTAACGAGACGTTTCCTTAATTTGGTTAACAGACTGCTAAGGTATGGCTCTAGAGGTGGTTGACGTAGCAAATTATGAATCCTTGTGATCCACATTCTGCTTGGTTTAGGAGGGTGGGGCATTGTAGACTATCTGGAAGGATAGGGTGGGCTCTTCCTAAGTAAATCTTGCATCCTTTTTCTGAGGAAGCATCCACGAAAGAGGAAGAGCACAGTGGCACAGTGAACGTGCATTGCAGTACAAGATGGCCTAAGGTTAGGGTTGTGCAGTTTGAATACTGTCATTGGTTTATTAACACTGGGCTGCTGTGCTATGCTGAGGTATGCACCAAGCTGCCTGTACAGATAACTTGGATGAAGGGACGTCAGATTAGAGTGATTAGGCTGACAAGGTCTCATGCTTTGCAGAGGAAATGAAAGCAGTAGAGGTGGGGCTTAACACTGATGTGAGCATTGCTGAGTTACAGGAAGTTCAGGTCGATACCCAAATTCTGTAGCTCAGATTCATTTCTGCTGGCCACAGTAAGTCAGATGCCATAAAAATGAATGTGAGTTACATATTACTCAGCTATAATTCTCTTGACGGCAGCTTTGTACTAAGAATGATATCCTCATTTTATTCTAGAAGCACTGTATTTTCCAATTACATGATGTGGCACGCTCCATTGATTGGCACTCAGAAGTCTGTCCTGTCCTTGTCCTTCAGGCAGAAGTAAGTGTCAGTCACAGGCACTGAGCAGAAAACCAGTGGGGGAGTGGAAGCTGCCATAGAAACAATCTTATGGCAGCCTTCTGTCTCTACTCCCAATAAAAAATAGAAAAGAAAGGAGGCACTGGGGGATGAGATAAGAGGATTGAAAATTAGGTTCTGGTCTTCTTTATGTATGATTGATACACTGGGGATAGCTCCTGTCTTAAAAGCATGCTGCACATCATGATGCAACTTGCAAAAAGCATCAGCATGTAGTTCAGTCGCTTTGATAGTCACTACAGCATTTGCCACCAAGAGTGTGTGTATAAAAGGTGGAGTTTTAGCTGAATTAGATGCTTAGAAATGCACTTTTCAATGCTGGTATAAACAAAACAACTCAGGTTGTTTTCCTCCCACTTCATTTTCCTTTAGAAATACCCAAAGGCTCTGGTTTGCTTTATAAACTAATGTCCTGCAAAAATTCCACTTAAAGCACAAGGCATTTTAGCATCAGAACAATGCAAAAATACTTTTAAAAATATCACAATCTTAGTTTCTGTATTTTGCATTTGAAAAATAGTCATTTGACTTTCAACAAAAATAGTTGAAAAAAACCTGTGATATCTTAATAAGATTATCTGTTAGTAGGCTCCAGAAGTTTTCATTTTCATGTCATGAGTTCAGCTATCTACTGTGGGGATAGATTTGTGGTTATTGTCAGTATATTAAGGGAAAAAAAAAGTAAAATCTGACCATTTTCAGGATACCTTTTTGAATTTGACCTGATAATGGTGTAGATCCACAGACTACATCTTTGCATGATGGGCATTAGTGTTAGAGTTTGCACTTGTGCATAAATAGATATGGAGAGATCTATTTGTATGCACAGATAACCAACAAATCTATTCAGTTTTGTGTGTGAACATGTATGAGGTCTTTAAAATAATTCCTTGAATGTCATCACCATCTGACAGATTTTTGGCTATCATAGCACTGGAAACAGAAGAAACACATATAATTAACTAGATCCCACTGATTTCACAAGCTACCATGTTTATATAAGGTGATTTTTACTTGTGCAGAAATTTATACTAGCTCCCTTGTCAGGGATTGCAAGGGTATTTGCACTAGGAGTTTCTTCATTATTCTGGCAAGCATCTCATAGGAATCTGAGTTCCAAACTAATGTTTAATTTTTCTTCATTTGTTAAATTCACACAGAGTGAAATTGAAAAGAATACATACTTCGAGTATTAAAAAAAAAAAGCATCATTGACTATTATGGGATATCTAGAAAGAACTGTTTGAGACTATGAATGTCAGCCTGGAATATCCCCCTGTGAGCACATTAAGATCTTTTACTGACAGAATATTCCCATTCTTGTAAATATGGGAAACTGAGTTTTAAAGCATTTTCACATCCCTGACTTTATGGGCTTTTTAAAGATTGCTAATGTCTTGTTAAAGAAAATCTCATTTTTATAATGTTGTCTTTATGTGATATTACCTTTGGCTACTCTATAGAGTAGGAATAGAGATCCTATTCTTCCTCTTGTTAGTTAAGAAAATGTTCTTTTAGCTCTAATAGAACGAGATTTGGAGACAAAATAAGGTAATTCAAAAATCTGTGTAATTTATTTAGTGATATGTGTGTCGTTTAGATAGCACACAGATACATTGTAACTTAGTCGAACCATAAAACCGTATCTTTGATATAATTTAATCTTCCTGACTTTGGTATTCCTATGAAAGTAACTACTTTGAGTCTACTTGTTTTAAAGTGTGCTTGTTGCTGTGACAGAGTGATAGACTTATTGATGGGCAGATCTTATAGGAAGCTTTCACCTCACTTCTACCAGATCTGTTAATGATAGGATGTGAATAAACCTACTTAAATGTCATTTAAAAACTGAGCCAGCATTTAAAACATTTATATTCCAACAGAAAATGGCCTATATATTTTAAATGCATAATATTTAAAAAATATGTCAGCACTCCTTACATAATTGATAAGAATTTTAATCATTTTTATTGATCCTGTAGTGGATGGACACTTAGGCTTAGGTTAAAATTCTGGTAAGTCCCCTGGTTTTCCTATGCACAGCATCTAAAGTCTGTTTTTTGTTGAAGGGATCATACTAACAAGCTGTGTAGATAAGTGAAAGGGCTGGCAAACCTATTGTAATATAATTTACTAGTTAGAGCACAAGACCAGAGGACTGAAATTTTCGTGCTGTCTGTAAAGCTTTGCAGAAGCTTTCAGTTTCTGGGAAAAAATGACCATCTCTTTTGTGCAAACCCAGAGCAAGGACGTTTCACAAGAGGAATCATTTTATTAGTCACTGATTTTAATACATTCGTTTGTGTTGCTCTTAGAATCAGTGTACCCCCTTATGCTTATGTCAAGTTAGGATTTAGTTAGTTTGTTCTTTTAGCTTTGAAAAATCTGATAATAAAACAGATGACTGGCATTTACTTTAAGGTTGTACAACTCTCCTATGCTGTTTAAGTCAAAAGAAAAATCTTAAAAGTGATGCCTTGACTGTGCAGTTGGATTTATCTGTTGACCCGTCAGTCCCATGAGCCCTAAGAAGCCTCAGAAGAGTTGAATTTACAAAGAAATTGATGCCACAGAGTTGTATAGATGTGATCAATGAGTGGGCTCGTCAATACTAAACACTCCCTAGAGCTACTTTGGGCACCAAATCCATTTGAAATAGACCCAATCCCCACTTTTTTAAAAATTGCCACACGGGGCAAGGACACTCTTTCAAATCTTAGAAAGAAAGTTTGAAATCTGGTGGAGAGAACTATGAGGTCCAAAATTAGCAGGCAGCATCTGCTTGTTTTTCTAAATTCAGAGGAAGATTGGGAAATTCACTGGAGCATAAAATATCTCCTTTGGCCTTCTACAGGAAATACAGAGAAGAATAAAAAATGGCCCAAGCAATTACTCTTCTCCCACTTCTAAAAATGTGGGATCCTGAAGTCAGGCAGCTGCATAGTGAAATGCTTCCAGGAACAAAATTGTTGTCCAAATCCAAGTTTAGGTTCAGAGGTTTTCCGTGGTGCTGGGCATTTAACCTCTGGGATTAAATTCAGTCATTCCAGCTGTTCAGTTTTCTCTGTTTCAAATACCTCATACTGCCTGGCACTGAGTTTGGGTCCTAGGACCATGGTCAGACCCATCTCTCAGTAAACTGAACCGTGGATATGTATTTTGTACGCGCAGGGCTGTTCTGATGCTTTTGTGCCTAGCGGGCTGACAAGCAGAGGAAGCTGGAAAGTGACTGACCACTCCCCTGCTTCCAGGTGGCACGCAAGAGCCAGAGTCTGTGTTGTTGTGATCAGATTAATTTAATTCCCCAGTGAAGGCTGGGCAAGGTATTTAGTTCACAGTCCATTTGACAGTAGCTGTCTGCTTCCTTTTTTCGTTAACCACGTTTAGGAAAAACAACAACAACTTTAAACTTCCTACATAAGTGCCTGTGAAGGCACTTTACAAATGTGAGCCTAACAGCAGAAAGCACAGCAGAAAACTATACAAGAAATGACAGTAAATTCACTTTAATTTAAAAAATGGACCAATAGGACAATGCTAACCCCAAGAGAAATTTGCAGCCTTCTTTGTATGAGTGGATTTGCCAATAAAAGCAACTAAGCAGTTCAATAAAACTAATTAAATTAATCTGTCATCCCCAGGGAACTTAAACAGGGCATGAAATAGGGAAACAGCGTCAATTCAGAGCTTTTTATTGATGTGTTTTGCTGGATCATTGGAAAGAATTGGTTGGGAGAAAAAAATTGCAATTTTCTTTTGATCATAAATTCACTAGCCATCTCTATGTAACCTTCATTCAATACAGTATGAAATCAAATATCATGCAGAGCCCCTAAATGAAGATAAACAGACAGAGGGATGCAGACAATAGATTATTTTTGAAATAATGACAGGGAATCTGTTTTGTGGATATTTTTTGTCTTTAGATCTCAGTGGTATTTGCTATGTAAAGTACTTCATCTGCATTTTATAGAGAGCAAAAACTAAGGCATGAAGAGGGGAGATGACTAGTGTAAGTTTGCACAGCAGCTCGCTGGCAGCAGCAGATAAGGACAGAGGCACTCTGACGCCCTGCCACTCTCACAGTCCTTGAACACCGGCACTTCCCTGACAGCAACTGTTTGATCTTGTGTGAGATGCCTTTATTATTAAGCAGTTTCTAAAGATTGTTTCAAATGGATGTGTTTTTATTCTGTTGCATTTTTTCATTCTAGAAAATAGAGAAAAGGGAATTTTTTAGTAATTTTTTTGTTGATATACAGATTTCTTTCTCCTGTGGTGTGTTGCCTATGGCTGAATTGTATAGTAGTCTATGAAACAGTAACAGAGAATGAACCCTCGTTCTACCTCATCACCTTTCCTTGAAAGGCACCAAAGTTTGCTAAGTGCAGCTGTTGGCTGTTTGATGACCTTGCAGGGAGGTGAGGAAAGCCTGTTACCCTTCTTTCTCAGATTTGGAACTGACACAGAGAAAATAATTGTCAGAGATCAGAGCCATTTAGTGGCTCTGCAGGAAAATCAGAAACAATTCAGGGAACTTCACTTCCAGTTTTGTGCAGAACTCTTTATAGAAAGTACTGGGAAGGTTTTTCTAAACCTGTGTGCTTTTCCGTATTCAGGATAAAATCACACAGAAATGCCTAATTTCAAGAAAGTAGATATTTGCCAATCTTTTTAAAATCAGGCTTCCCTGAAGATGCCTTAATTTGGGTATGTCTTAATTATGACATCCAAAATCAAGCGTTTTTGAAAATCTTGGCATCTGACTTTTTATGATGGGTTATTAATTTGTTCCCGCTTGCTGCAATCTCTTTATGATGTTATTTGCTGTGAGAGGAATACATTGTGTGAAGTTGTGTCAGATGACTGTGTCCTTTAAACAATTTCATTGCTTCTTTCAGTGCTTATCTTCATAGCTGCTAGTGCTGAATTGTTCCAGAATGCAGTTAAAAAGCACGTTTTCAAACCAGTTCTGTTCTGATTTATTAGTATATCACCTGCTCTTTTAAAGTGTTCCCAATGTATGTGTTTAATGTAGTTTCCTTATGCCGAGGAGAAATTTAAGCACATCTGTGCTTCCTTTGATAGTAAAACAGAAAAACAACTGTAACAAATACTCTGTTTCCTTCAGTAATAAACCCAAATACATGCTGTTTCTTTTAGCTAAGTTCAAAGTATGGCTCATTGCAGCCAAGATTCAGAAAGAAGCATGAAGTTCCTGTACACTGAACTAGGATTTTCCTACTAGTTACTGTCAAACTTAAAGCTATTCCTAAACTATCTCCCAGATATAATTTCTAAAGTGTACCATTGTTTGCATTCAGCAAAAGGTAATGTAGATTTTCTGCAGCCATCAGAAGCAGGCCTACCTTTCTTTATCAACTTCTGGAAAAAAATCTTATACCTCCTATATCCTGCTAAACTCTCAACTTAAGACTGTGAAATGACACTACTTGGGCCTGATCCCTGGCAGATATTATAAGGCTTAGCTCTCTTAATAGGAATTTGCTGGTTAATATCAGCTGAGGATCTGCCCTAAGATTTCTGTCATAGGCTTTTTGAAATTTTTTAAGATTATTTTTGGTTATTGTCTGTTGGAGGAAGGAGGATTTTGGTCTTCAGCAGGATGCTGAAATGGTCAAGTGAACATTTGCCTTGTTATTTAACTGCCTGCATTAAAGTATTCAAATGTAGGTTTCTGTCAACAGCACTATTGAACCATAGCAGAATAATATATGTTTTTAAATGATCAGCTGGGCTGGATGTGTTTTAAACAGGAAATATTACCACTTTTTCTAACACAATACGTAAAGTATACACAGACATATATATTGATATAGATAAACAGCACATAAAACCACAACATATAGGTTACATTAAGGAGGAAAAAAGAGATACTGATACAGTAAAAGAACAGTTATACTCTTGAAAATTTAGAGCTGAGTTAGTTTTGTGACTAAAATACACTTGAGAGTAGCAGTCATTCTTCTTTCCCCCGAAGGAGGAAAGTCCTTTCCTTCCTTGTTTTTAAAACGTATTGCAGGAAAGGATACAAAAATGGGAGTCAAAAATAATAATAGTTTACCCTTCTAAGTCAGTAACAGTCCCACTGAAATGACTTGCCCCAGTCCATATATTTATTTATCCTAGCTGAGGATATGGCGTAGTGAACCTTTTGTAGTAAATTGGCACTAGCAAGGAGAGAACCAGGCCCATATTACTGAATATAGTAAAAGTTGACCTCCTAAATGAAAAAATTACAGGTAAACAATACTTTTTGCTAATTATTTGTGCTTTAATTGGGGCAAGATCAAAGACATTCAGGGAGAAGGCTGTAATGGCTGAACCTCTGCTCTGGTGTAAGCTTGGGGTATCAGTGAGTTACAAGAGAGAGAAAGTACAGTGAGGGAAAGGGGATTCAGCAGCATAAACGCCCTTGTTAATTGAAAAGGAGGTGAAGTACAGAAAAGGAAGACCACCGTGTTTGACATTTTGCACTTCCAAGATGTGTTACGAATATTAATTTGCACTCTTGGGCACGTAGGTTGTTTTTCTCTCTGCTTTATAGATAGAGTTACTTTGACAAAGGAGTTCTGCTTTCCCAGTGCCACTGTGAAATCACCGTCATTGAAATTAGTGAGGGTTTTGGCTGAGGAAGAGTAGAATTTGGATAGTTAGGGGAGAGATAATTCAGATGCCAAGGGTTAGCAGATATTATATACAATTTATGGAAAATCCACAGCCTTCTTGCATGGCAGCAGGAGGCCAGGCAGGATACCCCTAAAACAAATCAAACAGAACTAGATAACTATGTTTAGGCATCTGAATTGCACCTGGATTACTCTTGTTTATTGACAGACATACAGGCCCCTAATACTGAATTCCTCTAGGTATTTACTGTAGGGGGTACTCGGGCTTTTTGTTTGTCACAGAAAGGCGGACAAACTCACTGTCAATTTACAGTGATTTATACATTTAAATACATGGAAATAAGAAGATAGCTCAAGAATGTAAATTAGAGCAGATTTTCTAGGCTAAGTAAATTTAAAATAAAACACTAACTTCTGTTCTCAGCTGTACTATGCACAGAGGGAGGCTCTAAATTTTGACTGAGTTAGTGCAGAATTATGTGTGGGAGCAGGTTTGACTGAATTATTTAAAAAAAGCTTTAAAATTGCCCTCCCAACAAATTGTTTTTTCAGGCTTGGGAATTTTTTTTTCCTCTTATGGCTTGGCATTTAGGGTGAATTACCTCAGCACAGTACAACAGTTTGCGTAGTTGCAAATAGGTAAATACAGGTACTTCTCCTACAGTTACCTATGTTACCTTCTCTGTTTTGAACATCCAAAGTGATATTTTATGAAAACATTTCAGTGACAGGACTTAGTCATTTCTTAACACTTTTGGTTCACAGCATATTTTTGCTGAGGATGTGTTTGAAGAATGGAGATGGTAAATGAACATGAGAGTTGCACTCTTGATCTCTGTATAAGACAGATACCATGCTACTATGAGTAAAATTATTTTTTGTTCAGGAGTCCTATGCAAAGTCACTCTATCATTTGAATCCGAAGTGTTTCATTAAAGCATAGCTTGGAAGGGATTTAATGGATTCACAGGCCTTCCGCTGGCCAGCAATTTGAGGACAGAGAAGTAAATCAGAACTTACGATAATAGCTTTGCTATATTTTATTTTTATAGTTAAATGGGACTGTTTCTCATCCTCAGCCAATTCTTATAAAGATTTTTGGAATGAATTCATGGAGGGAAATACCTGGTAGTTTATATTGCATAGTCCAGCATATTATGCCAAGCCAGGTTTTCCACAGTATTTTATTGATTGCTGTGTCTGCTCTTGTTTTGCAGTGTTTCAGACCAGAGGACTTTCATCATCCTTCTGGGGCTAGTATTTCATCTGATAGATTTCACTGTCAGGAAGTTTTTCCTGATAATCCTGATAGCTCTCTTCTCTGGCTCTGTGATAAGTGACTTCATTATTCTTTGAAATATGTGCGTGATCAGTGGACATTTTCAAGAGATTCGCTTCCAAATTGGAAGACAAAAAGAATTTTAAGCAATATAGAGAGTAGATAGATGGACAGAAAGAAGGTATCAAGTGGGATATACTTTCTGATAGAAATATGTTTCTGCAGTCTGCAACATACTTTTCAGTGACACACAATTATGATGAATATTTCTCTTGAGAGGCTCAGATTAACTTTCCTAGAGACCTAAGCTTGTTATGTCATTGTTAAGGTATTGACAGTGGAACTTCTCAAAAGTAAAACTGAAAAACTTTCTGCAGAGTGAATATGTGAATATGGAGGAACCTTCTTCCTCTGCTACTTTTTGTTGTGGTTGTATCATTTATTTTGGGATCTTGTCAGATGTTGTAAAGGCCAGTGTTGTACATTTGGGTCTTGGCAGGCTGAGAATTGTGACTGTGAATAATGAGTCAGTTATCAGTCAGGCAGGGGAAAGGCCGGGTGGTCCTCTTGCTGGCTGGAACGTGATCCTTTCTCCCACCCTTTCCAAAGTAAGGATGAGAAAGGTTGGAATTCAGAACGTTGTCAAAGAGACATGACATTTTTCTGCAAAACGTAGCTTCTTTAGATTTAGAACAATTTATGAGGTTTTTTTAATATAATTTTGTTTTAAATCATAACTCTGTCTGTTTCAAGGGAGCCAGTTACTAAGATGCACGTGTTCAGAAACTAGAGACATCAGTCGTTACTTTGGACACCTGAAGAGTGGACGTCACTGGCTCTGAACGATGGTACTCGAGGCCAGCGATGTAACGTTTGTTTCGCCCTCAGTTTATGTGACACAGCCTCGTTATGCACATGGTTGCTTATCTCACATTGTGTCCGCAGCATGCGTTTCCAAAAAGGCTTTCAGTTGCCTAGATTTTTTTCTCTTTTCCTTGCGAATTTTTCTCCACTTGCAGTCATGAATCTAGTATCACTTTGTATTTGTGACTGTTTCATCAAATGTAATGTTTGATACCATATAATCCAACAACCCTGCAGTGGCCTTAACCAAAAAAAGTTTCTGGCAGCAATTTATGACTGATCCCTTAGAAAAAGGGACAGTGCTTCTAGCTGTAGTCTGGGATGGGTGAATGGCATATAAATACTGAAAATACACTTGATTTCTTATTGGTTCATTTAATCTATCTAGCTTTTTAACTGTGACAGTAACTCATCTGCCCCAAAATATATATATCCTATTAAAATAAGTTTGTGGGCTTATGTGTGTACCATCTGATTATAACTGTCCAACTCTGTGTCATAGATCTTTTGATGCTAAAAATGATATTCTTTCATTTGGGGTATTCCGACTCTATGTTTTGGAGCAGGGTGGTCTGATCTATATCCCAGTGGAATGACCATGGGGGTAACCAAGATTGGCATGGGTTTGTGCAGGAGTATCAAGTTTATTCAGAGAATATCAGCTGTATGAATTATGACTCTGATCATTCCAGTTGATGCTTTTTGTCTCCTTGTTTACTTTGCTGAGAAAAGTATGTGTTTTCCAGAAGCTTCTTGCCAGTTCACATACATAAAGCTCCCTGAAACGTGTACAGTGAGGAGCTTGTGTCCTCAGTACCTGTAATTGCACTCTATAGGCCTGCTTATGTTTGGCTACATAATTTGCTAATGCAGATATAGCCTGAAAGGCATCAAAATCCTTTTGTGGCTTCTTAGTCTTTAATATGAAACTTGTATGTTCTTAGTATAAACCAGGAAGTTCATCCTGTGATTATCACTATAATAATAAAAGATTGAAGCTTTGTGAGCAGCTCGTCTGATTCTTCCTGTTAAGTTGAGAGATAATAAGAATATCTTCAAATAGCAGGTGATTATTTTACCTGTCAAGAGTTTCAGAGGGCTTCTGGTGTGATACGTCATTTCCACAGCTTGAAAAAGAGAGTGTGTAGGAAGAAGTGATTGCCCATATGTAGTGCTGTTTCCAAATATTGTTTCAAGAACGTACGTGTTAAAAAAGCGGGGAGAAGCCAGATGTCATATCGAAAGACCTGGGATTTAGGAATTATCTCTGGTCTAAGAGTTAAAATCTGTTTGCTTGGTTGTTCTGATCTGGTGCAATTTACTTTTTATGAACCTTGTCTCTTATGAGGATAGACTTTAGGTTGTGTCCAGAATGCCAGCCCTTTCAGTGTCATAATAACTGGGGCATGGAGCTGTCCCTGGGGATTAATAACTCTTTGGAAAAGTGGACTGCTGAATGTATTAACCCCGAGGGCATCATTAAGACTATCCACAAGAATGACTTCAGTGCCCATAACATATAATTATGCCTTCAAAATGTACTGCAGTGTTTCTTATTGTTGTGAAGTAGATTTTTCAAATTAAAAGCAAGAAACTTGTTAAATTCAGCATTAATTTTTCATTAAGAACATGTGGTGTGAAGTCCATTTGAATTTATTGTCCTGTAGCTGCTCTGTATTTGATAATGGAATTTTTAAAATAGAAAAGTCATGCAGTTTTATTTTGACCATGATTAATATATTTTTTATCATGTCATAGGGAAAAACTATTCAGCATGAGGTCAGAAATCCGTACTTCCATCCACATACTTGTCCTGATCTCTAATGAGCTCTTATATCCAGTCTGCACTGTTGAGATTCGGTTTGATGATCGGCTAGCCATATACTAATTCTGCTGGCTGCTCTGTGCCCTGTGGATCTGGTAGGACAGTCAGCAGAGCTAATAATTGTCCTAACTATGCTCCTGTTGTCAAGGGAACTTTTAAAGGTCTGAGAGATGTCCCAGGCTATCACTGAAAGCCCCACTTTTGTTTTGGAATACTTTCATATTTTCTGTGAGGGCCTAATTAGTCACTACTGATGGATAAAATAAACATGAGAGAAGGTATTCCAGTCTTTTGTCAATGTACTGTCAAAATGTTTTTCCAGTCTGTCTTTCAAGATCAGAGGAATCCCCTAAGGAAACCAACCCTGCTTAAACTTCTGCATTTAATCTTCAATCTCAGGAACTAAACCGCTGGCAACCAAATATCACTGACATGCTGCTGTTTGTTAGTCTGACCAAAAAATAAATAATTACTGATAATTTTTTTCCCACACAGTCAGGTTGCAGGTATACTGGGGCAATCGAGTAAGTGATGCTCTAAGTGAAGATCATACTACAGCTGTTACAGACTGAAAGCTGCAGTGCCTAGTGATCCCAGTACATGCAGCTAAAATGAGAGGATGTTCTACTAAATAAAGATACAAGGGCTAGATACACGGTAGGAAGAGGAGAGTAAATCCTTGCTCAGTGTCAAATGCAGTGTAGGAAGCCAACCTCTGCAGTTTGCTTTCTTATCCATTCCTTAACAAGAGAACACTTAGGCTTGGGCATCTTCCTGGATAGGGCTCAGCCTCTCATCAGATTGTGAACTGGGACTCCCCCTTTTTGGGGGGGTTCTGCCCATTGTATCCTGTCTCTGTTCTTCAGAACAGTAATGTGCAGGTGATAATATGTTAGAGGATCCGTCAGTGTATCTGTTACGTGGTCCTAGACTGGTCGAGGTTCTGGCAGTGCTGCCCGCAGCAGCACAAGGGCTCTGCCGGGGGAATTCAAAGCCACCGTTAGTAAGAGCTCCGACAGAGGAACTGCCAAGGCACGCTTCCCTGCTAGACAACAGGGACATCTGCCCTCATGGTTTTGAGATTCACACACACAACGGCATGTGTTTGGACTGATTGCCAGTTAAAAGAGAGTGATATTGATATATCAAGGTAGAAAATATAAACTACTACTTTTTTTTGACCAGACTGTCAGTGTACTAAGATTAGAATCACAGTCCTTTCTTATGCTTGTTAAGAAAGTACCCCATCAGTCAGGTACATGATGGAATGGGCGTGCTTGAACTGCTTAAGAAATCAAGTGATTTTTTGAATATAGATCTTGCATAAGCACAGTTGTTGGACTTTTGGAACTAAGCATATAAGTGTTGGAGCATATACTAGTTTTAGGGAATGAGGGGCATTTGGTTTGGTCTGCTTTTAATTCAAACAACATACATCTAAAATAGTTGTACTGAGTGCATGCAGTTGCCATGGGTTTTATACTGGTGTCACAAAGAAAAGTATCTATCTTCTTATGTGCTGGTGTTTGCAGTGCCAAATGTAGGCATGGGCATATGTATGTGCCATTTTGCATAGCAATCAGATAATTTTTATGCAAAGTGTTTAAATAAAAACAAAACTGCAGCCTTTCTTATTGTCTTGCTTTTTGTTATTTTCAGCCATTGGATTATTTTATCAAGCTTTTTGTATATTGCATAAGCTTTTAAGACAATTCTTCAGTATCAAGGCATAGGTGATACTCTATGCACTTTAAGTGCAAATTCCATATTCAGCTTTATGATAAAGACTGCAAGATAGATGTCTATGTATCATGTGCTGTACATGAAAGCTCTGAGGGAGAGTGGAAAGATGGCTGTGTGAAAGAAGTCAGTATTAGATCTAAGAAAATTAATGTTTTTCTTTTTTTCTGGATGGTGTATTATGTTATCTGTCTGGTGTGAGTCTCCTTGCAGAGGAAGAGGGGAAGACAATGCAAGGATGTAAAGTGGATTCCCGAAGAAAAGCATTTTCTACATCTGAGTTACCAGGCAGAAATAAAGAGGATGATGGCTCGCCTGGAAGAAGCAGAGAGTTGTCTGTGCCTCTCGCATCACAGATGCCAAATGGGAATGAGGTAAGGAGTTAACGTTTGTCCATGTGAACAAGCATCACATTCAAAAAGATAAAAATATGGGGAGATATACAGTCCAAATGCTAGAGGCTGATGGTATTATCCCATCTGAGGCAAATATTTAAAGTACTACCCCAGTGTGTAACACAGAAGTACCTGCGGGGATCATATTTGGCAGTGGCATTTGCTGCACTGAAGAGCTGCAACAATTTGACTGATAAATAAGGAGTCCTGTGAAGACCACTGTAATGTTTTCACTACAGGCTGCAGTTAACAGTAGACGTTGGCATGGCAAGAAGGGAGAAAGTCTTGAGAGTATGGACAGTGTGGACAGAGTATGCGCAGATTTACTCTGCTTCTTGGGAATATCAGCAAGGACTGAATTCTATGTTACTAAAGCGAGATTGCTTCAGCTACCTGAAGTGAACAGTAGGCAGGCAGGAGGCATTTTTAATCTTGTGAAACACATGAGATTAGGGATTTAATGTGTAGGGACCGGAAAACAATAGACATCATCTAGAGAGAGTGAGGTGGAAATCTGTGAGTTCTCTTGTTCAGAACTTCTACCTTCCTGCCTGAATAACAAATGATAAGCTGTGATCTAGCCTGTAATCAAAAATTCCCTTCATTAAACATTTTATTATAAAAGAAGTAGAGGACCATATTGTGCAATATACAGAGCAACACACTTAAGTGACCTGAAAAGCTGTGGCTATCAGGTCTCAGTCAAAGAGCAAAAACTGTCATTTTCTTCTGTACTAGTACATGCTTTTGAGGTTGAATCAAGCATGGGTTTTAAAACAATCACTTTCTCTCAGTTGATTATATGTAATAGTTACAAGGATCTTTTTGACATTTTTCTCATGAAGAATGTGGTTGTCTCATTGGGATAGACTGCCTTTGAGTCTCTTACTATAACCACTTTGGATGTGACTTTCTGACCCATAAAGCAATGTGCAGCTTCCATTATCCATTCCATTATTTATTTAATGGAACATCTTAATTTTTGTCTTTGTTGCCACGGAATAAAAGTTTCAGTCACTGAATGTTTTTGTCCCATTAGAAATTTGAGAAACAAATACAGTAATAGTAGAATGCATTAGAAAAATTGCTAGCATAGTAGCAGGAGGAGTTTATAATGCAATAAATTGGCCGCTGTAACCTTTAAACGTGCCCTGAGGAAGGGAAAGGGAAAAAGCTACTACTGAAAACAGTGCTTTTGTTCTAAACACTGCTTTTTAGGTATACTGTGATAACTTATACTGCTGTTCCAGTGGATTCAGTCTGAACCTGTGTAGGATTTCAGAGGATTACATATGTACATTCTATTTTCAGAAGCATTACATTCACACTTTTTTACATTTTAAATACAGCGTAAAGAGTCCGTATGTGTAAATCAGTCAGAGCTTTGATTGTGATTTTGGTTCTATTTCATGCATGTAAGTATTTTTGCTTGCCTACCTACAGACAGAGATGAGTGAATGTTGGAAAGTTGGTCGCCCTGATGGAAACAATCTCAGCCTGTCTGAAAGAGTGAAGGTGAGGTTTTCTTTGATTTCCTTCAAGGTGGGGATTATGAGTAGAACATGACTAATTTTTGTTTCATTCGTTTACAAAGCATTTGGAATTTATTGGTGTTTTTCTTCCCCATAAGCAGGAAAGAGGAATGGAAGCATCACCATCCAATGTTTTTTCAAATGTTAATGAATGTGTACTTTTATAGTATAGGGGTTTTGTAAGTGTTAATGAGAACAGTGTCAAATCAGTTTGGAAAAAATGATCTGTGAGCATCTCTAATACTGTACAGAAACACAGAAAACTACCTAGTGCATGTAGTAAATCCGCCATGGCAACACTGTTCACAGGGCCCGTGGCTTCTCTCCACTGTCTGTAAAGGCTTCCAGTTTGAAGGTGCTAATTTTGACTTTAAAAAATTGTTCTTTGTGCTCTTCCCCTGTTTTAGCTCAGTAAGCTAGATATTTTGGGGGGATACTTTTTAGGGAGAATGAGAAGAACAGTCTCCATTTCTGTTCTCTAAATTACTCTGCAGTCTGTTCCAATTCATTAAGTTCCAGTCTCTTCTGCAAGGACGGTCCATTTTCCTAGGCTTTAGCTAAAGTGATCAGATGCGTGGGATAAGTGAGAAAGAACTCTAGTTTTTGAGTCAGACTGAATCCTTTTAAGACTTTCCATATTTTATAGGTATCAAGACTGCAGAGTTCCAAAGTTTACAATTTGCAGATTATTTTCTCAATTTTATACAAACTGAAAACAGTTTAAGCAAAAGAAAACCTCAAAAGATACCATTTTACTTACAGCCGTTTCATATACTTAACAGATGAACTTGCGTATATGCTTCTAGAAAGGAGCTCTATTTTCACAGAAGCATGGAAAGGAACCTCTGGAGGTCAGCTAGTCCAGCCTCCAACCTAAAGCAGAACTGGTGCCAATGTTAGATCAGGTCAGCTGTGGCTTTGTTTAGCTAAGCCTTCAAAGCCTCAAAGCGGGGAGATTCCACAAGCTCTCTGGGAAAACTGTTCCAATGCCGTACAACCCACTTAGGGAAGGAGTTGAAGGGAATCTTTGTTCTGTCTCTCTTCACAGTTTGCTTTTAAGAGTCTCTTTTGAATATTTGTAAGATTCTGCCAGCTTTTTACATTGATCATAAAGGCTGAGAAAGACCTTTCACTCTTACCCAATGCATCTATGCAGAGTGCTACCTCAAGTAAGAGAGGCCTGTTCTGGCCATTTCCCACTCAGTTCACCATTAGTATCAAAACAGAAGGATCAGGGTCTCTTTTGCTTATAGCATATGCTGTGTCATATGCAGTGAGCTTGCAAAACAGCCAAGTAACTTATCACATAACTCCTCTCTATGAAAATGTTTTATTCTTCCATCTTCCCACCAAGTTCCTGAAAGTTCACTGCAGTTAATATGCAACAACTTTGGCAGCAATTGATTGGCCATACTTAAAAACATTTCATTTGGGTTATACATTAAAAAAAAAAAAAAAAAAAGCTGTCTTGGAAAAATTCCAGGGGGAAATTGAGAAGATGAAAGAGATAATTTAATGGTTTGTCTAGCTTGTAGTGAAAGGAATGGAATTAATAGATTTTCTTCTATTTTCTGATTTTGAGCTTTTCCTGCAGGTGGACAAGTACTTAGATTTGCAAGACATTGACACAGATGAAGAGATATACAGTGGTAGGTTTTTCCTTCATATTCGCAATCACTGTCTGCCTTTGGATTCAAGTGTATTGATTTTCCTTTTTTTTTTTTGATGGCTCTGAGACACTGTGTAGCAGAATCCTTTCCCCTCTAAAAAGGATATACTCTCTCAGTTCTTCCATTGCTAGAAAATTCCCAACTACCCCAAAATTAAACCACCCACTTCCTTAGTCTAATGGGTAAGGAGATAATATGTTTCAAACAATGTTTATTATACTGTGTCCTGGTGAGAAGTGATTTTTTTCAAGATTTTTCAAAATTACAAAACACTTTTTAGTAACATTTCTACATTTTTTCCACACTCCTATTTAGTATTGAACTTATTTTGATTATAAAGGGTTTCTCCAAATAGTAATGTGGTTGCTAAGAGACAGGTCTATAAAGTGGAAATATTTAATGAAAATATTGTCTCTACTCATTAAAATGATTTCATTCTAGCCTTTATATAGATTAGATTAATTTTGAATGCACAATGAAGTTCTCCAGGAACTCCGGTTGTAAGCATTTCAAGTTTTGTTGAACTGTTTCACACATCTATAATTTTAACTCTCCTAACTCTAAAAAAGTAAGTAGAAATCCAGTGTTTGTAGTGTATTTGTCTACCATAGGTGCTTGTGTGGTCTTTATCACCACCAGAATTGAAGACCTTTTCGTGATTAAATCTGTTTTCTTCATAGATATCTGTGAGTGCACAAGGAAACCAAGACACACAGATTAAGGGATTTGCCTAAGGTCACTGAAAAAAGCTGCAGCGGAGCAGGATTTTGTTCCTTGGGTTCTTGATTATTGCCATTTGATTAGTCTGTCTAATCTGTTAACTGGTTGATTAGTCTTCGCTTTCTATATGTACAGAATGCCCATGCTTACAGAGCTTACAGTTGACAAATATTTAGAGCTTGGCTGTAACTCACGAGACAGCAATAAAACAACCAAATTAGCTTTACAGCATTCTTTCCTCTCACCTGGAGATTTCAAAATGCAGGGATTAAGATTGTGGTCCTGTATCAAGTACAAAAATCAAGGATTTCTCTTCCATGTAGCCTTCACGTGCAGTGTTTTTTCCCTTTGTAGGACACTATTCTGTGTTCATGTTTTAATATCTATTAAAATCTGTCAAAAAATGGGGCTTACTGGTGGAAACCTAACCTTAAATTTCACTTGTATCATAATGAAATGAGGCTTGTGGTCCTATGTAGCTCAGTGGAAAAATTCCTAGATATCTCTAGTTCAAAACAGGCCACAAAGTTGAGTGACAGGCCCAATACCAAAATACTAAACAGGGCAGTGAGGAAAAAAGAGCCCTGGAAGAGCTTGGTGGTAGTTTACACTGTCACTTTCCATACCATGCCTGACTCTTTTCAATCATTTGTGTGTATTTGTGCATGTGTGTATGAGATCAATGTTAATCAGACACATTTGGAAACATGTAGTAAAACAGATTGCATTTAAACAAGTTGATCATTTTTGTAATTCTCATCTGCTTGTACTGTCTGAATATCACTTTATGCCAGCATATTTAGAAAATCTTTCAGTTACTGCTTTTATTGGTGATTATAAAAATAATAATCATAACATTATACCATCACTATGGTAGATTATCACTGTGCCAACTACTAGCTTTTTATGTGACACTTGATTTGGCTTTCAGTATCTGCTCTCCTCAGCTCCTCCCATGAGAGAACATTCTCCGCACAAACTGTCTCAGTGCAGAAGGAAGCCATATCCACCCCTAAGCAATCTACAGTGCCCATAATAACAACATTAAGCATTTATATTGTATTTTATAACCTTGAAACACTGCACAGCCAGGAGCTAATTATTCCTGTAAGCTCTGTAAGGAGAGAAAACAGCATCCAAATTTATACCTGGAAAACCCACAGCCTGGGTCTTGCCCAAGGCTTCACTGGAGATAGTTACTGAGTCAAGACGAAAAATTTCCCCTTGACTCTAAGTCAGCATGCAGAAAATAGGCCTCATAGTTTGATATTTGTCTTAAATGATAAAATTCACCTGATAGGCTTCACGATTACAGAGGTATAATCCTCACTCCTGTAGAAGGCATTGTAACAAAATGCAACTTAAAAATGAAAATGGCATCCCTATTATTGTTTGTAATAATAAAGTAATATAAAGTAATATCCCTAATGACCACCTTAATGAAGGATTCATTCTGAAGGACTCCAAGTAGTTTATAAATAAGGCAAAGTGTTAGACAAATTTGTAAGGCATCCTGCTGCTGGCCTTTTTATATGCTGCCACCTATATTCAAAACAAACAGTAGTCTTAGCATTCATATTGGCAAAACAACCTAGAGCATTCAGTAAAGAATATCATCCCTTGCTAGTATAATTGCGACAAGATTTGATCTCTGCTTTTCTCTCTTTTATCTCGGCAACACCTCAGTATCTCTGTACTTCACTTAGCTTTAAGGGCAGACCAGTTAGCCTAGTTAGCAACTGTACCTGAGTACAACAAATATTCACACTTAAGGGGAAGTGGCTCAAAATTGGCAGTGTAAAAAGCATGATAGAAAATATGTGTTAAAACATCCTATCTAAACCAATGATTTTGGTGGAGGCCCTAGGAGAATCACTCTACTAGTTTTTTTTTCCCCCCTTCTCTTTTTTTTTTGTTTGTCCTATGCCCAATGTCTTTTAAGCTGTGAACAGCTGCTTCTTATGAACAAAACAGCCTGTAGATTTAGCCAGTATGCAAATATACTGTAGCTGTTTTCTGTAGACAGCACTGGGCTGAAAGCTTGAAACCAAGGCAGTGCTTTGCATTGACTTTGGCACAATAAATCCTGATTGGCAAAGTAAAATTGCTTCCCTAAGCCATAGCTTTAACCCATAGTGTAGAGACAGCATGTGGATGGTGGGCTGTTTAATCTCTCTCTCTCATTAATTTTAATCTCCAACTGTAAGTAGCTTAAGGCAATAATACAAATCATCAGGCTTTCTCCTGGGAGAACGCTTAGCACCCATGTTTTGGCAATAATTTCCTTTTCAGGACTGCTGACAAACCACTTTCTGCAGGCTCAAAAAATGGTTGGGTAATAATATGGAATATTTGCATAAGCCACAAAATATGTAAAATGCATGTCTAAAGACCTTGAGTGTGGTATTTGTTAAATATAGAAGCAAGTAACAATAGGACTGATTGAATGTTGCATGGGTGAGGATACATAGGCAAGGATATCACAGTCTTGCCCTAATCTGGATTGGAAGCCTAAGATACTGCAAATGTGTTTTTTCAAAGTCCTCATTATCTGTAACCTCACAGAAGTTGTAGAGAACCTGGATCGCTCAGTTACTTTGAAGCTGAGGCCAAGCACTATGATTTGATTATTTAAATAAGCAAACAGATCTTTAGGCAAATTATGCCCATATCTGTTGTTTACATAATCTGTGTTTTCCTATTTGTATGGGAAAACCCATATTTATATTCAGGAAGATAAGCTTGGGGAACAGGATTCAGAGTTAAATTCTATGGATTTTTTCAAATATGGAGCTCCTCCCCACCTGTGAATATCCTTCCTTCCCCCCCCCCCCCCCCACCCCAAATCTCTGCAACCTGTTTAACACTGCTTCAAGATGATTTCACACAAGGCAGCTCTTTGGGGCTAACAGCCTGAAGCCTGAGAATCAGAGGAGACAGCAAAATTTAGCTTTTAAGCTTTTTTCTTTAGCACTTCCTCTCTCCTCAGCTTCCATCAACACTATTTTTGTCAAATGTAGCATCTGAAAGTGGTAAAACCTGAGCTGGTCTATCTATAGCTATGCATTGGTTGGGTACAGTAAAGATAAAGGCACAGAAAAGACTTTAAACTTCTTCACTCTTGTAAGTTGAAATCAGATTTGTACCAACATCATTTTTTTTCTATAATTTTAATTAATATGTGAATGCTACAAAATGAGCAAAGAAACCCACTCAGCAGTGTTCACAGATGCAGTAATCACTTTCTGTAGATACATTTTGGGGGGGGGGGGGGGGTGGGAAGGGAGGAGACTAAAAGTAAGAGAATCACTCAGTTTCCAAACCTGCCCTGCTGCACTGGAGTAAGATCCCAGGATGTCACTGACACATCAGCCAGGGAGGTGCTTCTCCACAGCATTAGGAAAGAGGCATTCCAAAACCTCTTCTCAGGATTGTGATATCACTGCCTCCTCAATTATCTCTATATATGGTGCCATTGGCAGTATCCAAGGCATTCCTGTTGCTAATTAATCACCTCCACAGAGAACATAATTAGCAGCTTAATTAGGATCATCATCCACCAGTGCTGTAGCATTGGCCTGAACCAGCTGTGAGGTACTGGCTAGAACTTACAATAGCCTACAGTTCCTTTGGGAGCTCCCACTGAGAAGGAGGACTGTCAAAACTCCCTAATTTTTCTCTCTGAAGGAGTTTCTTGATTAAACATTATCAGGGAAAGCAGCATTTACCGATTAGACTTTCATATGCTGTCACACAGCCAGAATAGAGAGACAAAGCTCATCTCTGGCATGTCTACTGGCAAACAAAGGTTGATTACCACATTCTTATAGGGTGATTGAAGGAAATTTGAAACATTGTTTGCATTACTAACAAGCCTTAAAAAATTGGAACTGACATTCTGAGTATGACAAGCACTTCTTGCTAAAAGCAAAAATAAATTTCCTTCTGTTGTCCTAATTTTAAGAGTTTTCTTTTTGAGCCATTGCCAAGACTGTTACATAACAGTGCTTCCTCCTCATCTTCTCTCCACAGATTGGTCTGTTGGGGTGGGGAGAAAGGAATTAGCTCCTACTACAGAAGTAATGAGCGTTCATATCAGGAGGTGATACAAACTTCTTGGTGTCCAGGCCTTCCTTCCTTCAGTGAGAATATATGTTTAGGATGCAGGTTTGAAACAATAGCGGAAGATCCCATTGCTTTTGGATGAGATTCACATCTTCCCTGTGTCCTACACAAATAGTTTTGATTCCAATCATGAAAGAATGAAAATAGCAGTTGCAGAGCATGTGAAGACATAACATATACCTATGGACTGGGCTGTTTTTCAGAAAGCGTTCTCAGATAATTGAAGCAGAATGAGAGCAGATACTATGCTGAGAACAAGTACTGAAAGTGCCTAAATGGCTAGAGATAGATATAAGTAACCAAGAGAATAGGGCTGAAAGCTGGAAACCACTTACATTTGAATCATGAGCCAAAAGATGAAAATTCGGGAACAAGATGAGATCCCAAGGGCATGAACTTCATCTCTTTAATAAAGAACATTCCACTTCAGAAATCAAAAGCGGTTAGCCCTACTGGCTTTGAAATTATATACAAATACCAGAAGAAAAATTAAAGGAAGAATTTGATCATGGATTTTTCAGGAAGGCCTAGCTAGGAAATCATTTTTTTTCAAATTCAGATTTACAGGAGGATGACACGTCTGTAACTCGATTACTGTTGTGAAGGTGTGCAGATAGAGACACATGGCCACTTTTACCTTTTCACACTGGATCTATGTCTACTCTTGTTATTTCCATTTGTTCAGAATTAGGCAACACTTTAAAAGTTTATTCTGAGATTTCAAGAGGGAATCGAGCTACTAAAATTTAGTATAAAGATGTAAAGAAACTTGTACATCAGCCAGAAAAAATAGTAGGTAGATTTACATAATCCTTTAGCTAAATTGTGAGACATATGGTCTCCTTAAATTTCTTCATAAAAATGTTACTGAAACAAGATGGACACATTTGTGCTATAGCAGAGCTGAGATTGATTCATGTTAAAAGATATTTCTAAACCTAAGGCATGTCCTTTGGCACTGCCACAGAAAGCAAACCGCTGTTCCCAGTGTGAACATTTTGCTTAAGAGGTATGCAAAGGAAAATTGATTCAGAAAGTCTCTGCATTTGTGAATTGCGGAGCAAATCCTGCCAGCGTGGAAAGGCATACATGTCCCCATATCCCAGACAGAAGGAAGTCCGCTCAAGTGCCTCTTTTTGGAAAGCTGAGAGAGGAACAGACATCCATGTCTGAAATATCCTTAAAAAACAGGGACATCTGGCACTGTATAGCCAGGTGGGGGATATTTTTACTTCTATCAGGTATTTTTACGTAACATTTCGGGGGAATGTGGTAAGAGCTTTGCAAAGATTCTTTACGCCCAATGTACAGATGTTGAAACTCGAGCAAAAGAGAATTGAAATAGACTGCCTTGCTAATCAATGGCCAGATGAGGGTTCAGTCTGGCATTTTATAACTGCTGCTGCAGATGTGTCTGCTTAGGACTTTCCTTCCTTGTTATGAAAGAGATTAATCTAATCCCACATTTTCTCTGAGTTTAAGAGTTTCTAGATCCAGGATTTTAATTCAGCATCCTCAAGAAGGAGGAGTTAGCTATCTATTTTTGATCAAGTTTGTTTTTTCTTTAGTATAATATATTTTATGATCTAGATTTTAGCTCAGGACTGCACCTGTTTTAAAGAGAACTATCTGTATTATATATTAAGCAACAATAAGAGTACAGTACCCTTTGACTAGCAAGCTTCTGTCTCTGTCTCAGCATTGCAGGATTTTAGACATGATTTTGCTAATTTATACATTGAATGGAAAGATAAAGTTGCATATTTTGTATTCAGCAGGGTCATTAGTTCTTCCAGGAGAGGTGGAACAGACAGCGACTTGCTGTACACTTTCTTTTGATCAGCCTATTCAGTGGAAGTTCAGGACCTTGTCAGTTATACAGCCATCGGACAGCAAAACACAAGAGGTATGAGGTCAGATTTATTTAAACACTATTGGTTTTTTTTTACCTTATTTCCACATAAGAACAGGGGGATATAGCTGGAGTGGGCGCTGTGAGTTAACAGCGAATTTCTAAATTAAAATTCTTAAATACATTAAAAGATAGATGAGGTAAATACTCTGATAGAAAGGTTACTGTTTTATGTTATACAGTGCTATTATATAAGCCTATATTTTTTCTTATTTCTGACTTTAAACTGTGTGTGGACTTTCCTATATTTAATTGATGTAACTCACAGAATACTGAAGTAAACTTTTGCAGTTCCTGACCTTTTAACAAATCATAACTTACACAGAATGATGGGCCATTTAATTTCCAGTGATTTCATGATTTTACAACATACTGCCATTCTCGTTGAGCTGAATGTAGGAATCATCTGCAACAAGCAGTTAGTGAATGATACATCTAATGTGACATTTAAAAGAAAAAAGATTTTAGAATATATTGTGATCATAATCGGGATTAGTCCTCACAGAAATGAGTGGTAGCAAGGTGCTGCTGAGGATCAGCATTGTCTGGGTCTGTTGTAGAGAGGTTTGCATTATGGAGTCTCAGTCTTTTAATCAGAAACAATCTATAAAAGCTTTAATTTAAAATTGCCATTTTCCTTCAGAATTTCAGTCCTATTCAAACCGGAAAAGAAGGTATGGATTGCTCACAGGCTTGTTTTAAGTCATTAAGCTTCCTATCCAAACAGCTGGTGTGAGCATTAACTTTCAGGGATGTTTCTATTGAAAAGAATTCATCACCACTCTTTCCCCTTGCCTGATCATTATAATAAAATCTGCAGCTAGCTTCTGGCTAAAACTGGGCAGTTTTGATAGTTTCATATGTTTATTGATGTCCCGTGGGGCTTAAATCAAGTTTATAAATGATGTGTGACCAATGAAGAATTGATGTTTTTGCAGTGCATATGGTGCCTCCTTTCCTGAGCTCAATTGTGTTTGGTTCTTTGCAATAAACTCTTAAGAATTTACTGTAAAGAACAAGCCTGCTTTGGGAAAAAGTAAATGTTTTAAAATGACCTTTCAAGCTGTAATACCCACCATTCTGTGAATAAAAATATTCACTCTTTTCTCTAAGCATTGACGTAATTCAAGGTTTTTGCCTTTAGAAATATCCATTGGCACACAAAAAGATCTAGAATGAGGTATTATAGTTTGCTCATCTGGTAACTTCTGTGTAGAACTGCAAAGGGAAAAGGATTGTAGGAGCCTGCCATGTTCATAAAAGATTGCATATGACTCTAAGCAATAATTTGTGAGAAATAGATGAAGATCCCACTGCATGCAAAATTCATTTCCATTTGAGAAAAACTTGGGTTAGGGAAGAGAAACTGAGTATTCTTACACTGGCAAAGGGTTTATTGCATTTTTCAACAATAAAGATGTATGATTACCACAACTATTTGGTTGGTGTCAGGCTGCTCAATACTTAAGATGAAGGTACTCTTTCCCCTAAATTATGCACGTGTGTGCCTTCATTTACACATTATAACTGTGGCGTGATTTTCAGAACTGTCAAGGCTGAACAGGTCCATTTTAAAATCTCTCAATGTTTCAAATTGTCATTACTTTGAAAATTAAGACTTGTGTTGCTTACGGCAGGACTTGTTTAGAAAGGGGGAAAGATATTCCCTAGCGACATCCCCACTTTGAAATGACACAGTTCTCTATCCATCAAAACAAACCTGTTAGGGAAAGGCAATAGAATGTGGCTGCCTATCCTGTAGTTTGGTTTTCCATGCCCTGTGAAAAATAAAAATGCTTAATAGTGCAATGTAGATGTAGGAGAGTCTGTGCAATGGACATATTTGTGAGAAACTTCAGGGGAATGTGTATATTTCTTAATGTATTGCTAGTGAAAGTTTAATATACAAAAATAAGCTCTATTAAGTTCCAATGTATATTTGCCTAATTGTTAAAGAAAAACTCCTCTCCCTGAAAATGATTCCTCTGTCAAATGCTGTTGGGAAAAGGCTTAGTGAGTGACACAGCAAACTGATTGTTTTGGCCAGCAGCTTTGCTTCATCTCTCTTCCCTGGTTTTTGGCATAGATACGTTCCTGGATTTTGATATATACAGTGCAGCATACCTGACCTCCCACAGAGCACTGCAAACTGAAATTGCATTCACTCCATGGTTGAAGTACATTGTCACAGAACATTTACCTCCCCTACCCAGATATTTATGTCCTCATCTATTTCTGCTTAATGATTTATTTCATAAAAGATAGAGCTTTTTAAAATTAACTGTATATGTTAATATCTGCTTCCTAGCTTCTTTATTTGTTGCTATTTCCCCCCTGCATACATATGAGTGAAGTTGAATACATATTTTCCATTCATTCACTATTCACGTGTTCGAAGTGTGGTTCATCTCACCTAAATTTAGCCTTAAGTTTAGCCTCATTTGGTCCTGTCATCAAGGGGAAGACATAAGCACTTCCAGAAAGTGATTCATCCCACTTGCTGTAGGCATGTGTCCTGAGAGGTAATATACCTCCATTCACAAGCTGACTCTCAGGCTGGTTCTTTTTTGGCTAATTGACTATCTTAATCTAGAAGCCTAACTTTTGTATGGCTGGGATGAGGAAAGATAAATTCTGTCCTTCCATTCTCCATTATTTATCTTTAGTTTGCGCATTCAAAAAAGTATTTACAGTACCTGTCATTTTAGCTTTATCTGTGGAATGGCACCAGTGAAACTTAAAATGCAGATTCCATTGGCTTCCTTTGGTTTAAGATTTTAATGATAGGCTTCAACTAAGGTTTGTTTCTGTTAACTGCTATGCATAAATGCAACAAGAACAAGGAAGAACTTATAACCTGAAGACAGGATTGATGCAGTGAAAGAAAGGGGAGGGGTTATACCTTTTGGGAGAACAATAAAGACACAGAGACTGAGTGACTTGTCCAGGGTGATGAAGTAGGAGTAGAAAATGGGCCAAGATATATTGACTCACAATCTAGTGCCCCATGCTTAAGTCAAACTTTATTTTCTCCCAAGGACCCCAGTGCATATGACACTTATATAAGATAATGGCATACATGCCTTTTTTTTCCCCTTTTTTTGCTCATTGTTATTGACCTAGTCAGTTTTCTCTTGAGTAGACAATGAACTCATCAGGGAGTACGTGTGCATCCTTTACATGATTTGAATAAGTGAATCATAGAGTGCCCATAATTACACAGAAATACAGGTTTTAGAAGGAGAGAATCAAGCTGTTCAGTTAACTGTAACTCCACGCATTAATAAAAAGAACCAAGTGGCTAATTATTAATAGACTTTTGAAAGTCTCAACTTTAAGGTATTTTATTTACAAGATTACTTTGTAAAACAGCCTCTAGCAAAATACTTCAGTTTTTAATATGAACGTTACATTCTTCTTTAATTTGGACATGCAGGGGCTGTAAATGAAAATGATTCTTTCTTCAGATGTGTCTCTGTTTGAGTAAATCACATGGGCAATCTTAAGCAAACTGGCAGTTTTCTAATAGAGCAAAATTCTATTCCCAGAGAGCTTCCAAAAAGATTTCAATTAGATGCTAAATGAGACACCTGGAATTCACATATTTCTCTCAGCTCCTTAGGCAAAAATAACAAGATAATAACTTGATCAGCTCAGAGGATTCGATGTTTTATTGCAAAATGTCTTCCTTTTGAAGTAGATCAAAATTGCAGTTTGCAGACTAAAAATTTTAGATTGCTTGCCTGTGTGGAAGGTTGAAATGAATGGCTTCTTGGGAGAAGAAAAAAAAAAGAATCCTCAGTGCTTTGAGAGCACATTGATAAATATGCAATGTGAATAAACTTTTGCGAATGTGCAATGAATGGGTAACAATATTTTTTTTTAACAAAAGTTTTTCCAGTATTTCTCTACATCTACATGAAGTACTACTGGAATGACATGAAGGTCAAGACAAAGGCACAATGAATAAATGTATACTTTCCATTACTATGCTGGTTCAGGAAGGATAGATTTGATTTTGTAGAATCCCAATGAAGGTTTACTGTAATTTAAATTACTGCAATTTAAATTACTTACAGATGTGGTAACAAACACTGTTACAACCAAAGTAACTGAAAAATATTTGCATATTGCATCATATTTTAGAAGGATGTTCTGGCCTTCAGCAAAGGAAAGACAGGTAGTAATGAAATCCAATTGCTGGTACCAGTTGTGACCCAGTTGCTGGTACCCTTAGTTTTAGTAAGCTATGCCCACGGGAAAGATGAAACTGGACGTGACTGTGGTGAGCAGTTGAAGGAACTGACCGTAGCCTTGATGGGAAAAGAGAACTTGTGTGCATGTTTTGCCCTATGCAAGCTTTTCTTGAACGTGCTATTTATAAAAGTTAACTATGGTTTACCTGTGATGGTCTGTGGATATAAGCAAGACAATGTTTGCATGTCTACCTTTTGGTAGACCAGTTCTATCCACAAATGTTGATGGCTTATTTATAAATGCATATGTTCTACAGGTCTGCACCTAGGATGATTTATATGCTACAGCACCTACTGATGTAAGCCAGGTCCCTAAAGCATTGAACAATATAGACACTTAATGAAAATTAAGCAAAACCAGCCAAATATTGCCTGGTCACTCAGGCTATATTACAATTTCCTTGTAGTGACAGTAGATTTTAACAAGGATGTAGACACTTGCAGAATATTCGCTGCCACGTCTAACGGTCAGGTGCCCGGCCACTGGAGAGGAACCTAGCTACCACCTCTATTACTTATTAGATGGCATAAACTGTATCCATGCAGCAGCTTCCAAAATGTGACCAGAAATTGTGTGGGATACTGTGTTTCTAAATTGAGTAGTGACTGCGAGATGCTGAGTGTTTTTCCTCTCATTCAACAAAACAAGTAAGTGCATGCTTAGCTTCAGACACATAGTCACTGGTTTGAATAAGGATTCATCAGACATTTGAAAATAAGCATGTGTTTAAATGTTTTGCTGATTTGGGACTGTCTTTGAAACACAGAGCCCTTGAGATCTGCTATCTATCATGGCTGAAATTTCTAGACATTTTCTACTAACCTCCTCAAAGCACAGGCAGCATTCCTGTACTGCTTGGGCAGCGAGTATGCCTCTCCTCTGTAGTTCTGGAATTCATTTTCTGTAGCCACTTTCCATAAACCTTTTGTGCCGTGCCCCCCTGCAGTTTCTTATCTGTGTGCAGCTTGTCATAGTTATTCATTTAAATTATTTTATAAGCAAAGAATTTTTTCTAAGATATTTCAATGAGAAGCAATATAGAAATGCTATACAATATGTCAACTAAGCAAATATGGGCAAATGCAGCAAGACTTTCTGTGCATCATCCGAGAAATCTAAACTAGCCAATCCCACATTCCTGAGATAGTTTAAAGAAATTATTAGAGCCTGAAAATCGATTAGGTGTCATTCTGCTCATTTTATGCATTTCCTTTGCTGAAACTGTGTTTTGGGAAACATATTATAGTAGTATCAGATGCAAGTACACTGAAGTTTTATGTAATACTAGCCCAAATTTTAAGGATATGGAATCTGTCTTTGAAATTTAACAAAGTCGTACATAACTTGTCCATATCCCTGCAGCCCTGCTGCTACAAGTGCTAGAAATGTAATAGATGTGTGCAAAGGAGGTTTTTAGATTCCTTGCCTCGAGCAAAATTAGCTAATGATATTCATTCTGATACAGTACAGTACAAATGGGGCACATTAAATGGCTTAAATTAGGTCAAATTGAATAATTGAATTTATTCTTTTACTTAAAAACAATTTAATCAGCTGAGAGTGCTGGAGTCTGAAAAAATAGTTTAATTAAATATTAATTAAAAGTTTATACTTTGAGCTTCCTTATCATTACTTGCAGCAATATTACTTATGTATCTGTTTTTCCTCATTGCAGCTACTAGGGGATGATGTTCAGCCATTCTCACTTGATGAAGATTTTGATTATGACAATGTGGCTTTGACCCCTAAGTTCTCTGAAGCTGAGCTGAAGGCCATTACAGACTTGTCTGAAGAGAAGAAAATGGAGATAGATGTAAAGTCAGCAGGAGCTAAAGACTGAGTCAGATGCACCTTGCATGGCATTCTGTGCAGTGCTGTTGAAATAACATTTTTATGGGGTAAATCTAGCTGCCTGTTGTACCCTTATTTCATCTTTTTATCAGTGTGGTCTGTAAATAACATCCTCAAGATTTTTTTTATTTGTTCCACCAAAGTGTCTTGGAGCCCTGAGACTGCCTTCCCACCCACCTTCTTCTAGTCCTAATACACGCACAGAATAGAAGGAAGAGTAGCCCTTCAGCCAGCCAGGAAGTATTTCTTTCCTTTTTATATGTATGTATATGGACTTGTGCATTCAGGTTGGCTACGGAGGTCTGTATATGTCCCTAAATCCATCGGGATTTTTGTATACATCTTGGCCTTATATATTCTTAGGCTCCAGTCCTCAGCTGCTTTGTTGTTCTCCCGATTGTACAGGGCAGTTGGAAGGATGTCTCAGACGACAGCCATGAATTCCCTTTTCTAGAAGAATCCTTGAGTAGGGCGAAGCCTGTATTGCCTCAGGCTAGGCATGCTGACATAATTGCTCCTTAACACCAACACAAGCTGGTGCAATTCAGAATAGTTGTATGGCTACTCTAACTTGTATTTGGTACCAACTCCAGTTCCTGACTAACTCAGAGCTAGTCCTGAAACTGCCTTTGCCTATTTCGTTCAGCAATGCAAGTAAGAACTTTATGCAGCCTTTAGGAATCAGCCTTTTCCCTCTGCCTACCTTTCTATCTATTCAAAGATACAGAATTAAACCAGCAAAGAAATCTGGGAATGTTTTTCATCTCTTCTGCGTTACTTCAGTTCTGCAGAGAAATAAATATTCCTATTTCCAATAAACTTTTTAAAACAGATGATCAAAATTGACTCTGTGTAACTGCTGACAATTAAAAAATTAACTGCTACTAAAAGTCTTCCAGACAGAGAAAAAATAGTGATCTCATCTGTTAAAGAAATTGGCACTGAAATGCTGTCAGATTTTACATTTTTTTACAGGAGATGATTCCAGATAGCAGTTTAGGACTTAAACTTAGCATCACTCAATACAGGAAGCTCTGGAGTTGAGTAAAATATGCATAGTATAGGTGGGAGAGAAGAATGTGCATCTCTGACACAAGATAGTATGTCCTCTTGCCATGAGATGTTTAGAATTCAGCTTTTCTCAGCATACCAGAGAAACTTTGCTCGTGAGGCTTGGTTTAACATTACATTACTGAATTGTATTATTGGTCTTTTTCATTCCAGTATAACTCCATTAGCTGAAGTTGATTGACCAACATCTTCTCCTTGGCCTGTCTCCATTATCTCTGACATAGGGGACTAACATGATGAATGTAGTAAGAGAGCCTGAGCAGGTAGATTAGAGACCAAACCACATGTTTAAAGGCTTTGGATGAAATCCATAAGGCTGGGTGCTCCCAGCAATTGTTAGCAATTTATAAGAGCGAGAAAAGGTGCTTTGTTGTTCCAAAGGAAATTATTTGGATCAGTCATTTGTAGACTAAAATCATGTACCACTGAAACCCAAATTTATTTTCAGGAATTTGATTAGGGGGATATAATTTAAAGGTGAGATTAACAAACAACAGAAAAGCAAGCAGTCTTAGCTAAAATGTTTAAGGAGAGTGATATAAAACCAGAAGTGTGTTGTGTAGCAAAGCTGGTCTGTATAGGATCTTGTTGGTAGAAGGTAATGAGAAAATTATTTTTTACATCTACACTCATACTGGTCCTGTAGTTAAAACAGATTTTGATAGAATTGGCTGTATAGCAGATTTTGCTGTTGTTTGGGAAACATCCTTTTTAAAAAAAATTTTGGACTGAATTGAATTGAATGAAGAATTTTGTTGAACGCAAGATATTTTGAATGAAGATCTTCAGACCCAACTAACTGCAAGTTTTCAATGAAACATTCAAATAAAAATTCCTAAGCAGATCTATTTATTAACTCATCTTAATCTGTAGGATGCACATGTTGCATATAAAATAGGAGGGATAAGAAAGAAGGTCTGGAAGGGCTCTAGGAGCAACTCCAAGGGGAAGAAATTGAGAACCACTGTACAAAGATACTAAGGTCAGCCTTTAAAAACCTTGGCAGAGGAATAAGCAGGACAACCTTCTTAACATATATATGTATAGCAGCTTCTTAACATATATATGTATAGCAGAGATACAAAAAGGAACCCTCAGTCTAAGACGCCACTGTGTACAGAGTTTACAGACAAAGAATCAGCCATAAAAAGAGATGGACTTTTGTGGGTTTGTGGAATGATTCACTGATGATAAATTTGGTACTCTTTTTTTGTGTGTTTTATAGAAGGGTATGGGGGACACAAACTACAGATCAGTCCTATTGGAGTCCTATTACCACTACGGTCAATGACAAAACTTGTCCAAGAGTTCATAATGATCTTCAGGTCAAATCGACTCTGGAATCTCTAAGTGCGTTTTCTATTCATTTAATTAACAATTTTTCCCTGTACATTAGGGATACATTCAGCCATTCAGTTCCTTCTCTTATAGGCAGATGATTCTCTTACCAAATGTTCAGACTGCATATTATGGTCCATAAGTGTCATTCAGTATATTCATTATATAGCTCTGTTTGATTCTTCACTGCAGAATATCCCAACAAAATTGGAACCCTTTAATGACATTCATCTTATGCAGAGAAATGGGGATAATCCACTTATATTTACACCACTCATGAGTTATATTTTCACTCTTTGTTAACAGAGATGAATATCACAGTGGACATTAAGCAATGTAGGCTAGATTTTCTGCACTTCTCATTTTATTGACCTGCCTCTGTGGTTGTCTTTGGCTTGTTTATGTACCTTGCCTTTGATTATCCTGCACAGAGAAGCCATATTTTCCTTTTTGCCATTAACAAATCTTCATTTTTAAGAACACAGTTTATGTGCATTTTAAATTTTATACATGTACATGGAGTGAGTTACCTGGAATTGTTTCAGTATTTGTGAAACGGTTTGGAGTCTGAATAATACTATATGTCTTTTTCTCTTGTAGCTTGTAATCTCTTTAATGTTTTAAATTTCCAGTAGGGGTTGCTCAGGGACATCCTCCTTTTCTATTTATGGCCTTTGCTAAGCCTTCCAAAGTCATTTAAAGTAAAATGGGCATGGAACAGGAAACTCTTCAAGCACCAGTTGGAACTGACTTAGAGATTATTGCAGTAGGGAATAATACTTGCTTCCTACCACTCTGACCAGAATTTTGAACTGCAGAATCTCAAATGTTGGTGGATTCATTGGAAATCAGGGCTGTCTGATGCATCTCTCTAATCCCTTTGTCTTCATGACTTCATTAATGTCTCCAGTGCAGGAGACATATGAATCCAAACCAATCAGAGAGCTTATCAGTATTAAACTTGTTGCCTAGGTGGGTGTTTGCAGAAGGAAAGTGGCTGTTGCCTTTCATAGTCTTGATGGATCCTGGGCCATGGAGAGGAGCTCCCTGAGTTCTGTGGTGAATGAGGCAGGTATCTGAAGGGTTGTTTCCTTGGCTGGCCATGATGCAAGCATGGGTATTAATGCTCAGAGTTACTCCTCATGGATGTAAGATGAAGAATAATTATTTGCTGAGATAATGATAGTAAAAGAAAAAGATAACAATTAAGAAAATGAGAAGAGGTGCAGACAGATCTGTCTGACTCAGATGTTATTACAGTTTTAAATGTATTTCTATTAATGCACAAAGGTATGATTATATACAGTTGTATACACACAGTACCACTGAAAGCAAGTAATTCTAGTGCGGCAAGCACTCACCAGATAATTCAGAACACTATGAAGAAGGTGGCACGGAAACAAATACCTGCTCTTACAGAAAAGACCCTTTGATCCTCTGGCCTTGATTTTGTGCTGCAGTAAACTGGCAGAACTCCACTGAGGCCATTTATATTCATACAGAGCATACAGGACCCTGGTATTTACAGTTGTAGCTGAAAGAATATGGAGCCAAATCAATTCCTGATTTAACTTTAGTGAATATAAAGAAATGTATAGGACCCATTATCTTTATGGGAAAGCATTTAACTGCAGAGCCAATGCAAATGAAATGTAAAAACCATATCTTAATTGTTCAGTTACTAATTTTACACAGGCCATTTTAGAATGTTTCTCTAGTGTCGTGTGTTCAGAACATCATTGACTTTTTGCTTTAACAAAAATATCAGCTATATTTTCAAGTCATGTTCAAATCACAAAACTTGAGCATATACATAAACACTAATAATTTCCTTTCCTTCTCTCTCTCTTCATCTTGGCAAGGCTTAAAATGGACTTTGCTTCATCTCGGAATTGTTTTAAAAAGACCTCATATTCTCTGTAGAAACATATACTTCATTACAAAGGAGGATTCTCTCAGCTAGTGATGGAACTGAGCTTAGATTCAGATCTTTCTGTTGTAGAAACCAAAATATGACTACATTCTTAGTTCTTCAGCAACATCATGTAGGGCATGGTTTGGCTAAACAACCACTTGATACCAAATGGTGTACTTGAATAGCAGGCTGATACTTATCCTATTGTCTTCTATACCTTTATTTTTACCCAAGAGTCTAAGTGATAGCTTTGTTCCACTTAGGTACGAATTCTTACTGCCCCGTAAAGAGACATGTCAGTTAAACTGACCAAAGAAGCAGAAGCAGCAGTTTTGTACTAGGGCTCCATCCACTCTCCAACCTGCTGAGTAATTTAGCTGAACGTGGCTATTCACCTCTGCTCTGCAGCACTCCGTATGTAGAGACTTGTGTCACAACTGCTGTGAACATTACACTTCTGAAGGTGCCACACTGAAAAGTGATGGCTGACAAGGGTGGGACATGGATTCATTGGACCTGCTCACCTCTTTGGGCTGCATGCTGAACAGAAAACTTACCACCTAGTTCACAGTCTATGGTTCAGTTTAGGATCACTGAAGTTGCACAGTGAAGTGGAGGAAACCCTTGATGAGGGTTCAGGCTGGCCTCACAAGATGAGTTCCCCGCACTACAGAGATGAGCTCTTGTGATAGCTGAGGGCATTCCCACCATGGTGGCCTTTCTTGTGGTGCGGCGTCAGTTAGCACAGGTGGGTGTGAGGTGCCGCATGTGTCCTGGGGCTCCTCATGGAGGCCACGGACCCCTTGGCTGAAAAGCGGGTTGGCCGGGCCAGTTCCTGGCACGTGAAATTCTCCCAGGTGCTAAATGTCTGCCTATCCCTTGTGAAAGAAAGAATGACTGTTTTCTCTGAAACGGTACTGACTGAGTTCTGGAACTCGCCAAATTATTATGAGTTTGGTAAATTTGTCATTGTTGGCCGTTGGAGGTGACATCTTGGTCTGTGTCGGCAAGGTACCATAAGGCAAAGTTGCAGGTGTATGAGTTGCGAAATGCCCCAGAGTTAAACTGGAGATAGCTTTAGTGCTGGTTTTTGAGAAGTTTGCAAGAAGAAAAGCAAGTGTTAAAAGGTACTGTCATTTTTATAGACAGGCTAGTTTATTTGCAATTGCAGTGCCCCACAGTTAAAATGGAAATCAATTTTAATGCCTTATGAAAATGCAGAAATATTTGTCTCATTTACAGCACTTCCAAAAAGGACAGATAATAAAATTCCCCTGATTAACGATCTGTAATTTTATGTGCTCTGTGGTGTCTTTTTCAGTACATCTATCCGCATAAACATGTTTCAAAATAATATGCAAAGATGGATTCGAAAAAACTCCCTAAATCTAACTTCACACTGAATTTCAGGCTGTAACAACTGTGTATTCAAAGCCCTCTTTGATATATTTGGGAATACTCAGATATTCCCAAACTTTGGGGAAGTAGAAATTACTCTAAAAAATCTCTAATCAAACATTTCTCAAGCAACCATTTAGTATGTATACAGACAACAAAAAGCAAAGCAATCAGGGAGATGGCTGTATAAAAAGCACCTACAGAATGTAACAGTTAGAATAACTGCATCCTATAGGATGGTAATAATCTATAAAATAACTAAATATAGTAGAATTAAACGGAAAATCATATTTTTTTAAAGAGCAAACCAAATACAAACACTAAAATACTCTGTTGACTTGATACAATTCTCGAAAATGTTTCAGTCCTCTATTGAAAAATTAGTTTAATCATTTAGTAATTTATCTGGATTTACAACACATTTATCTCTTGACCCATTAAAAAGTGATTAAAAATTTGTCTTTCCTATGTCAGATTTACAACTAGCTTCCCTAAACATGACAAGACACTACATTAATCCAATGAGCTACTTTCCTGCTGGATGAAATTTTATAGTAAAAAAGATGGAAGGCTGGTGTCTAGGCCAGGAGAAATCAAAGCACTGTTAGCATTTCATGCACAAGCTTAGCATTTGCAAAGCTTTCAAAAACAAACAATCAGGAAAAATACAAATGATTGTCAGCCTACTTACTGAATGAAAATTTAATTCCAGATTGCCTTTGTTCAAGTCCGCGGCTCACACTTCAGTTCCTCTGCCCACCAAGGATTCTGTTAACTAGTGTATTTGAAAAGCCAGACTGTCAAAAACACTGACAGCTAGCACTAGCTGAATAACATTTCCTCCATGCGATGCATTTAAGGATTTTGTTTTGGGTTGCAAAACACTTCTTGAATTCCACAGATATATGTGTCATTCATGACCATTCATTAAGTAAACTGTATTAAAAAAAATGGCCCAGCAGGTATCTTTCTGCTGAGAGCAGGAAGAAGGGAGATAATGGGGAAGAGAGGTTGGCTGGACAGCAGAATATTGACTGTGTTCTGTATGTGGTGTTTGCTGTCTTGTTTTTGTTTCTTTTGCAATATTAGTGTGAGAATCCTGGTTGTCAAAAGAGCTGCCTGAATAACAGTTCTCCCCCCCCAAGAAAAAACCCAGGTGCATGAATGTGCTGGCAAAGAAGCTATCCAAATGCAATTGGCTACTATTCCAAGGGTAATATTACTCATTATGGGCTGTGTTTTACAAGTTGCTTGAAACTGAGGGAATTTACCAGTTCACAGGATTAGACCCTGATCACAGATGTCCAAATAAGTGTTTATCTGGTACTGCTTGTAATTTCATACTTCACAAAATTTCATTTTTGGAATGTATATTTTTTGATGCTTTTCACTTCACTAAGGCTGCCCCAGAACCAACGGACCAAGGTCATCCTTCAAAAGTGGTATTGAAAACAAATAACTTGGAGCGCTCTGAACAGAAATCATGGAATTAAGAATAAAATAAAATTAAGTAATGCTAAGTTTAGGAAAAAAAGGGTAAACATTTGCTGAAATCTGCTAGACTCAGGAAGAAACACAAGGGAAATTGGTTGAGCCGATTTGCTAAGGTCAATTAAAAGGAGCCTGGAAAAGTATTGGAGAATATGCTACAGGGCCAAAATACTGCATCAGCTGGGAGATGGATTTGATTAATATTCTCCCTCTAAGTCTAATGTACATGAGAATGAATGGTTGAAGTCTGAAGAATTTTACATATGATGGCTATCATCTTGAGATTCCAGTTTTTGTAACTGAAAAAAGTATGGTTTAGTTTGGTGGTGCAGGTTCAGTTTGACTGTTCTAGCTCCAGAGCATCTCTACAAACTGTTGATTTGCACACAAGCTGGACAATCCATTTATAAACTATCACTGCAGCATTTGCAAAAATATGAAATGGTCCATTATTTAAATATCCTCCTTTTCTGAACAATCTGATTGCATTACAACTGCATAGTAAGATAGGAGAGAAGGCTTTTTTCTGCTCTTGAAAAAGCTGTAGTGCTTAAGTTAGAAGTGAGCTTGAAGTGGAACATTAGATCAGAGCCACATTAGGGCTTTCAGAAAACTTGTATTTGCATATGGATCTGTGTGTCGTGACTTCATGGCTCAGCCTTATCTCTTTACCTAAATAAATGACATCACCTTTGATCTAACTTTGGAATATGTGAAGCCAGACTTTCTCTGGAATCCAAAAACACTGTCAAATTTATATTGGCAGGGCATGCTTCTTTTGCTGTTCATTCTTCTTAACTTTATTGGTCTTCTCTGCCACATTAGATAGCAGTCAAGATAAGATAAGATAGGAGAGGCTATGGCACTACTACATTTTTCAACAGGAGCGGGGAACCTTCTGCTTGTTGAGAGCTGAAGAGACCATTGAAACACCTTTGGTTGGCCACTCCTCAATTTGAATAGATGTGCATTCAGTTAAGCCTGTATTTTTATGCAGTACTGTTATTACCCAAGCTGGGGTGGTGCTGCTGGTTTAAATAGTTCAGAACAGACCTCAGTTCAATTAACTTCAAAAAAATTTGGTATTTTGCTCACTACAAATTCCTCATGGTACTTCCACTCCATTGTAGCTGTATCAGAAGCAACACACCAAACATCTGTCTGTTGTAGTTAGACTCTTAAATATGATTCCAATTCACTGTGACATTTCCAGTGAACTGCAGCTTACTAAGAGGCTCCCTCAGAAGAGAAAGTATTTTTTATTTTTCTTTATGTTCCAAAATACACCTCCATGTAACCCTGCCTCACTCTAGCCTTCCAAAAGGAAAAGCTAGAAGGTACTATCAGTGCCTGGACCATTTACCACTTGTTAGTTTAAACTGAGTTTTCAATTTTGCTTTTCAGTTCACCTTTCCTAACCTTTCTTTTCCAGATGGAATTTTATTTGTAGTGCCAACCACTGAAGAAGCAAAATCTATGTTTCTTCAAACCAGAGCCATCCTATTAACATTCAGAAAGATGTTTGCTCATGTATTCAGTAAGAGAGGAAACTGATTGCTACCTCACAGTGAAGTTTCTCTGGTTTAAATGTTAATTGTTTTAAGGACTCTGGAGTTTTCTGTGGCCTCTAGGTCATTTTTTTTATAATGGTTGATACAATCTCTCACAGAAGGGGAGAAAAAAGTAGTTTGCTGGCCTAGTTTCAGGTAACCTCTAAAAGCTCAAGTGGACCAATTACACATAAAATAACAACAACTTTTGTGAAGCTTCATTTGAATCCCAGAGGAACAAAATGATAGAAAATCAATTAACTTTCCACATGAAAAAATAGCTCATATTGCTAAGCTTTCCTTCTTGATTATGTTTGGAAGCAAATTGCCTTGATTATACCTTTGACGGGGAGGAAAGCCTTTTAATTAATTTAATACATACTACAGCAGTGCTAAATTGTATCATGGAACGATTAAGTGGGCCTACACCGATATTTTTGCCCTGTTGAAAATGGATATTGCTCACTTAGTGAGTCATGCTCTTGCTGGGTTGACGCAATTTTCTGTTCATTGCAGAGCATGTGACATAAAAGCTATCAGGGCATTTTATATATAGGGGAAGCTAAATGGAGTAAACAAAAAGCCAATTTAGGTAGAGAGTCTGAAACAAGTCTCCTCTGGTCAGAATTTTGGAGAAATGCAAGCTAAACTTCACAGCCTGTACCCCTGTTAGAGACTGAACCAGAGCCCAAATTCCAACACAGCCCCTATTTGGGGAATATTCAGGCTTCAGATCTAATTTGTATTGGTCCTGGATTGAAATGGGAAATGGATCTGATTCTCCATCACTTCACAGATGACAGGCAAACAGTTGTTCAGCTAGGAACTATTGACATTAAATTTCTATAGCATCTACAGTAAACTAGCTGCTTCTTAAACCTTAATTTTGCCTTAGCTGAAAACAATTATATTTGCTGTATTTGCTAAGAATAAGATTTTAAAATGACATTATTAATTCAAATGTTCAAAATGCAACATATATAAAGAAATAATGCAGTCTGTGTTTTTATATATATATGTTCTTGTATCATTAATAATGTTACATTATATAATGGAAATAATACTAAGAATCTTCTTGATTTGTCTCTCTTGATAATGCAGATTACCTTGCATGCTAAACTAGTATGATGAGGTCAGTTTAGCTTCCTTGATGGATCTTGCCTATAGGGATATAATCAATCACCTGCACAGTGGTTTCCATTCTGAGGTCTGTTGGCCCTTTCCTGGTGAGTTGTAGAATGAAATATCCAAGAACTGAATAATAAAGGAAAGAAAGAGTCCCCACCAAAGAGTCTTTGTTTTTTGTGAAATCACTCCTAGCTGTCTAACTTCAGATAAAATATTATCACACGTATTTCTAATATCCCAATGTCATAAACAATGAAAAATTCAAAAGAAAACATTCAAGTGAGGAATGATACTCTTATTTCATGTTCTCTATTCTGATTTCTTAGAGAAGAGCAAACTGGTCAGGGACGTGTTTATAAAAGGAAATTAGCATGTGTGGTTAGGGAAAGAATCAGCATGGGAGAGGAAGCTTTCCTGCCACTGTGTGAAGGTGAATCTATGCTAGAAATGAATCTTAGAGTTGAAGAAGCATGGCTATGAATGCTGTACAAGAAGACTTGCATGTTCTGAGCTAGTGGGTCCTACATTACTTAGAGCTTTGATTTAATAACTAGCATTTTGAATTGTGACAGAATTCGGCTGGTAAATGTTAGTGTGCAAGGAGCACTGTCAGGTGCAGTCTCTAGGCTCATGTACCAATAAAAATATTTAGCATTGACAGAAACTTATTAGAGACGGGCAAAGCCAGCAACTAGAATGGCTGCATGACATTCTCTGACATTAGGCAGAGAGATGCAATTTGCATCATTTAATTCAGTAACGATTCACTTTTCTTGAGGACAGTTTTCAAATCCAGTTGTGGCTCACTCAGGGAGTCCGTTTGTTGAAGGTATTAACCCAGTAACTGTCCCCTTGCCCTGGTCCCAAATAGCTGTTGACAGTCTTTGGACCAGCTGGGGACTGTAGCTTCAGTGAACCTGACTGTGATGATTAGGCTTGATTGACTGAGTGTCGTCAGTGAATGTACTTGAGAAAACAAATGTATTTTTTTCCACACTGCTGGTATAAGCACGTATTTGTTCCTTGCATCTGTGACATGAATGGTCCAAGGTAGCCCTCTAACTTCCCATCAGTAGGCATTAGGACAAAAAGATCTTTTTTATTTTTAAAATTCTTCTTTCCTATCATCACAGATGCCATACATGTATATATTGTTTTTAGTTATACCAAGTTAAAAATAGCAAAAATATAATATGCATTCACATTACTGTATTTTGATTGCATTTGGGTTCTATTTTTAATGCTTAGCCTTCTTCATAAGAGAGAAAATGTACACTCTCTTCTTGTTAAAAGACAAATATAGATGGTTTAGGAACTCTCTTAGTTCTGAGATCAAACACCACAGTTAACCAAGATCTGATTAACCAAGACCTCATCCCTCCAAAAGACAGAAGAGTGGATCAAAGACGGAAACTCTATGGAAGCATAAGGGCAATCATGTATCGCTAATCACTCCTACTATAACTGGAATGTGATTTTGATTTGGTTGCTCTAGAAATGAAACTGCCTCACAATTTCAGCAAAAATATTAAGGCCAGTACCTTTATAAAAAAATAATGTGATATATTTCAGTTCTTGAGTTTTCCACTTAGACCAGGGATCATTAATTAATAACTCAAGTTGTGTCCCATGAATGCAGCAGACCAATAAGAGAATCCCAAGTGTGCTGCTGACTGACTAGAATTGTTTAAGAGATTAATGGTTGTTGGGCAGGGTTTAAGGGAAAATTGACAAAGGAAGAGAAATACAGACACTAACTGAAAAGTTCTTTTTTTTTCCTAAGATAAGAAAGATTAAAGGCATGAGAGCAAATACGTGACTCAGTTTGGGAGACTGTATTAGAAAACTGATATTGTGCTCACTGAGCATCGTGTAAGAGTTCCAAAATACTTTGGTTGGGCACCATTTTCCAGTACCTAAGTCCAAATAAAAAACTCTTTTGTTAGGGAGAAAATACTCAGTTACTCTTTTTTTTATTTTTTAATTCTTTTTCTAAAATAACATGGAAAGGGCTGTAACTGTACAGATACCACAAAAATAATGCTCAGATTACAACGCATGGTGGCAATGTTGCATCACTTCTGAACTATATTGTGTAGTACTTACCCAGCCAATATTCATTTACTAAACAATAAATAGGTAGATGCAGTAGAGTGGTGCTTTACCCAGGGAATATTATACTTGGTAGCACTGATTGTGTTTTCCATTAAAATATAGAGTAAGGTATAGGAAAAATAATGTGTTTTTCTCCTTTTTACCACTATTGTGTAATTTGAATGTGTGCTAAGCACTGATACAGTTTAAATTTTGCGGCAATAACATACCCGGTATTGCAAAAAGATCTAATTAGCGTTATTCCACAGAACCAACCGTACCTGCCTGAGAGCAGCACCTAGGGTAAACCCCACCACCACCACCACCACACACACACCCATCAAGCACACAGAGAAATCAGGAACTGTGTCACACTGACATAAAAAGATTTCTCCCTCTCAGAAGAAAGCTTTACTGTTCAAACACTCTAACCATGAACTCTCACTTACAAAAAGATCTCTAGTCTAAATATAAGCTTCCATAAATGTCTACAAAGACATGGTGGCATTGTGAAAGAACTGCATGTATCTTAACAGGAAAAGTTTCCGGTGTATGTGAGCGTGAGTTTCTGGGTTCAGTGGGCTGTAAATGGCACAGCAAAACCCACCTGAGTTGGTGTGGTTTGGCCAAACCCTTCTGGTGATCATTTCAGCAAAGGAGCCAAGGGTTCGTTCATCTGTGCACCTTCCCTCTCTCTCCTGCCTGACGGGAGGTCCCTTCAGAAGGAAGACTTAGTAGGGGAAGACTTACGCTACAAAGACAATACTGACTTCAGAATATTTCAGGTCTGGGGCTTGTCATCTTTCATATTTATCCTGCTTTTGGTGTGCTGTGGCAGTTCCACTGGTTCCATTCCCAAGTCACATTCTTTTGTGTTTTTGTCTATATGTGTTGATCTCTGTGTCTTGGCAGACATGCCCTGTTCTGTGCTTCTGCCTAGGCTCAGCTGAATGCCTTTACCCAGTGTGGAATTGATGATTTTTTTTCCTTCCATTTTTCAGCCTTTTAGGCCTAGACCTGTTATCGGTCTTTACTGGGTTATTCCAACTCTCCTTACCTCTAGGAATCTGGGAGCAAACCTAGCTCTAGCCTTACTCTGAGTGGGAGAGGCCTAGGCGAATAGTGAAGCTGCAATGGCTTAAAATGACAGAGGCTGAAAGTACTGAGGAAGGAGGAAAATGTAAGTTTCTCTAGTTAACAGATAAAACTGTGCTGTCCTTGCCCCTTTCTCCCCATTCTACCAGACACAAATGAAAAATAAAATAGAAAAAAAAATCAAAGTGTGAGAGCCAGCATTCAAAGGAAGCCATACTAAACCAACTGGTTAGATTCATGCTTGGGAGATTAGCACTTTCAAATCAGTTGATACAGGTTGATTCTTATGAGCAAGGCATCCACACAGGCTAGCAAAAAATAAAGATTAGGAATTAAACAAGTATTTGGGTCACATCTCTACTAATGTTGCTGTAAATAGCAGCTGGCTAGAAACACTGAAAATGTAACCAAGTAATTGATATAGTAGTAGTGATGAAATTGATTTAGCCTTTTTTTAAGTCTAAAGTCCTTTTTAGGTGTACATTTCTAGGATGAAAATCAACAGCCCTGTAATTCCATGTCTTCTTTTTTTATTGATGAGGGATACAGCTTAAGCAGTAGTGGAGAAAAACTGAATGGAAATTTGCCTTCAGCTGACAATCAGGAGTTTGGTATGCAGTAGTTCCTACCCTTTACTAAGCATAACAACCAAGACCAAGGCCTTTGAAAATATTCAGGCAGGAAATGTGTCATAGCACTCCTTTCCAAGAACACTAAGTAACCTCTATGTTATGATAACATATTTCTAATGCCAGTAATTTTCAACAAGAAGGATGAACGAAGAAGTGCCTTTGGTATTGTAATTTCTTGAAATATGTTGCTCTTGAGAGATTCATCTAGAACAGGAGGGATCCCACTTCAATCCCTGCATACAAGCCACAACACCTGCCTCGTGTGCCAGTGTCTCAAAAGAATGGTTTGACACAGTTACTTGTCTTTGGATCCTATTACCTATCCTAAGAGTGGCCTCTCTGTTTGGCTAGCTTCTTTCCAACTTCCCTTCTTCCCCACTTAGGAAAAACAACGATAGCTTCCATAGCCCTTCAGTCAGTGCTACTTTTCTTTCATTTTTCCTTGTTCAGCCTCTGCCAAGTCCCCACTTGCACAACACCTCCATAAATACTGCTTTGTGATTGTACTATTTTGTGTGATTTTCTGCACTCTTCGTTTCACAGGCTAACACTACTGAGGATTAACAATCAAAAGAGTTTCATTACGAGCCCTCGGCCCAACTGTATACAGTCACGACACAAAGAAACGTATAACCCTGTATGTCTAAGCAATTTGGTTTACCCACTTCCTTCTCCTTTTATTTAACGTCTGAGCTTGAATTGAGAAGAAACAAACTCGAACACTGTTAGTAAGAAAATGATGATTCCCTTTAGTAAAAATTATCATCTGTGATGTGCAGGGAAATCAATAAGCTAAACATTTGTAATTTAAAAAGAAGGACATTAAGAGACTCATTCCATAACACACTTCTTAAAAGAAAAAGGCTTTTGGTTGTTTTCTCCCCCTAAACATCAGTAGAATATTAGTTCGCTAGTCTCAAAGAAGTGCTAAGAAATGTTCATCAGTTGCTCTGTTATTGACTAAGATAAAAGATTATGCTTTTGGCACTTTGTATTAATGGCATGATGATCTTCTGCAGCAGCTTCTGCCAACCCTTTTTAAAGGACAGTATGAGCATCATTTTCCTAGATGAGGTATTGAGTCCCCAGAATGTCCAGCAAGGCCTCCTTGGTGTGTAGATCTATTTTCACTCGGCAGCTAGAAGTATTTCAGCAAGTGAAAGGTGCAAAAGAGAAATACAGTAGGTATAGATAGCATAGCTTTAAAGGCAGATGCTGTAGAGTACTGACTGAGGGCCAGAAGGTTACAGATGGTGATATTTAATGCTCATCACTAGTTCACAACTGATGTACCTTTGCTTTCCTGCCCTGATAATATTTCACTCGGTCAAGGTTTGATGAAAACAAACAATAAAATCCCTAGTGACATCATATATTTTTTCTTCCTCAGGAACAGCACGCAGAAAAAGTGTCAACTTCACATATAGATGCTGCATTAATAATCCTGTTTCCATGAAGTACATAAAAAGGATTTATTGTTTGGGTTTCAGATGTAGCATAAGCTCTTTTAGAGACAGAGGGACAGATTCCCAGTTCACCTGTGCAAGAGCAGATGGAATAAAAAACTGGTACTTCTGACAAGACCACGGAAATGCAATCCTCCAGTCTGCCTAGCAGCTTGAACCAGTTTCATTTCATACAAAGCCACATAGGCATAGAAAATGGCTAGTGGGGGCAATGGATCTGCTATCTTGATTATCTTTCTGTTTGTTCTTCTCTACAACCCCACAACCAGCAGGCAATCTGCTTTGGAGCAAACACCACTTCAGGCTGGATTGTCTTTGGGTCACTTCCATTTCATGCTTTAGTACATCTTAGTAGAAGCAACTTGCTTGGATGTCCTGGGAATCTGCAGAGGGGAAAGAGAGGTCCTGCAAGATGTTTAAAAATATTTAAATGTTTTAGATGTTTAAAATTCCAATCTTTTCCATGCTATTCTTTGACAAATGTTTTGTCCAGTCATATTAATCTATTGCCTTGAAAATCAGTTCATATTAAAGAAAATGCCCGATCTCAACTGATAGATGTTTCACTTGTCAACCTTTCCCCCTTCTCCCTACCTTAAATATCTGTTCTAATGCTTTACTGAGGTCAGCATAGTGGAGCAGTAGTTGTCTGCATCTATTTTTTCCCGATCCACAAGTGTGTGGATCTTTCTATTCCCAGTCTTATAATACTATCCTAATTGACAAATTTATTAAAAAACCTTACTACTGGGCTTGTGGTTTCATCTGTCAGCTCTGTTACAATTCTGGCATGAATATTACCTGGTTCCCTTTATTGAGAGCATTAAGATCTTGGAGGTTTGCTTCTTCCTCAATGCATAACTTCAGTCTTCAGATCCTCAATTGCATTAGCTATCATGCTTTTGCCCACATGCTCAACATCACTGTCACTACTAAAAATGAAGGAGGGTCTTAGTCTGTGGGCTATAGATAGAGTATTTTTCATCTCTTTGCCATACTCTTTTCTTCCTGTGTAATTATCTGTTTTCTTCTTTCATTAATATCTGTGATACAAAAAGGATGAGTCTCCCAACAAAATTTATTAGTGACAGTGCTGGGAAGTGCCTTCAATATAGAAAAGTGCCAGAATACTGCTCAGGGGCCATTGGTTTCCCTTGAGAATAGGAACAACATGAATTAGATGAAATTCAGTAATACAAAGTGAAAGGAAATTTACTTGGATTTGCCAATAATGAGACCTACTGCTTCTAGTTGGCAACTCATCAGGCTTCTGGTAAGAATAATGGGAAGAGGATTTGGACATTTTAAATGTAAGAGAAATACACACCATCTTCTAGTCCCATCTGCTGTCCTGTGCTTTTGAAAAGTAGGTTTACTTAGCAAGGAACATCTTGGATGATAACAAGGAATTAATGTATTTTTTTCCCATGATGTGATAAAAGCATATATCTGTTAGTTAGTTTATTAATGGTTTGATGGTGTCTTTGCAATAGAGGATTTTTGCTGTTCCAAACATTTGAAAGGCAGACAGAAAGAAAAGGCTATTGTCTAAGTTTTTGTTTTCTGTAAATGTTATCCATGAAGGTGCATGTATTTGTTTGAAAATAATTGCAAATGTCACCACTCTGCTTTCAGCTTATGTGTTGCCTAGCTTTCAGGGATAAGGGCACTTAAGTTGCTAGTAAACTCCAGCCTAGAAATACTCTGGCCTTTTCAGGTCCTAAAACATATTTCATAAGCAGCATTTCCTTTCTAGCCTGCAGCAACAAGACTTGACATTTATATATTGCCCCACACATATATCACATAATGTTGTCAGATTCTGATGTAATTGATTTCTGAGATAAAAAGAAATGTATGTGGGAGAATCCACAGAATAAAACAAAATTTGGATTTTATTCCAAAGTTCAACTAAGAAAAGGAAAAAATAGATCTTTCCTGAGGACAGCCATTCCTTCAGGAAAAACAAGCAACAAGCATATGAAAAGAGACTGCACAAGAACAGGTGAGAAGCAAGGGCATTCCAAATTTATTCTACACCTGGACACTGTATCAGATGCACGTATCAGAGAGAATGCAGGAAAACAGAGAACAAACGATTCTTCAAAGAAGTTAGAGCTGATAAATAGCATTCTCAAGGTTTACAGTAAGTCTTCTGCCTTTAGGAAGGACTGGATCACACTGATTTTTTGGACTAACCTTTTACTCAAGTATTGCTCAAGTATTAAGCTTACTGATATCGTCCCATTCCACACCTGTCTAAATGCCTCACAACTGGGTGTATTCCTGGTGTTGTTTAAAAAAAGACTCAAAAATTTACAATGGATGTAAGGTGGTTACTTATAAGTGTTACTAAAATATTTGACAATTAAAGCATTCAGTGGTTAACTTGTTAGTATAGTCAAACGCTTCCAACAAACATATTTATAATATGGTTTGAAACCATCTGAGCATCTCTGAGCTGTATATATATATACATATATATATAGCTCAGTATGAGCTATATTAATTCAAAAACATTTTTGTGAGAAGTCAGTAAAATGGGAAAGAGCAACAGCAGCATTGAAATAGCAGTGTAACACACAAGAAGTCAAACAGGAGGGCAGTCATTTGAACATCATGTCCTTAACAGTAGGAATATTTCAGATCTCATTGCAACTATTATGAAAAGAAGAGACTTTTGTTAATGTCCTGAAGCCTTTATATATTAGCCTGCAACTCTTGCTTTTTACCACTGTGCATCTGGGTAAAAGACTACCAGAATGAATATCATTTTGGATTTGCTTGATGATGAAAAGACATCAAATTAATCAGACTGATAGGAAAAAGGCTTCTATTGATTTATCTATTTTTACTGGAATGCAATATGATTCTAGGAAATTTATATTTCTGAGGAGGGCAAATCATTAGATTCCACAACTCCAGCGAGACCATTAGTGATGCTAGGGTAATTTGTAACTAGGCAGTGGTACACTATATCTCCTATTTGAAGAGTTTAGGAGGTCTATCTAATCTTCCTTACTGCATATATTAAGAGCTCCTCTTTTTGTTTCATATCACAGCAACCAATCACAAAGGGCAATAGACACTGAGTGAACCCCTAGCTAGTTAGTTTTTCACTGCAGAGCCAAACTTCAGCAAGAGGAAATAAATAAGAATACTTCAAGACCTAAAGAAACCTGTTGTTCTTGTGTTAATAAAAGAAAATTGAACAGAGGAAGGAATAATACAGAGAAGATTAAATGACTCCTTATCTCATAGCACAGTGACATTTCCTTATGCTTCTTAGAATTCGTGGCCAGCTGTAGGAGTTGTGTTAGTAAACTTACATATTAAAATTTAAACTACTTGCTGAACTTTAAAATATTTTCCCTAATGCCCGTTAGATTGAAAAGAAATCATCATTTCTCTATTTGAGTGGCTTCCTTCTGTCAACGCTAGTCTGTGAGTCACCAGTAGCTGATGCATCACGTTACCTTTATTTAGAGTGGCTAGAAATGCCGAGTGATACATATTATGAGCGAAGTAATAATTAATGACAAGGTGTACAGTATATAAAATGTCATATAGTTTGCAGAGATTAATGCATGAGCCAAGTGCAAACATATTAGCTTAACCAACTATCTGGAAAGCAAGCTTAATGAAAGAGAGAAATGAATACAACATAGGAAAAAAAAGACATTGTGGTGACAGAACATCGTACATAGAATATGTATTGGATACATTATCATATATTACCTGTCTGAATTAATAGCTCATCTCTGAGCTCACATACATGGATACTCATCACTGGCAGGGATGGACATATTTATAATGGGCCAGTTATGTCTGATACCACTGATCCAAACGCTAGTGCTGGAAGTTGAGTTTAGCAAATGTTAGTCTTTAAAAAGCTTGTTCCAGGGCAACATGATGTCATACTTCTAGGTACAGCATTTCAAAGCATGTTTTTGGACCATTTTAAAGCAAATATCCATGTCCCACTCTGCTAAGTCCCGTTTCTGCAATACAGATCAGTAGAAAAGGTAAGACTAAACCTCAGTGTCTTCAAGTCTGAGCATTTCTAATAAACTGCTGCATGTTGCGATCTTTGGGAAAAAACTGCTTAAATTCTCAGGCACATATGTAAAGATATGACTGTACCTGTGGCCCATATTGAAGTCGGCTTCAAAAGACTCTAGGTTTCCTGGTTACTCTCTAAACCTGGAATATTTTCTGTGATACCACCAGAATTTACATTGTAAAGCTCTTGACCTTCAAGTCAGGTGTTTTTCCTGGAGTCTTTTGGGTTGACACTACTTACAGATTGGCACAGTATAATTTGAACCTTTATAGATACTAGTAAGCTTAGGCTTGATGGAGGCTATGAGAATCTTAAAAAACTACCATCAGAAATGTGTGACCTGCCATCTTGCTCTTTCTTCCTACAGTGGCAGACTCTGTTTGTCCTCCAATACTTTTGGCATCAAGTGTTGCAGCTAACTAAGCTACAGGAGAAGGCAGTCTATACTTCAGCATCTTTTCACAGTTGCAGACCCAGGACTCCCAGACTTTTATGTCAAAGTAGGAGAGACATGAAAGAAAGTGAGTTCAAAGAAATAAGTTTAGGGAGAAACATTCATTTTGGTTTGTAGTGGATTGACACACGGACTCTGATGTGCTGGATCAGAATCAACTTTATTCAAGCAAGCAAGCCCTTTATATATGCTCTAGCCCGGGTCGGTAATTTTTCACAGTGATCTATGGTACTTTCCACTCCACTTGCAAAATGCCACGTTGCACCTTCCTAACGGTCATGTTCCCATCATCACACTTCCTCACTCCATGCCATTACTTCCTTATTCACATACTGCTATTTATTCCGCCCATGGCTTTCGGCTCCTTAACCCTATCTTGTCAATCCCTTGCTGTCTGTCCCTACATTGCTTGATGTCCTTCTTCTCTCCTAGAGACTGTGGCTGTCTCCAAACGCACACTGCAGACCCCTCCTGGCATGGTTTCTGAAGCTCATTACAAATTGCCATAGGTGATAAAGATGACTAGCTGTGTATTTACTCCTGCATTGTGGGCTACAGTGTGAAATTTAGGAGCCCCTCAATATACAGAAAGTCCAACCAGATGATTGAATGGACCTTTCTAGCACCATGAATCTGTCTATAGATATATAACCATTAGGATTCTGTTTTCTGTAGACGGCACCATTAAATTTATGGGACTTGGCAGTCTGCAGAGGTAGCTGCCATTCTGTGAGACAGAACAGATGCTGCCTGCTACACTGAAACACACAATACCTTGTTCAGATAGTCTTTGTGGTTCACATTAATGTAAAATAGATCAAATATGTTTAAAGTATAGATTAACTTTAGGGTCAAGGACAAATATAGCATAAACCTGTTTAACTGACTTCTCTCCATTTGGAATTTAGATCAGAAATCATAAAATTATAACCAGAGGATGTCCATCAGAAATCAAGATTTCCTCCCATGGTATTCTGTCTTTGCTCATCGTTTCATTTCCACAGTCACTCCTCAGAGTGAAGTCTTACACTTAGCCATTCAGATACAATCTCTCTTGATAGAAAATGTTCTCAAAGATCCCTCCTGGAAAAGACTACTACAAATGTACTGTGATACTATTAAGGCACTGTGGATTTGAATATGCATAGACAAATACTGAATCTTCACACAGTGATTGTCCATATGTTTCAGGAAAATGTGGGTTTAAATTTTTGTATGTGTGATACAAAAAAAGACACTAAAAAATTAAAATATTTCCTGTTTTAATTCCTAATTTTTACTAACAGTAAACAGAATTGCTGACAGTAGGAACTATTTTCCCATATAAGTAGCAAAAGAGTGGGTGCTACATAGGAAATACCAGAGTATATTATAAAATGGAAGTTGTATGTTTTTTAGCAAAACATTCTTTGGGAAACATTAATTACAATTATTTATTTCTCAGTCACTACAAATATGTGTGGTCTACATTTTAACCAGCTTTTTCACAATTTCCTTAAATAGTTTCTTAGTTAATATGGTAACATAAGAAAGATGTTCAAGTTCCTTTAATTATTTTATTCTTGTAAACCACATGTATACAGCATGCATTTGAATTTGCAGCCAGCCAGGGAAGAGCTTTCTTTTTGCTTGTAGACATGACTTAAAGACGGTGAACATTACCATAAGAAAAAAAGTAGAAAAAGCCATGTCTTCTGCTCTGTCTTTGCTTCAGGGGATTATCTGATACCAGCACGGAACAAGAGTAGCTACTGGACTGGCTTGCATAGGAATGAATAGGAATAAAAGTAACCTTTGCAAGGGTCAGACAGTGGGATGAAAGTTTCTAATCAGCCAATTTCTGGGATGGAGATTTGGGGAAGTCTATTCAGTGAAATACCAACTTTTGTCCTCACAAATGAGTTAAGGAAGAAGAGGTATCCCGCACTTACAACTGTCATTAAGCTAATGTATCTCAAATGCTTTTGTGTATATTAGAGCAAAAAGAAAGGTCGTATTCCTCTTAAATATGTGCTGAAGGCTATCTTCTGGCTGACTGTTATAAAATGCATTAATTGGCTTCCTCTTAACAATGTGTTCTCTCCTGCCTTTTGTTGTGTATACTGGCTATTTTCATTTGTAAGACTCATACGTGATTGTATCTAATCATAATTTTCAAGTGTTATTCACTCCATGAGGGAGAAACTGTACTGACAATAGTGCTCAGCATTGTTTGCTTCCAGTAATCTAGAGAGATTTGTTGGTTCATTTCTTTTTCCCATAGTAGTCTCATGATATCCATACTGCCTGATAGTTCTCTAAAGAAAAGTATTTAAAAGTACCTATTTTTTATTACTTTAACTAGAGCCTGTTTATCTCATTATTTCTTTTTGTGCCTTTCTCCTTGGACTAACTCTTAAACTGGCTTTTAACTCTTTTTGGTTTTTATGATTCCATAAATAATTTTGTTTATGTGTAGAATATATAAGTCCATTCAGGGAACTTATTCCTGACTCACACACAGGTAAATATGGGAGAAGTATCTAAAGATAATTAAGCCTTATATATTTACAGGATGAAAATTCCTAAGATATCTTTTATTAATATATTTCTATTGATGTTCTATCCTTTGTTCTATTTTGTAAAACAAACTTGGTATACTGAATTCTGCCACTTTTAATAATACTGATTATGCTTTCTACGATTATGATTTCTGCTTTTGTTGAGGTTTGCCCTGAAGACTCTCTCAAAACAAGATTTACTATCCATACAGAGAATATCCCCGAAAGCACCACCCAAGGGTGATGTCTGGTTCATCAAAGACCCACTTTCTGTGCATGGGCACTTCTAACAATGTAGCTGCAGCCACATATGCCCATTCAGGCAGTTGATGTGACCTGTCCACTGTCCGAATGTGAAGTGAATCAGTAAGTATCCTCACGGCTTCTCCTGAAACTACTCTAAAATAGTCCCCTTATTTAAGGGGTCATGTAAAGACAAACACCATAAAGTTAGGCTGTAGCCAGGGTGGATGGAGAAGAGTTATCCTGAGGAGCACCTCTGAATGAGGGGAAGACTCAAAATGAGGAATGGGGACTCATTCTCCAGCACGATGCTTCCAGTGTCTTGGTCCAGGTCACTGTGGTGGAACCACTTGGTCCTCCCAAGGAGGGAAAAGCCTCCCGAGACTACTCGGACAGGGGTTGCCAAAGGGACTCAACCCTATTCTGTTTGCATTGCTTGAGTTTTTCTGAAGTGACTTAAAAATACCCAAAGGCCTTATATTCAGCCTCAGTGGATGGATTGTCTCCTCTGCTCTACCTGGGCACACTATGCCAGATGATCTCCATGTACAGGGAAATATAAAAAGCCCAAAATATGTAAGAGATCAATATATCCATTCATCAAATAAGAAACAGCTCAGCAGGTGCAATTTAAAGACCACTGAGGTATTTCTACTGAATAAATTTTGGATCAGTCTCTGGGTTCAGTTATACAGATATATGTTTTTTCTGTCTATTTCCTTCTTATCTTTCATGAAATTATATGTCATTCATCAAACAGATGCCAGCAATGACCAAAAATGCCAGTTTATTTTATCTTCTACTCACTAAACATCCTATGATTTCTCCTAATTTAATTGACTGATAAATGATATAGCTTTATTAATTTTGCTAATTTTCCAATGTGTAACCTTTTGATCTCATTATATTTAACCATGTCCTTTATAAATTTGAATCAGCATGCACAACAGCATCATTACACACTAGGCCTGCGTAGTATTCCATAATCTGTGGCTCATTTGAATTTTCAGATGTAATTATCCACCAGTTCTTTCTGTTTCTTGAGAAATGATAGTGAAAAATACTCAAATAAAACCTTATTCCCTGAACTTTTATTTCAATTATCTCTATTTTGTCTGCTGAGAAAAGAGCAAACCACTTCAGGTAAATATTTTATTACCTGATGAATTCCCTTCAATTTCCTTAATGTTAATCTTTGAGAGATGACTATGTACCTCAGTTCCTTTTGCTTCTGTTCAAATATATGCAGACTACCAATAGTGTCTATATTCCTTCCACTTAGCTTCACAATTTTTGTTTCATGTCATTTATCTTATAGCGAGAAATTGAGCCATATTCCTTTATTATTTGGAATAGTTCTGGGATTGATTTTGAAGGGATTGAAATATACTATAAAGCATCATCCACATAAAAAGTAATTTTTATGAAAGACATTCCCTTTTTCTATCCCCCTTGTTTTTTATCCCTCTCTCTTATACTGTCTGTCAATGGTTCTGCTGACATGGCAGAAAGGAAACAAGCCTGCCAGTATATACCCCATTGTGAACAGGGTATGGAATAAATAACTTGTCTGCAGGTAAACTCTCCCTGCTTCTTATTTCATTGTCTTTTCTTCCTTCTTTGCAAATGAAAAATTGGAGGAATGTGTAGGGGATGCTGGGAGTCATGTTTCTGAAAGACAGTGCTGATAACAGAGGGGATGATGTGCATGAGGCACAATGGGTATTGGAATGGGGGGCTAGCCTCTAATCTTTCCTACAGTCTCCTAATCGTAAAAATAAAGTCTGGGACACAGAGGAGAAATCTTAATCTCAGAAGTTCCCCTGGAAAGTACATTTCTGTGGTTATTCTACACAAGTGGGTGGTGAAATACGTTAAATCACAACTCTTTTGCCATGGGATTCTATTCTGTTTTTCAGGTGAAGCCAGGTCTGCAACTAGCAAAAAATCTGCGTTCTTTTTAGGATTCAGAAAATCAAATATGCAGGGTCTGCTCTTTTCAAAAAGTGTGCAAAATGTGCAGAAACTCTGGGATTATGGGTAGGCTGGGAAACAGATTTCAGAATCTAATGTACATCTTTATTGTTATATTTCTCTCTCCTCTCCCTCCTAAATTGTACAGAACAGAATGCTACAAAAACCACTGCAAAATCTTTCTGGCTCAAAGAATAATCAGGTAGTTATGAATACAGACCAGACTGTGGTCCAAATAGGTGTCAGGACAGCTGGTTTCTCATGTGTTTTATAGTATATTGCAGTACAGTGTTCTTTCCTGTAAGAGTGCAAAAGAATTGCCTCTGTGATAGCTCTTGAACGCTGTGTTTTTCCTCAGTGTATCACAATTATTGAAAAACTTCTGGCTAAATAATGATGTTCAAGACCTTCAGATTTTTCACTCCATATCTCCTGTGTGATAGTTTAATTGACATAGTAGACTGCTGTATAAATCATGAAGGGAAATGGAAACTACTAAAATTATGTTTTCATGAAGTTACTGCTTAGATCAGAGACTTTTTTCTCTTTCTTTGCCACTTCTCTATGGAGAAACCCACTGTAAATTACAATGATGCCAGATTACCATTTCCCTGACCCTCCAAAACTGACTGACTGTTGGAAATGACCAGCAAATATCTTCAAAGAACCCTTTACATTGTGTCTTACCTATCCCTTACCCTGGCTATAAGGAAGCCAGAGACTGCATATGTAAAACACTAGATAAGCGTGCATGGTTATGTCCCTCTCTGTGGCTGGCTAACCCACGGTATGTAAGAATTCCTTACCCTGTTTATTAGATATATTCCTTTAGATGACATAGTAGAGGCCTATGATGAAGGCTGCATGTGTGTCACCCACAGACTACTCAGAGTAAATGTTATTTCAAAGTGCAAAGCATGAAGTTGGAGTTTACTACATGCGTTTGATGAAGAATGTCTGAAACTATCCTTCCCTTTACAGCCAAACCATCAATCACTCAAGCCCCCTACCCCTCCTTTTAGAAAACAGTCTTATACATTATTCACCATGAATACAAGGTGGCATTTTACTATTCAGAAATGGTTTGTTTATCAAATTATTCAGTAGATGTAACAGACTTCTAGCAAAGATACAGGTACTTAGAAATGTATTCTGTGTAGTCCAGATTTGTCACTGTACTTTGTGGAATATATTATAATAAAAAAAAGTGCCTGTCAGCTATGTTTTCAGTCATTATCTTATAGCAAGCTCTAACATTGAAGGAAGGTCACACTCACAAAAGAAAATAGTTTTTGGTTGCTGTAGTTATGGTCACATAACTGATAATCTGGACAACTGAAATTCAGTCCTATTCATTACTGGGAAATAGTGACATTTGGTATGGTCTGATGAAAGGCATGATGGCACAAGGACAGATGGGTACAAAGATTACAGCAAAGCTGGTGGATGGGTAGAGCAGATGGAGGGCTGCAGTAAAAAGCATGACTGGAAAACGGTACTGCTGGGTAGGGTAAAATGTGGAAACAGAAGAGGTTATGAAAACCAAACACAAGAAGTTTTGTGTTGTCCAGTTTTGGTCATCCAGTTTTCAGTTGATGTATTATAATTCACACTACTGCTCATCTCACTGTCCAGCCAGTATCATTGGATGCTCCAGAAAAAGTATGTGAAAATAAGTGTTGATTGGATAGTCGCTCCTGTTCACATGCAGTCCACTGACAAGACTGGGACTGACTCACCATTTCCACTGACTTTTCTCCAAAAAGTTAAGCTACCAGACAATGTATGAATGTCCCACCCTAGCAGACTGCAATATAGGTGTGAGATAGACGAGCGAGACAATGGTGGGGGCTGAGCTGGGTGACCATTGCGTTGCCCTGGAAGTGACACTGCAGCCAAATGGAGCGAGAAGCAGGAAGGTGGGCAGCGACATCCCTCTGCCCTGACGTAAGAACAAAACTGGCTGAGAAGGATGGCAGGTCTTTGTACTAGCACCATCTTTGTACTGTGATGTGTGTCAAGGTATAGCCAAATATGCAAAAACCTTCTTAATCAACAAAGGTCTATTTTATAAAGGAATCCAAGCCCTCCTTCTGTGAAGAGGGCTTTTCTCTTTCTGGTAGGGAAAACAGTTTATTTTGTATTTAATTTTTAATATTAAAATTCAAGGAAAGTGTAGCTGTAGTGAAGGCATTTAGGAAGGAAGGAAGAAGGAATATTTTGGAGGGAAGATCCTTAGTGTGCTGTTCAGAGAGCAGGTAACATGCTTTCTAATCTATTGTCACAGACTTATCTTCATAGATGGTTCATTTTTGTCTTACCCAGCACAGCACTATTCCTTCTGAAAGTTACTGCCTGAATGTATACAAGTGGTAAAGACAGGCTATGCTTCAGATGATATAGTCTCTGCTTGTTCTGAGGAACAGTCATAAGGTGGTAGTTAGGCCTGGTTTGCAGGTAATGAGAGGAGAGGAGCAGATGGGCTTGTTGAAGTGGACAAGACTAGTTGTGTTTTCCACTGCTGAATCACAGAAACACACATAGCAATTGTCTTTTCATCTCTTATAGATGTCAGGAACACACTGACCGCTTATCTCTGTGCATGTACTGTCTAATGAGATGATGAGAAAATACAGGATAAATACCCGAATTTATTATTTTGAAAGCCAGGCGAAACCTCTTTGCTCTCTTCCTGTATAATTTGTAGCAAGAGAAGCTCATGAGAACTTGAGCGTGATGAAAAGCACATTGGTCCCAAAGGGCTCCCCTTCAGCATGGCAATGTTGGAACTTACAACACTGTCTGGCCAGATACATTTGTAGAAATCAATGCTAAGGCCTGTTTTTCTGAAATAAAGTAAGGACCTCTCAAGATGTAACTTGTTTGAGTGAGGTTTTGTGTTTCCTGGCTGGTGGGATTCATGGCAAAAGAAACTGAGGATGGACTCATCCTTGCAACCAGGGGAATGGCCTGAGAAATGTGCAATTGGTTGTGACTGTGTTTAATGACCTGGAAGGCTGTACATCGGGCATTCTTCTACTGTGTTTGTCTCCAGGTGAGGAGGCATCCAGATCTAAGAATCATTGCAACATGAAACACACCTAGGTGGTTTTCTGTGTAGTTTGCCTTTGCCTAACATGGCAGTCTGAGAGGTCAAGCTGGATGGTCTGAATTGACCTGCAGAGGCTATTTAGACATCCAGCTTCTGGGTGCCATTGTATAATTCTTTTCCCCCCTTACACCATAGCCTACACCCCTAAATGTGCTCAAGAACTGACTGAATACTAAGGGCAAAGAAGCTGAGGTAACAGAGACAAGGGGTGTACCTGGGCCTGAAGTTTGCAATCAAAAATTTGTAACTGATTCAAAGCAGCTATAGAAACCAATTTAGGAACTGAACAGTTTTTTACCAGACTAGAGAAAGGAAAGTCTGTTTCCATACAGTTGAGGAGGAGATGGGAACAATTTTTAATTATAGGTGTATTTATTCCACCTGCTTGATAATATAGTTAAATGGAGTTAATTTATCAGGGTTCCTTAGGAAAAGCTAACAAAAAATTTAACTGTGGTAAGGGATTAAAGACATCTTCTGGGTAAGCAACATCAAGAAAACAAAAGAGAAGTATTTGCTAATTATTAATTGGCAGGGCAAAGCTCAAATAAGCCCCTTGAACAAACTAACAAAGTATGTCACTTCTCTCTGGCAGCTCAATGTTGCTGTAAATACACTATTCCTGGTAGTGATTTGCTCATTTAAGTGAGCTCTAGCGTGTCTCCACCTTGTACTTGTGTTTGTAATGTGGATCCATAGTCTAACTGGGAAGTTTAACCACAGATATAGTAGAAACCTATCACTTGCAGATTAAGTTAGAAATATTAAAGGAGGCATAACACCAGTTTGCACCATAGACGCCACAGTGTAATGAAGATGGCATGAGTTATGGCTTGGTACTGAGGCAACAGTGGAGTAAGCACCAAAGTTGCACTTCTGCGGAGCTGCAGGTAGGGCTGATCTCTTGAAGTGAATGTGTACGAAAGGTGAAATTCTGGGTGCAGCTTGCCAAGTTTTATTACTTTAGGGTAAGGGGACTGCAGTAAAACCATGCTAGACTTCTCTATCAAGCATGATCCTTCCACGGCTAGGCTTCATAGCCTTTAAAACTGGTTTGAGCATTAGACAAATACCAGATGCTTGGTCTTTTATTCAGTATCCATTTATCCTGACATTTGGAGAGTCAAGTGAATTGTGTAGGTCAGCTAGAACTTTGTATGGAGATGCACATACAAGGCCATTAATACCCTTTCAGTAGCTGCACATCCGTATGCCCTGCTGCATTAATGTTTTCAATTCATTCAAAGGCTCTCAAGGGCACATGTTGAAACATAAGAACTCAACAGGCAGTGAAGCAGTGAATCTGAAAAGATGAGATGCAGTGAACATTAGACAGTAAATGTGCTTCATTTCTAGTTTCCTGGGTAATCACAGCTTGGAACGGAGCTGCTGAAATATTTTAAACTGTTCTGTAGACTGAAAGCAGAACTTGTGAAGCACAGACAATCACATCCAAAGAGGTCTCCGAGATCTGTCATTTTTAACAGCAAAGCAGAGAAGGTATTTTTACAGAGTGAACCCCTTATGCCACCTTAAAAAAAAGGATACAATGGATTTCTGCATAAGGAGGTGTCTGTAAAATGATAAATTCACCACTGGTTTATTACTGTTTGTAAATCATGCAAAATGAGCTACTGAACATGGGACTATTTCTATTACTCAACCTTGCAAAAAAACAAGAGCGTGTGAGCAACACATTGAGACTGTGCACAGAACCAGCAGAATGCATTCATCCAATACACTCATTTCAGAAGGCCATGCATTTTTATCACCAAGTTAATGCATTAGCTCTCCATAATGCAAATGGAACTGAACGTGTCAGGGAACACAACAGTATTTTAACATACAGTTAGCAGAACCCTATTAATAATAGGCTCATATCCCAAGGCAGATTTACTCCGTTTAATTTTTTCTGTTGCAAAGGAGAGGTTAAATCTAGATACATTATTAAGCAGATAGATAGAGCAACTTTCTATACACTGCTTAGAAGAGCAACAGCAGTTCCTGGGAGATTTGTCAGACTGCAAAGGCAAACCACATGTTTTCAAACAGCTGCTGGACCAGACTTATTAGCTAAAGGTGGGCATATTTTTTTCTCTGTAAACAGTAAATCTGAATAGTGAGAGGAACTTCAGCCATCCCAATATCAATCTCAAATTTTATTTTTGCTGAATATTTCCTTTTTGCAATTTTCAAGCAGGTGAGGCGAGGGGAGAAGGGAGAGAGCAAGCAAAAGACAGCTGCTGCACTGCAAGAGTCCTGCAGTAGGAGATCACTCCCAGGGGTTCAGTTCCTTCTTGAATCTGCAGGGATTCAGATCTGTACCTTGAACCTCCTGGTGTGCCTCCACCACTAAGGGCAGCTAGATGGACAGAAGGAGTAGTCTGCACTCCCTGAATCAGGACCATTCAAAACTGTTTCACAGGAGGAGAAATAGACAGTTGAATGTCTATTCACTGAGATAACATCACTTACAAGGATGCTATGCCTGATTTGAAGCACTGAAGTTGAATCAAAATCAGCTCTTTTTTGTGCCATCACAATAAATTGAATTTATACTAACAGATACATAAAACGAACTTTGTGGCAGAAATCAGGGACTTCTATCCAGATCAATGTCCTGGAAGTCGGAAGCAGAAGTAGTAACGTGCTACTAACCTTTTAAAAGCTCAACATCTTGTTCACTGAGTATACTATGATTATTTGGATAATAAGCTCTATAATATACTGGTTTGGTGTGCAGTATTCTCCAGTGCATAGTACAGTAGTAGATAGTTCAAGCAATTTTAGGGAAGAGAGCTGTAACACTCTTTCAACTTATTTGTTCCCTAGATAACAGCAGTACAGTTTGCTGATCTTGATCTTTCCCATGGCAATGTTCACTTTCGTCTGTTTTTTGGAGCTGAGCTGCACTATAAGCTCTTAGAGGTCAAATTTGCTGCCTATAAGCAGAAATATTTTGTCTGAACCCACACAGTATTTCCTACTTTCACACTGACATCCAGGCACCAGTAGCACAGATAATCTTAAAAATACAATGTTAGTCTATTCTGTCCTCTTTTTATTTCTTTCAAGATTTTTAATTATTCCTTAGCAGACACATAAGAACTATTCTGTATTTCTGTATGTTTCCATGAAGCTGAAAGATGAATGTTACCTGTGGCTTCATAAAATTCATGCCAGGTTGTTGTTATGCTTTATTTGTCAAAGTTGCTTAGCTCGTGACATCCACAGTGCTCAGAATATATACACAGTCTTTTCTAGAAGTGCAAGAGCAGAGTTTGCCAAAATACAGAGTCTATTGTCTCTTCAGTGTGCATATCTAACTTCTGTTTGATGCTGAGGGAGATGGAGACACATATCAAAGGGGTGAACTGATGCCCTATAATTTTACAAGGCCTGAGGTAAAAGATAAAACAGTGTCAGAAGGGACTGTGTTGTAAATAAACAAACAGCATCATCCTTGACTTTCACTGTACACTGAACTGTGCACTTTAGCCTGTGAGAAAGAATATGAAAAAATCAATTTGCATTGAAGCTGCTACACTGTTTCATAAAACATATACTTGGGACAACTTTTGAAGTATGCATTGATATGCATAGCAAAAAACACCAACCACTAAAAAAAGGCAAATTTGAACTATATCTGTCTTTCATGACTCCTCACATAAGTAGACTTTATACCTTAAAATAAAAATATATGTTTTTTGACAGTACTAACAGTTCAATATTTATGCTGCTGAGGGCAAGGCCCTGAAAATACAGCAGGAGGTGTCAGGAATGAGTTCCCTAAGTTACCTCCAAGTTTGTGGCAGATTATGGGAAGTGTTGATCTGGTGACTTTGTGTGCCTCTATTTCTACACGGTTTGTTAGATCTTTAAAAGACATTTAGTGGGATGGCACCCTGCACTTCCTCTAGATCTGAAATGTTGGCTACTGAAAAACTATGACTTCCAAAATGCCTTGTCACTTTAGAAATGCAGGCTGTTTGGCCTTCCTACAAGAGACATAGCTCTTTCTTGTCATACTGTGTTACAAAGTTATGACTTCATTATCTCTCTTTCTATAAGCTAGTTTAATCAGACACAAAACGCAGGAGAACTTTTGCCTCATTTTATTACACTGCTGTTAGCAGGTAGTTTACAGCAGTGTCACTGGTCCTTATCTCTGCTCCATGTAGCCTGCATTATTCATGTGCTGAGTCTTGTTCATTAATGTAAGGCCCTTTGAAGTTTAGTGTGGCTTAGCTTCTTTGTGAGACTTTGAATAATCCAAAAAACAAAAAGTAATATGGAGTCTTTAAATTCCCTTCTTCCCTCTAAAATGAGGGGAAGCATAGGATACATGGAAGGCCCACCAAACTCTGATTGCTATAAAAGTGAAAATTTCATTCCTATAATTCTCAGGGACAAACTGCAAGGAGTAAATCCCAAGAGAGAATCCATTTAATGCTATGTATTTCAAAAGCCATAAAACTAAAGTGAGAGAGACACTCAGTGTATGTGAGGGAGGTGAATTTGGAGGAATGGAAAGAACTTGGTAGCAATAAATTAAATGACAGAAAAGTCCAATATTGACTGCTCTGCAGTAGGGCTATGCAGAAATTGTATCTTGAAGTCCTAAACCTGGAAACGAATGGCTTATAGGTAAAAATAAGACTGGATGGCAACTTATTGCATGTTTGTCAACACTGCACAGACAAAATTCATGCAAGATTTGCTTATTTTGTGCAGGGATTGCTGTTTTATAGGGAAAGGCAGGAGTTTGTGTAGAGACAGGCCGATAAAAGGGATCTTGCAGACTTTCTTGGTAAATAGTTTTCCATCATGCAGTAAGTCTACTCAGAGGATACCTCAGGCTTAGAGATGTGAGAAGTGACTTTTGTTGCCCTAAGACTGACGAGTCAGAGATGGATAAGGATCTTGGACAAAGAGCCCTAAGGACAGCCTGGGGTCTTTCTTCCCCCACTGGCTGCTGGAGAAGGCCTTGCTAGCAGGCTTTGAGGCAAAAAATGTAGCTTCCAGTACAGGTAGCACTATTAGCCCTAGCTGTGTCCCACACCAGCTCCATCGCCCCTCAGGAAAGGCAGCTGCCAGTTTGGCTTTCCAGGACTATGCTAAGCTAACAAAGCAGGTCAGGTCACTCCTATTCTGCCGCCTTTGCAGGGGAGCATTGCAGAGAGCTGACGTCTTTGCCTACATCCTCAGATTTAATTACACAATTACTAAGATAAAAAGAATCGATTTACAAGTAGGCAAAAAGAAGCAAAAAATATGGGAGTACAGTTTCTTTTCCTCTTTAAATTTTAAGAGCTAGCTTGGCCAGAAGGACCAGCCATTTGTAACACTGAAGAAATGACACCATAAGGTTGACAGCACTTATAAATGGAGAAGGGGGGAAGGAAAGAAATATACTGCTCCAGAGATGTTAAACTATTAACAAGAAAGACTTCTTTTGGTTATGCTAGTCAGAGAGTATATCTGCCAAATTCAGCACAAGAAATTCTGGTAATTAATCCACAGGGACACTTAGGCATCTCTAATCAGATTTGAGATACCTGTGTTCTTGGCACAGGTAATGTTTCATTGTTACTTAAGACTGGTATAAACTGGCATTTAACTGGAGATAGCACCTGCATGAACATGTGAATTTTTGCTTGTCAGTAAACTACCTTAGACTTTTTTGATAAAGAAGCAGAGAAGAAAATACAAGAAAGAACCGGGAGATGCTGAAACCTTAGATCCCACCTGCAAGAGCAGAGAGCTTTACAGACTGTATTTTACCCTCTTTCCACAAAAGCCCCATCCAGAAACAGTTGCTAAGCCCAAACTGTGATCGAATACCTCTCATGTCATCTCACTGCATAAGGCAAAGAAAAGCTGATTTGAACTCTGAGTGCTACAGTAATCATTACCCTGCAATCAGAGGTGTGCTTGCAGCACCGTGGCTATGTTAATGTGAGCGCTAATCTAGCTAGCCCAGACTTTACTGAAAACAAAAAGCATGGACTTCAGTGGGAGGGAGGACAGTGGGTAGGATTCACGGAGGTGAAGATGCTTTTGATACTGCTTCACTACTGCTGTTATCCACATTAGACAGCCGTGAGTTTGCCTGCTGTCCTCCTGTGACTACACATTTTGCTGCAGGGGAGATACTCCCCTAGGCACACAGAAGTCTCCAGCAGACCCAGGAATTTAATCTGCTTTCCTGAGGCATAACTCAGTCTCTTAAAAGTAGTTAAGCTGTTTTCATCCTTTTCAGAGAGGATGCAAGGACAACAGCTGGGACTCATTGCACCTCACCTTTAGGTGCCTTATGTTAGGAATATCGTTGTTACGGGCATCTCGTATAGTCAGTGGAAAAAGGGAAATTCTGTCCATCTGACACCACTGGAGCTGCCTTACTTCTTTTTGTTGGCTAAAGGGAAACTTAGGCATTTATGCTTCCAATTTAGGGACTCTATCAGGTGCCTGAAGTTAGAATGGGTGAAAATGTGTCTACTATAGCCAGATGGCTCTGAACAGGCGCTGTGATTTTTTCTCAATCTCAAAATAAGTTCTAGCTTAGTGACTCTGCTGTGTTGTTACTATATCTGTAAGTACCGGAAGATCAATACTCATTTAAATAAAAGTTTCAGTGTTCAGCAGCTGGCAGGGATTATCAGAAAGCAACCAAAACATGTTCATAACCCTTGGTGACTGGCAGGACTTTGAATGTGGACCACTACATCCACTGACCTCTTTGGAATGTTTTAGTTGTGCCAAATAAAATCTATACAGCAATCCTTACAGCTATTGGAGATGCCTTTAGGGAGCTTTAGTAAATGAGGCTTCCAAGTGGTGACTTTGTCCAGTCATGTCAAATAAATATTGAAACAAATCCTTCTTTTAGGCAACATTTCAGTATGATGGTTTAAATAATATCTTCACATGATTCACTATCAATAGCATATTCTGACAAAGGGGAACTGCGAAATTAAAAGGACATTGGCCTCAACCAAATCATTTCAATTTATATCAGCCAGAAAATTCTTTGTACTTTATAAGGCACTAAAAATAGACTGGAAAAAAGATTTCTCTCTATAAACTTAATACTTATAGTTGAAAATACACTACTGCTGTAAGGCATATGTAATATTGTCACTTGTTTGCTCTCAGAAATAATGTAGGGAGCTGAGGTTTTATTCCCCTCAAGAGCTAGGAGTGAGTGAATATTAAAAAAAAGTATATATGATATTCTTATCAATAAAATTCACTTAGGTCATATTAATTTGGATGGAATTCAGGATCCTTTCATAACCTATCCAGGACAATCTAGTAAACAAGTTTTTTAAAGCAAAAATATCACTAATATTATCATCACAAATACTGGTACAGTAATTACATCTAAAATGTCTGACATTTTAAAGAAAACAATTTATTATTCTCACATACAGAAGAACTATCACTAGTGATTACTGGAAATGGTAAAAATATTTCTCATAAAATTTAGATTTTCCAATCTAGGAAGCAGAAGCTACCATGTGAATCTGATGACTGACTACATGGTGTGAATTACATGTTAAAAATGATCACTGTGATGAAACAAGTTGGTCTCAACAAGTCATAAAAGACTGTTTATTGTTGATGATTGCCAATTCCTGTCTTCAGAGAAAAACATTCATCAAGCAGGAGAGCAAGATGAGGGGTTCAGATTAGGAAGTGAGTGAAAATCACAACCCTGATGAATTAGAAAAAATGAACCTCTGGATTTATGTGATAGGTTTTTAAAACTGTGGCAATGCAATCTTATAATACAAAGCTTCCTGTAGTCACAAAACGTGCTTTTCTTTCTTGAATGCAGATAGATTTTCCAGCAGAAGCTGCAGTAGTACCAAGTGATTTACATATAAATTAATCCATATTAGACCATATGAATCATTCACTCCTTCAGGGGAATGATCACCATCCAGTTGGTCTGTTAACCTAAGCCAACTGAATGCATAATGTTAACTGTGGTACACACGTCATCCACAATCAGCAGGTTTAAGTAATTAGGTAGACGCTACTGTTAACGTGTCTTGCGTTTCAGTTCTACTGGAGATGTGCCTAAGTAACAAAGTCCTGCGCTGCAGTTCAAATTTCCACGGTTATTCGGCAAGATCAAGAGTGATCTTTAAATCTGTGATTTCCTTCAGACCTGCAAACATGGTCTGACAAGTGGTAATGCCAGGGAAAGTCTGGACTTTGTTCATTGGCCTCAGTTACAGAACCTGGGTCAAGATAGCAAGGCTGAATGCCCTTGTCGCACAACATCAGTCAATCTTCACTGATGCCAGCATCTTCTTTAGCAAGGACATGCTCTAATTTCTGCTAAAGAAACTGCTCAATTACTGCCTTAGCACTAGGAGTTTAATTTTCCTGGCACACATTCCTTTCTCTGAAGTGGACGTGCTTAGGTTAAGGAATGAAGGTGTTTTGAGAAACAGAAATTGCTGAGTACCGGAGCTGTGAGCCCAACAATTCCCAAATTCTCCCAAATCCTCCTGGGAGTTCTATGCTGGTTTCTATCAAACAAGACAGTATTTCAGAATTTAAAAACAAACCAACCAACCAAACTGGTCCTGATCAATCTTTACTAATTTGCTGCAGTAGACACATCATGAAAAATGCATAGAATTAAGGTAGGAGCTTTTCTTCTTCCTTTTTTCTCCATCTCTGGAGTCAAGCTAAAATGGAATACAGTCGTTAAAAGGTTATCTAGTGTAACAATCTAGCCAGTAAAAGGCAGAAGCAGAAGGCTATATTCCTCTGTGAATTGTTTTATGAAGTATCTCATGGCTGACAATCAGTGAACTAAATCCTTCGACAAGGAGAGATTTACAAGGACTTGTCTACAGAGACAAAGTGTTTCTACAGACTTCAGGCAGCCCTGGGACCAGAGATTAGCAAAACTGCACATAAATACAGCTTACAGCTACAGAATGCCACAACTGGGAGCCTTCGATAGGAAACTATTTGTAAATATGCCTGTGGAAACAGGCTTTAAATACTGATCATGAAATGTATGGGTTTATAATAGCTTTACAGACCTTTGTACTGGACTTTGAAAAGGTGTTTTCTTTGATGAACTCAAACTATGTGATTTATGTCCCTAGAATTTTGCAATCAGGCATTATCTGGTTCCCAGATATTTCAAAGTCTCCCACTTGGAAAATCCCAAACCGCAATACTCCTATTTGGCCCATGATTGAAGTTATTCCCTACATAGCACTGTCTTCCTAAGGGGCTGGGGGGTTTTTTGGTTTTGTTTTGTTTTTAACTGAGTGATGAGCATTAGAAGATGGATCAGATAGATTTTAAATATCACAAGATGGTAAGTATTAACCACTTACACAATACTTAATTAAGCAGTTGTACTCAGCAGGTGGCCAGGTTCTGAATGGCGATTGCATGCCTGTGATGGTATTATGCTGGAAAAGACCACGTCCGATTACCTTTATTAACCACCTCAGAGGGGCAGTAATCAACAGCTGCAGAAATTTACTGCCTAAGAAGCACATTGTTATCAATGGAATGAATAAAAATTATCACAACACTGCACTTAATGGGCATGACTGCCACACATACAGCAATACTGGCAAATTATTTTGCATCCCATTTGTGTTCAGGTAGTATTACATCTGCTACATAATACTGGTTTTAAATAGGATTCAGCTGGATAAATAAGTGGAGTACGGATTGCTGATACCTGCATCGTGCTGGTAAATCTGTGACTAGCATTGTTCGAGAAACAAAACTTAAATATGGCCTTCAGACACTGCGTGTATGTTCACCCTGTGAAAACGTATTCTTATTGCTTGATTGTACTTTGACATTAACTGTCAAAACTACAGCCATGGTGAACTTGATGTGGCTACACATACCATTACAACAAAAAATTCAATCAAGAATCATCATGCCAGGGCAGCATAAACACAGGTTTGTGGTACTGCTGAAAGTACTAGATTTTGTTTCTGAGCAAGGGCAACTGTCAGACCTCAGCAACTAATGGTCACTTTAGTCATCACATCTTTTCTCATATGCTGGTGCTGTTAACCCCACGTGCTCAACATATCAACTTTCCACATAGCTAAATCCCCAGTAGAAGCAAGGAAAGATGCACATCAGTGTATCTCAGCTACTGATTAAACACTTCTCTGGATCAGATTCTTAAATTGCCTCATTTTTCTTCCAGCTGGATGTAGGATCCTTTTTCACTTCTTGCCCTAAGCTGCGAGGTATAATATGTCTGTGCACTGTAAAATAGTTACTACATGTACCTCACAGACGATTGCTGGGCAAAGTAATCTCTCCATTTACTTAGCTCTGTGTCTTCAGGATACATTAGTATGCCAATGAATGAGTCTACTATTCCAACCCGCTGAGCAGCTTCAAGGACCCATGATTTCTTTTAAAATCCATCTGAGAGAAAATATGTCTTTCTTCTTCTCTCAAAGGGGAACAATTACCCAAGCTGTCCAGACTGAACCCAGGGCCAGTGATGGGTTTCCTATCCATAAAAATGACATAACTTTGAAGCCCATTGTCTCACTGCCTTGGTGGGCTGGAAAGCAGGAGTTTTATCCTTTCTGAAAGGGGAGAACTGCAACTTTGCTACCAGTTGCTTCTAAACTCTGGAATGGGATGAAACTACAAACCTAATGTCATGACACTGCTATAGTTAGAAAAGGAATCTGAGAAAGGCTGTTGCAACATATGCTGAGCCTGGTGCAGTTTGAGTTAAAGTAATGAAAACATCCAGCTTTACTAGATGGGTAAGAAAAAGTCTCACAGAATTACTTAGATTTATCTGAAATGTTACAGTTGTAATGAAATGGGAAAGGATGGAAACAGTACACATTTGCATTATGACCATTTCAAACCAGTACTGATCACATCTTTGTGTCACACTTCACCAACATGTATTTCTAACATGTATTTCTTGCCTATCAGATTAGTAAAATACTTTAGGATCCCTCAGGATTATAAATCTTACATCATGGTAGGGTATTATTATTTAATAATATCTTTCATACACCAGTTACCAAATAAATCAGTGTTATTATTAATACCTGTTATTATATATACACTATGCTTCCTAAGGATTTGACACCAACTCATTTATGCAAGTGATGTGAAGCAGACAAAAAGCAGAGACAGTAACTTGGGAGCTGGGAAACATTCTTTAAAGATATCTTTAAACGATATTCCTACTTTTAAACATCTGCCTTTGGCAGCCTTCCCTCCCTCAGCACAATTACTAAATCAGGACATTATTATTATTGCATATGTGATGAGGATGCAAGATACTTTATAAAAGGCTTTATTTAAAACAAATAAAACCTGTAAGCATTCCCATTCCCAACAGCAGAGTGGAGATATGTAATAGAAAGACAGCAACAAAGTTCTAGGGACTAGAGTATGAAGAAACAGTAGTTCAAGTTCATATTCATTCTCCTTACATAGTTTCACCTTTGCTTTCTGTACTATTTATTTTTCTTATTATGAAGAAAAAGTTTGAGTCCCCGAAGTGGGATAGTTTAGAGATTCTAACATTCAAAAGTGAGTATAAAAATAGATTGATACCAAAAGTAGCAATGGATAACTTGACTGACACCAAGTCAATACTGAAAGTACTGCACCATCAGCTTGCATGATGCACAGAGGGTTTTTTTCTGTAGTTCTCTGATTCCTGCAATTATTTTGTTGTCTTAAGTAAAAAATGTACTGAATAGCAATAGCAATTAACAATGAAAATATACATCATGAGACACATGCAGCGTGCTCAAGGCATAAGTGCAAATAATCCTGCTTTGTTCTGATACTATGAAAATATCTTTATATTGTAAGATAGTATTTAAAATTTCTATGTGCTCTTTATCTTTTGAGCTTGAAATAAGGGCCTTGCATTGGCAGCGTGAAATTTTCAAAAATATTTAAGGGTGAAGCTTAATGCCATTTCCAAAAATGAGCTGAAACTTTCAATATGTAAGCCTCACTGAGGGTCAGTGGAACAAAACCATCCTGGAGCTCTGTATCCAGAGCCACAACCAGGGCCCAGGTGTCCAAAGAGAGATAACGATGCTTTTACGTCCCTAAGATCCAAGACTGTGATCCTTACATCTGCTCCCTAGCTCCTTAGGCATCTGAAGCTCCTAGGAACATAAGCTTTTGCCTGGAACATTTCCTAGGAGAGCCATCTCCATAGGGGTGATCTGCATCTTTTTTGCTTTCTCAGTCTAAGGAGGACCAAGCATGGATTTACTGCCTGCAGAGCACTGTGCTGATTGGGTTGTGCTATCCAGACCCTTACTTGCTTGTTCAGATGTCCCTACATAAGTGTAGTGCTGGAGACCAAAATTAGTTGCAAAAGCCACTGTCTAAAAACACATAAAACTTTAGTAACTAAAAGGCATGACTGTGTAGGTGAAATGATTTGGCGTTTGTAGACTGGTTGATGATGGATTAAAGGTGATCATTAAAACAAAGACATCTCAGATAACTGGAAAAATCTTTGTACTCTTCAGGTATAACACCACCAAGAGAGATAAAGCCTTTAACAGAATAGAATAATGAATATTGTTCTGATTTTATGGCTTACACCAATCAGTACTGGTGACATGTAAGAAGGCAGAACTTCTCTGTTTATGCTTTTAAAAAGTAGCTAGAAAAATTTGAAGCCAGTAATTCTGAAAGAGATATTTCCCACAGGATACAAACCATCATTGCAAATTTCTCCAAGAGTTAAATAGTTTAGATTCTCTTCAAAATCAGCAATTTAATAGAAAGATCTCCCTTCATGCAACAGCGCTAAATTTGTTTATTTACAGCAAACATTCAAAGTTTGAACAGTTTGGTACTACAATACTACAGACTGACACTCTTATCCACAAAGCATCCAAACCTATAGTTTTGTTCCTTCTTATAAAATTAGCTTCTGATTCAGATAAAACTGTGGATAAATGCCCTTGGACTTCCTGTCAAGGCCACTCATTGGCTGCAACTCCCACTGAAGTCAGTGGGAGTTTTTTCACAGATTCAGTAAAGGGTTAGACCTGCCCTGCCTGGCTCAATTAATGGTAGCGAAAGCATCGCTATAAAAGCAGGATGTCATGACACCAATTCCGATTGCTCATAGTCAGTTTTGCTGGTCAGTCTGGAGGGGAAGTTGTGAACTAATCCAGGAAGCTGAACACAAAGGGAGTGCCAGCTCACTGTAAACACATTGAAAAGCAAGGTTACAAAAAGAGATAAACACTCCACCACGTTTTACAAGAAGCTGTAAGAGAATACCTGTCCCCTCATTTCTCATAAAATTTACAGGTATTTGAGCTGATTGAGGCAGGAGTGGACAAGTGGGGGAGGGATGTGTTGCTAAAATAACTGGAGATGAGGAGGTGGCCAAATCCGTGAGAGCAATCAAGGGTTTGAAGAATACAGACTGGGGCTGCACATTTATGGGAACTCTCACGGCTTGGTGACAAATTTTGAGCTGAACTGACTCCTTCCTGTAAAAATAGCCATGTGGTAAGGGTGCTCTCTCAGTTGTGGTCTGGAGGGCCAGGAGAACATTGCTTGTTGAACAGGCATTTTCAGTCAACTTTAAACATAAATAAGTCTGAAACTACAGGGCACCTTTGTCAGCCTGGTTTTAGGTGACTGCCATTACAGCAGGAACCACAGGCTACCCTGTAGCTAAAAAAAGAGTTTTTGAACTCGGTCTCTTGGTAAAATAGCAGTTAAATTGAAAGGGGGAGGTAAGGGGCATGGACATATTTAAGCTAGTTTTGTGATAGCCTGTGAACTAAAGATATCACTCAGAAAGGTCTGTAAACCCATAGAGATTGCATATTCCTAATAATTCATTATCTTTGCTATTACACACTTTTTCTGTCTTACTTTTAGGACATTGCTTTTTTTGCAGCCATCTTGAGATAACATTAATAATCCCCTCTTTCATTTGTACTATCTCCATGGAAATATTTATGGACTAGGCTCACATTCCCCTGAGTCCTTCTTTTTACAGAGAGAATTAATTTTGTTTCCTCAGTCACTCCCTCTCCTACATGTTAGTCTATAATCCTTCCATAGCATCATTTTCTTGCCCTTCTTTGGATTGTCTCTGTTCCTACAATATCATTTTTAATCATGGACAATAGAACTACATATAACTTCTTAAATATAATTGAATATATGCCATCTGCTCTTTTAGCTCCTTGACTGAACAAAGTGTAGGATCAGGAACCTACTTTCAATACTTGTGGTACAAGAGCAGCCATGTGGAGACAAGATGCTGCATAGGAATCTGAAATTACTTAATAGACATATGGGAAAATGCAAGAGAAAAAGGCTGCCTCTGTAATCCTACAGAAGGTCCACACTACAAAATGACCAAATGTAATTAATACCCATTAACAATCTTGGACAGACAGGACAATATGGTCGGAATTTTTTTATCAACCTTGGCAGGAATATTTAAAATAACAATATAATAAATTGTGTGTTTTATATTCTCACATTTTTGCTGCCCTATTCAGCGGTGAAGTGAAGGAGACAGATCAGGGTGATATAAAGTGCTCACCTTCCCTCAGGTTTATATCAAAAAATAAAAGGTGACATCCAAGAAATTCAGTGGCTCTTGTGCAACCCTGCCTCCAAGAGGACACCTCAACTTCTCTGTGTCAGTCACCTACCACCATGGGGCACCAACAGCTAAACCACATTCAACTCTCTTGGAACAATGAGAAGTAGTGGTTGACCCTCCTGGCTAGCACCATTCATACAGGAGGGTGAGTGTCTGTCTGCGAGGAGCGCGAGACCGGCATTCTTCCACGATAGAAGGACTAAGTGTCCCTCATTTCATAGAATTAGCTCTACTGAGTAAGGCCAAAGGGGAAGTTTTCCTGGGGGTATGCTGGGTGCAGCCACACTTCATTCGAAATGCTAATCTGCACTTTAAGATTATTTTAGTCTACAAATACTGTGGAGAAGAGGGTTTCAGCAACATAGCTTTAACTTTCCCAAGAGGTGGAACTGGGACAGAAGGAATGATTAAAAAAATTTTTTTTTAATTTCATGTGTGTAAGAATGGAGCCAGAAGCAGCCATCATTAATACTTTTACTGAGCATTTTTCAAGACCTACTGGAACAACCCTTGGGTAGGATTTTGTCTATTAATTGACCTTTAATAGTTGGTAGGTGTCCAGCTATTGTCCTATAATTTAATACCTAAACCATTGCTTTGAGTTTCATTCAGATAGATGTTCTGCACAGAAGTATTGTTTCAGTTTAGATTAGTAAAATTATCAAGACTGCAATCTGGTTTTGTGATTCATATATCTATTCATTTGTTCCTGTAATAGTACCACATCTACCAGCCTCATTAACTGTAATAGGCCTTTAAGCTCCTCATGGGTTATAGGGTTCTAAAGTGTTATGAAGTAATTCATGTCACTATAATTTAAACATGATGCTGTTGTTATTACTGAATCTATTTTTTAAACTTTTTTTTTCCTTACTAGATTTATGCAGAAATGCTTGGTTGTATATTACACTTGGCTGCAATGGTAACAAAAATCTGGGTAATTACAGATGATGAATGGTGGATACTGAGCTCTTGAATATCTAGAAGAACCTTCTGCCCTAATGCACATCATAGTGAAGGTGCTCCAGCATAATATTAATGAAGAGTATTACATACCTGGCTCTAAAAATGAACCCAAATTGTGATCATTATGCATGAAGATACTCAGATACTTCACTGTCAGGAACTTTGTCAATGAACCTTTTCAATACGATCAAATGACAGAGCATCCTAAGGAGTTATTAAAATCCACACTGAAATACTGGAATTTTTTGCATATACAAAATAAGATTGCTCTAGTCATTAGTCAGCAGTAGTCACAAGACAAGACATTGCTTGTATTCTGTATTATACTTTGCCCCTGAAGAGCAATAAGAGAAATAACATCTTGTATTTCTATAATACTATTTCTTCATTTTATATAATCATACTTTGTAATTATTCAGTATCTTTCACTCAAGGATCTTAAAGGCTTTTTCAGCTTCAATTAGTACAACCTAACAACCTCAGTGCTTGTTAAGTATGTTTGCTGTCGTTATTATATACACTCAATGCATTCATTTGGCAGCTTCCCACCATGTTCACACATCTGTAGTGGTGAGATGATCGTTACAGAGTCAGATACACTTCCCTAATTTTCAGGATCAAGCCAGTCCCAGATCTTTGAGATACTCTGCTTGCATAGTGCAGTCAAACTTCAGTCAGTGTCAGACTTTGCTTCAAAGAGCTTAAGGTATGCCAAATTGCCCTCTACATTGACTTCATGCCCTAGACTTCTCCATGCAGTTATGCTATCCCTGCTCAGGGAATAGCACATTCTTTCTTAAGTGAGATCAGAAAAGTGTTTAGGAGTGCAATGAATCAACAGGGATCAGCTAGTGCTTCCAGCCTGATCTGGTGAAAGGAGACACAAAAAGTACAGTTAAGCTGGAAGTCAAGACGAGTTGATCATCTTTATTACTCAGTGGTGGAACTCACTTCAGATGTAACAATGCACCCCATTTTGCTAAAAGCTAGGCAAACAACATGAGCAACAAGCTAAGATTACTCCTGGCTAATTAGAACAAGTCCTGTTTATGCTCCTGCAAATAGATGGTCCAAATGGATGGCCAAACATCCTTTGTGTTCAATAGGAAAAGGCATTCTCTGCCATTAGATGCTGGAATTGGAGATCCTTTTTATTGAAGGACTCATAGCACTTTCCGAAGAGCCATTTATCAGATCATATGGATTAGGTAAAGCACTTGTTCACAGGTAAAGCATAGAATCCAGGATAACTCAGCCACCTCCTGCCTAGTATTTTTGCCTAGATTCTAGGGTAACCTACAAAGATTTGGGTTTTCCCAGACCATGTTATCAGTCATTCTGGTTAATAGTTCTGAGAAGTTCTTCTTTGCCTCAGAGTTCTTTCTAGCAAAACTCACTACCTTTGTTCCTGGGATTAATTTGTCCTTTCTTCTTCTCTAACAATGGCATATAGCAGATGTCAGGCATATATAAAATCTGATACTACTGATACTGCCAAGAGCCTTTGCCTGGCAAACTTGAAATCTCCCTATTGTTACAGTATTTGTTTATGATTTCTTGCACTCTGTGAACCTGTCAGGAATGTCATAGAGCAGCAGATCTTTACTTTTTTCCTCCTTTGTGAAATAAAATAAAACCCCAGAGAACATACATATAGAAAATATATTACCTTCTCCCAGTGCTTTTTCTCTCTGTCATGTGTTTAAATATGGGAGATGAAGAAGGAAATATTTGCCAAAATTGTGTTATTGCAGATGTGTCAAAATGTTCAAGAGAACAAGTGGATCATTAATCATCTGAAAGGACTCATCTGACAATCCATAAAAGGCAAAAGTTTTTTATTTCTGTGAAAAGTATCTATTCTCTCAAATTGGTTCCCTTGGCAGACTGACAACTATGGGTCAATAATTACTCCAACTGCCGAAGATGATTTTGAAAACTTGAACTCAAGCAAGACCTGTGATATAATAACCATGAGCTTTCCTACTGCTGTGTAATACTACATAGATCACACATAACATGAAACAACAGTATATGGCAGCACCTTTGCTGAGATACAAGTAATAGACCATCATACTTCTTAACTGGAATCTCCTCACACTTACTGAACATTTACTGTTTCTAATAAAATCTTAGCTGTTCTGGAAGATGATCAGAAAGAATGTAACACCCTAAATAACTGCATTCAGAAAAGCTGGGCAGCTCAGAAGATGAAGGCAGCCAGAGCCATATTTTTACCTTGGGGGCAAACATAGAGATCTATCTTTGAGCCAACACTGGTAGCATTTACGACTCTAAGAAAATTCTCATTTATGCAGCGTATTTATGCCATTTTAGAAAAAAGTCACAAAAGGAGAAATGAACCTTGACAAACAGTGGCCTAGATCTTCAATCAATTAAGCCATTTTTCAAATCCATAAAGAGTAGAAAATTTTGATTGCTCTTTGTGCAGCTGCAAGAGTCTCCTTTTTGTGCAGGTCCCTTCTTTTTGAGGTATTGAAAAAGACTGCAATCTTAAGGGAATGACTGAAAACACCAGGAGGAAAGTAAAAGCAGTGCTGTGTTCTTTCACTGGAAATATGTCTGCATCACAAATGTATGTGTTTGCGTGTGCATATATGTGCATATAACTTCCCATAGAGAGCATAGGTAGAAGAAGTGACTAAATAAAAAAAAAGAAAGAAAAAAATAAATATCATCACAGAGTTTCATTGAGATAAAAAAAATTAAGCAACTTTGCCTCTCTGTTTCCTGAGCTTAACAGAAACAACAGGGAGACTAATAATGTTGGGAAGGTTGTCTTGCTCTGGGAAACGTAGCTTGTCCAAGTTGTCAAGGTTACTAAGAGAGTAGTGCTGGACTGCAGCAGATTGCTTAGTGCCATGTCACTAACACTGCTCACTTAAAGTCTACGTGAAGGCAACTCTGGTGCTTCCTCGTCTGGCAAAACATAACTATCAAAAACTAACAAAGTTAAGTACCTTCAATGCATACTGCATTAATTTGACGCTTTGTTGAGCAATCCCATTAGATGCTTTTGAGTTGTTTGGGGGCAGCAAGTATTTTTTGTATAAAAAACTTATACTCTAAAAACTGTTTAGCTACAATACCAGAGGTGAGCTGGGCAATGAGAATTTTGAAGTGAGTTGATTCCTCCACGAGGGAAAAATGAATGGTGCACATTTGGGAAATTCTTTATACGATGTTTTAGTCACAAACAATAGATATATAAGGTCATGTTTACCTTATAAAGAGATTGTGAAAGCAACAACAGGCCTCCTAATCAATCCGTCATGAAGACTTCAGTTGAAAATGCACCTGTGTCCCAGGCTGTGCCAATGAAAAGCTGCTGTCTCCGTCATCTGCTTTTCCAGCACTGTGACCACCCTTAGGACCTACTTTGCATTGGTTATTTTGGAATAATGTGTTCCTGCAGACCCAGTGCCAGACCAGACCACTAGTGTAGATGTAATTTAGCACAGTTTGTTACTATTGGATGTATGTATTACTGGATCATCTGTAGTACGACTCAGCTACAGATACTCACTCTAGAGCCAGAGAGAGAACAAGTGCATTATTCAAAGCCAGTGTTCTGCTTCAATGTTACCAGAAAGCTAAGTGTAGGAAGAGAGGCACTATCTGACATAAAATATGTTTCCTTCACTGCATTAAAAAATCCCCAAACCAACAACACGCATTGGAATGGGTAGAATGTCTTTGCAGTGGTTCACAACTTTTTAATCATATTGTGGCAGTGATTTTGATCCAGTACCAAACACTGTTAAAGCCTAATTTAATGCCTGTGGAGCCACAGCCTAAGGTTATTAGTCACCATGACATGAAATCTGTCCTAACTACACATAATCAATACCACCTGCTCTCTCTCCACCAAATCGTTACCAGGCTTTGCCAACAGTGTGGAAGTTACAGCATGCACATCTGCAGTGCTGGGCCTGCTTTGGATCCCACTGTCCTGCTTGATACATTGTTGGTTTTATGGGATGTAAGTGGAGGCAGCAGCTGCTGGTCCACTTCTGTGAAGTCTCCAAGGCTTGTTACCATGTACAGAGCTGAATTAGGTAATTGAGTAGTAGGAGCTACTTAGAAAGTGACCTTAGAGATAGAACTTGTTTGAAACAAACTGAATTGTCCTTGAGTTTTGGCAGTAATGTATTTTATGGATGACCCAAGGTTCTTGCATTTCACTTCTGGGAAAGATAGCACTGGAAGGCAAATGATGGTGCACAGTCAAGTTCTGTTGGCTCTGTCTCTCAGACTTGAATAAGCGTATTAGGATGACTGTGACAATTGACAGAGGAGAACATTTGATACTAGACAATTCTAATGAAAAAGGTAAAACTGTGTCCTTTCAGGCTACTACCAATGCTGGAAAAACACATATACAATTTTAGTGATATTTTCTTTTAAGTTTGAAGGGAGTTCTTACCAAGGATGGCTCAGGTGGGCAAGAATTAGTGAGCACTTTTGTCACTAGAAATAATTTAAGGAAATCTACTTTGTTTTAAAGGTGCATTTTCAGATAGAGCCAAATATTGTCTTGAAGGCACTAAGCCAGTAAAGCCAAAGAATTCAACAGTACTAGGATCTCTCAGGGTAAGCCTTTATGTAGCTAGTGGGTAGACTAGAAGCAATTTGATTTATTTTTTCCCCTCAAAGGATAAAATTTAAGGGTACAACAGAATTCAAAAGCCTTAAAGATACTACAATAATAAAATACCATTTAGACACATGTAATAAGTACTGAACAATCATCTGAAATGAGCTGTATAAGGTTACAAAAATTAGCTGCTTCTTATGGAAACTGGCTGTGCTTACTAAGTTGCAGATCAGATATCTTCCATTTTAATTTCTCATTCCTTCCTTTACTGTCTGACTCAAAAGGCTCTTCCACAGACTTGATTTCTGATCTTGGGTAATTAGCTTAAACTTACCCATTACTTAGTTACTCTTACAACAGGTAATATTTTCTTACCTCTCAGGTAAGTTAGATTTATAGTCATGTGGGTATACTCAAATACTTCAGTGATGGTGGGTACCATAAAAGTCTAACAGAGTGATATAATTACATCTGACCAGCTCAAAAAGTACAGCTGGTTCTCTTTCATTACAGCACAGGAAATACTGAATTATGTGCTGGATAGCCTAGAAAAACTAAATTCTCAGAAACACTGTTATGTGTTTGTTGAAATTTAATAAGAAGGAATAAACTAAATTAAATGAATTTCATTTGTAGAAGAAGAAATAATGTTGTATTAACAATGCAATAGATATTTTTAGTAAAAAACCCAAATCCTCTTCTATAAAGTAAATGAAAAAAGTGTCAATGAAAAATGGACTGTCAGATTGGTGCTAGTCTAATGCTGCTCTTTCTGCAAGGACCATTATGCATTAGTGAGCTGAGAGCAACAAGCTGGAATTATTCTGAGATACTACATATTATTTCTTTAGAATAATACAATCAACTATTCTATCTCAGGCAAATCGGTCCCTTAAGCTATAAATGTATCCTGATTATTTATCTCATAAGCAACCAAATGGAACAGAAAAAACAGGAGTTGTACTTTCCTACTGAATTTCTCTACATGGTAAACATGCTTGCAGAAACAATTAAGCACCCTGAAAAGAACATCTCTCATTTCCTGTGATGCATAGCTGAATTTGGGCGCTAGCATCTGTGAATACAAGAAAATTGCTGCAATACCTGGTTAGTCTCTACATATTTACAAAGAAATTGCCATCACAGCAACCTCCATTGCATATGAAATATGATCATGTCTATTAGGCAATTTTATTTTCTTTGCTTTCAGTGAACTATATAAATAGATGAAATATATTGTGCAATATATTTGGAAAACATCTGTCTCATTGACATATGTCTAGTTAACTGCGGCCTAGGCCCCTACCTGCTTGTTTTTTGCCTAAACTCTAACTGAAACCTATGGGAACATTCATGTTCTTGGAGTGAGCAGGAAATTAACCTTGAACTCTCAATTGCTTTCTTAGCCATTTTTTAAAAACATTACCTATATGGAGCTTGGTGGAGGGCTGGAAGCTGTGGTAACTGTATTTGATTAACATGGCATTTTGGCTGAGACTACAGAGTACTCCTTGTCCGTAAACTCTGTCACAGTCACCTCCTGTCTTGTGTCACCATCTTTGTGTGGAGAACAGGCTCTTCTCGTTACAGGTCTGTAAGTCACAGGCCTCAAATGAAGCCTTGTGGGCATTGCTGCAATATGAATAGCGCTAGAGTGCAAATGCCCAGGGCAGAACATAAGGTTTACATCTAAATTTGGGCTGCATTTACAGTGCTGAAGAGTTCCAGATGTGAGTCCCAAGCCTTTCCAACAGCTGTGTTTCAAAACTTGCTCCTCATACAGATTCACCAGCTTGGACTGGGCTTGTCTAAAAAGACAAGCTTGAACAGGCTCATTTAGGTCCAATTTTCTGCAAGGACTTTCTTTTTCAGGTCACTAATGCTGTGAGTTTACTGAATTCTTTCATATACCTCTGAACATCTTTCAGCTCTCTGTCTCCCCAAATTCGTGTGACGGTTTGCAAGAAAGAAATTAAAGTGCTAGATTTCAGCAAGCAGCTGAAAACCAGCATCACAGAACTACCTGTTCCAATGCATGACCAAGGAGAAAGAATGCTTTCATGGAGTGTTAAAAATGACTGCTATAAAGTTTGTTACTTGCTCCCCATCGTCATACCTTCCCCCCCGCCCCAATCCCTTGCTGGCTGCCCTGAGTTCTTTGGACTCAATCGCCTGTTTTAAAACACAGCAATTAGTTGAGGAACAGCTGGCAAATACCAGTTGTTTTGTAAAAGGACACCATGGTATGTTCATCAGTTACTTTTAAATGATTAGCAGTATCTACCTAATAGTGTTGAAATTTCTGTGTTTGAAGGCAAGCAAACTGAACTTCAGTTTCAGCTCTGGGCACAAAAACCTGGCGTCATGTAACCCAGCATGCTGGATTTTGTAGGTCTGCCTGGTCACAAGGCAAGGTGAACAGATAAATTGGCAAGGCTGGAAAAGGGGAAGCTTTCACACAGCAGAAGTGTAATAACAGTATCTGGATTTTTTTCACTGAAGTATTTCTAAGCAGTAACAAAAAAGATGGATGCTAAAGCCTGTGGCCTCTCATTCTGACTGCCATAGGCTGACGCTGTCACCAAGTCATTTGACTGGGCTCTTTTCTTCCTCATCGACAGTCTAACAACAGCACTCTCTCCCCAACTTCTAAGAGTGCTGTAAAGCTTAATTAGTACAAAGCCCTTTGAGCAGAGATTAGAGGAGAGCAGTGGTGGATGCTCCCCCTCCTCTAACTTCAAGGTTCAAGACTCACAGAGGACTCCCCCTCCATCGGCTAGTGCTACTCGAGTATCATGTAAGGTCACGGTGTCTCTCAGAGCTGGTGAGGGAGGGATGTTTTCTAAAGTATCCTGCACTGGACCAGCTCTGTTTTAGCTGGGCCCAACTGCAAATGTTCCATTGGTATCAAGAGATGCAGAATTAGGCCATGTGCTACTTCCCACCCTGATACTAAAAAAAAGCCTTAGATCTAGAAGAATTCCCGAGGGACATTCTCAGCACAAAAATCTTCTCCCTTGGTATGTAATCGCTGGACGTGTTCTAACAAAAATATCATCGCCCTATTTTAACAGAGTTAAAACCTGATCAATGAAAACCTTGCTGAAATTCCACCTTCAAATAATTTGACAATACAGCAGCAATAGGGCCAAGGTTTTTTTTCCCTTTCCCCGTATAATAAATATCACTGGAAAATGGATGTGAAAATTGGGGCTGATAGTGCTTCCTGGTGAATGAATGATGTACAAAAAAACTAAGAAGTCCTTAAGGAAAGCAAACAGCATAACAGGGAAAAACATGTCGCATCTATATAAACATCGCACATGGGAGAGTGAGAAAAATTCTGGTCTTACTTTGATGTAAGTCAGGAATAAGTACCATAGATCATTACTATTACGAAGGTAAATGCCAGTGAGAAATCAGAGTCGGGCCCAGGATACATATGAGAGGGAGCAAGCAGATAAACATTAAAGGGTGCACGTTTTTAGCTGGCTGTGCTAATGTGTTCTAATTAACAACAGTAATAGGATTCGCACAGCTAAATCCTTGCACATCATGCTGAAAATTTACTCCTGATGCCTGCTTGCAAGAAGAGGGGTAGTGGGAGGAGGAAGAGGAAGTAGAAGCATAATAAAAATGACGTTTCACCCTGCTCTTTTGGAGGAATCATCTCATAATTACTGAGCAGGACTGACAACTCCCTTTAACGTTAGATTTTCTGGAAAGGGCTCTCTCTCTCTCTTTTTTTTTTTTTTTTTTTTTTTTTTTGCTGGGGGTGGGGTAGCAGGGAGGGAGGTAGGGTGAAGTGAAGGATTAGAGCAGTCTGGGTAAACAATGAAACCTGAATCTTGATGGCTTAAAACTCAGGATAATCCTAGCAGGTTGTGAGCTGTGCAGTGGGATAATTTGAAATGTAAATGTGACATTCTCCTCAGTAAATTAACAAGACATGACTGCAGGCTCTCCTTGTTACTTCACTCACATTCAAAGAGTCACTCATTCTCTCTTCTCATCTAATGCTATGACAATAGACAATCACCAGGAGCCTTCTTCAAATAAATATCAAATCGAGCCTTTACCGTATACAGAAGTGACATATGCACTGAATTATCTTTTATTAATTTTGTTCAGAATCATGTTGCTATAAACACCATATTACAGGATGATGCAGCAGGGAGGCTGTCCCTGCTCCCCCACCCCCTTACCACCTGTGAGTTGCATACTTCCATGCAATAATGGCAAAAATCCCTCTCTGGGTTAGATGGTATCTTATTCATGATTAAGAAACAAAGATTTAAATTTTATTATGCAATAGCCCAATATAAAATGGAGAGGATTGATCTTGGTTTCTTCCTGAACATCTTGAGTGTTTTTTAAATTATTATTCTATTATTTTAACAACTATAAAAAATGCCCTGGCCTGACATATCAATGCTTCATTATTTATGGTGTCAGCTGACACAATATCAACATGGTACAACTTCTGCAAATTAAATCTGTCCAGAAAATGGAGCCATATTCTTCTGTTATTCAAATAACAATGGTTGTTAGTGTTTATACTATTGATACAGCTTCTCTGTGGTTCCCCTTTTCTCACCTGAGATCGGGGAGAGGGAATACTAAGGACACAGCACTTTGCCTGTATTTTGTCCTAGCCTCATGATAATTTAGTGCAAGCCCTAGTGTATGGTCCCTCAAGGACAGTCATCTGGGAACAGTTGCAGTGCACATATTACAACTCTACTTTTCTACTCTTAAATCCCTTTTGACTCCAACATGCCTTTTAGCCTCTCTTCAGTCTCCAATTCACCATTAAACTATCTTTGGAGATGTGCCAGAGAGGGAGCACCTAGACAGCACAAGCAGCCTTTGAGTGGTAGTGTTTCTTGGTGGTACGGGTTTATTCTTCTGAAGGTTTGCAGGGCACCCCTCTCATTATGCTGAGCATTACAACATGTATAGCCTGTGGTAAAAGAATCTTGCTCACAGATTTGAGTAAAAATAGCTTCACAATGACAGGAGCTCAGCATTTCAGCGACAGATATGTTTTAATAGAATATTATGGGCATATCTTTTTCTCTTAACTTGAGAGTTACTTCACAGTGCTGCTTGTAATCTGTAAGCTGTCCAGAGAAAGCTTCTAGCCAAGTGTGCAGCACTATCTCAGAGAACCATGTGGCCATCGCTTTGACCAGCTGAGCAACCCTACATTAAGCTTGCGACAGAGTGGTAGACTACATGCTCAGCATAGACACCCTCACTGGAAAGAAATGCAGATCTTTGGAAAGCCCTAATGAGCGTTATTCTGGTTGCATGCATCTGCCTATGGCATTGGTATTACTTTTCATGCATACTTTCCAAAATATGACAGAGATCAAGGTTTCTGAAAATAAATTTTCGGAAAGGAATCACTACCAATGCCTTAACAGTCTCATTAATCTCTCAAAGCCATATTGCTCTACAAGAGAAACTGGACAATTATCAACAGCCATCCTTTCCCAGGGTGTCATGTAACTTAAGCCTTGCCTATTTGCTAAAATCACTTCAATTAAATATGGCTTTCCATATACAAGCTTGACCTCTCATATGTCTAAACTCAGAGATTTTCTCCCATTGATGATTTTCTGGACTTCCATCAGTCATCACTTCATTTCAAAACTGAAATATCCTTGCTGTGCCATGGGCAAGGAACAAGTTGTCAAATGCTTGCTAAAATGTAAAGGATTCAAAGTCTTTCTTTAACTAGATGAGCAATCTTGGACATTCCCAGCAAAAGCAGCAGTACTATAATAAGACAAAGTCCTTAGGAATTGAAGGATCACAACTGTCCCTAGGTAACTGCAGCAAGACCTGCTTCTGTGGTGATCTAGGATCTCCCATCTGAAAGTACATTTTCAAAGATCTCTTAAAGAAGCTTTTTTCCAGTTTGATCTACAAGTTTAAATCCCGATCAGAAATTCATCATACATTCTATACTGCCAGGAAAATTATGGTTATAGAGTTTCAGTACTGTATATAAGACAGTAAACTAAGGACATTGCTTTCTGACTTCATTATCTGATCAAACACCAGTTAAAATTCCCTTAATCTCTTCTCAAAAGGAAGAGATGAGTTTCTGCGTCTATGTTCTTTGTCAAAGCAACGAGGGTCCTAGAAATCTGGAGAAGTTCCACTATTTAAACAGGACACCATGATTTGTGACTTCAAGTTTCTGTTCCTAATCCCACAGTCCACATATGCACTTTGGCAAGTCCTTTAAGACCACATCTACACATTTAGGTGTCTAGCTCATCCATGAAGGAAGCTGTTGTCAGTAAGAGCTAGGCAACTAAATACAGCTGTGGTACTTAGCACCTAAGTTATTTCTACTCTTTCTAGGTATGCCTACTTAACACAGCATCGTCCTGAGTGAATGAGCTAGGCTGATGAACCCGTCTTACTGCCATATTCAATCAATGCCTGGCAGTGGCTAATAACCCTGCTGATTCTCATACCACATAGATGTTCTGTGCCACTGTTCACCTGGCTTTAATAGTACTGGCAGTGCCACAGAGGCCATGGCTGTGAGGCTGAACTAATGCACTTTTGCAAAGACAACCCTTTGGGATCCGAAGAGAGAAAGTGCTTACGGAAATGCAAAGCAGAGCAGCCAGGCAGTGGCCACTATTGTTAATAATTCCATGGCTGATTTCAGACATAGCAGGTCTATTTCATGCTTGAAATTTGCCCTTGTGTTTGACAGGAAATAGGCAACATCAGAGAAAGCATTGAAGTAACTGTGTGCACTTAGTATTAGAACATGCATGTTGACAAGTTGCTTTAGAATTCAAAAAGAATTTTTAATGTTATGTCCTAGCACAGCAGTCAATTCATATATACTGGCTTGCGATCTGCAAGTTAAAAATGCTGATTAACTATGATGCAAGAATGCTTTAAAGTAGAACACTTTGATTTCCATATTTTCTGACAGATATAAACTAGTTATTGAATAACATTTGCATGATTTGTCTGTTTTATCTCTGTAATCAAATTAAAAGATTCAAAGGAAAATGCATTATTTATAATGGTTTTATGTAACAGTGTTTCATCTTAGCCTGTTGAGTATTTATGTTCAGATATTTTGACAGAAGTTGACACTGCCCAAAACCTAAAAAAAGGGGAAAATACAGTCAGGAGTAGTAAATAACATCTCTTGACACTGCTGGAATATGAAAATAGTGGTGAAAAGTGTCTGCCAAGGTACTACATTTCACAGATATTTCATCCTCTGTATTCTTTTTCCTCACATTTGCTCCTATGTTACAGATGAGAATTTTTTGCTTCTTTCCTACCACCAAAATGAGAATTGACCCAAGGTAATAATTCATTTTTGCATGTATATTGGACATTACGATCAAATGCTGATGTACGAACCAAGACAGCATAATGCCAATGGGATAACAAACTTAATAAATATCAGAATCAAATGAAAAGAATTTCTCTAGTAGATGGGTTTTCAAAGAAATGTTGTTAGTACCTCAAACACTGTGTGTAAATGACAACATTGTAAAAGCAGGAACAAATGATCTTTTTTGTCACTCGAAAGATAATAGTAAAATTAGAAATTCATTAGCTTTGGTCTACAAGACCTTTGAGTAGCTTCCTTTATTCACATTCCAAATCATCCCCCTGCATGCCAGAATGGACTTGCATCCTGTTTTCTTATTTATCTTATATTCATTCCTGTACTATCACGCCATATATAAATTGATTTACAAATCCCATAGTATCAAATGTCTATCTTCATCAGCTTTTACAGAACTTTAATACTGATATGGTTTCATTCAATTTGGCTTGGCTTGATCTGTTTCCCCTTCCTGTCTACCTCAATGAGTAAAGACTAAATGACAGATTTAATGACCATTGGGCAAAAAAATTGATTTGACATCCGTATTCCAATAAATATAGTACTGTCATTATTTTTTTCTTTTAAACAGCTGAAAAGAAATATATTTACTCTTATGACAAATTGTCACTTCAGCAACTTAGGAATCACAAGGATATACGAAGCAGTTAAGGTTATATCAAGGGCAAGCACAAATGAGAACAGATGCATGTTCAGAAAAAAAAGAGGTACTACACTGTAGCATAAAATACAAGCCAGGCTGTATAGTGCCTAGCAATAACACATCTAGTCAACTTTCTTAAATCTCGTCATACAAAGCACTTTGTACAAAATGCCACTCATGGCCTTATTGTCTTCTAAGATACCAGTTTTCATAACAGAACTCATGTTGGCATGTTAACCATTCTACCTTTACTGGTAGTAGAGCCTAGATCAGAAGCCAGACCCTGTTTTTCCTTGGATTTTTAATATGCGTAACGTCAGCAAAAGCCCAAGAACTCTGTGAATTTCAGTGAATTTCAAAAGTGATCTACCACTCTGAGAACAGATCTGAGCACTTGAAAAGCCATGGATTTGGTATTCTGGTCTAGCTCTGGATGATGGTCTTGCTCATGCTATATACTGTAACCCTAAGCTCTACATATAGTCAGCGGGACTTTTTCTGTTCATTTCAACAGGAACAGGATTATGCATGCAACTATTAACATCTGAATATGGTGATATTTGTCCTCAGCAAAATACATGCCCAATGCATGATAAAATGGGTGAGACAGATCCAACTGGAAAGAAAATATGTATAAACAGCCATAGCTGGGCCTGCTCTACTGAAGAGCGATAGGGAACAGAGTTTGAGACCAGCCATTTATGAGATCTCCTCCCATCATAACCACAATAGTACTAGCAGTGAGCGTCTCCTTGGTCTGGCACAAGACCACCCCTACCTCAAGTTGGGGGCGGGGGTCTCTGTTTCTGTTGCTCTGCAGTCTTTTGGAAAAGCTGGGGAAAGGAATTAGGCAGAAACTCCAGCTCACAGAAGCAGCAATAGATGCCATCAAAACAAGGAACACTGGATAATCTGAGAACTTTCTAGAGTTTGGATTTTCTATCCCGTGCTGTTTGGGCACATGCTCCACTGACCTGTCTCTTCTTTGCATTTATTCCATACCTTTCCTTTTCAGGCTTTTTCCTTGTTTTCTCTTCCCTCCACATCCAGTCATCTCCTTTTCATGTTATCAGAAGGGAGTAAACCTCTTCTCTGTCATTATATCTAAAATGAAAAAAGATTAATGTTCACTTTGTCAGGCAGTGTTTCTGTGCCATATGTCCCCTTCACACATCCTTCCATAGAGCTAGTCTATTTTTTAATAGTAAGACTATGATGCAGTATTGGAAAACAGCAGTCCTGAGGAACTAGGAGAGATAGGGAAGAGGGAAGGAGAAACAGTCTGTGTGCATATCAGCTGAGTTTGCCCAGGCATGGGTTACTGCAGGATATATGATCAGATAGTCAGTATTAACACCTCCTGCACCTGCCCCAATCTCTCCCACCCCATATGCAGGAAAGAGATAAACCTCATACCTCAGTACCCAGCCCCAAGCACCACTTCTTTACATGAGGGCAAATATTTGAGCACAGAGGAATCTGGTAGCTGAAACTAAACTTTGGCTGGAAAAGCTCACTAATTTTAGTAAAGAGAAAGGGCAAAATGAGAGAGATGCATCAAAAAAAAGTTGAAAGAAGAAAGCACCACACAGTATGTCAGGTCTAGTCCAAGTTGCCTTGCTGCCTCCCCCACTACACACGCTTCCATCAGCTGTCATGACAAGATGAGGCCATCTCCTCATCTGGTAAATGGACTCTTCTCTGAGCCTCCCTATAAAAACAAAGCTAGCTCCTCCTCATCCTTTTGGAACAGCTTTCAGAAACTTTAAAGACTGAATTTACTGTAAATCCATACATGAAACAGAAAGGGAAAACAAGTCTAAGGAACATGAACATACAGTGATCCTACAGGGTCTCTCTTTCACCCACTCAGATTCTAGGTTCTTTTTCAGGAAGGGGAGAGGGAACATTTTACCTCTATCTTCCTAACAGAGCCTTGACACAGTATAAAACAACATGCTAGCTGTTGTTTTATATGCACAACAATAACTAACCTGTTATAATAAAAAGATGCATAACTCCTGCATTTTAGCGTATATTTGCGCATAACTGACATTACTTTTTTTTCCTCACTAGGCAAAGTGAGCTCTTTTATGCCAAATGATGCCAGCATCATTAGAAGCAGAATAACTGTTCTGAAACAAAACCGCTTTTATTTGGAACACTGTCTGCCCTGGGGAGACTTATCTGCATAGTAAAAATGGTAAAATTATTCTGCTATAGTGATGACAGTCTGTTTTCCCATGTAGAAATCTCTAACTCGTTCTTGGTAGGTCACTGATCCACACAAACAAACAGGACTCTCGATTTATATGAAGATATTTGTGAAACCAACTCATTAGACCACTTCTCATTAAACAGATTTGTGAAGAACTTAGAGCAAAACAATTTTGTGAAGACAAACTGAACTGAACAAGCAGCAGGTTTGGGTCCAACAGGATAAGCACTGGCCTGAGACTCAGAAGACTGCAGGATACACTTCTTGGTACTGACAGTGCTTGACTTGGTGATCTTGGTTAAGTCATTTCCCTTGTCTTAGCCTCATTTTCCCAATCTGTAAAATGGGGGTACTGAAACTTACTTTTCTTATAAAGTGCTTTCAGTTTCCTGGCCAAAAGCTTTCTTTAAAAGCTAAAAGCTGTTCTTTTCTTAGAAATCCCCATACCAATTAGCCTATTTTAGTTTGCTATCTCTCAGTAGGGGTCAATGATTGATTTATCAGGAATTTAACTATCTTATAACGCACATAATTACATTATAAAGGAAAATAATTCCCATGAGAGAACATTTCTTCCTGACTCAAACTGGTGATCGGCTTATGCCTTGAAGCATAAGGGCTGATAGCCCTTGTAATTTTATCCTACCTACTGTAACTGCAGATGCTTTTCTTACAGTATTCACACATGTCTAATCCTTTTTTAGAATCTTGCTAAGCTAGTTGCCTCAATAATTCACTTTACATTTGCTCTGGTTCTGATATAGGTAAGATTTGTAATATGCGGGATTGGTTCCAAAGCTCAGCTTTTTCGTTCTTCAAAATTCACAAAGAACTTTGCCTCAAGGTTATTAGTCATGGCTTCTTGGAAATTGTTGTGATTATACATAAAACGAGGACATTAAACAGCATCCCAAGTTTAGCGGTATGCCTACTGTATAATGCAGTGCCTTGTTTACAAGGTAATACAAATGAACACACATCTATTAACAAAATTAATGATGAACAATTGCTGTAATTTCTCCTTGCTTGGAAAATACCTCTTGCAAATAGATTGGGTTAATAGTAGCTTGCTGACTGGCTTTATTTTGCAAACAAGACAATGATCCATGTTAACAAATTCACTTCAGTAACAGTAAGATTGTGATACAAATCTGTGGGCTGTTATGGGGAGTGGGTGTAAACAGACAAATGCCAGAGGAGTTTTCTGTGCAAAACTGTGCCTTGGTCTCGGAGGCTTGCAGTCACAGTGGCATAGAGGAAATAGTTGTTCGTCTAACAGAAGCTATTGATCTACTCTGCTGAGGAATATGTAACATGCTCATCGTGTTAGTGACTAGAAGCCAAAAGCAGGAATGAAAATATTTACTACTCATAAGAAAAAAGAAGTGTCTTCATTGGCAGAAATACGTCACATGGAATATGCATGGAGAAGCATCTAGAAGAAAGGAATATCATGCATTCCCTTTGTCTATGCATGCACTTACAGTCTGTATCTCAGACCCAGGCCTTCTCAGAAAGATGTATATTATAATTTGACAGAAAGAAAATAGGGAAAGAAATGAATAAAAAGAAAGGAAACACAGGCGCTTTCCTAATTTTCAGCATTAGAGAATTGCAGAGCTGACTCTTGGCTGAATGTGCTCATCTGCCTAATACATAGAAGATTTACTTTGATTTCCAGTGGGGATAAACAGTAGTTTGGAACATGTTTTGAAATACTGGTATGAATATTTGCTTTATTTGCTTTATTAATTAACTAAAGTATGCCTTATTCAAATGAATCTCAAAAACATCAGTACAGCCACTGCTTCAGACAGACACTAAGGAGGCTTCAGGCAACTCAAGGCTTGTTCCAGAGCCTTGCTCTAGAAGTTAGGAAACGATACGACAGAAAGCAATACTGAAGAAAGCAGTATGCTAAGAAATTTTGACAGATAACTCCTTTCTGGTTTGAGGCTGTGCACCGTAGTATTTTACTTTAACCTTCTCCTCCTCCCTTCCAAATGTGCATGCCCACACATGCACAAAGGCACACAACTAATGCAGTTCACATGTTGTGAACAAAGAAAGCCTATGAAAAATATACCCTGGGTCTCTTTCCAATCAAGTTCTTTCTCAGCAGGACACCGATCTTCTCCAAAGCTATAGAACAACAAGATTCTAGGAAAATCTGCACAAAAAGAGGGAGCTAGCCATTCCTTTGCTAAAGACATATATGAAAAGAACCAGAGAATGAGACTGAATGCAATGGGAGGATAACAGTTCTTCTGCGGTGTCTGAGCATCACACGCCTTCATACATCATTTGCATAAGATCACATTTTTGGCTGTGTTGATTTCCATCTTTTTATTGTTCAGCTTTTATTGCTGTTTTTTCTCATTTCTGAGTTTATATGTTTCTGAGAAGCTGTTGATCAGCAATCCTGGAGAACAAAATAGTCCAGATGTCCCCAAAAGCAGTGTGGCACAAGTACCATACATATTTAACATGCCATGAGCTCACCCTGCTGAATTCACTCCAGAGAAGACTAAACCTATCTCCAGTGCGTCCTGGCTTGTGCCTGAGCCTGTCAGCAATGTTGCCAGGTAACCCCTATTTGGTTCTTTCTCTTGGGATTATTTTTACGATTTGGAGATTCTCATTCATAAGATAGCCTGAGGCCATGAAATGCATTTCCCAATGGCCACCACACAGGCTGACAGTAAACCATCCTGGGCAAATATTCACTTATAGGCTGCATATTAATGAATTGCTTAGAAATACTTCATGATAGCTTTATTAAAATATTTTTTTGCCATTTTTCTAAAGAACATTCAAAAACAGAATTTGCAAGGGTGTGCCTATGTGTCCAAAAAATTCATCTTACAGGCAATGAAGTAACAACAAATCAGTCTTATGCTCAGAACTGATAATTATAATGCAGCCCAGATTTCCAAAGTAGCCCAAGAACCAAAATAGTACATACTATGCAATGTGACTAAGTTTAACGGCCTAAAGAAGAGTACGAAATGCTAATTATACAGGTAAAGCTGGGAGGAGAGTTAATAAAAAAAAAATGTATTTTTATAGTTGGTGATTGCATATTACAAGAATTAACATTTAAGCTTATTTCCCCCCTTGGAGAGCTATTAAATACAGCACTCCAAACCCATCTTAATTCTTTGGAATTCCTCTCTAACAGATCACTTGCTAAAAACTCTTTCAGGACCATCTTCAAACTGGTTTGCTGAAGTGCTGAGCAGCTCTAGCTCCTCTAGATCGTATTGTCTGCAACACTGAAATTAGATGCCTAGTTTTGGGTGGAGACTAAAAGAAATGGCCTCTGGCCCCTGTAACTGCAAATGAATTGATTTTGAAAGTAGTATTACTCACTTGGAATTTAAAATTTTCATCTAGTTGCCTAACTTAAACATTCAATGATGAAACATTGACAGCGCCACGTAATTGCTTTCTGACAAATGGCTAAATAAAACCTCCTGCCCAATACATATAATGTTGATGTTGCTAGACTAGTGTCACCGCTTCTCTGTGGGACTGAGTCCCACCTCCCCACACTGGAGGGGAGAAAGCCTTCTCAAGCCTGCCAACCAGCATACTGAACAAACTCCGAAGTGGCAGGTCTGCCTGGAAGAGACCAATTAGGCACCACCTCGAAAGCATTCTAAAAAAGCTACAAGAAATCCATAATCTACCTATCTGAAATCTGCTAAGAGAGCAAATGCCAGGTCAAGCTCTGTGACAGCCAGAATAATGTGCCCTTTCTTGGTCCTAGGACTAAATACCAAGATCCTGAAATTCCTTACTGAGAGTTTGGCTTAACATCAGGAAGGTGAAGAGCTTGCTTTACATCAGCCGTGACAACCTGTAAATACTAAACCCAAATCCTCTTTAAATCAAATCAACACTTTTCCCCATGTAATTTTCCGTGTCACTGAAATTCATATAGATTATAGAGGAAATGGAAAAAGGCTGTTCATTTTTCATTAATGAAGCGCAATTACAGGTATAAAAGGAAACGATTTTCTTAATGTCTGTTATACTCTTGCAGTGTGACTGATGGTTGCTGTTACTAAAACAACAGAGAAAAATCACTTAATGACAAAATAATCTTTTTGCTAGGTTGGAAAGATGTCACAGGGATTACTTTTCTCTAAAACATACTTTCTTGCTATCAGACCCCCAAAGGATTTCAGAGTTTTATTACGAGTCTATTCTTTCTATATAGAGGAACCCAGCCCAGTGAGATAGCAGAGGCACACTAGAGATCTTCTAGATCAAAAACAAAAAAACACCCCGAGAAAGGATTCTTGTACTGCAGAGATTTAAACCAGAAAAGGTCAATATGCAGTTATCTATGTAATCTGTCCATCCATCTCAGCTCCTAATTGACTTCAATAAATGAAACCAGTTTTAAAATTGGGTTTAATGAATGGGATTGAATTCTGTGATTGCCTGTGAGTGGGAGAATGGACTCCACATTCCTTTCAGTGCTACGTTTCTATGACTACTGCTGTGACTAGGAATCAGACAGAATAAGGCTAGCTTCCCCGGTGTGCCTACTGTCAGAGTATCTAGGTACTACCGAACATAATTCTATTCCATTAAAAGGAATGGACTTTGTGTCACATAAAGAGTAAATAATATTCATTTTAATAAAGGTCTTCGGGAGAAGAACAGCAAGCTCCAATCATTATCATGAAAACATTTTCTTAATCCATTTGCCACATTTATTTCTTTACTTTTTTCTTAATGTAATTGTTTGCTATTAAAACACTCTTGAGTTAGAAATAAATGTTTTAAGCTTCCAAGGGGAAAAAAGAGCCAGAAAATAGTTCCTTAAAAGAAAGAATTATATTGATAAGATCATATTATCATCATCTTCACAATAATCATTGCTTTATGGCACAAATGTACCAATTTGTCATCCTTGTGTACTATTATGGTGTGCTTTTGGCATATGTCTAGGGATACGTATTTTAATGTTGGCAGTAAAATATTAATGGGAAAAGCAGACTATTTTTATCACTACACACTGAAAACACCTCGGGGAGAATTAGGGACTCCTAAAGCCAATTGCTTTTGGTTGGTTGTGTTTGTGTAAGCATACCTCACTGTTCATTGTCCTTGACCATAGTCTGGCTCCCCAGGACACAGATTAAGCCACCTCCACTTTACTCACTTGAATAAGGAATCTTTATTTTGTACTTTTGTCCATAAAGAAAGAGTAGGACCTGCTTGTGTGATATCCTACTCAGGAACAACAAAACAAAGGGAAGGAGCTTGGACACTTTCACCTAAATGATGGTTCAAGTACCTGAGCCTATTGGGTAGGTGAACTGCACCTTGCAAAGGTCTAAAAGCAAACTACTCTGACATGCAGAGTGTAAAGCAGGGACTGTGTATCTTTGAATTACAATTCCTTCTTGAAGCTCCCTCTTGCATAGAGATTAACTATCAGAAAACCCATTCAATCAGTTGTTGCCATTTGAATAAAGGAAAACCCTCATGTTATGGACAAATTTAATGGTATTTTCCTATTCTCTTATCTTGCCTCAATCCAGAAAAGCAGAATCACGAAGCCGAGAAAGCAGAAAATATTACTGACTCTTAAGAAAAATCACATACTTTTTATCACTCTTTGCCAGTTTACTTTGTGCTTCCCATTAAGACTTTTGTCCAAGGGGTGTGCCTCACATCAAGCCCTAGTAAATTGAGAGAAATGACTCAATTCAGTGACAGTAATAGCATTTACTGAGATTTCCTCAAAAGGAAAGGTGCTGTCATAACAGATGCCCAGAGCTTGCAGATACATTGATGAAAAAGAGAACATATGATCAACCGGGGCAACATTACAAGTGTTGAGAGGCACTGTATCTTCCATTAACTATTTGCAGGTGTACATTCCAAAAAAACCAAGCCAAGAAGGCAGTATCTTCACAGTTCTACTGCTTTGAGTGGAGTATGCAGACAGGAAGATGACGGATGATTTTAGAAAATTACAAGTAAATCAGAATTGGAAATGGAGAAAGGTGATCAAAGAACAAAGAGTTGCATTAAAATTAATCATCCCAGGGTTGTAAAATCAGTTGTAAACCCTTAGCAATGAAAGATTAAATAAGGTAGAAGTTAATGTTTCAAATGAATTTAACTTTTCCAGTAGAGAATTCATAGTTTCAATAGACTTTGACCTCTTAGAATATTTACTACAGTCTCAGGCAAGCCTAGTCACACCACGGGCAGCTGAAAGAGCCATCAAATAAAAATAATCCATGTTACAAATGTTATGCAAAAGCTCAGGGTTCTTAAAACAAAAAAAGGCAAACAAACTCATAAACCTAAAACCTGACACATTTTTAACCAAGAATAATATTGGTCTTTTTGAAGATCTTAGCTTATATCTATTGAAGTCATGGGTCTGGATCACGCTTCTTAATAACTATTAGACAAATGATAGTTCTGGTATACTCATTAACAGATTTCTGGTATTTAAAGTCATGCTGTACCAGGAAGAGTATTATGGATGTATCCAATATTAGTATGAAGTTGTGTGGTTGCTCTGATACACATTTCAGTGCACATCCCTTACATTTTTGTCACATCTGATTATACTGAAAAACTCTCGAAGTAATAACAGTAATACTTTCTACTTCTAAAGATAGTTTTCATTTTTCTAGCCAGCCTGATCTATAGTTTAGTAATTCTGTATTTCTCAGGCAACACACAACAGAACTAGGTCACCACATGTGCTCTGAAGAGGGTTTTCTCTACAGCATTTGGCACTGGCCACTGCCGGAAGGAGGATAACAAATTAAATGGCTCATTGATCTGTTCCAGCACAGAAAATCCTAGGTTTCTCTGTATTTATTGTAGCTGGTACTCCTTAACACCCAAAAGCTTAATTTAAGGCCCTCAACAACTTCACATGAGAAACTGAGAGAATCCTTTAAAATTAGGACTTAAAAAAAACAAAAAATAAAAAACAAAAAAAACAGAGAGCACCTTCTGCCACAGCCACACAGCCTACGTGATTTCTACGAAGAACAATTCTGAAATTTGTATTTAGCGGAATTCTTGCTGATGTTAGGCTTAGCAGTCAAAACTTCAGAATTAGGTCTACTGCCTATTTCGGCACTGATGATCCCAGCAAGAATGATATGCTTTACAAGTGCATTTACATCAGTACCATGGCATGACACTTGTTTGATAAGATTCACAGCAGATAAAATTCAGTTGTTAGAGCAGCATCATGTAAACCACTTAAATTCCATTTCTATCCTGCAGTTACAAGTAAAACTTGTGCCCAGGTCTCATGTTAGCCCTCCGTGTGAGATGAATGTCAGTCAGTACAATTTGCTGTTATTGTTCAATCCTAGGCTGTCTGCTTAAAAGCTTCTACTTGATCACTGTGTTCCCAGCAGATACAAAACACTTATTAAAGCAGAGATTCAGAAAAATAAAAGACCATAGTATGACAAAAATTTTTAAGCAGAACTCCCAGTTGAAAAAATGCTGGTAATTATTTTCAAAAACCAAGCAAACTCACAGGACTATATAATAAAAAAAATTAACTAAAGACACTTGGCCATATCCTCTGCTACTGCCATGCTAGACAAAATAGAACAGCAGCAATGGACATAAACAGCAGATCTGGCATTTCATTTATTGCAAAATCATGTTTCATATAGTTATTGAGTAACAAAATCTCCTAAACCCTGCAAATAGGGTTAAAGAAAAACAAACACCAACTGCTTAAACAAATAACATGTCAGGAAATTTCTTTGCACTTTGTGGAATACCTAATTGCAGTGTTTTAATATTTATAGTAATTAATAGTTAATACAATCTCATTTTTAGGATGCATTTGAAAATGAACATTTCTCTATCCATAAGTATTTACATTTAGGAGAAAAACATAATACCCAGTATCCTGTCCCTCTGTATCAAGCAGAGAACCTATACCTCCCACATGCAACAGCCTAAACTATGAAAAATCTCAACTCCTCTTCCGAGAGAGAGTCAAAGATGTGCACTGGAAAATTTCCACAAAAGGTGGCGAATCCTTCTTCAACCAGTATCTTTCTGTAGGGTATAGCTGGCCATTGATTGTTTACTCAGCTGCTTCAATATAATCTTTACGATTTAAGAAACTGCTTTAGCAGGTTGTTTTCTGCGAGAGCACTCCCTCACAGCACTCGTTATACTACCACCAAGGCCCAGGTTTTAAAACATTTTGCTGTAGAGCTGTCAGAATATTTAATCTGAATTAGATGATCTCATTTGGACAGATTTACCTTTGGTGTAACTGTGCAAAAGTCAATAGAGTTAAGTGATGAAAAAACTTTGCCTGTTGAGATTATTGATTCAAATTTGATACATACAAATCACAAGCCACATTCTATCTTTGGACACACAGATTCAGTGTGCCATGCACTTAGTGCAAGCCACAAATGTATGTCTGTTACTAAAACGTGGATCAAAAATTGTATTAATTTCAGCAAAGGTAATTGTCCCTGCAGTGGGAAGCAGGGCAACATCTGAGTCTAATCTCAGGAAGAGCCACTGATCCTGTGTGGGAGCTCAGCAACTCTGCTGGCCTCCCATGCTTCAATAAAACCCTGCCAGAAACCTCTGAGCATGGAATCCACAGGGGAAAAAAAACAAACCACCAGTGCAAACCACTGACACTGAATTAAGTTTCTCTTTGTAAGTAACTTTTACTATTGGTATAAATATATTATATCTGAAGAGCAGCTGCAGAAAGAATTGGGTGGTGCTAAAAATTCATGGTACTGCCAGAAAGTACTTTAAGAGAAGTTTGGGGATTTTGCAGTATGCTTGTTTGCTCTTAATGCAATACTATGAAATAGGGCTTTGTACTTTAGGAGGTTTTAACATCCGGTCTTTTGTTATATGCTACTTAGATTATTCAGATAATTAATTCTGGAGATCATTCCTGACAAAACAAGCTTGCCTGCAGCAAGTTGAGCATGTTCATAGCTCAGAAAAAAATTTTCTATCCCCCCCTCACAGAAACACGAAGTGTCTAGAAAGATATGCAGTGAACGACAAAGATGCAGACAGCTGGGTTGCTTACTGTCAATGCGTAAAGTCAATCAATATAGTGGAAGCATTTTGAAAAGGATTCTTCCTAACACTTCTAGTATACAGAAAACAGGTAGAAAACATTAGGAGAAGTAGGCATCCAGCACTTAATGAATTGCCTTGGCATGCCTAATGTATATTATGGTGTAATTTGTCATTTTCCCCTCAGCATTTCCTTCTCCTCACAAGGAAGGTGTCTTTGGTAGTGCTTGGAAAGCGTTCTGAATCTCATCCTATTTTCTGGACCTGGGCCATACAGATGAGAACATGCTGGCCGTGCCGCACCATGAGAACAAGCAAAAGGAGGGCTGCGAGATGTGTCACAGGTAAGCACAGAGGGAAACTGCAGCTCTGAGTGCAGGGCTGGGAGCCCTGGCAGGGCTTAAGCCTGTATTTGACAAGGTGGTCAAACTCTCTAGCTGTGAATAAGCCACTTTTTTCTGGTCAGAGTAACCACACTAACAAAAGTGGACACTTAGGAAGTTGTGGCAGCTGCTCAAAGCAGAGAAATGCAGACCAGAGCGATCAAGGTTCATTCACCTCAGGTCAGGCAGCGTCATCTCCTGGGGCACTGGGATCTGGAGACCCGCAACATGAGGGCTATGCCTTGCTTGGAAACAAAGCACAGCACAGGAGGAGCAGGCCTTGATAAAAGAAGTGCATTGAAGTAACTAAACCCCACTGATCTAAGTTAGCAGAACATAATGTTATGTTCCCAAATCTGTTTCTGTGATTACCCCAACCCAACCCTTGATATCAAGCAAAGGAAACAGCACTGTCAGTATGACTAATACATTAGCATCCTAAGTGTTAAGTCTACTTAAAGTATTAGAGATAATATATCTTCAAGTCCCAGTGAAAGGTCAAATATCTGGCAATCATTGTTAAAACCATCCATTCCAGTTAGTTTATTTTTACAGTAAGAGAAATAATCACAGCAGGGATAAGTATTTATACATGCTCTTTAAAAGCATATCCCAACACTTCTCACTAGACCTCATCCTCTCTAGTTTGAGCAAATGTGAATTCCTTCCAGGCTGAGAACTGACCTGCCCAATCTCACCCTCCCTCCAAACCATACAGATTTGAAGTTATAAAATCAAGAAGGTGGCACTTGGTAATGAAAGTTTCACCTGCATATCTCCTATTTTTGTCAATGGAAGTTATTCATGGGAATGCAAGGGATCATGTATGACCTAGGCTATAATATCAAAGGATGCATTAGTGGAGTACTAGCAATGGAAATAACACAAATAAACACAGTTTATGACCTGGTTCTTAGGATTCTGAACATCACATTCTCAGTTTAAACAGTAATGAAGTTTTATTGCCCAGATAGATCCAGAAGTTCTCTGTCCTAGCTACTTACTCTTACAAATACTGCAACATTTACTACAACTGCACAGAAACTTCATTGAAACATGACATTGGCACTTTTTTCCTTTAGACCTATGTAATCTGGTTTTATATTTTCCTGCTTAATATCCTTATATTCCTTCCTTTCCTGAACCATATTTCCTAACAGAAAAAAATGAGGAGGATTTAATATAAAGAAAAAGGAATGGTGCATTATTTTTAAGAAATGAAAGTGCTTCCAGAATTCTTGTTGATTCCCAGCTTCAGGAACCTGATAATAAGGAACTGAGTAAGCTTTTTTTAAAATTCATTTTAATGAAGTGAGGAATGTGGAAAGATGACTGCAGAAGTCCTTAGTGAATGCTATGGAAATAAATAGGAAAGAAAATATCAACCCCAATCCAAAACAAAAATAACTCTGGAGAGGAAAAGAAATTAATTTCAAGAATAACTTAATGCCACGCAGGCCTGCTCTTACAGGAAACCATCAGGTTAATTTAATTCCGCAAACCCCATTGCTCCAACAAAATGTTGTTTAAATCAATTCATTCTTTCATTACACCGCTTAAGAGTGCCATGAAGTTATGAGAAATTACTAAGATGACTTTCATGTATCAGAATCCCTTCAGTTTCACTTCATTTTCTGTCCTGACATGGGATTAATGTGCTGCATGTGCATGCTGAAATAGTATATTTAATTGTAAAAGTGGTGTTGTTAAATTACTTTATAATGAGTTTATTTTAAATGGTTCATTAAAGTTTTTAAAATAGCTTGCTGCACGATTGCATCTCTGCTCTGCTTTGATGTATTACATCTTCAACCAATAGCTGCAGTGTGGGAAATCCTCACTTGTTATGCTGTTTGCCCTTTCAACAACAGATTTTGAGCTAAAAGCAGTTGCAGTCTCACAGGACCAGATTCCGCTAATTACAACACTTGAGCAGAAGTCCAACACTCTCCAGAACTGCACAAAAATTGTATGGAACTATTTGTGTATGTGTGTGTATGCTATTATCTGGAATGAAAATTACTTATAATGCTCTCTTATGTGATACTCTATCTCCTGGTAGTGGTTGGCTCACATGCCATAGCACACAGTCAAGTCACCACGTAATGCAGTATGTGATCTGATTAATGTCATTCATACATGGCTTCTCCCTTTTTCCTACTCCTTGGAGGGATAAGTATATTTTTCATTTCAGGGAAAAAAAAAAGGTTCTGTGAATTGTCAGATTAAGAAAGGCCTGGCTGAACAGCATGTTATGTTCTTGGAATACCAAATATTAAGGCTTACAGTAGGCCATAAGATTTAGGTCCCTATCACAAAAATGTCTGAGCTCCTTTGTGAAAGGGAGTAATTCAGTTGCGTCAATTCACTGCCAGTAACGTACACACATTTACGTTTCTCCTATTTAATAAAATTATATTCCATACTCTCTCCAAAAACAACATACTTTTACTTTTCTCTCTGTATAGTGGGAGAAAGGCTTTCCTCTACATTTCAGCACCAGAATTAAGGCTTTACTTCCAGTTTCATCTGTGTACTTTCTGCTTTTAGAGATCATGACCTAAAGGCTGCTGTAAAAATGTAATTTTTAAATTTGCTGTCTGTCTATATTTTTGTTGATATTGCTCACATCAATACACTCTGAAACATAATGGAAGCATCACTTCCCTCTTGATCTCAAAGGGAATTAGGCACTGAAATAGCTTTGAGGAGCCACATGATAGTTCTTAGCTTGTAGAATAACAGTCCTGTTTTGATTCCTTGCTGTAGCTTTTAGTAAGTCTGTTGTAAATAGTTGTCTATATTTAGGTTAGCTATATACTCATGCACTTAAGTGTTACTTTTCTTCCCTGGTGATAAGTAGGAATACCACCCCTTAGAGAGGAATACTGTATCTTTGAACTAATCTATGCTGTTACATCTTTATCACCACTTCTATATATATGCATTTTAAAATTAAAAATGGTATATAGAAACTACATACATTTGGACAATAGTATCAGTGCTAGAGATTAACTCTTCTTTCCTGTCATTAACTGGTATATGTTCAATTCTTCCATGTATGTATAGCAAAGAAGGGGAAGTTCTTCTGGTCTATACTGAAGGCAAAGAACACTGCTAAGGGACATGGATTATCTTGTAAATCCTGGAGTCACCCTTGAGCAGTTCAGGATGAATTTGAGAGTCAAGTCAATTTGAGAGGTGCAGTCATTCTCTCAGATCCTATACATATGGATGGCACATTTTCAAGCTGGTTTCTCCTGGATTTCATTTTATACTTTGTGAGCAGACAGTGAGCAAGATTTGCAGGCATGGCACCGTGTACTACTCTTTAGCAAATGAAGCAGAATCCAAGAAGCATGCATAAAAACATCTTGTTCAAAATACCTTGTACTGTAAAGTAGAAGACATCAAACTTTACACTACTCTTTCACTCCCATTTTTATACTACCTAACTCATAAGAACTTTTTCTGTTTTTAAAGACATTTTAAGACTTTTTGTTAATACTATCTTTTATTTGCTCTGTATTTCACATGCTGCCCAGATGTATGTTGATGGTGGGCAAAGGCTAGTTTTACTTTCATGAATGGTAATTCCAGCTTTAAATTACACATAAGTTCTACAAAATCAGATGTTTGAATGACAGAGAAAGTAGCATTACACAATTACTCCTAGGTACCGATGCTTATCAGCAAAAGGCATTTTCCATTTTCACATAATCAAAGTATCACAGCTCTTCTTTGGCACAAATAGACATTCCACAGGCTGGAGTGCCTAAAGCTAAATCATGCAATAATGCTTTGCTATTACTTATTGGCTTACTATTGTACACTGTTTACATGAGCTCAACTTTGGCTTCAGTGAAAAAGGTACAGTTTTACTTCCCAGACTCAGAATAAGTTTTTGCAGTAAAGAGAAAGCAGCAGTTCTAATACATTGTTTTTTGAGGATCTTGTTTTCTTGATCTGCTGGCACAGTCTACCTAGGACATGTCTGCAGTCAACGTGCAGACAGTCAAGGTTCTTGATGCATCAGAGCATTTTCTAGGTAATACCTGTGATTTTACTGAGAGCTGCTTTTGTTGTTAGTACATATCACAGAAATAACAATTTTCTGGTGATTTTTGTTTCCTGTTGTTATGGCAGGAAGAGCTTTAGTCCATGCCTTTTAACAGGCTCTGTTTATTCCTAATACAAGTACTCAATGGCTCCCTGAAGGGGAAATTAAAAATAAAAACAGGCATCTAACAAAATAAATGAACAAAAGAGTATTTTCCTCAGTCTCTCCCCTCCTTTTTTGATAACAGATGTGCTTTGCTAATTTTGAAACCATGTCTCACCAAGTGCTCTCATTTCTTTTCCTCTTTTACATGAAAACAGGCACAAGTCTCAACTTTGTTGTCAGTTTATGTAGGTGGCAGTGCACACTATTCTAGGTATCACAGAAATACAAAGCCATTAGGGTTACACCAAAGTTAAAAGTTGACAATTTTCATTTAGTACGATATTTATCTAAAATCTTGAGACTTTCCAAGTCCTGCTGAGATTATCAGAAACTGCTTGTGATATTATATAAAATTGTTTTGTTTTCAAGTACTGGACTTGTTGCTCAGTTCTGGCCTAGGTGGCAAATGAGGTTTTAGAAGACAACATGTGTAAATCATGGATCTGATTCCTACCTGTTCCAGAAGAGCCAGGCACTTGAGGATCATTGTCTGATACATACGCTGTGCACCAATTCTGAGAAACAGTGGATGTGGAAAGGTAGAGATGCACAGAAAATATATTTCTCTTGATATGCTTTTTCCTAATGTCTCCCTTTCCTTCTGAAGGCTAAGTCAAAATACATTTCCTCTAGCTAAAAACAATACCAGACCTCTTTCTACTCTTCAGCTTAAATTATTTGAAAGAGTTACTATTAAGCTGCAAAGCCACAGTTTCATTCTCTGCTTATGGTTGCTACAACATCCTTTGCTCATCTCTGCCTAGAGAAAAGCCACTAAGACAGTGAACTGACACAAGTCTTCCTCCTGGTGGGACACAAATCTCACCTATGTCATACTTTAGCTCCTAATCACAACAGACAATTCTTTTCTGTATTTTCATCTCTTGGTGTAAATAAGCAATTATTTCTTTATTAAACTGAGGACAGATTAAAAACTGGCCCAAAATTTTTATCTGTGAAACCTCACAGACAAGCCTAATCTGGATACAAGGGCATTGTAGCATTATGCTGATAAGCCAGCTTCAGGTGCCTGAAATACAGCTATTCCTAGACTATTACATACATACAAATTGCCTGTGGAACAGAAAGTAAGTTTTCTGAGCAGGATTGAAGCTTTTTTTCCCAGTAGAGACCCACCAATTATGTTATGCTAATGGAACTCATTAGCAGGCTTCAGGCCACTACTGTTATTACAGTGAATTTTCCACATCCTTCTCTACCACCCCTACAGCCCTGTACAGCCCTGCACAGGCCAAACTAGCTTTAGAAGTCTTTCTCTCGGTTTTTCCACAACTAGGAGGAGAGGCAGGAGAGAAACAGCTCTTTTCATCTTACATTAGATCTTGAGACCAGTAACAGGAACAAGATCACTGACAATCACAGCCTTCTACCACTGCCATCTCTCTCTTGCTATTACTGGGCAGGTCAGAATATCAGAAATGGAATTTCTGGAAAAAAAAGAAGCAGAAGATGGAGTCAAGAAAGAGAAAAATAAATTTATAAAAATCTCTGTAAATGGGGAAAAATAGGACAATTCATAGGACAGCAAAGATGGAGGACTGATTTCACTACAGAAAAAAATATTAAAAAAGTAAGACAAAAAGGAATGAGGTTTGCCATATACTAGAGGGGAAATCTGACTAGTCTAAGAAGAGACAGAAGATACATTTACAAGGAGCTAAGGAAGAAGGAATGGATGTTATGGCTAACTCTTCCTCAGTCAGGCTGAGAGCTCAGCAGTGCATATTCCCTCTCCTCTCTGACTACCCAGAAGGAAAGCAATCACTTCATTAACAAGAATTCCCTCCTACCAAAACAAAAAAAAATCAAGGAGACTACCAGAACAAAACCTCCCAGGTCCAACAGCAGTTTCCTAGGCCAGAGCTAGTTACTTTCCCCTCCCATTGTAACAGGTACCATCTCCTTCTTTCCTCCTCTGTAGGCCCTCAGAGCCTTAAAAGACTAGCTCATACCATTCCCAGAAACCTCCACCTGCCCTGCTTTGTCCCTTGAGCATCTCTCCAGACACTGATTCCTAGCTGCTCTATATTTCATATAGATGATGACGCCCAATCTTCTCCCACCAGCCTGCCAAAGCTCCTTCTCCCCCTCCACAATTCCTGCCCAGCCTTACAGAGCTTAGCTGCCACTCCAGCCTTTTGTAGGCTAAATTTTTGTCATGTGAGCTTTTTCAGCCCCTCTCTTCCACCTGGGCAGGTGAGCTAATTGCAGCACAGCTGCAGCTGAATATCAGCACCCCTTAAAGAAACAGATCTAATTTGCAGCGAGTAATGAATGTCTCCTAATAGAACAGCCAAAGCTCTTGTAAGGACCTTATTTTTCTTCCCGCAATATTCCTCGTTTTTCACCTTTAATTTCCCTGCTTCCCAGACCTCAAGTTTCCAGACTACTTGCTATTTACCAGACTGATATTGTCTGGGACTCTGGCATTTGCCAGTTCAGCCCTGGGCTTAGAGTGATGCAGTCGAACAAAAGCCCAGCAGCTCTCTTTGGCTGAGCATTTCACTTCAGCTTTTCCCATTCCTCTTCCCCCTCACTACCTCCGCCTTGCTGGCATACTGTAAGTCATAAAAGAGCACTTCAAAGGAGCTATAACTATTATGTAATTCCAAGGCTCATTTTCTGGTATCAATATCAAAACCTGACAGATGGCTGTCAGCGAGACCATCAGTAACTGTTAGTAATGAAGCACAGAACTGTTCTTCCTATTAATTCACTGATTTGACAACAGCACTTCAAATCGTAACAGAAATGTCAGTGTGACTACAAATATCAAAAGCAAATAGGCCACGGCACCATTTATACATATTCATGGATCTCTGAAAAATCCTCACTCAGCAAATGGTTTATTTGGACAGCTTTACATGATACCAGAAACATTATCTCTTGAAGTTCATGTTCAGAGTTGTGACAGCATCTAGAACAGCACAGTCTGGTTCAGTTTGGCTCAGCAAAGTTTCTGTCCGCACACACTGTTCATAAAATGTAAAGCCAAACCCAGCCCTGTAATTCCACAAACCCCAGACTCTAAAAGCGTTCGCATTTTCAAGATCTCTTTGGAAGTAAACTGCGGGGGCCTCAGCCCTCTACTTCAGCAGGATGGAAGGAGAAATTGACTTGCCAGTATGTGGAGCGAAAATGAAGATCATGCTGAAATGACTTCATATTTAGAAACTTAGAAGTGATGCAGTGCCCCCCTCTCACCTGGCTCTAATGATCATGGTATTTAGCAGGGGCTTTTGGTGCAGAAATTCCTAGACAATGAAGTTTGTCTGTTCTGTTACGCTGGAATCATTCATTATTTCCAGCCTTCTCAGGGATGTAAAATATTATTTTGTGTTTTTTCAAGTACATGAAAATGCATACAATGGAATTAATTCTCTCTTATTGAATTAATTGCAGCAGCATTAAAATCAAGAAATTCTGCCTGTCTTGTATGTGCATAGCTACTCACTGTAAAATGTCTCCGCATCTGTTTTGTATCATCCAAGATTTGTATAAGACGGGACTTTTGGAACCTTAGCTTCACCACAGCCATGTGCAGAGTTTGGCCTGACTGCCCAGATGATACTCAGATGTGTATGCTTATATAAGAGCATACTCTCTCAACTCTTGGTCTTAAAAATTTCTGACACTTTCTGTCTCTTTTCTGCCTGGTACCCCCACACCATGAGAAATGGATATATTAAATCATGCTTGTACAAAAAGGGCCTTGTCGTTTCTTTTCATGGAATGAAAGGAGTGAAGGGGAGAGTGCAATGGCAGTGAATGAACCTTATGGCTTATGTATGACTAAGGCACCTAGAATGACAGAAGCTAAATGCGCTCTCAGGGTAGTTACTATTGCTGTGAAAAAGCAGCTCTGCAGCTGACGATGGATGCGAACAGAAAGCTCATGGATTTCCTGCCCACCCACCCTTGCCCACTGACTGATAGTGGCAGCATTTGCTCTGGGTCCTCTGCAGGGATACAAATCGAATGAAGGGAGGCTTTCCCAGGATGAAAGTTTTCTATCGTGTAGGATTTAGGCAGTAGTTTGTAAAGTGCTTTTAGATCCTTCAGATCTGTGTACATGAAGGTGGGTATCAGTGAAGTTGAACTGGGCAAACACCATCAAGAGCACATATAACTCACAAAGCTAATGAATTTAGCAGGAACCTTTCATACCAGAGAGTCTGTGAATTAAAAAGAGGAGAAAGAAAGATACATAAAACAAACAAAAGAAAGTGAAGGCAATGGGAGCAGGTGGGGATAGGAAGCTTGCATTTTTCACTTAGCACTTTAAATGTTCAATGTTCAGATTCATTTCAGACATTGATGAGCCACCTCCAGTCCGTACCAAGGGGAGAGATGTGAGGCATTATCTGATGCAAATGTAATTGTGGAAGCTTTGTGGAAGGCAGTAAGTGCACAAAATGTCAACTTTTCTGCTTATTCTTTCTCCCATTTAACTAAAAGTAAATTATATTTCATCAGATTAACAACCCAATTCGTCCTTTAGTAGTAAGGCTATTTTTCCCCAGGTTATTATTTGGTTCTGATTCCTTTCTTTTGAGTATGTAGTCTGATAGATTAGAACTACGTATTTAACCATTTGATATTACTTAAAGATGCTGACTTTGTAACCGGAGGCAGAAGACTTTTTGATCTATACTGTGGGCAGCAATAGCACAAACTTAATTCCCTACTTTGACGCAAGTGTGCCTCTGCCTTGATTGTATCTCTGTGAACTGGATGAAAAGGAAGAGCTCTCCCTGAGTGACTCCCAAGAATAACACAGACAGGCACTGTCATTATGTGTAGCAGAAACAAAAACCCAGATAAACAGATACACAAAGTCAGTCCAGTTCTTGGCTTTGCTTTTGTCAGGAATATCAGATACTGCTAGTGCAGTGGTGGACACATATCTATTAGGCAGATACTAGCTCACCAAAATAATTTTCCAGTCAACTGAGCAGGCAAGAGATATTAACTTTTTGTCTTGACTTATTTAGGCTAGATTAGGAATAGAATCCCTGTGATGAAAGATCCATACCCCACTACTCTTATATCCCCACACAGACCTTTTTAGGGCAATGATAGTTCTCCAACGCTGATGCTCACCTCAAGGCAGCAGACTAAGAGCTACATTCAATAAAGGACAGTTTAAAGTGTTAAGATTTACTTAAATCAGATGGGAACATTTGCTTTGATTTGGTGGTGGCTGTTTTTCTAAGGAGGATTGTTTTTAACAGGGTTAGTCACACAAGGTTTCATTAGCAGCTGAACAACTCTCAAAGTTGTTTACTGTCATGGACAACATCACAGCAAACAACAATACATGTTTGTGAGAGTCAGACATCGATCTCTGTGAACTATGCTACTTTTTAAGCAAAACTCTTCTTGTGAATTTGTGTTTTCAGTATTTCCCCAAATAGATTTCCTCCCTGCCTTCTCTTCTCATACAGGCTGTCTTAGTGGTGATTAGCTGTCACTTCTGAGATGCTGTTTTTTGTTACACCACCCACAAGAAGCCAGAAGAGTCTGGAAAGTCGACATAAGGAAAAGAAGGTGAGAAAGGCAGAGTCAAAGCAAAACAACTTTGCAGGGCATGTCTCCCCATACTGGGTGATACTATGAATGCTCCAGTCCTTTGCTGCCCACCTGCTTCACATGATTTGGTCAATGACGATATTCCTTTTTCAAAAGCTAATCTGCAATCCTCAGCTGACTGTTATCTGGAGCTAGGAAATTCCTAACTGAAGTAATCTGATGTGTGATACTATCTCAGAGTGAAACTCTGCTGTGAACCAGAACTCTAAACTTTTAAATACAGGAATTCTGATGTCTGATATCCTTCGTCTGCTGTGCGGCACTCAGCAACCTGCATACTAATTCAGTGTGATGTACAGCAACCTGAGTCAGCCTAACCACTGAAAATAGCCTTGCCACTGCAGCATGGGTTTCTCTGCATGCTAATTTACCCAGCTTCTCTGTATAGATGGATCTAGAACTGCTATTCCCAGAAATGTTGAAAGCTCATGAGAAATAGGGCTTTTTGAGTAATATTATAGGTAGTGTCAGTTCTTAAGCTAGTGCTAAATGCCAAACTACCCCCAGATTACAGCTTCAGCATGCTCACTTCCAAGTGGAACCCAGAGGTGTTGCAGAAGGAGGCAGCAGGAGCTCACTTTTCAGTTTTGCTCACTCTGATGATCAGCATTACAACTAGTATGTGATTTACCTGAGTCATTCTCACTGTGCATCAGTGCAACTTCCATAGCAATATGTAAAGTTGTGATTAGACAACTTTTATGGAAATGTAGATTGCTTTTTACACCATTTATTATTCACCTAGGATTGTGAGGTATCCTACCATATTTTCTTTAAATATCCTGCTTTCTCTCAAAAGATGGAAAAGACATGTGACACTTATCTCAGAATGAAGATTCAGAAACTGAGATATTCATACGGAGTTTTGCTGTTAATCTGGAGATATTGCATCAGTCTCTATGACTTAATCAAAACCTTGTCTTTTCTGCCAGTTACGGTGATCTCTGTGAAGCAAAAGCTTGATTATCAGAAATCCTAGAAGGAGGAGAGAAGAGGGGAAATAAGAGCCATTTCTCAATTCTTAATAGTTATTAAATGAAAATAGTTTACAGCTAAAGCTTACTGGAATTAGACTGGCTTTCCAAAAGAACTAGAATTAAAAGCCTGTATTATCTCATTACTGATTTTGTAAGTCATGAACCCATAACAGTAGCAATGGATTTGCTGCATCTGATATATGGACTCTCAGATAATTAGCATAATTGGGAAAGAAACATGATTTATTAATGGTTTGTATATGTCTGTAGATTATTGTCTGAGTGATACATTTTGATTTTATTTGAATTTCCTATGGGGATATAATGCAGTGTCCACTGTAGTTTTCTTCTTTGGAAATCTCTCTGCCCTCTAGAGCATTAAAACAAAAAACAAGAAAAAAAGCGCCTAGCTTTGCATAACAGCATAAGCCCTTTGTATAGTAAATTGCCATGTGTCCTTTCTATAAGCAGTATGCTAAAAAACAAGGAATTTGAATGCTAAACTTGAATAATGGGCCAAAATAAGATAATTTCTCTTTGCTGACAGGATCGCATTAGCCACTAGCACACATAACTGTTCTTCAGTACAAAAATGTGTTCTTCAAAAGAGAGGTAATTGCAAAACAGCTAACTAGAAAGGAAATAGGTTCCAAAAAAATCACATCTGACTGATGTACTTGACAAGTGGGTAATACAATTAGGTTCTGCTCAGAACAGTTTGGGATAATTGATTTGGTTTATGAGTTTGACCAAAATATGCAAAAATGCAACATTCTTCCATAGTGTCACTATAATTGTTCATACTATTGAGAGAACAAGAAAGGAAAAAAAAATGGCTATTAGACAGAGCTGCTTTATGAAAATGGCTAATTAGAGAATCTGAATAGGATATTTGAAATACCACATATTCTACAAAGCCCATGTACTCTGTGTAATGCATATCAATACACTTACTGTCAGTGATTTACAGATCTAGCTGTGTATAGAGTTTTAACCAAGCCTCTGACCTTATACCCACTAACCATTATGGGGACAAATGACATCACTGAAATGCTTGGTTTCTCTCCTACGCCACCCCAAGGCTGCAGAGACCACATGATATGCTCGATTCCACAATTTTTAGGCTCTGTGCCTGGAGGCAGATTATAATCAGCAAAAGATCCTTAACTCCATGGTTCACTTCTCCTGTAAGCTAAAAAGAGTGAAGCTAGTTGAGTGGCAAAACTAGACGGGGCTGACCCTTGTGTGGGCATGTACAGCTGAGGATTCAGTGCTCTTTTCTGGGTATTGACACAGTCTGCCTCCCTGCTGCATGCTGCTGTGGCAAGCCCCTTCAAACCCTCTCAAAGGGCACAGGATGGCACAGGGAGGAGTCCAGGGAATGGCTACACTTTCTTCCCATAAAAGGGAAAAGACACAGAAGTCTTTAGCCACCGAACTGGCCTAAAAAGGGACATAATTTTCCTCTTCACAGCAAGGCTGGGTGATAGCAAGCAGTAGAGTTAGAGGATATTTTAGACCCAAGAAAGTATTTTGTTTCTTGCAGTAAAAATACACCACAAAAATCAGAGACAACAATGTGAACATCTTAGATCAATCACCTATTTTGACAATGTGATTTTTGGGCCAGGAGCAACTCATTAGCTGCAGCCCAAAGCTTTCCCAGGAAGTCTTGGGAACAACTGAATGATTTCATATTCTAAAAAGCTTGTTATAATAAATGGACATTTTAAATACTAGGAAAATTTAAAGAACACTGTTTTGCAGCAAGATCTTGTAAGGAGATGCACACACTTATTACTTGCTCTCTTGACCATTTCTGTGTGTGTTCGGTTGCTTAGCACAATTGTGCATGCTCACATTCTCAGCAGGAGAGCTCGCAGTCCTCCGCAGAATTTTCCCTGATAGGGAAAACAAGAGTTAGAGAAAGCACAGAGAAATGTTTTCAGGATGTGTTAAAGGTGACAAAATGCTTGGGAAAGACACAATCCCTTTAACTCTGAAGAGTGAGATTTATTTAGCAAGACAAAATGACATAGCTTTTTGGAGTCCTTTCCTTTCTTTTTCAAATGATAACTTGGACAGAATGAATGAGATGAACAATTTTCTATGGAAGGTGGGAAATTGGGCCTGTTCAACAAGATTTATAATATATTCTGTATAAACATTTGGATAGCAGTAGATCTTGTGAAATATTGTATTACTCCAGGAGAGCACCTTGTTTTGTTTAATTTAATTGAATATCAATAAATAGCTATTTTTGATGCACCATCTTTCACCAGCTGCTTGCCAGGTGTTCATTAAATCACAACTTTATTTATTTATTTTCCTTGACAGGTTAAAAAATTAGTTCCTGTGGAGAAACCTTAAATCAGGGATTAGAAACAAATGTGGCATAAGGCAATTATTCCTATGGCTTTTAGAAAACTCAGTCAATCTGCAAACAGAGTTGAAAAATGCTAGAAAGGGAGAAAGGAAATAAAAATGTGGACAGACACAGAGACTACTTATTATTTACTTGGGCATAACTGCCCGTAACTTTGCTGAAATTCTTGTCTATGTAAAGACTGCAATGGACAGAGGTGTGGGTCAACAGGAAAGAGGTACGATCTTCAGGCAGGTAACAACATTGCCTCTTTCCAGGTTAGAGTACATTTGAATCTGAAGTATCTCTCTATTAGCAGGTGTAGGGTATGTAAGATTTTTTTCGAGGAATGAAATGTTTCAGGTAAAATGTTTTGGCTCATAACCAATTTGGGCTATTCCTCTTATAATACAGATCTTCACATGCATTAATATTATCTCCGTAGCCTGCATATTTAATCTTATAAATCCAAAAGACAGACATTTAAAATCATGGTCCAGTATCTTTCTCTTCAGTGTGCAGAGAAAGGTGTGCAGTTACCTAATGTATAAACCTGAGGAAGTACCAAAAAGTCTGCTTTTGAGCACGTGCAAAACCATTCAAGTACTAACCTGAGATACCTGACCCCTGTGGGGATCCACCCATGGGTATCATCTGCCTGTCTCCTCACAGAACCCATCCCAGGGCCTGGTCTCAGCTGTAGTGAGGAAGAACAACAGGGAGCAGCAGGTCTGTCCTTGGCTTTTTCTCAACAATGTTGTCTGCTGCCAAAGGACAGACACACTTTAAGACATTCCCCCTTTCTACTGGATGCTTTTGATGCCTTCATGCTCAACTTGGAGACCCTATTCTCAATTGACCTACTTTCCCCAAGTAGCTGAATAAGCATCTTACTTGCCTCAGTGGATTCCCTGGAGATGGCCAGATGGTTGAAAGTCAGGCAGTCCTTATATCATTTTTTTCTCATTGAAAATCATAAGCATTTCAATTGTAAGTTACGTACATTCTGAAGAATGTTATCTTTGATAAGCAGAATTAGGAAACAGAAAGTGACCCACAATAAGTTTGGCCCTACACTGGCTCTCTGTGGGGAGAGGGAAAAACCTGGGCACTCAGAGTCCCGGAATAACTTACTGTACGATAAACGATAAAAGTGTAACCATGGAACAGACGCTTTCCTGCATCTTTTTCCTAAGGCTCTGATCCAGTAAAGCTGGTGCTTAATTTTACACACATATACAGTCAGTTCCATTGACAGCAATAGAAAAATCATATCTCTAAATGCACTGATGTGTTTTTCTGGCTTGCAGTGTAAATCCCTGATTGAACAGTTGTTGCAGACTATGTTATCAGATGAGGAGAAAGAAAGATTATTACAGAATTTAGCTATGTATAGAATCAACTGACATTCAGAGGGAAAAACTTACCACAAATATTTCACTTTTCAAACTCTGAGCATTAGGCAGTATGATTTTAAACACCTATCTACACCAAGCGGATTTCTAGCTATTCCTGCTCAGTCTAAAAAGCAGAAAAAATGACCATATTCCACTATCCATGCCCATCTTTCACCTTAATTAAACCATTAGAGCAGTAAATGTTCACTCTAAGGTTTTCTTAAAGAGAGTTGTTGAAAAGAAGTTGCACTGTGTGTCCTCTGGGATTGACAATATTCTAAGTGCTTTATTTATTTGGTTTTGTGAGGGCTGTTCCACATTGTACAGTTTCTACTTGTTTGCTAAGAGGGAGAAATGTGTCAAAGCGCGTGTACAATGTCTATTTATCTTGTACCAAAAGGACTCATTCTGTTTTTACTGAAAACAGTAGCAAACCTTTCACTGACTTAAATTGGAGCAGGGTCTGTTAAAGAATTACATAAGAATTTTGGAAACTTGTTTTAGATTATGCAGTTCTTGATTACATTAAATGATGTCATGAAACAACTAGACTTTGGGAGGGTGGAAAAGTAACCTTAAGCACATGGTTAATGCTTTGTATTGTTCAACTAAAATGGATGGAATTTGGTGCATGATATCAATTCGATTAAAGTCTGTATACAGTTATACAGGGATAAGCAAATAACAGTACATTTTCTGTGAAAATTGAAGGCAAAAGAAAGAGCAGGAGCACAGCAAGAATATTAGAAAAAGAACTGAAGTGGACTGTTCAACAGCTAATTAGAGTCATCAATGGAGCACTTTCAGTTTCCGTAACTGGAGGCATTATGTCACAGAACAGGGACGTGCTTGGTATATCTCATTAGTTTCTGGGCATCTCTATACTGAAAGTTACTGACGTATAAAATATTTCAAGAGGGAGAACAAAAATTACCAGAGGGTTCAGGGATCAATTCAACAGGGAAGCCAGACACACATATGAGAAATTCAAGTAAGCAGGTTGGCTAAACAACAGCTATAACAGAGATATGTTAGGCAGTTAGGAATAAAGAAACTCAGTTAAAGAAGCGCAGGAGAAGAGAAGACTGAGAGGGGATCTTATCGATGTATAGAAATATCTGAAGGGAGGGTGTCAAAAGGATGGGGCCAAACTATTTTCAGTGGTGCCCAGTGACAGGACAAGAGGCAACGGGCACAAACTGAAACACAGGCTGTTCCACCTGAATATGAGGAAAAACTTCTTTCCTGGGAGGGTGACAGAGCACTAGAACAGGTTGCCCAGAGGGGCTGTGGAGTCTCCTTCTCTGGAGACATTCAAAACCCGCCTGGACACGATCCTGTGCAAGGTGCTCTAGGTGACCCTCCTTGAGCAGGGGGGTTGGACTAGATGATCTCCAGAGGTCCCTTCCAACCTCAACCATTCTGTGATTCTGTGTTACCTAATTTTAAATCTAATGATGAAATCAAAATTTCTATTTACTCTCAAATACTTTCTCTCTCTTTTCAATTTCACTTGGATCATCTTAGCTTTTAAGTAAGTTCCTCTACCCTTAGCAATATCAACAAAGATTCTTTTAATTCCAAAGCCACAAATGGGCATTGCTATCACCTGGTCTGATCTGGACAGATCACAATAATGATTTCTTTAATTAATTCCTATTTGAAGTAGAGCAATGTTTTAAAGATAAAACATCTAGACTTGATTTAAAATTTTCTACAGATGTAGAATCTACAAACCATGGAATATTGTTCCAATGCTTAAGTATTACTAGTGTAAAAAGAAACAAAACATTAAAAAAAATCTGAGTTTTCCTAGCATCAACCAGTGGATTTGATTACAGCAGGACTGAGGAGCTCTCTAGTTTTCATTTCTATTTCCTGCATGAATACATATTGACTGTGATAAGTAAATGTTTAAGTCTTTTCTTTAATAAGGTAAATAGAGAGAACTTCCTGAGACTTTCATTACAAGGAATATTTTCCTGTTAATTGTCCTTGCAGCTCTTTAAGTGTCATCCTTTTGGGCCTGTGGACACAGTTCTTCCGAAACAATTCTACTACTGGCAGTACAAAGATAATATAACCTTCTACTGACCTGGTTATATATCCAAGAATTACACTAGCCCTTTCAGTCACACCATCACAGGGAAGTTTGTCTTCCTGATGATTACCTCCCACAGCCCTGCCTTGCTCATTACACTCTCATTGCTTGCTGAGACAGACTAGGCTACTCTTTAGATATGGCTTGCATTCTTTGACCCTCGACACACAAATCTATGCTTGACTATACTGAAGAATATGGTATCTGCTGGTCCCCAGCTTGCCAAGCCATCCACATTCTTCTGTATTTTTGAGATTTCCTCTGCAATATCATTCCCTCAGTCCTTGTACCATTTATAAACTTTACCAGTCATTGTCTGCTCTTTCTTTGAGGTCACTACCCACAGGGTTAAATTGCAAACTGTTCTTGGGACCATGCTAGAAGCTCACCCTCATTTGCAATTATACCTGGAGACAGTGGCTAAGGAAGGTTTCAGTACACACAAAGTAAACTGTGCTCATTTTTGTATCATCTGAGTTTCTTGTTGTGACACCCAATCATACAACTTTCAGGAATCTACCTCACTGGTATTTATCCACCAAACCTCTACTCCTAAACGCACCTCTAGCATGACTTCACTCCTCTCCTCCCTGAAATCATTTCTGAGAAGAAAACTACATGTAAAGCACCCAATATAACAAAAGAAAGCCACTAGTCATTTGCAAAACATGATATTTAGATTATCTGAGGAATGCTAATGTGGGTTCTGAAAATCTCCTTCCCCCTACATTGTACACTGTGGACCTCTACTTCAGTGAGACTGGTAATAATGGACTTAAGACAGTTTAGACAAGTTGAGAAGCCTGCTGTCTGTTTTTCAATTATTTGTCTAGATCTTAGTAGTAAAAATGGGTAGACTGGATAAGGCTTGTGTTGTAATCTCTGGTGCTGCCAGCCTAACACTTTTCACCAGTAATAAATTAACTTAAAAAACCTCCCCCCAACAGTAGTGTCACTTTAAATATAAAAAGTTACAACATGCTGCTCTTTGGTATTAAATTCTAACAGTGTAGCAGATTACAATAATAAAATGACAAAGAAAAATACACTTTCCACTTTGCAGGCACAAAGAAAGCATTGATCAAACATAATATGCACAGCAGAACAGAGAGCAGGGTTCTTTTTAAAAATAAAGATTAGCTAAAAACATTTAAAAGGCTTTACACACAAAAAACCCCTACAGCGTGTGGGCTTTCTGAATACAGATTCAAAACATTATCACAATAGAATATGATTCATTATTATAGTTTTTATCAAGATGACTTCTCACACTGCTCTCCAAATGAATTCAAACTTGGGAACTAATCTTCCTGCTGGCAAGCCAGTTTATGCTATTTGGATCTCAGAATCTTGAGTCTGAATGACTAAGATTGGATCAAGACAATGCAGGTCAGACTGAGCCCTGATTTGCCCCCTAAATAATTCCATTGATGTCGCTGCAGGAGATGCAAGACAAACAATTTTAAATGTCTTTGCAATGCGTTTGCAAGTTACTTACAGATTTTCTGAAGGGTCAGATATAGCAGTAGGCCTGAACTTAGAAATCTGGCTAAAGATTAAACACAAGAAGAGTTCAGACTTCCAAAGAACTGAATCATCTGAGATATGTTTATGAATCGGATGCTGACCTCTTTCCAATGGAATTCCATGTAGTTTAGTATAATTTTGTATTATTTATCATGCTATAATTAAACATATTTATCTTAATTATATCAGGATTTACCCCCCAAGGCCATTGGCACTCATACCAGACAGCCTCAGAAGAAATAGTTGTTTGGTTAGGGACAGCAGGCAAAGGCTTGAAAACGTTTCTTTGGGACTGTTGCTTCAACTGCATGTTTAACTGAGCTGGTTCCACCAAGTTAACTTGATCTCAGTGAAAGTGACCACACTGTGAAATAATATTAAGGCTACTGAAAGTGCCTGGATTAGCAGGGGATGGTTTGTGCTCTCTAGCTCTGTAGGCTATGTCCCTGATAGAAAACTAGACTCCATTTGAAGCACCACCAGGTAAAGGTTTTCATGTGCTGACAGCATTCTACTGAAGAGCAGCGCCTGAGTCATGATGCAATACTCTCCACAGTGCAAGCAAGCCTCTGACTACCTGATTCTCTGCATCCATGCCACTGAGCTGAAAATCTTGCAAGAAAGGCCCTCAACAGATTTTATGGACATACTTTTTGTTTACCCCTGTGGTAGTTCTTTCTCATATTTTTGATGCTACAGTTTCCAGCTGAATCTATACAGTGAATGCTGGAAGAATGCATTAAAAAGTGGGTAGAAACACCCTATGACTTCTGTTTCAGCCTGGTTTGGGTTATATGCCTCTACAACAAACCATTTAGATGCACTAGTTTCCTTGAGATTTCTAACAAGGTCTTCCAGTCTTCTGTGCACACATTGCCTCATTCAAAGTGTTTACTCGTTAGTAAAACATCATTTTTTTCTGCGTTAAGTTGTAAAAATGCTATCAAATGTTGATAGAGATACGAATAGTACACCTAATTTACAGCCATATATTCTGACCCTTGATCATAGTCCAACTCTGTTGAAGGTAATCTTGATTTGTTTTCCTTCTGGAATGAAGTTGTTTGATATTAAGACAAAAGATTGTCATTTTCTATTTTGATGTAAAGCACTCAGTCCTTGCAATTGTTTTCAGCCTTCTCATCCATTATTGCTCTTGCATTTTCCAGTGCCCATGTCTTTCCTTCTAAATGGCAAGCCAGTTACCGGCTTTCAAGAATTGCAGATTATAACAATGTAACAGTGTTATAACAATAATAAGAAGTACACCCCCTCCCTTCAGGATTGCTTTAATCCTCCTGGCTGACATCAACAATGTGTGGAAATGGAACTGCTGAAAGGGACATGTAAACAGTATTTTTCTACACACCTTGGGATAGAGATGTAGCTGAGCTGTTGCAACAGCACTGGGTGTGCAAACCACAGCAGACTAAATCTGCCATGGAGAAATCATTTAGTAAATGCTAGGTAGGAGCACAAAGGTAAAGGGAGATTTGGGGGTTTTTTTTCAGCATCATATATAACTCTGAGCTTTATCGTGTGTGATTGATGAATTCAGTAAGAGGGAAAGGCTTTCTCTGACAGTGCTGCTGCACTTTCTGCAGCCAGGCCGTGATGTAATGTGCGCAGCATAATTGCAACAATTTATAGAAGCAAATTACAAACTAATTTTCAAACCATTATACCTAACATGAAACAGAGAATGTGTATGTGAAATAAAAACAGAGTAAACATAGATACCTGTTACATGGTGAACATACAGTTCTTCTTGCAGGACAGCATGTGACAAAAATAACTAGATAGAGTGACACATCTGCTGAAAGTACATTGCAGTTACCATTGCCGCTTGATGTGGTATTGACTGGAGTCCTCCATTTTTCCATCACTCAGGATTGGATTCCACAGCTCACAATACCAGGATGCAAGTTACGTCTCTTCTTGTCAGTATGACTCAGCTATTCAAAAAGGTGTGCAAAGATAATCTGCAGGAGTGAGGCAAGGGGTGGGCTCTGTGCCCATTTGCAATCAAAGCCTCTGTCCTGAGACTGTCAAATGAAGTGCCAGTCAGTGATGGTTTTGATAGTAGCCTAGGAACTAAACTAGGGTGACTGCATAGGGAGTTCATATCACTCATATTTCAGACATGCAGTCATGCAGATGTCAAAATACTATTCACTCATAACTGAACAGGGATGGGTTTGAAATGGTGAAGGTCACTGATTCTCTTTATAAATTTTTATCATTTGAGCTCTGTGCATGCAAGTGACTCACATTGTTGCTACCAGTATTTACAACCTTGCGATGAGCAGAGTAGAGTAATATCGATTCTGGTTACAAATCTCATCAGCAAGTACACAAATGCACTGTTTGTGAAAGGCAATTCATGAGAAAAAAAAATCTCTTTAAAAAAGGCTCAGCCACACAGTCAAGCTATTTCTCTCTCTTCTGGTCAGAATTAACATTTCTGAACTGTCAGTGCAGCAGGCTCCTTCATTTCAGTGAATCCCAATCAAGCTGTGCTCTTCTTTTGTCGCTATCAACCATCAGCTACAGCAACAGATCATGGAATCAGAACTTAAGCTGTCAATTTGGTTATGATTCATGAGGCACCGGGGAATCCAACTTGCTCTTCTGCAATGATATTGATTCTGAAGTGCGGACGGTAGTAAAGTTTAGGGATTTAGATTAGATGTTAGTGCATGACAGCATACATGATTTGGAAGACACAGGGAGCAGAACGTACAGTAACAAGATGCTGTAAATATACTCCACTTGGATTTAAGGCTTTCTCTTGTATCTACCTGCAGTTGTAATTGGGGCACTACTGAGTCCTTGGTGAACCTCTTCTGAACTTCCTCCACTCCTCACATAGACTGTGAGGAAATAATCTGAGTTTCCTCACTTCAAAGCATCTTTCTTTTATTTAAGCTGTATCTTTTCCGAGCAAGGATCATTTCTTACTATGCAGTGAGGCCTTGCACAATGGAGACTTAATTTTAATGGAGGCCCCTGACTTCTAATGGATTTTAAACAACACTAGCAATTTGGCTTACCTAGTAAGTCACCAATATACAGGAGTGGCAGAACAGAAAAGCAAACTGCAGGAAAAGAAGCCATCCATACTTTTATGCATCATTGGGAAGTTCTCTTGAGAGGAAAAGTGAAGGAGTATTTTATTCAAATTAGTCACCCATTCTTTAAAGCAAGCTAACTGGAGCTTCTGTTTTGAGTGCCATCCTGCAGCACCAATTCACTAAGTTGAGAAAGGGCATTCAGCCTATGGCCTTCATGTTCCACCTAGCCTGAGATCAGCTTTACTGGTGTTGAAAGGGTCACAAAGAGTCCTGCTTGAGAACAGTCAGAATTCAAGGAATTGACAACTGCCTTCTAGTCTTTGGAGCTTAGGAATGGTTTAGTTTAAATAAGCATTTTTTGAAACGCTTGTATCACTGTCCTCAAACATTTATTGCAATTGATTAGAAAATTATTAAATCAATGAGGATACATTTTGAGAACCCATCAGCTTTAAGCCAAAGCATGACTACTGATGATTTTTATCAATAAAACACAATAATCAGCTTTCTAAAAAGTTCTAACACAGCTTCCATTGACTTTTAGTTTGATATATGGGAAATAGTTTTAAAAAAAAAGTGATTACAACAGAAAAAAATGAGCATTTGGCCAAAGATGCTCACACAGTGGACAGGGAGGTCACAGCTTCTTCCTTTTCAGCAACTATGATCACTGCTCAGATATTCACACATTCCTTGCTGTAGCAGCAGAAAGGGCTAGATGGAGCTGAAGATGCTGTTCTACATTTCACTGCTGGGCAGATCCTCCCAGGACTTTTTCTGCCAAGGGAGATGACAGCATCATGGCTGTGCCTTCTTCCTACTGCAACCCCCATCTTAGTAGAGTTAGGGGCAGGCAGCAGCTCATCAGGCTTTATATCTGTGATAGGTGTCCATCTAGAAGGAATTTCCAGCAGATGAAATTAGGTAACCTCAAGTTATTGGGGCCACTTGGGAAAAGAATGAGCCAGTAAACACGCTTGATAGGGCTCGATAGGTTCAGCTACAGACACAACAGAAGAAAGGAAAGAACTTACAGAACACCAAGAAATCTGAATATGAGTGCTCAGTGAGAAAGCAATCATTAAAAAGGCTTTCCTATAATACTTAATTGACTGTTTTCACAGACATATTATCTTATTTTGTGCAACTGGAGGTATAACAATACTTACAATAAGAAATTATTGATAGTAGCTGAGCTTTCTGATGTTTATTTGTCATTGCTTTCGGATCTGCTGTCATGGCTCTTGCCCTGAAATACCCTATAGGAATGATGTTGTTCAGTTATGATTGTGGAGAATCAGATCCGTTGCAATTCTTTTTAGAAGCAGATATTTTCTATTGGTAAAGACACCAGAAGCCTCCCTTAAGGAAATGAAGTTGGAAGTAGCAATATATTAAGAGCTGAAGCCTGAAGCCCTGTGAAATATGTGTAACAGGATTTTTCGTATTTCTCTAACAGTTCAGCTTTGGCCCATTGCCAGAGGGACTGTCTAATGTTAGGCTTACGTTGAGTTTTTTTGTAAAAAAGGATTAAGATCTGGCTAGGGAAACTTATAGCCTCAATGTGTCTTAAGAAGATGCAGTTTTTCGTGTTATATATCCTGGGCCCTGTATCTTCTTCCATTCTGTGGCTATAACAACAATCTGTTCTAACTCATTACTAGGGTTATTGTCTTCAGTTCAGCAGTAATAACAAATACAAAAATTCAACTAGAGAAACCTGCGTAACATGTACCAAGAGAAGTGTATAGTCTGTTCAGGGCACACCATTAATACACATGCATTTTATTTCATTGTTTATGTTTTACTCACATAATTACCAGTGACACTAAGGAACGAGAAAAGACTTCAAAAGGTCCAGCTCGAACACCTCCCTTGGAGCTGCAAGCATTACTTTGGATATGATCATATCATAGGTACTCACCATTAGTGAGTTTAAAAAACAAAACAAAACCCCATGCAAGAATTGTAGCAGGGATCTTTAGAAGTAAAAGCATGAACTACTGTACCAGCCATACAGACCACTGTCTGCAGCAGCCTGGTGCTGCTGACATTCCCAATTTACAGCCTTCATGCATAGGGTGCACTCTTTCAGGGTTCACATCAGTGCAGTTCTTCTAGTTAAAAATAAAATGAAATTCTGTCATGAGGCCAGGTTTCATTTTAACATGCAGGTTTTTAGACATTTCCCTGCAAGTATGGTGGTAGACATGTAATTAACAGCAGCAGTCACAACTAAATAGCATATCCTTTTTGTAGGGCACAGTATGTTAAATGCTGCATGCTCTTTTGAACTAAAAGCAAATAATACAAATATGACATGATGCTAAAACAATGCTTCTCATGGTGTTACCTATTAAACTGCTTACCATCAGTTATTCTGAATAAATTATCTGATATCATTCTTTAGAAATCAGCAATACCTGTAACCCTTCAGAAGCTATCAAACTGCTATCACCTAAACCATGAGATGAAACTGAACTCTGACACCCTAAAGGAAGGGTAAGTTGCATGTCTCTACCTCCAGTTTTCTCCATATAACTACCCCTTAGATATTGGTAAACTGGGTATTTTTTGAAGTGGTAATTGTACAATGAAAGTGCGTGCAAAATCACAACTTTGTCATTCAAGAGACCTACTATCAGCACACATGATTTATTGGCAAGTAGCATATTTTACTGATTATGGCCTAATTCTAGAAGGTGCTTAAGGGGAGCGTTTTAAATTGAGAGACATTCAGCCCTTGTATCTCCCACTGACTTCTATGGGGACTGATGATGATCATTATTTTGTAAGATCAGGCTCCTCAAACTTAAGTAATTTTATTGTAATTAAAGACAGTTCACCTCTGTGAATTGAGCCTGTGGTAACTTTACATTTCACATCTGTCAACAAACCAGTACAGACTCTAGTTTACATTTTTGCACAGTATCATCAGAACTATTTACTAGATTCCTGAAAACTTCTGTTATTGGTAGCATTCAAGGGAAAATGCACCTAGATTTGACTTTTGGAATATGTGTCAAGTTTGGTGCCAGTGTTTTTTGTTATTTAATGTGCGATCCAAGGAAAAATCTTGAGGCACAATGAACAGCGCCAGCACGGCAGAAATTTCTTTTAAGCACTGGGAGAACTGGATGGGAGGATAAAAAGGTCAGGTGTGTGCTTCCCTGCCCTCATGGTACTAAAAGCCCTCTTGATCTTTAGCATGCGCTTTTTATTCATGACCCACCTCTTATCTGCTGGTTTCCAAACACGCAACCAAGCTGAAAAGCAGCATGGTTGAGAAGAGAGGTCTGCGAGTAATGGAAGTTTCTGAACACATCTGAAAATCTGACATCTTCATTTGTATTAAGATTTATACTGTTGTCATGCCTAGAGGTCAAAGGAGTCAAGTCCATTTTGTAGATGTATGACAAAGAAACAGATTTGGCCCCAAAAGGCCAAATCTAATGGAGCCACGACAGCTAATCGCTTTGAAAAACCTGGATTTTAGTATTTTTAACAGATCATCATTACAGCCACATGGCTGTGTCTCATTTTGTCCAAACAGCTATGTTAATTATCAGATAAGTAAAACTGAACATCTCAAGAATCGTACTTTATCGACTCTACAAGCAAATAACATCAGGCATTAAATTTTTTCGATTTAATTAATTTCATATTTTCAGGGAAAAAACACATTTGCGGGTGATGTATATCCAATTATTCCAAAATTTAAAGCACAACTATGTGAAGTAGTAACTCTCACTTCATTCATAAAGCAATGTTTGCTTTATAACAGGTTATGCAGCAGTAGCAGAATGATACTGCAGAATGATATTGCAGAGGAACAATTAATTTTTCAGTGTAAAAATGCATGATGGGAATCCATGCACTGAAATACAAAAGATTAATCATTTAGCTAGCTGAAAAAAATGCCCAGACAAATTTATTGCTAGAATCTGAAAGTCATAAATCTAATCTGATTAAACACCTAAACGGGGTACCTATAGCGTTCATTAGCAGCATACTTTGAGCTAATGATTAAATGATCTATCTTAAAAGTAATTGTTAGGAAAAAATCAGGTCTTAGACTAAAATTCAGAGGACCTTTAAACTTGTGCTGTCACATTAATCCTTGAATCAAAGTCATCACAGCTCCCAGTCTTCACCTATTTCCAGTCCAAGGTACTGGAAGATAAAATCCTGTTTCCATATTTGAGTAACACTATTTTTTGTACTGTGTAACTTAACGTAGATCACTAGAATTGCTCTGAATGTATATTGTCACAAGAGTGTTCAGAAGCCTTCCTGAATGTCGGGCAAACTAATCACATCAAGAGCACTGAATGAGACTACATAAAGAACATCTCTTTAGGTGGCAAAACAGCACTGACCAGAGTGGTTTGATGATATATTTTGTGAGCCAGCGAATCTTTTTCAGAAGATTAGCATATCCAGTAAACAGTTAAACAGTTCTATTCCTGTAGCTCTTTAACTTAAACACCTACAGACAGCAGAGCAATCATGAGATGCACAGCAAATGCACAGTGACAATTAGTTATGTTCTGCTATTGTGTATCTTATGACCAATTGACTTAGTTTGTCTTGTCAGCTTCAATGTATATAAAAATTGCATGCCTTTCCCTGCAAATCCTTGAGATTATTTTAAACCTCAGGAGTTTTTTAAAAAAACCCTAAGTATTTGGGACTCAGAGAAGAACCCCTGAGTTCTGAAAACTTAATTCCTTGGAAAAAAATGAAAGAAAATGATTCACATGCTCATATGAATGAAAGGCTGCCTTTCACAAAAGCAGCTATTCTGTGATGCTGATGGTAAAAATCACATCTGTACCTTTCAAATAATTTTCTCTGCCTGAAAATTATTGAAAAGTATTTGTAGTGGTTTGGTGATAAGAAACAACTGGACAAATTTACTCTTGGTGCAATTTTCAGTGCAAATGTTCTTACAAGTATTTATTTACAATTGTAATTACCATGCTATTGCTTTCAGGAAAAATAAAATCTCCTTTTTTTTTTTTTTTTTTTTTTTTTAATTCTCTTCACTGAATTCTGGTTGGTCCCATCTTAAATTTGTGTGATCACGAGTTAACTATTTCAGCAATAGCTTCGCCTGGTAGCTCTGAATAAACCTATCAACATATACAACTAGATTTAATGGCTATAAATCAACAGTATTTCACTGAAGCCAGTAGAGTGAACCCATATTATATCACCTGCCCCTTTGAAGTTGTTTTCCTCCAACAGCACTTCTCTTATGGCCACTCATATCTTTTATATGAATTTGCAAGGAATAAGGAAAGTCAATGAGATTTAACCAGATGCAAGACAAATGATGATCAAGAAGCAATTCTATCAGAGGTGATAAGAACAGGAGGGAAAAACATCCTCTTCTCTTCACGGTTTTGCTCTGCCAAAGAGGCAACATTTGAATAAAAGTGTTGCTTAAAATCTTAACTCATGCATTACAAAGTGTTTGAAAGATGTATAATGCATAATGTGAGTTGTTTTATCTTCAAACATGAAGAATTGTTAGATGATCTATTGACAATTTGCGAGTAATATCTGTTGACAGTTCACATCCTTAAGTTCTGTTGCAGTTACAGCCCATTTATTGGAATTTCTTCCATATACATAGCATCCTACTTCACATAAACCTATTAAAACTTGCCTAACCTTTATTTTTTTTTCCTCTTTCAGAAATGCAAATGATGCTGCAGCACAGGAACAGTATAGATGCCTGAAATCATGGCTACTTTAGGTGGTTCCAGCTGCTTTCAGGAGATACTATCTGGCACAAACAGGTCTAAAAAAATATGGTGAGCAACAACAGCACCAGTGAGCATGTGGTGCAAACAGTGACACCTATGAGACAGCAAGCGTACCCAGAAGTCTACACGTGTCCACAAAATGATTTTCCAGAAAAGCAGATGGCTTACTTAGGAAGCTGATAATGAGAAATAAAGCCTTCTAAGTCACCATCACAACTGGCTATTGCTTGTGGTGATAGATAGTTATATCCAAGATCAAGACACTTTGCAAAGCTCTGGTCACAGAAGTCTTTCTCTGCTGCAGATTTATGTCCAGGATTTCCACTTTCTTTCCTGCATATATGAGTGCTTCTGGTCTTGATAATTACAGTAAAATGTGAAATGAACATAACCAAGCCAGAGGTGTAACTCAGTCTTTCGGAAGTCTGAAAAGACAGTCCTAAGTGACCTTCTTGCAGCCAGGCTCCTGGGGCCTACAGTCGTCATCCCCAAATTTGGAATATTCCCAAAGTTAATACAATTTTGAATGGTAAAAAGGCTGAGAGGACCCACTTCTATTGTCTGAAGTGTGCTCTAAACAGACAATCTTCTCTTGTTTTGTAGATGCTTTAGAATTCATATTATTTTCTATAGTTCATTTGCTTCATTGAGGAACCTGCATTTAGGGGGGTTGGTCTTTTCACACTGTCTGGAGTGACATCTAATCGTACCGTAAAGAAATAACTTCATCGCAGTGCTCTCAGCACACCCAGTAGAAGTGCTGCTATAAATGAATACACTTAAAATCATGCAACTATACCATTTGATACCAGCTAAGAACATAGAAGACTCTGGGCTTGGCCATGAAGGCAGCTTTGTGAGAGTCAGGAAGGTGGAGTACAGGAGGCTGCCTGGAGTGAAAACTAGCCTCAAAATTAAATCACTTCAAAATGAATGAGATGTTTGACCTGAATAAAGCATTTCCATTTATGAACCTTAGTCTGTTTGCGAAAAGAGATATGGTTAATACTTCAACAATGGGTAAGAACTGGTGTTGCTGAAATTGGTGCTGTTATTCTGAAGAGTACTGAGCCCTGTGACTCTATGAAAGCTATCTGATGACCTATGAAGGCCTGCCTAGGGCAGAAACATCCACAGCATAGTTAACAGAATGGACAAAGTTTGTGTAGCTTGCAGCTGCAGACAGGCATGTTCTCTACTGGACTAAATGAGAATCCCATACCAACCCAGTCTAACCTGATTTGGCATACTCAGAACAGTCATGCTTTATGACAGAGGACTTATGGGATGAGATACAACTGTCTCTAATGAAAACTGCTTGGCACTACACTTAAAATTAGCTGAAGTGACCAAACTCTTTTCTTCAAGAGACAGCTTCAAAGTGGTACCTGTAAGCTCTATAATTAAAAGAAATACTTAATGCATTTTTTTTATAGTTTATGTGACAAGGAAAAAAAATCTTGACTACCTTGACTGCTTTCTCTCTATCTTCCATGTCAACATCTTGCTTTCAAAGTTGCACACACCTTACTTGCCACAGAAATCACTCCATCCAACATACTGCCCAGCCCATTCTCCTCTACACTGCATTCAACTCCTATTAAAACCTTAGTCTACAGAGCATGCTCAGAACTCCTTTCTCTTTCTAAACAGATATTTTGTCTTCCAACTAATTTTAAGTTCTATCTTCTTGTCCCTTTCTATGTTGAGCATGTGTGCATTGTTATCTCCAAGATTTCTTGTACCTAAATATTATTCATGAGTACTACTAGATCTAACTAAATTGTAAACTGCTTTCCCATGATTTGTGAACATTTTTGATGCTAACACCAAAAAACCCATATCAGCTTCACAGACAGACAGAAATGTCAGCAGCACTGACTTTTCTTCATGGTTTTGTCTTAAGGAGACATTGCTACAAAAATAGTATTACTTGAATCATTCATTAGCCCCAAGATGTCACACTCTCCAGGGCCTGCCACCAGCGGATAATATTACAAGCCAAATATACAGCTACAGTTCTAACAGTATTCTGCTAAGTTACCTATTTTCTTGCCTATGTCTCCAGTAAAGTTTCTTTCAACAAGAAAAATTATTATACCAAAAGGCAGCACTTCAGTGAAAATATCACCCGGTAGTTTCTTCATAAGCACTGAAGATATGATTTTGAATGTTTATTCAAACAGAACCCAATTTTCATTTGTGATTCATCCATTTCTGGAAATCAATAGAAGGAACATGCTTCTGTGAATACACCATAGGTACCTAGGGGACATGTGGGCCAAAGCCCAGAGTGTTGCCTTCCCCAGCTCTGTACATCTGGAGTGCCAGAATTAGGCAGCTTGTAGGTTAGTGCAACATATTACTCCCTGTATTAAGGCAGCTTCAGATCAGGCTGTTTACAAATCTTATCTTCCCTTGCAGATGGGATCCTTGTTGTCACACTACACCAGTGCTAGGGGGGATGGGATATGTAGTGGGACACATCCACAGTGCCAGCTGGTGAACACTGGAAACTTGGCTCATGAAAACTCATGCAAAGCTGAGTTTTCCTCCAATAGCCTCTGAAGCTGGTATCATCCCTATATCTAACCACAGATGCTGTGCAGCTATACCATACGGATGCAAGGAATCTGGTCTCTCCTTTCATGCAGTAAACACTCCTCTACCTTGCAAAATACATCTTCTAACTGGCTCCATCATTTTCACATGTAATTACCACACCATAATCATGCTTCTGATCTGATCGCATGTCTGTTCACAAAACTCCTCTCAACATAGTTAGGATATCTGCAAGTCTAGCTAGATCAGTTATCTTTGTCTTCCTAGTTCTTCTTGTTAATTATTCAAAATTACTTAATTGTTGTCATTACTATCATGAATTCTCAATGCTTAGCTTTACTTGAAACATGTGTGTAATCATACGTATAACTTCCCTTACCCATTTAAAGGACTGTAACCAAATACACATTCCTTTCTTCAGACTTACATAGTCCCAAATCCATACTATGTCTGCATACAGTAAAGTGTCTTTGGTTGTATTGGATGTATTTGGATGTATTTTGCAATTCAGACATACCGCTAAACATGCATTCATTGCTTCAAGACTCCAGTAACTCAGAATTAAGAGAAACAGGTAATATTTCTCTTTTCCCCCTTCCCAAATTCCTGAATTTAAAGAGCCAAAGGTAAGTGCCATGCAGAGTTGACTAGTTTACCTGCTGAATGGTTTAAAACATCTGCACAATCCCAGCAGGTGCAGTTAGCATGAAAAGATTCAGCACTCATCTCTGCCTCTCAGTTTCCTTGTTCACCCGCTGACTTGATGACAATCCCTTGCATTATCCTGGGCAAATACTGAGTGACTGATGCTGATCTTCCCATGCCCTGTGCAGCTCCCTGATGGACTGGTGTTGCCCTTATGTTTTTCTGTCCACCTGCTGACTGTTTGATGTTGCTTGCCTGTCAGCACTTTCCTCCTGACCCACTTCCTGTTTCAAATTCATCCCCCAAATTATTCTTTCCTTCTAGCTGATGATTTGAAAATAAAGCTCACTTCCTTTCCCAACCTTTTTCATATAAACTGCAGTACATCTGCTGCTTGGGACCATGGAGTGTTTTAACTGATTCTTTTTGGGGTGGGATATAGCCATGTTATGCTAGCTGATGCTTATATATCTTGAAAAATACTTTCAGACAAATGTTAACATGATGGGGAAGAGCTGGGACTAGAACTGCAGATTCCTATGCCCAACTCTTGCTCTGTCATCTGAAGCAATTGGTTAACCTCTGTACCACATTTTATACAGGTAACAATATCTATTCCATTGATTAGCACAGGTTTTAATTAATTCCATTTGTAAACAACTATGGGGTGATCTAGAAGTATTTTCAGTAAATTAAAGAACTATTAAAAGAGATTATCTGAAAGCTTTGGGGTAGGCTTTCAGCCTCACCTCATTTTCATGTTGCTTCAAACAAGAAAACAAGCAATCCTTCAGTGAAGGACAAGCCCAAACTGAGTCACTGTGAATGTACTCCCAGAGGACTTGTTTGTTTTGGGAGTAGTATTATTGAACCTCAATTAGTTTTTTTTTTTGTTTTGTTTTTTTTTTTTTTTGCAACACGCTACCTCTTACCATTAGAAAGAAAAGCAGGAAAACACAGCCTGTATAGAACTGAGCTTGCATCTGAAACCTGTCTGGAGTATCTGAATTTCTACAGACTTTATACAGACTTTCTGTAGGCACTACTGCTGTTCCTCCCCATCAGGTCAGCAGGCACTACCATGTGGCTGCAGTCATAAAAGGCAGCATGCCCTCAGCTCACATCACCTGCTCCCTGTATAGGCCCTAGGGAGGGGAGGAGGGCTGCTGCCATGCCTAGGGCCTAACGTACACCCTTACATTGTCCCTCCATCTTTCAGAGAGAAAAGACTGCTTGCCTTTACCCTCCACCCTGCCAGGATGAAAGGAGGGCCACAGTCAAATTTAAATAGCTGTGTCTCAGCATTACTCACGTCATAACTGACAACTGTTTCTGCCTTCTTTACTCCATTCTCAGGCAGAGATTTTCAGGGACGGAAGAGTCGGTACCTGGAGAGTAGCAAGGATTAAATCTCATGATCAAGAATACGGACATCATAGTCATTATTTATCCACCCACACAAAACTATATTCATGTACCCTAGTCTTATCTGTACTGGCCTGGGTTTGCCATCACCTCCTCATTTCCACTGATGGATGGTGGTACTTTACACCATGTTAAAAAGCAACAACAGGAAAAAAAAGAAAAAAACCCCACACTTTTCTGTAGTCTTTGGAAATAAATTTCCATGTGCAAAATCTATCCAGCATTTTCTGAAACTAAGAAAATACCGAAGAGCTGAATAAAATTGTGCTACGCCATCTCTGCTTGAAATTACTTTTTCTAAAGTGGGATATAGCATTGAAAAAAACCTTTCCACGGTCACATTTAAACACAAAGATTGACAAGTTATTGTAAATATTGAAAATCCACCTCTCTTAAAAGTCATACTGGGACAGAAACCTAGCAGGAATAGTAAGACAGAACTTACTGGTAGGTAATATTGCTATGCAAATTTACCAAACTGAGCAAATTGTGACTTAAGTAACCATTGTTCTGGTGGAGAATCAATGCTGTTAAATTTCTAAAAGAACCAAGTGTCTTAGGATTGCAATTAAACTAAAAGTCATTGAAGAGGATCATTTAAAAAAAAATTACACCACTGATGACATCACTATATATTTTAGGAATAGGCCCACAATTCAGACAGACTGTAATAAGGAACCGTTAAAATCTTTGCAATAGGACTGCAGATAAATTAAATTAGGACTATATTAATGAACAGTTGAATGATTACCCAGTTTTTAAAATAATATCCATACTCATAGTTTGCTGCAGCTGCCAGAAGATATAGGAATTGCTCTTTTTCAGGATGACACCTGGCTCTGGGCCTGGGCCTGGGCCCAGAGGGCGCTCTTGGCCTCGATGGCCCCGCACACCTCCGGCCTGGTCCTCCGTGGCCAACCGCGGCACTGGGTGGTGCCCTGGGGTCCCTCTCTGCCCCGTCCTGCCCTGCTGCTGGGATCCTGTGCAGCCCTTGGCCCAGGCTCGGTATCCCGCCTTGGCCCGTCGCTCCCCGGACACCATCGGGACCTGCTGGCTCCGCTCCAGCAGCCCTGTCCCAAGGCACAGCTGCCCTTGCTGCCCCCTGGCAGGCCGGGCGGGCTGAAATGGGCTGAAACGGGCTGTCGGGCAGCAGCAGGTGGGGCCGCTCGGGGCAGTTAAGGCCTATTGGTGCCCTCAGGGCCCTGACAATCCTGTTGATTCAAGCTACAATGCCGCTCTTTTTTTTTTTTTTTGACAATTTGTGCTAGCCTGTCTTCTGAAGGTTCCTCTCTCTTATTTCACCTGTCATTCATGGGATGATTTTACAGTGCCAAATTCTAAATGAGAGCAAAACTTACTTTGAACTCACTGGGTCAGATCCGACTGGTCACCATTCCCACTCCCGACAAAATAAATTCAGAATAATTATTGGGAGCTTTCCAAACTTACAGGAGCGTGAGTGGGAGCAGAACGGATTCCCATTAACTAGCCGATGAAGTACGCAACGTTGCTGTGAATTAAGTACGTGTTTTGATTTCCATTCTGTGGATGGCCAAAGCTGACGTCCAGAGGGAGGGACGAAGCAGCTTCTCCAAGATTTAACAGCAAACCAGCCTCTGAGCCAAGCACAGGCCCTGATACTGTCTCTCAGGCCTTTGGATTGTACATTGCACTATGTATGGCTGTAATTAGAAAATACTGGCCTACCTTAGTATGGCCACAACTGTGAGGAATAAATGAAGATTCGTAAAGTGTTACAGTAACTTGTGACAATGAATGTTATTAGGAAGTGTACAAAAAGGTCACAGAAAGCCTTATGCCAGATGAAAGGGGCCTTTTAACAGAATTCCCGACATCTCTGAGGGTTGTGGCTGATAAAAAAGGCGAGGATAAAATTGGAAACAAAAGGCTTAAAATTGGTATACCAAAAGTTAGGTCTAGACATGGAATAAAATCACAACGAGCTGCTCTGCTGATTTCACCTATTGTCTCCCCTTTCTGACCTTTAATCAAAGGAATAAAAATGGTCTTCTGGACAATTCCTTGAGGAAACCCCACAGGCCGCTGCTCCCCAGCGGTGGGAGCCGCCATTCCCAGCGCCCCCGGGAGAAGCCCGGCCGCTCCTCACCTGTGTCCGTGGTGGCACCGCTTTGAGACGGCAGTGTGAGGTTTCACTCCTCTGCCACTCATCTCTCCCGCCTTCCTCCTTTTGCCTCCTTCCGGCCCTCGCTTGCATGGGATTTTCGGCTGATCCAGGGGCTGACTGCGCTATTCAGTACCAGAACAGAGCGACGAGAAACCTGATTCATTTCTGACCAGTCTGAAAATAGCTGGTAAAGGGGAGTGAGCTGCCCAGGCCCGTCAGGTGTTGCTCCAGCCCAGCTGAGTGAGCCTGGGACAGCAGCCACCCCTGCCAGCCTGCGAACCACCTCCACCTGTGTGCCACAGCCGCTGGGAGAATCTTCTGGCAACCGCCATTTCCTCCAGCCCTCCTCAGCCCGCTGTGCCTCCATTTTGTGTTTGCCTGCCTGGGTGGATGTGCTGGCTGTTCTCACAGAGTTCAGCTGGAAATTCAGGAACAACTGACCCTCTTCCCACGGATCACTGTACTGAATGAGATGGTAGGTGAATATCCTCTTTCCGCTGGAAAACTACTAGGAGGCTTTGATTGTATTGTATTTTATTGATTATGCCATATTTATAATTGCAGGCCTTGTTTACCTATTTAATGTTTCAGAGTGTCAAGATCTTTGATTCTCTGGGCCCACTAGTTTCATCAAAAGTGAGTACAAAAAAAAAGTACAGTGCTTGATGATTGACATTTCTTTACATGGATTGCAGATTTAGATATCTTTTAAATATCTGCCGTATCAACAAAGCAGCTCAGTCACAGGTCAGGTGATGGTGGTAAGATCACCGGTCTTAAATATTTGGATGCACAACTACCGATAGAATAGAAGTGCCCTTCTTTTCCATGTTCTAAATTTTCAAAGGGTATTCATAATGTCTAGGGTATTCCAGGTTTGGCATTCAAAAATGGAGGCTCCCAAAGCCCCGCATAACTTCTGAAATTCATTGATCCGTCATTGTTTATTCCAGTGTGCCTTATCTGGCAAAGGAAGTTGGTTGCAAGGATGAAACATCTGCTAAGCTGAGGCAACCTCTGCTCTGGTTGCAGATTTCAAATGCAAGTAAACAAATATTAGTTGTAATTTGTTTCACTTCCCTGTGCTTTGTAAAGTACACACACACAAAGATTAATTTTGTTATACAAAACAGGCAGGCAGCTGGCTCCCGGAAGTGCCAAATTCAAACTCATTGACTGTGTGTTAAAAGAATATTCTTGGCTTTCCAGACATCTCTCAGTTAAAGACACTGTGCATTCAAGTAAATGTCAGCTTGCTGCTTTTGTTCCCTACCCCAGATAAATGCAAAGTATGCAGTGTAGTGCCTTCATAATCCGTGGCAAGGCAGGCACTTTCAGCACCTCGGTACACAAGCTGTGGCAGTTTGTGTCCTTAAGGTGGCAGCAACTATCAAAAAAGTTTTTTTTTGGGGGGGGGTGGGGGTGGGGGTGGAGAAGAAGCCTTAAAATTGGAAGAAATGAGAGAACTAATTCTTCAGAGCTCCTTCTTTAATCTTCCATTTTATGCTCAGCAGAATCATATTCATAGCCAGATTATTCATTATTAAGAGCTTATTTCAGATCAAACCCTGTATGTCAGTAGATTAGGACATTGAGGAAGATTAGCTTCTCACTGTAGGAGGTAGGAATAAGTTCTTTATCTTATCATTAGCATGGACTTTCATGGTTTTTGATCACAATTATTAATTCTGCCAGCAGAATTTTGCACAAGGATTAAAATGCAGATAGGTGTCATCTAAATAGCATGATCAAGTTGAAAGTGAGGTTTAGGGGCAAGCAAATCCCCTGTTTTATGACGATCAATTCATTTTTGGACTTTCTAAACTCATTTTGTTGTTTTTAAAAATTGAAATTGTTGTTTATTTCTAGGTACTTGTAATAGAATTTTATTAGCTGTTTTTCTTCCCGAAGAAAAATATTGTTAGCATTCAAGTGAACTTTTATTCTGATTAGTATAAATGGCATGTAAAATTCTTAAGCAATGTTTCTGCACATCCTTGCATTGTTGTAAGTGGAAGCCAAGCATATAGATGAAGAACTACTGAATGAATTCAAATTAAATCTCTCCCTCCTTCTCTGTTTCTCTTTCTGTTTTTTTTCTCTGTCACTTTTTTTTCTTTTTCTGAGTTTTTTGGGCTTTATTCTCTCTGTGAATGTGTATTAGTGACATGGCTGTGAATATATAAGAATCCAAGACTTTGTCCCAGTGTCATGGTGAACATTCTTAGAACTTCAGAAAGAATAAATTTGCCATGTTTCTGAATGTTATGAACAAAGCAGCAAAGAAAGAATAGACAACATTTCACTAGCAAAAGCATTTTAGTTACATTTTAGATCAAAACCCCAGCAAAGTTGGGGTCTGCATCATTTGCTAAAGCATACAGAAGTCTGGCTGCATAACCAAACTGCATGATAATACTCCATTACCATTGAAGTGTCCATAGAACTCTCTTTTATTTTGCAGAACACATAGGAAGCTGAGGAACAGATATAACACTGAGAAGAATATGTAGAAGCAGCTCATATGTATAACCACAGTGGCTAGTTGGCAGTTGTTTCTGTTCTAAATTTGATACTAATTAGGCAGCTGTTATGATAGACCACTGATGTAACAGTGTAATCACTACCTGTGTCCTAGAGATTTCTTTTTTATCACTTTTTTTACTTGTATCATACATTTTTAACTTACATTGCTTGGTCTCTGGGTAGGGATTGGCTTTTCGTCACAATTTTGGGCAGAATCTAGCCTGGTAGGTCAGGATCTTTTAGATGTCTCCAATGTTAATTGCAGAGCTATGCATTTAAGCTGCATGTGAGAGGAGGCAGAGCTGAATGTTTGTTCCCCTGCCTCTAATTATGTTAGGGCTTTGAAGGCAGCAGTGTTCTGGAGCCTGAGAAATAGCAGTATTGATTAAGTATTGCTACAAAAGGAGGTAAAATTCAATGGACACATTTTTAAATGCTAATTTAGGTAAACAAAAAAACATGCAAATAGCTTGTCCAACGTCATACAGAGACTTGGCAATACACGTAGGGCCTAAAGTCCTTTTAGACACTGATCTCTAACAGCAAAATATGAACTTCTCTCTAGATAATATTGAGGCTCCTGTGCAATTTTGCATACTCATCTAGCGTTTCCAGCATGTAATCATTGTAACAGCTTCTTTCCAACTCTTGCTGCATATTTAAAATCACCGCTATGCTAATGTCACATCTTCCTTTTTCCTGAAAGCCACTGTTTGGTATTCTTTTGCTGACCTAAAGAATACTGCCTTGGGCAAACAATACTTGCCGGGCTCATGAAGCCGTCAGAGAAGCCCTGACATGTTCTTCTCTTACTGCCAAAGAACACTGTGTGACAAGTGCTGTGTGCCAGACAAACCCCACTAGAAGCTTAAGACTTGTGGAGAAGTTTGTTTTCATTAAGATATATTCATAATGACTATAAAATGATCATTTTGAGGCAGCAAATGCACACAAAATAAAAATAAATTCCCCACTGCTAGTATGGTGTATGGGATTGGAGCCCACATGTATATATCTTTCCATGTAATTACAACTATTAAGACTTACATCATGCTTTAATGCATTCCTATTTGAGGCATGTTGTAAGTCTAAATAAAAAGTGCATCAGGGATTAAAACATGTTGAGAAAAAAATATTCATCTTGCTCATTTTCAGCAGTTAGGTTAGAATGAACTGAAAATCAGTGCAGTTATTTCTTTGGCTGTTTTCAGCAGCAAAATAATTTGAGGTTTTTCTTCTGTGACAAGGCAGCAGCAAATCAATTCTGATCAGTAGATTTACCTGGTTGTTCAGTAGGGTGTCATAAACCCTCATGATTTAAGAGCACTAGCTGCTGTTGTGCATGTGTGAGAAATGCAGCTGTCTCCAAGGTCTGTTATGCTGGAGAATTTTCTGTTCTGTTCACTCATCCCAAGGCTCAGGTCATATCTTATCCCTCAATTAGTGATATGATTTTATGGCGCCAAATCTGAGATGAATTAAAACTTACCTGTACTCATTGGTACCAAATTCTGCTCCCATTTAAAACTAGGAATTCAGAATGATTTTTGGAGTTTTTGCAGATGTATCAACAGAAGCACAGTTTCTTCTGAAGGCATTCAGCCTGAACAGAAACCAAGTGAAGACTTTGGGAAGTTAGCTATTGTTACACACTATTCAACCCTAACTCTGCAGCACATTTTTAAAAAAGCAAACACATACTGGAGACCTAGGTCCACCCTTGTATCTACTGTGTTGTCTTAGAAAAATAGCACTGTACAGAGCTGAAAGGACTGCTTCTGATCTTGCTTAGTGGCTTGTGAAAGTACAGGAGAAGATTGCTTGACGCACTTTGAGAAGATAGAATTCAACGCCATACGAGGTGATAAGGAAGAAAGTGTGAAAATGAGAGCAGGGAAAAACACAAATATAGTATGCTTGATAGAAATGGAGAGAGTGAAGCAAGGAGCAGGAATAACAGGGAAACATGGGGAGAGGGGGTAGTTGAAAAAAGCCATTTACAACAAGAACTTTGAACTTAGTAGGAGACAAAAAAAGCTACAAAAGTATTCAAAGACTATGTGATATTTTACTGTGGAGGACCTAAAAAGAATCTTTTAGCAGAGACAAGGTAGAAGGCAAGACCAGAAAAAGAGGGGGATGTGGCTGTAATCGTGATAATATATCAGTATCCTGGATTATGAAAAGTTAATTTCTGTTTAACTGTTAACTTGATGGAAATCTACAAAAGCTTCATTATGCTATGTGGAATACTTTAAATACTTCCCCTGAGCTGGATTGTGTCCTCAAGATATTTTCAGAGCTTTCCATCTGTTTACCAAACAATTCTGAAACTTAAAAGTAGAAGATTATTAGTATTATTATGTGTGTGTTTTGGCGCTTCCCTTTCCATATGCAATGAGTAAGCTATTGTAGAGAAAAAAGCTTGGCTTAGGTTGCAAATTTAGACGATGAACATACACATTCAGATGAACAAGAAGTACATTTACTTAAATATACCCACCGGATAATCATATATACTTACTAATATACTCCTATATATTAATCAATATATAAGGTTGTTAAACTAACCCATTAACTTAGATATGTTAGATAGATATATTAGTTACAAAGAACTTGGCTGGATGCAATGACTGAGATTTTATTGTTTGTCAAGGAACAGGTTATTAGCCTTTTACTATCCAATGATTCTTTCATGGTGGGGCAACTTTGGTAGTTGGTTAGCCTGGGTTTCTGCATCCTTTCTGATTTCAGAGCTGTAGAAAATAGGCAGAATGGGAGCTAGACTTATATCCCTTTTAGGGACTTCTGTTGAGTTTGTTGACATTTCAGAGGAAAAGTTTTGGGCTAGTAGCCAAATAAGGTTGGTTTGTACATCCAACATGCTTTTGTCATTGATTCCTTGATAAACTTCTCTGTATGGTTATATCAATTCTGACTATCTCTGAGCAGGTTTAGATTATAAAGAAGGCTGATCAAAAATAGAACCACAAAAAATACCACGAAAGTGTGTTTTACTAGAACACAATGCCAAAAAATGTCTTTGAAGAGGAGGAAGCTGCATTGACAGCGGATGAATGAATACATAGGCAGTATGAATTAGATCTTGATTTTCTTTCACCTGTGGGGATATAATCATGTAACCTGGGGAGTCAAGGCCAAGAGATCTGTCTGTAAAAATCAGTGTTCCAACAGATTGGAGACTCGATGTTACTTTTTGCCACTGTGACACAGATAAGGATGAGAATGTCGTGAAGCAGAAAGAGATCTTAACCTAAAGAGATAGGGCAAACAGAAAGCTAAAATAAGAGCGAAAGGGAAAAATGAATTTAAAGAAAAAAAAAAAGCAGTTGAGTCCAGTTGTAGATGCAGGTACTATGAACACAGCCAGAAATCTCAGATTCAAAGCTTTTGGTTCTACTTTTTCATACATCATACAGGAAAGATGTCAGTGAAAGAGAGATCTCATAGAGGTCTGTCATGTCCTGAATGTGCTTTGGAAACAAAAACTCACTGGCTTTTCTGGTGGAAGAAATAGGGGGCATGAAGCAAGACTTTCAGGTGGCAGAGTAAAAACAAACAAAACTGGGTGCTCCTCTATGCAGCATGTAGGTGAGGTATGACCCCCTTTGCTTGCAGGATGTTGTGGATGATGAAATTTTGCAGAGATGCCCAAAGTGAATTAACAGATTCAGGGAAGAAAAACCTATTGGCATTACTAAATATAAAAATAAGTAGGTGAAGAAGTCCTAAGTGAAAATTGTTGGAGGCTGGCAGAGTACCCTGGGGAAGTACTGGTACATGCTGACCCTGATTTTAAACTTCTCCCCAGACACTTGCCACCGGCTGCTGTTGAAGACCCACCATGTTACTGGATTACACGTGACTGTGGATATGGCTATTCTTATGCTCTAATGACATTGAATCTTGCAGTCTCTGTGAAAAAGGCATGTACACAGAGAGAGAAAGAAAGAGAGAGGCATTTTTAGCTTGTTCAGTAAATTAGTAATTTCTGAGGTACTCCTTCCTCCTCAGACAAAGGCTGCTATAGAACTATGGAGGATATTTGTCAGTCATTGAACGAAATGATTTGGATTTCTTTCATATATATGTATATGTATATATAGATTAAGGCTGATTTTCAAGATTGCCATCAGTGTATTCAAACTGTGTTATGTAAAGATTTCCAGGACATATGGGAAGTAAGAATATAGAAAACTGAGTAGAAAACTTCCCAGATGCCAAACAGAACTTCAATGAAATAAGAGATCCTTTTCATATGATATTTGAGATGCAGAAAAAAGAGGAAAAAAATCAAATAGAGTCTTTGCCCTCACCCTTCTATTCAGAAACTTTGAAGCAGACCATGAATGGGTAGGAATTCAAAATGGTAGCAATTACGTTAATTTCATTACTAAGGGATCAAGGTCACAACAACAGCAATTACCTATGATTTCCCATTCCTGCAATTATATTATTATGAAAATGAACACTTGCTAACTACCATAAAGCTTTCAGGGGCACTAAAGTGAATTCTTTTTCATTTCAGCATGCTTGCTAATTGTGTCAGGACTTCAGTGTAATACGATTACCATTGCTTTGGTCTCATCAGAACAACAAACAGTAGATAGGTAGTGCCTGATTCTTCTCTTAGGCCTCATCTATACATCAATTTTATACCACTATAACTATTTAGATTAGTAACACTGTATTTTACTGAAATATTTGTATCACTATAAATCCTAGCAGAATAAACCTTGTGGGAATGAACTATATTAGCATAGGTATGCTTATACCAATATGATTGGGTCTGAAATAAGCAGTTGTACAGTTTTGCGCTACAGTATAACAAGATGCAGAAAAACATCCAGTTTCTGATCCAGCTATGTTGGTAGAAGAAATTACCACATCTTGCTGCTAGTCACCTCGATCTGCCAGCAAAGTATTTTTCATGAGCATTCCCTAAATTCCTTCAGGCAAAATCAGCCAGTGTAACTCAGTGTAAGAATTTAAACTGACCTGGCTGATTTTGCCTGAGATGACTCAGCGAGTGCCTAGGCAGGCTGCTCTGCATAGTGGGGGTGGTCTCTTACAGCATAGGGGCACTCACAAGCTGTGGGAGGCAGTGGCCTACTTCATTGGCTAGGATGGATTTGGCAGTGCCTGTCCACAGCCTTGAAGCTGTGTTGCATTTCAGTTAAGGCTTTACCTGTGCTGGTTTTATGCTAACAAACACACAATTTTAGCTGAATCTTCCACTGCAGACAGCCACCGTTCTGTAAAGCCATTCAGAACTTTCTCCAGCCTCATGTAATTACAAGTTACATTTTTTGTTTCTGCTACTGTGATAGTAGTAGAAGTAGCCTATCCCAGAGTTTTAACAGTTTAACAGCTAGAAACCTAGATCCAGGCCTCAATTTAATCATGGCCTATTTTTAACTCCATGGTCTGTTTACATCCTTTAGTTTAAACAGGTGTCTTCCCACACTGGCATTTATGTCCCAGAATTATCTGTAGAAAGCAGTCATAGCTCTCTTAGGCTTTGTTTACCTAACAAAGTCAAACTCTTGCAAGCTGTGCTCTCCAGCTGTCTCATGCTCCCTCTGCCCTTCCTTGAGTTGCTGCAAGTTGAACTCATCTTGAACACCAGTATCCAGAACTGTATGTAGTAAAGATGATTTTCTGGGTGCTTTTACTACATATAGTTTCTGTGTTCCTACTGCAAATACTTGTCCTGAAGCATTCTTGAAAACTTTTGACTTCATTATAGTTAAATCATTTTGGTGTCTCATTGTCATCCAATTATCTATAGACAATGAGTTTCTAGCAGACATTCTTTTTTGTTCCTACATACATAAATTTGCAGTCTGTCCTTTTATCTCAATTTTATCTCATACTTCTGTCCGAAAGGTCTTTCAGTTCTTCCTTTGCAGTATTCCTATTTTTCTCTTTATTGGCATTATCTCTCAAATAGTGCTGGCAGTCAATTTCATTAACACATTTTTGTTCCAATATCTTTAATGAAAATATTTTTTTAATGCTGTTAGGACTGATATTTTTCCTTTTTCTCCAGCAGGATTGCTTGTTATCTCATCATTAGCTAGTTCTGATAATTCTTGGGGAACCATGTTCTTTAGACTACAGTGTAGCAGCTTACCAAATGTTTTAATGACATATAGTAAGAGTGGATATCCCATATAGCAATTCTTTAGAGAAAATACAGTTATCTTAACGCAAAGAGATTGTGTTAGATAAGACAACAGTAAAAAAACAATGGGAGGAGCTACTGGACATTAGAGATGATGAAAGAGGAGTAGTTAGAGCTTCCCTTGGGTGAAGAATGTCAAAAGATAGTGAAGGGGGTGCTGGCTCAGTGGGTCACTGACTGAGACTGAAATCACCAAATAAAGATATAAAATGAGAGTAAAACGGGGGCCAAAGGGGAAAGTAAATGTGGATTGGTTGTTTATATGGAGAGAAGAGAAGGGGCGAAGAGGAATACAAGGTAAATCAAATCAGATGATTTGGGCTGTTTGAGGGCATCTGCTCAGCAGCCCAGTGCCTGATGAATGCAGCTCAAGACAACAAACCTGTTGTTCCAACCATGCCAAGTGTGTCTGACTTGCTTCTGCAATCAGGGGGCCCTAGGGTCCTCTCCTGTATGGTAACCAGGGGATACCCTGCAGGGGATGGGGGATGGATTGAACATCCCTAACAGGAGCCATACTCTGTAATACCAGTGGATGGTCAAAAATGAGGAAAGCTAGAGATGGCATTTCCTTGCAAAAGAAGCCAGTGATTGTGTTGCGCTCATCACTGTGGTACTGTGGCATTTTTCCGAACAAACATCCACCTTTCTCTTGGTTCCCACGCCTTGAGACTGGGTTCCTTTCCTTTGGGGTCTATGGTTAGCTAAAGTTATGTAACTTCTCCTGTTGTAGCCCTCCCTTTCAATATGCTCTTGTGTTAGAGAAAGTGAAAATGTTTCTGTGTTGTTCTAGATATCTATGAGTTATAATCCTAAACTATCTAATGGCTTTTCACTCCCATATTCACTGTTACATGATACATTTCATCCTTCATTGTACTTGCCAGCTTGCAAAATATTTCTCTGGAACATGGATCCTTTATAAAAATAGAGATTTCTGATATAATTTCTCAGTATTTTGTTCCTTTTTCTGTTTTACCATGAATGTAATTCTAGTGGATAGTGGTAATTTTGCAGACCTGAAAACACGGGCAATAATTTGGGCAAAGTTCCCATTTTTGCCAGTATATTGACTTCAGGTGCTAATGTACAAGGATAATTCAATCAGTCATGTTTTAAGCTGTGATTTAAATGAAAACCATATTTGTTAGCACTAACTATAATGGTGATGGATACTGTGAGATAGGAACAAGAAACAGAACTGAATTGTGTCAGATAGTGTAGTCCAATGAATAGTTTGTCTTCTGACGATCTTGTCATGATATGCATATGCTGGATTTAAGCCCAGATCATTTTTAAGTTACTTTCGATACGTAATGACATCTAAATGTCAAGTTGCAGCTCTTCTGTGCTTTATTAGCCAAATGCATATGTTATTTTTAAAAAAAATTTTTTTTCTCAGTCCTTTCATATTGTTAGATATTTTCTTTTAAAAACAGAAGGGGAAAACTTGGGAAAAATACTGTGATGTTGCTTTTAACTGACATGGCAACATGCCATTAGAAAACTCTTCTGTTACTAAGTTAATGGGTTTATAGCCATAAGAGACTGTTTTGGAAAATGTGAATCTGCCCATGTCTGTAGGATGTACCAATTCTTTTCACACCTGTAGTTAGTGGCCAAATAATCCATCCATTAGAGATGTGAAATTATTTTCAGCATGGCTTCTAGTAACATCAACTACCAGCAGCTAAAGCTCTGTCTCTGCTGGAAAAAAGGTAAGAAGTTACCTTTACATCAAACTTTTCACATGCTTTTTTACATCAACATAGTGAGCCTGTATAAAATTCTGTCAGAAACACAGAACTGTAGTTTTTTATGTTGATATAGCTGCTTGAAGTGTAGTAGAAGCAAAAAAAATGCCTATGCTTTGTCTCCACTAGGCTTTTCGATCAAGATAATTATCTTGATATTGGAACCACACATTTATTGCAGGAAGGACAATCCCCAAAAGGCCTGAATGGTTTAAGAGGGTTTTAAAGTATAGATGCAAGTCAAAATCTCATCAGTGTTCAAAACTGCCTTCTAGTGAAACTGTCAACTGGAAGCTATGAATCATGGCAGTGCTGCCTTTGATTCTGAAAGAACAGAATCAAGGTCTGTGTTTCCTATGTCAACCTGTCAACCTATGCTTAGTGAGTGGCATCAGGTTATTGCCTGATTAGAATTTGCTTCGTACTTATGCTTCCTACTGCAGTTGACACACAGGCATGTATATGTGCTGGAGCTAAGCAATTAATAATGATAACTTCTTTACCAACTGCAGCTTTTTATCTGAAATCTCCCCTTTCTCGCTCTTCTCTGCAGCCATTAGCTCTTCAAGTCTTTTTGAGACCTTTATTTTAGAAGAAAATAGAAGAAAATTGAGGAACAGATAGTCAGGTAGATGTGATACTGGTTTGCTTTCCCAAAAGTGTGAACATAGGGGAAGTGTGTCATGCTAGAAAAACTACTATGCAATAACTAACTTGCTCCTAAATTCTAGACTTACTGAATTTACTATCAGGTGTCTTAGGTCTATAGTATTAACTTTACTTTTCTCCAAGTACTGAGCTTACCACTTGGTGAAATGATTGGCTCCTGTCTTCCCTAAATTTTTACCATGGAATAAGTCATACACATGGCTTATGCTATTGGTTTAATATTATGTATTCCCACAATGGATTGCACAGCATTCAGGGATCACAAGAAAGCTTTCTCTTTCCATTATGAAGCATGTGTCAAACACATGATATTTTGGATCTCCTCTCATCAAACTAATTAAAAGAAATTTAACTTAACTGCCGAAGATCACATGTTAAGAATTACACTGTCTTTATAAATACTAAGATTACAGCTATAAGAGGATATGGGTGCCACGTGGATTTGCATCTGGGAGGAAATCCCTACGTTACAAAAAAAATTCCAATCACAGCAGCATTTTGGTAATAAATTCTATTATAAATGATAATGCAATAAAAACCACATTAAAATTCTTAAAAGTGCTGTAATTTTTATCTCAATCTTGCACACACATCTTCAGAGAAATATAATCTTGTATCAAACACATGGAATACTGCAGTAACCCTGCAAATTATCTGCATGCCAAATTATCTCTGTATTGGCCCCATATAACCATGTATGACTTCTTGTTTGGCTTTATGTTTGGCTACCGCTATGTGTAAGCTGTATCTGATATCTGTAACACTATTCAGTTGTGGATTTTTTAAAGGAGACACACAGTAATTTCCTTCACTGCAGTAGCCTGAAAGCTAAAAACCAGGAAACACATCATGCCTTCAATAAACTCTGCTATAATATAAAACACAATCTTGGTTGTGGCTTAAAAGACTTTTTTTTTTTTTTTTTTTTTTTTTTTTTTTTTTTAGAAGGGCATTTTTGCTGGTATTGATAGTATGAAAATTAAATAGCAATGATTCGTTATACTGAAAGGTGCTAATGGCTTATGCCCAGGTTCTTGATTTATAAGCATTCAGACCTTGGTGGAAGATACTGCTCAGATTAAAGCATTCTTCTTGTTCTGGCATCTACAGTTTCAAGGCTTCTTTGTGTTGTAAAGAAACTGCACAGAAGGTGCATGGTCACCTTTCTTTTAAAGGCCACGGTGTTTCAAAGGGAGGTGTTGAGAAGTAAAGTTTAAAGCCTGGAGCAGAAAGGCAAGACCTAATACTGCAGATTGATCTGAAATCATAGAGAGAGAGTAGGAGACAGGGGGAGATGTCCAAAACAGGATAAAGATGCTTGGACCAGGTTGGTGCCATGTGGCACACCTGCACTCCTTTCTGGTTTCTCTTCTGTGCAAAGGAATGGATTTGTACTCGAAGAAATCCCGTAATCAAATAACTAGCAGGGTGACACTGCTGGACAACAAATCTAAGGAGGCTAAACAGCTTCCTAACTCCTAACAAGGAGACCGTTTAAAGGAGGGACTAAAAATTTGTTGGGGGGTTCTAAACTGCTGCACGTCATTTACTAGGCCTATAAAAAAACCGCAAGTCTAGTAAACAATAGTCCAAATAAGGGGGGACAGTCAAAGAAAGAGTGTAAACAACTCTTCAGATATTTTGAAATAAAATTTGTTGCCCGCATGTTACATAAATGAATCAATACGAGTAATCTGGATCCAGTAAGTATGAACCCATGATCAGCTTGCTGTATGTGCTGGAGGTAGCAATATCATGTACAGCCATTTGCCACATTGTCTCTATATAGTTTCTTGCTAGCTAGTGACAAATTGCACAGTGGGATCCTCTCTTACACCTTCGAAAGCCATCTGCCCGCAGAGCTGCTGCTGATAAAGCCACATCAGTAAAAAATGAACAAGTTGGGGGGGGGGGAGGGGGGGAAGACATCAGCATGCCCAAAGAGTGGATTTAGATAAATAAGCCTTTTAGGTTGGAGGTGTTTTATGCAATGTAGAGTTATCATTGTATTCAGTTTGCAATACTAATCAACACTAGATAGACAGGAAATCAAACTGTTCAGTGCTCACGGGGTAAACATGAGGATTTGTATCAAACTACAGCACTTACTTCCTAGCTAAACCAGATTGTCTCCCTTGAGCTAATTTCAAAATGCATCAGCAAGAAGTACGTTATGTAGAAAGGCCTTAAACCATATGTTACCAGGTTGTGCTCACTTACATCAAATACATTAAGACCATTGTTGATGCCTGTACGCTGTATGCAACACTTGCATGAAATGAATTTTTACCAAACAGGGTTGGATAATCTGTCACTGACTCCTAATGGTGGCAGCTGATATATAGTGAATGCTGCCTTTGCATTTTGCTAATTGAATTACCAGGAAAAAGAATACCTATACATAAAACAAACATCTCCTCACTGTAGAAGAACAAGAATTCAGTATATTTATCCTGAATATATTCAGTGGGCTGCATATGAAAATGTGAAAAAAATGCATTTCCAAGATTAAATGTTAGTCTAATTACAAAGTCAATGCTCAGCAGGGCTTATGGACATACCAGGCAAGGTTGCGAGATAGGTGAATATCCAGCTATCTGCTATTTAGCCTGATGGCTAATCTGATACATTAAATAAGATGCGCTGGCTGCTGTTTTTGCTGTAATTGCTAATGGTAACATTTCAGATGGGGGTTCATAATTGAATATGTTCTATTCGTATTGCTAGTAAAGATTTTGTTGTGTTCATCTGATTGAGTTTACTTTTTAACCTTGATCTTATTCTGGCTCCCCTTATTTCTGACCTATAACATTGAATTTTTAGCAATATTTTATGCTGTTTTTCTGAAGTTTTAAAAGTGATTTTTTAATGAATTATTTGGGTTTCAAACTGTATATAGGAAACTATCTTCTACAGGCTCAGCTGTGTGTTGGATGGAATAGTCTCAGGTTATGTGTGCAACCTGTGTAGCCATGACACAAAGCCAAATCCATTCCTGAGGTACCGCCTTTGTTTCTCTGGGGCTTTGCCTAGCTTTACTCTTTTCTCCATCTTACGCATTTGGAGTGTTGTCCTTCAGGTGAGCTGTATTTCTTCATTTTCAGACGTATTTCAAAACTTGCAGCATATTGTAGGTGTGGAAACACATGAAGAGAATAGCTTTGGTTTTATTTGGAGCAAATTCATCCCATTCAATTTGCAGTAAGTTTGCAGTTGCATTAGTGTGCTGAAACAGAGTGCGTTTTTCAGCTTGTACATTATGCAGTACTACCTATAAGGACAATAAATGTCTGATTAGCCACTGTGAGTAGAACACCTTTTGCCCTTCATTTCACACAGATATGTGGTCTCTTCATAATTAATTAAAATGTAGCATCTTTCTCTAGTCAATAATCTAATTAGGTAATGATACCATTAAAGGGTGGACATTGTATTATTCATCAGAAAAATAATTTGATGAAATTAAATGGGAGATAAGATAAATCATAAATTGAATTAAAGGGGAAAGCACTAAGCTGTTTTGTTCAGGCTAGATTCTGACACATTTTAAATATGACCTCACTCCACAGACACTCCCCAGTAGGTTTCAGAATTGGCTACCGATGAAGAGGTTAAAAAAAAAAAAGAAAGCTGTATAAGGCTGGGTATGTCGCAAAAAGTTAGATGCAGGGATAGCTGATATAAGCCATTTGCATTGTCTAGACTGAACTTGAATCTACCCCAACAACCACTGAAACAAAAGGGTGCTATTCAACACAAAGCCTTTCCTGCATCTGTCAAAAAGCCTCCTCTGCATTTGAAAAGGAAAAAAAATACAATAGGAGAGGTATTCATTTTTCAAAAGCTAATGAATAGCTGTAAGGGAAGTAAATCCAGACTTCTAAGGATGAATGTGTTTGAAATTAGATTTCATTTTAGTTTTGGGTTTTGCAGTGTATTCAAATGAAGACTACTTGTATAATTATTTTTTCTAGAGGGTTTTACAGTGAGACTATTCAATAATATATTTTCAGTGGTGAACAGAGGTAGCTATCTCACTGGAAATGGTAACTAAGAAATCTACTGAGCTCCGTGCTAGTGAAATACATAGTGCTGCTCCATGTCAGTAACTCTGTCTTTGTTTTGTTGCAGGAAAGGATATGAACATGACATGAAATGGTCAGTTTCCATCTCATACGACCTGGGCTTCCAGCATCCATAGTCTGCTTTGAGAGAGTCTTAGGGAGATTCAGTGCTGATCAGCAAAGCCTTTTTAATTGGCTACTCTGCTGAGACATTCAAGCACCTTTGGAATATAAAAGGATGTTCTTTGGGGAGATTCCTCAAATGTGGAATTAATTCTGAAGCTAAGCTGAACATAACACAGTCTCTGATGATCAGCACATGATGCCAGCTATTTCCACTAAAATGCTGCATGGGATGGCTTGAATTCTGTCTGGTTTAGGAAGGAGACTCTGGCAGGTGGGAGAAAAATCCTGCGGGTGCAGTGGAAGGCAAGTTTTAACTAGTTTAACTAACTTCGTTCTTATAAAAAAGAAATGATATTTCCTATGGCATTTATCTTAGAAAGGATTCTATTTCTGGTTGTCTGTCATATCTTGAATCTTGAAAAAGTTGGTAATTTCTCTTTTACTAAATGAAAATAAGCTGGAAGATGGCCAGCGCTCAGTCTCTGGTCAATCACTGGACAGAGAGCTGGAAACATACTTCAAAATGAGACCGAGGGTGCATTTGCATGTGGACTACAAACTCCTGGTAAAAAAGAAAGAACAAAGATATGTTGACTTTAGCAACAACATTACCTTCTAGTAGATTTCTTGTCTCTGTAGAAGAAGAAAAGAGAAAAAGTGTCTGGGTGACTATGAAGGGAGAAGAACATCCCAATGCACTTGAAAATTGCATTTTGTTGTACTTTTCATTGTACTTTTTCATAGTTGCATTATTAATGTATATAATCATATCCTGTCTATCAGAAAACAATGACTGGGACGTTAATAACATTGCATGACAGTTGTCTTGTGTGTACATATATGTGCACCTGGCAGTGCTCTCTTTTGGATGGAACAACAATTAACCTGCATATAATGTGTTGTAAACAGTTACCAGCTTGTGCTATCTGAATCACCCTCCTAGCTTAAGTTGGGGGATGCTTTTGGAGGATGCAGTACAATCTCTGAACAATTACACTGTGCGGCATAACAGCAGCCACAGTGTGCTCTGACTATGAATGATATTTAGGGAGAATGTCATTTCCCTGGGATTTATACAGTGAATGTCACGGATTGAGAGAACGTCTGGCCCGGTGAGTTGAAAATCAGAAAAAATATGAATTCTACTTTTTCACAGCTTTACAATATTTTTATTCAGTTTTACAACTGACCAACTCTGTGAACATGATCATGTCTGTTTCCCCTGTGTTTTCCCTTGCTACTTTGTTGGTTTTCTACATTTAGATTACCATCTCATTCAAGCAAGGCTGGATGTCTTTTTCTGTGTTTGTAAAGTGCTTAATGCAGTGGAGTTCCTTTGAAGGAAATAATTAATATGAAGTCTAAGAAAAATCAATATCTAGTAGAGTCCTGCCTGACACAAAGAGCTGGACCTGGTAAAGAAGTGCAGATGCTCTTCAGGTCTATAGCTAGGTTAGCCACACTGATTCCATTTCCACATGCCTTACTTTTTCTGTGATACATTTTTCAGTTGCTATTGTAGCTTTTGTTTTTTGAAATGGGTCCTATACACAGAGGAACTGTACACTATTGAGAACCAAACCACTCATAATCTTGGTTCTCTGACTTAGAATAGGTTGCATAAATCCTGCATAAAATCAACATGGACTCAACATTTCTTCTGCTTTAGTAGGTGACCGTTCCTACAATAATCTTTAATGGACAGATACAGTGGTAACTTTTACAGCACAACAGGTAAACTTTACTATAAAAAGATCATTTTCCTTCCTTGAATATTTCTTTGAATGATTTTGATCATCATATATCTTAAAAAGAAATGCTTCCAGCTACTGTGATTAACATGCAAAGCTGTTTCTTAACAGTATTCACTCTTATTTTAAAAATGACACTGAGAGCTCAGAGGCCCTTGTTCTTAATTTTTAAAACCACTAATTTCATTGTGTCTGACACAAAGCAGAACATCTTTGCCATAATTGCTATATAAGTTTTTTTTTTCCCACAAAGTTGTAATTTTCCTAAAATAAGCTGGACTGCTTCAATTATGTAAATGAAATCTCTAGAGAAAATAATGACTGCATTGGAGAAACACAATAGAACTTAACAGGAAGCTAGCAGAGGAAGGAGTGAGAGCGATGGGGAAGGCAAAAGCCCAAATGAGGATGTTTTTTTCAATTAGAACTGCAGCAAACTCTCTGTCCTGCTGGTAAACTGGCTCCTACAGCTTCTTGCTCTGCCAGATTTGCTCTTCCCTTGGTGCCAGAGTACAGCCATAAAGATTGGCAGGAAGTCCAGGCTAAAATGAAAATGAGTTTGCAGAGAGCGAGAGGTGGCTGACAAAAAGCTATGGTTTGCTTATGATTATTACTCTGTGTTTGTACCGAAGCAAGTACACAGGCGGTAGTGCTTACGAGAGCTTATGATCAGAAATTTCAGGTGAGTGATCTCAGGCAATAGGTGAAACAATGACCAGGGTTGGAAAAATGACAAAGTAATGTCTAAAAACTGCGGAAATAGTCAGGACTGACAAGCTGCCTCAAATGGCTGGGAATAGCTGGTCATGGTCCTGGAAGTCCTGAGCACACGCCACTCTTCTGTACATACTCCCCTGTGTGACTCCTCCTGTAAGCCCCAACCTTTCCTCATTCAAGAGCTTCTCAGTGACCTAAATTACGTCGCTTGTTCTTTGGATGCATCCGTTTCTATCTTTTTGCTCCGGATGGAGCAATCAGATTGAAGACAGCTATACAAAGGTGAAGTAACAGCATCTATTTATATTATGAAGTCACTGCAGCTTTATTTTCAATCCTAATGCTTGTGTTTATTTTCAAAATCTTTTTAAGCAGCTGACACACATTCAGCTAGGACCTTCCCTTTTCTCTCTTCCCTGGTTCCCATTTTTTTTTTTAGAAATAATTATAGCTAATGTAGAAGTTGTAAAAGTACAAGAGTCATTCAGACAAGCCTTTCTAAAATGTTTCTTTTTCTGTTTATCAACATTGACTTTTGATGTGGCAGTGTGCTTGATTAAGTTCTTGTGACAATTTATCTTGCTTGATCAGAAATCTTCTGAAGTTCTCATAGGTTTTGCTAGTTCTTGGCTAAAATAGGAGTGTAGAAAATGTATTACTCAATGTGTTTGTGTATTATACATACTTTGTTCCATTATGAAATCTTAGACATGCAGGTGTTAAAAATTTGTCATGATTTATTCTAATTTTAACCAGTTTCTGATTTATACTGAAACTCTACTTTTCATCCTTGAACTGTTTAGTTTTATAGTTTCATTGGCAGAAGGCATCTGGTCTGACCTAGCAGTCTATACTTACTTGGTAATTCCTGCATCAAAGCCAGAACTTCTGTTGTAGCTCCATGTCTTACAAAGGACTTTGTCTAAGTCTACAGTGAATTTCAGATAGATTCTATTACTTGAATTGCCTGTAGCCACTTTTTGCTGACATACTCTTCTCGATAATTCATAATTTTGTCTTTAGTTAACATTTCAACTAACTAAACTGGTGTAGTTTAATTGCTTTCTGCTTTGTAGTTTCCCCCATACTGGCATTTCAAAAGAGAAACATAAGATGTACAAATATTCCAGTATTCTAATATAGATTCTGACTGATTCTCACATTTTTGTAAAACTCAGTAACTCTTTCTTCAGACTCAGGTTCCTTCAGCATACTATACTAAGATTTTCTTGCTATTTAATGCTTTGCTAATCTAATACAATGCCTCTTTCATCTCAGTCTCTGACTGGGATACATTATTACTACATGAAAAGAAAGCATACAAAACCATTATTACCCAAAATCTGATGGAAAAAAGTCAACATTGTCCACCACCAAAGTTGCCTTCCTCTTGTTGGTCTAATGATCCCGCTTACACCATTACCTTTTCCCCTTCACATACTCCTAAATAAAATCCTTGTTGTTTGCTTTTCATGCCTGTGCTTCTTCAATTACCTCTTGCAAAACAATTGTGTTATTTACTAAGGAAAAAGTACCATTGCTCTGGCCAAATCAGCTGAAGAAAGAGAGCGCTACACTTCTCACAGGGAGTTGCAACAGGTAGTACCTAGCGTGGTTGGATTAATGGCTGTTCCACATAAGAAAAAAACATTTGCAGGCAAAGAATCATAGGATGGCATTATTTGCATTAGTCCTGCTTGTGTCAGCTATGTTTCACTTATCTTTTTCTGGGTGACACAGTTAAAAATATATTGACTTGACAGATTCCCTGTGTAATCCTTTACCTTAGTGGTTGCACCACTGAAAATTAGATTGCTTATCACACTTGCAGAGATCAAACACCTTACATCATTTCTGGTTCTAGTAACACAGTGGAGAATAAGCATCAGAATCAGATTATAATTGCTAACAGATAAATGTCTTTCTCTCCTTGGCATTGTAGGTCACTTCAGAGATGGTGGCAAATAAGTTTTATGGAGGCTGAAATAGTAGAGATGATGTATCACATATAAGATGGAGAGAAATTAAAATGTGGAGAGTAACAAATTAAATGTACCAGCTAAATATGTATGTTTTATAGGCATATAAACACTCTCTATACTGGTAGAGAAAATAGCATGAACATGTATATTTACATGTTTGTTTGTTTAATTTTATATTGCCCAAAGGAGGGGAGTTGGTGGCATGTTATTGTCACCTGAAAATGCATAACGCATTTTGCAAGGCCCTTTCAAGATGACATGATTTTATCATCAGAGTTTAAAACTGCAAAGGAATGTTTCAGGGAAGTTTTGCAAATAACGCAAGTGCACAGAGGAAAAGAAGTAGTATGCATACTGGCATTCAAGATCATATGCTACAGTTTGGGTTTTTTTGGAGGAAGTGTCAACAAAGTTGAATTATTGTCATTATCCTTCTACACATAAAACAGGCTTTAGTCACTCAGATATTAGAATTCTCGATGTATAAAGAAAATATTAGTTCCAACTTATCTCAGCATATAAGAGAAAAAAACCTTAATTATATGCGCAAACCCTATCTGAAATAGTAGGTGTAATTCTGAAGGAAACAATGGATGAGTTTTGGCTGTACTATTGCTGCAGAACAGCTACTGCGTAAGAGAACTATTCTTTCTTCCATATCAAATGAAGCCTTGGATAAGACATTATTGCCTTTGAACTCCTTTAAACTCTATCAAGAAACAAGACTGAGCTAAGCAGACCATAATTACTTCATTTACCACACACAGTTTCATCTGATTTACTATGGACATCTGTATGGGGGCCTTCAATTACAGCACAGATAACAAGGTTCTGTGTATTATAACTGAACCTAAGTACCAAAGGACATAAAACAAAAATACAGGCAAATTCAGAAGAAAATACTGTCTGCTGATTTATTTGCCCTGATACATCTTGTCTTTGATGCACATTGTTACTAACCAGGCTTCACCTAATTAAAAATGTGATAAACAGGATTTTAAAGGACGAATATGTCCTCTTCAATTTAAGAAAGTTAAAAAGGGCTATTTTTAAAAGTAATACCCTGAAAGAATTGGAAGTGAATGAATCAGAACACCATAGAAACTATTACACAGAACTCTAGATGATACTGCTCATTTCAGGAAGGCCTGTGAACTACAAATAAGGAAATTATGTATCAGCTCAGAGAGAATGTCAGAAAAGATAACTCAAGTTTATTGAGCCAGGTATAACGACAAAAGAAGGGTGAAGCTGCAGCATCATTTGCAATTTTTCTTGTTAGGACTGGGAAATTATAAAAATCAAGGGTTGATGGGATTAAGTGAGCTCATAGTAGCACTCCATTTTATGAAGAAACAGGAAAAATCTTTCAGTAGTATCTGGTGTAACTTCTGTGCAGCACATGGATGGAATTTTATGCACTGTTAAACCATGTAGAAAGTCTTTAAAAAGGTGTGAAAAATTTTAATCAGCTCTGGAATGCTCTGCTTCTAAACCCTAAAGAATGAGAGTGCAAAAAATGTTGGCCTAGAATCTGAGTAGTACCATGCAAAAAATCTGCAGGACTAGGAAAATGGTACCTTCTTTTGAGAGGAAGACTTCACTGGCCATTAGGATTGTCCAGATGAGAAAGAGGAGCTAAAGGGTTAGCTCTCTTTTCATGCTTATTCTGCCTTTTCTGCATGTTGGACTTCTAGACATTACAGAATTGCAAGGAGTATACTACTAATCCTTTTCTGTTCCTGCAAATCTGTACAAAAGTGTTCCTCCTAGCAGGAATATTAAGACTGGCAGCTAGAGTAAAGCTGAGATAATCACAATCAAATTATCTTCTTTCTTCCATTTGAACTGTCAGATCAGAAAAGAGTTATCCTGTTTCAGGTTTACAGTTGTACTTAATGTCACTATGTTCCCCATCATTTCCTATAATTCACTTTTTCTTAGATATGTACTCTACATAGCATTACTGTAGGTCTGACATACTGTGGTTCCTTCTAGTAAAGAATTCCTAGTAAGTTAGGAAAAAAATCTTGAAAAATTTTCTGCTGGAAAACATTTTCCATAACATCCACCTGTCTTTGGTTTATTACAAAAGATACTTTCCCACACACATGCACACGCAGATATACACACAAAGACACAAAAGTTCTTTTGCTCCCTCAGAGTATGGGCTTTCATTCTGGAATAAATACAGGGAGAGAGAATATGTTCATGGAAAAAATAACTAACCATCTGTTTTCCTTTTTTTTTTTTTTTTTTTTTTTTTTTTTTGTATTTGTGCATAAAAGGAACTTGTTACTTCATAGTCTTCTTTCTCTTATCTGGTTCCTACAGTGAAATCATAATAAAAAGGAAAAAAAAATCCAGCAAAGATAATTAGTCCATTTTACAGGCTTTGAGTTTCTATCACTGCTGAATACTTACGAAAATTTGTGTTTACTGTTGTAGCCTCAGGATATGTGCATTTTGTTTCCAAGAGCATCCTGTGGGACAACCACCATATAATCCTGCTCAAGTGTCCTTCAGTGCAGTGTAAACAATGTAATGCAAGAGATTTATTGCAAAATAGCAACACTGAACTGTTGTGATTTCAGTCTCTAACGATTCTGAGGCTCCTCAAGGTCACACATCAAACAATGCTTCATCAGGTTTGCAATAAAAAGTGGGGTCTGGGACTACCCAAACCACACTATTCTTTTCTTTATATAAAGAATCCACTCCTTCTACACATATATTACTCTCATATGAGGTCATTTTAAATGTGAAAATGTAACCAAACAAATGCTCTTTTAGCTAGGAAGTGACAGTCTGAAGTCAAAGACACTGTCTTTGAGTGGGATTATGAACTCATCCTGGTGGCACATGGTCCTGCTCCTGCAGTTAGTGCAGCTCTGCAATAAGGTGGTCATATCCAAGGAAAGTATGTATGTTTTCTTAGTGGAACAGGTGGGATACAGTGTGGCATCTGCCCCTTCTTATTTACTGATATCACTGGGGACCTATTTTTGGAATTTAAAGGGCTAGATCTGTGGTTAATTTGCCCTGTGTGTCTTATTAGAAATGCAACTTTGAGGCAGAAGTTGCAACAAACAAGGGAAAATGAAACTCGTTCTATTCTTTCCACTTGTACAAGTGATTAAAATGCACATACTTCACAACAGATCTCTCTCCTTTTTTCTGCTCATGGATAGAAGCATCTTCAGAGTAAAATTTGCCTGTTTGGAGATGCTTTATGGTAGTCCATTTACTTCTATTCCCTCCTCTGCTTACCAGTCCATAAAGAACATGAGAATCTGTGAAAGCTGTGTCCTTCTGAAGCCTCTCTCCCTGGAGTGTGGATTCCTCAGATCCCCCAGACCTTGACTCTGTCACATATGCATAGTAGATAATAAAAAAACCAAGTTGCCTTTCTAGAAAAGTCATGGCTCACTGATCTCATTAGGAACATACCTTATTCTTTCTCAGCAGATCCTTTGGCTCTGGCACTTGAAGCTGTTTGAAATTCTCTGGCAGCTCAGGAGGGAGGCTGAACTGCGCGGTATTTGTTCGCTCCTCATTGCCAGTCTGACAAGTGAACAGCAGTTCACCAGAGTTCAAACATCTGGCAAACAGCTCGCTGCAGCTCTAAGCTGTCACACATTAATAAAGACCAATTGTTCCGTCAAGAACATGTAGAGAAGTTTAAAGGAGGAGAAAAGCCAAGGGGAAATGTGCTAATTAAAAGTATCTATATAGAGCTGTAGTGAATAAAAGATGATTAATTTACCTTTCTTAAAGGTAAATCTGTGTTACAGGATCAGACAGGAACTTTGTTTAGCATAACTGAAGAGGAACAGAGTCTGTCATCTTTACTCCTGTTGAACAGCACATTATTCCTTGGTTTGTTTCATGGCATCCCATTGAACTCTGAGAGGAATTTCTGTCATTGATGTTATGGGAAGACGGAAGAGCAAATTTTCATACTGACTCCTCTTCTAACTTGAAGTATATGAATGTGCTTCTGCAAGGGGAAAGAAATGTATCAGTCTTCTTTGTTCACATCTTCAAAGTCTGTGTTGCCCATTATCCATCAATACCATATACATTATATATTAAACAGAGTATTTGTTTTAAAATATGCCTTAAAAAGAGATGTGTGGAGGAGGATACCATGAGAAAAGTGCTACTTATATTTCATTGACACTCACTGCCTTTTTATTTCAAGAGATCTAACATTTGCTCTGTCTTTCCCCAAATGTCAGTTTCCCTCTATTTTCAAATATCTGTTTTTGTACTGCATTGCAACATTAATTTTTAAAGAAAAATCCATAGTTTTGTTAGAAACATACACAATATTTTAGCTTTTAATTCCAAGTCTCTACCTGCTTTTCCGCTTATACACAGCTTATAAGACAAGAAAGTCTCCAAACGAAAGATTCTTCTCTCTCTACCTCAAAGAGGATGAATTCAGAAACATCTTTATATCCTGAATAATCTTGTAAAACTCACTCATATCGTAGGAGCGATATAAGGTGCAGTGCATTCAAGAATTCAGTTGAATTTTGCCCTTCAAGAGTGAGAGATGAAGGTGGCTTATGTCCAGGGTGTTCTCTTTGGCAAAGGCCAGTGAGAGCAGGATTACTTTGCTGCCTGCTGGGCTAGCTGACTGCCTCTTGTTCTAGACCTAGAACTAGCCCTGGTATTAAGCAACTAAAAACTTGTTCAGCTCTTATCTATCAAGTCTCAATAATCAGAGGCTTTGATGTAGAAAATTCATGTCTTTTGGAGACCAGCAATGGTCAATGTATCTCTAAACCTTTGTATAATGATTGGAAATCATGGTTTGTAGCAATTTGTAAGATTTACCATTTTTTGACAGTTAATGGTGTATCTGCAAATGGTTTCAACATATTTTGTTGGGAACAAGTTGATCATCTTTCAAATACCATCATAAGTTAGTGCTACTGCCAGATAGAGGCTAAAGGCTGAAAAGGTGTGTAATAAAATGAATGACAGACAGATTTCTTGGGAGGCATAATATGGAAACTTTTATTATTACTACCAGTGCTGTACAAGTGCTGAGAATAGAGATGTGCTCTTAAATAAGCTCTTTTTGATGATTTTTTTAAAAAAGACACTTTAAAATAAATGTGCAGGATAAGATTTTAAAATATTTCCATTCATTTGATTTTCTCTTTCTCTGTGTCATTAAGCTGAGACATACCATTCAGCCTGACAAGTCATTTTTAAAAACTTTGTCCAAATTCGTTTAGGCTTTGTGAATCATAAACTCTCCCAGCTGTCACCTTAGGAAGATACTCTTGACTCTATGACTAGCAACAGCAGGCTATGCTCACGAAACATGAAGAATTGTTTTTTATAGGTCCAATAAGAGAAAGTATTTGGGAATATGGATTTTCTCTTCAATTAATTTTACTTAATATTTTAACCTGTGAAATATAAAATCATTGTTCTTAAAATTTGTAGATAATTAAGATTGCCGAGGTAAAAAGTACTGTCACGGGTAGATCGGATGACCACCATGCGCTGTGAGTTCTTGGCTATGCTAGCCTACATTTTCATGGCCCTATGTGATGAGCTGTGCAAGGACTTATCTGTCCTTAGATGGTCACAGTTATTCCTCCTGCTCATGAGAGACTAGATCACATGCTATATGACAGTCACGCAGTCGTGCATTACACATGCTAGGGGTACAATTGTAAGGAAACGCCCTTAAAACTGCCAACCAAATAGGCATAAGGCCTAAAAGCTTAGCAGACTGGAGTCTCATGCTACCCTTCCTGTGAAATGCTGTCAACTTTGTGCCATATTTGAGGCTGATGGAGTTTGTCTGGAGAGATCTCAGTGCTGAAAGTGCTGCAGGATATGGCCTCAAATAGTGGCCCATATTGCCACTTGGTTTGACTCTACAGCCATAACAAATCAGGGACACTAGGAGCTCTTTGTTTTCTAGAGCTGGGCATGAAAAGCTGTACAGGTAGGACAGAGCATTGGAAATGCAGAGTTGTACTGCAGCTACTAGTCTAGCTCCTACTCTTGAATTTCAACTGAGACACTTTTCCTTGGACTAGTCTTTCTGCTGCAGCTGGCATGTTTGCTGGACTACATGGTTATTATGCACCTTCATAGCAGAAGAGTGTCTTCGTCTCTTGATAGAAGTCCTCGGGCAAGGCAGGAAGACTTGGTATTGCAGTCCCTGGTAGACATGGTTCTGCAGAGCATGACACAATGCAGTCATTCCTTCCAAAACTTGGAGATAATGATGGGGTTGGTCAGAGAGGGGGCCCAGACACTGCTGTGGGCAGCTGCCAGACAGAAGCTCCTCCTGGCAACTCTGGGTTCTATTGAACTGAAAATGCAGTGTAGGAGGCATGCAAATAAATGCAATATTTACAATTGGAAAGAGTGCAGGAGTTATGTGAGGGTGACAATGTGAAGAGTGGGTAACCCACCTCTCATCACCAATACCCACGGACTTAGAGGCCTTAAGAACCACAGATGCTTCTCCTGGTGCCAGAGGTGAAACTTTAATGGGAGCAACCAGTTTCCCAACAATGTAGATTAGTGCTCCCATTTCACTTCAGAAGAGGAATTTTATTTTATAACAGTACCTAAATATGAAGTATCATTTAATAATAAGAATTGGAATTATTATTGCAAACTGCAATTGATTGTGTAACACATCTGATGTATTGTATTTGTATGATCTGTTTCTCCTTCTTTAACACTGTGAAAGTTGAATTTCATTTCCCCCTCAGCAGTTGTGGTATGGGTGGCTTAGACTTAGTGATCTTTATATAAAAGTATTAAAGCAAATGGATCAAATCAATTTTAAAATGGCAGACTGACCAAAAATGGCACAAAAGAATGATGTCTTCAAAAATCATAGTGTTAAGAGATCAGTGACAGACTTTTCTTTCTTCCAAGATTTTACTGTAGTAGCAGTGCCAGTACCACAGAAATTCTATGGTAAATTACAATTCATCATGCTTTTATGGTACTATTTTCCCCTTGGGTATCCTTGAGTTTTTATGGGGTCTCACTAAATATCCTGCTTGTTTACAGTGTTCATCAACAAAAATGATGTCAAAATAGCCTTCTGATGCATGATTCACAGCATTATTGCTGTTAAAATAACATGTTTTTTCACTTTCTGATGAGCTGATTTTCTTCAGTGCACCTAAAGGAAGGTGTGTGATTGTATTATTGAGTGTAGGGTAAATGAACACTGTAGGTACAGTTACTCAACAACAGCAGGCTTTTGAAATGTTGGAAGCCCAGCTCTTTCTCTAACAATAATAATGGTCATGAGGAGGATGTAAAGTCTCCCACAGTATTTATAAGGTGATTATATTCAAGGGTCCCAACAAATCTTTAGTATACTATCTGTTTAACAATACTTAATCCACAGCTTTTGGAGTGTCAGAAAATAGATTTAGTGAAGCAGCAACAGAAGTTAATATTTAAGACATAAAATGACTGTAATAAAAAACTGGGGGAAGAAAGCATGTGAAAAGGTGAAATTTACTATCTATTATAAATAAGTTAGCCCACAGAGCATCTTCTAAGAAATCACTACTGTGGAGGCAGCCTCATCATTTTATTATGAAATTACTCATATGCCCATTCTTGAGACTTAATTCTACCTCACACTTTAAGGTTCTGTTATACAACATGAATTATTTTAGTGCAGGACCTTACGCTATAAATTTGGGAGAGAAAAAAACAGAAAAATATGGCCTGTGCTACATTGTATATTTGGTTCCACCTTGAAATGTAAGTGAAACATAGGGAGCTATTAGTAACCAGTAATAAATATAAAGGTTCATGGTAGTTTTAAAGAATTCCTGCTTGGCGGAATGTGCACTTTTACTGTTGCCTAGCTAAAAGGAAAACCTGTGGCTTGGAACCCCAAAGGATCAAAATTATTTTAAGTAGCAGTGTTTAAAAACAATTTTTTCTGCAGATTGTGAAAGGGGGACCATTTTTTTCAAAAACCCCATGATGCAATTCTGTATTTCTCTAATATATCACCCTATAGAAAGACATGTCTCTACAGATTCAGGATTGTACAGAGAAGGTCTAGTAGTAATTGTAATCAGGAAGCCAGATCTTCATCTGGTAAATTGATATAGCACTGGTGATTTCAGTCTGGGACTTCTACAGACTAGCAAAGGAATGGGGAATTAAAAGGTTAAAACCTCCACTGCTCTTGGATTCTGAGCTACTCCTTCTAATTCTTGGTGTTTTCCTCTAGCAGTATAGAAATATTTCTAAATAATAACCATAGTGAAATACTTGGCCGTTCAGACTCAGCTAAGAGAAGCAGGTAATAGTTTTTTGGGTGTTTCTCAATCAAAGATATCAAAAAGCACATCAGGTAAAAAAAAAAAAAAAAGTAGAAAATGCAGCAGAGATAAGAAACTCAAAAAATACCTCAGATCTACACACTAATATTATGTCCTGAATGTAGTACGACTAACCCTACTGATGAAAGTAAATGGGAAAGAGATTTGGAAGCCAAATCCGGGATGAAACCTGGCACTTATTTTTTGTAGGAAGTATGTGAGTATATTACACACACACATGTGCACCCCACATATGAATCAGAGACAGGTATCCTATGTAATTTGGCATCATTCATATAAAAATGATATATAGTATAAAGCAGCATGTTGGTAAGCCAAAAACCTGTTTAAGATATGTAGGTAGGGACTTAGAAACATAGCCGCTGTCTGTGTTCTGTGCTCACTTACATTTATTTATTATTTGTATCACCATTCTGCCTAATACAGCTGTTCAACAGGAACAAGCTTACTGATTATCATTTTCACAGAAGATAATTGGTTTACATTTTTATTATCATCTCAGAGGTGCCTGGCAGCCTCTTCTCATTCCTGTTGCTTCCCTGTGCTCATGAAAATTACTCGCTTTGTTAGCTTCAGCACAGTCACACATTTCCACGTGGAACGATGCAAGCCCTGCAGTGGTGCAGGCGTGGGTGACTGCGTGGGCAGGAACCTGCAGCCCCTGGGAGGGAAACCTCCTTCTTGTTGGCACTCAGAGTAAGAGGTCCTTTCACACCCCCTTTCCAGGCTCTCAGTCTTGCTCTTCTACCCACATAGGTTTCCATCCTTCTGGTGGCGTCAGATCACACTTAGACTGAGTATGTCGTCCTGTTTTAACTGATGATATGAAAACCTCTGACAGAGGTAGGAGGAGAATATTAACTGACTGTTGACCATTACTTTTGGAAAGCGATTCTCGGTTCTGCTCACAGGGCAAATCAGTTAGATTTTGTACCCATCATTTTGGTGAATCCTTGCATGATGCTTCCCTTAAATGGAACCATGTGAATCTTTCCTCTTGAAAAGATGAGCTGGCACTCAGCTCTTGCAAGGAGTAAATGCTAGAGAGCTTAGGACCTGGGAATGTTGAGTGCTGAAAGCTCCCTTCTAGGGGACTGCAGGTGCATCTATGTTGTGACTGCAACTGAATGGGTGAATGACCACTGTTGTGCTCCACTGTGTCTTGAAAAGGGGGATTTTAAGCATCTGCTGGTCAGTTAGCACAGTAAAAACAGCACAAGATGAAAATTTCCTCCTTTCATAGAGCAAAAAAATATGTATTTCAATTGAGTGTCCAACACCACAAATATAAACCATTAGGGGGACCCCCTGTGATACAGAAAGAGTTATAAACAGATAAGCTGCAGTATTTTTATATTCCTTTCAATAGAAGCATAACCAGAACAGTATACCTTACATTTTTAATCAATTTTCCATTTTACAGCCTCATTTTCTGAAGAAGCAGAGCCGGAGTTCTGTGTAGCCATCACTCCTGCACTGTTGAATGACCTCTTGGATTTTCTTTGCTGTAATAGAAGTCATAACTAGCAAATATGTCATACTTATTTGCTACTGATTGATATGTGGCTGTTAAACATGTTTTCATATAGATGAAAATCTTGACATCATATTAAGCTGTAAGAAGGCAGAAAAATAGCTCCCCTGCCTGAAGACAGTGTGTTGTTCAAAGGAGTTTAGACCTAAGCATGCTGCAGTTAGCTGACGGGTCCCTCAGTTCCTTCCCTGGATGGCCTGTTCAGTGTGGCACAGGCTGTCAGCGATGCTGCAGCGCCAGTAATTAGCATGGCTGAGGGTTAAATTTCATGGAGGCTGGGAAAAGGGAACTGAAGACGTTTTAACTTCAGGTGAAAACAGAACTACCTCAGAGTTCAGTGCTGCAGCTTAAGCAGAATATAGTCCCAGAATTTGGAGGAAGGTCCCCCTCCAAAGGATGCAAGGATTTCTACTTTCCACTGGTTGCTTTCTTTCCTCTAAGTTGGTACAAAACCAATAGCATGTATTCTGCTGTTGGGTTACTTGTTACCACTAGGCATGTAAGTCATCTTGTGGCAGGGTTTACGAAGTATAACGTTGTCCTAGTTATATGGTCAATTTGTGATCCGGCTAGCGGTATTTTGCTGTTAAACTTGCTCTATTGTTTTGTCTGGATATTCAAGTCTAAATCTAATTATCCACTTCATTAGATCAATTCTTCGCAGACGGAATTCACTGAAATCAATGACGTCAGCATAGCATCAGACTATGATGGACGTGGATTATCACTTCCCACCCATTCTTTCAGTTTTGATCCATCATTTAAACTATTAACGAGCTGTTAAAAAGTGGTACAAGATGGTACCCCAACTTTATCAATACTGTAAGTATTATTGGATGTTTCTGTTCAAGTTTTTAGTAGAGAAAGGCCTCAAGTTTTGCCCCGTATGCTTTTAGTAGGATTTCAACTGTGGAGGTGCAAGTGGCCAAAAGAATGTTGCTAAAAGACACATGGTGTTTAATAACAAAGGAGTTTATGAAGGAGAAAGATTAACTGAAAGCTTTTCTATCTGCAGAGTGTTTGGAATGTTTTTCCACCATCAGCAAGAGAAGGAATAACTAACATTAATAAATAAAGAAAAATAATACTAGTAATTAAAATATTATCTAAAGCTTTCTTGTAGTATATTGCCAGCATGTAATCCCCTATAGACCCCTCTGAAAACATCTATGTTCACTTTCAATGTTGATACTTTCTGGCAGTGGGTATTCTAAATACATTTCTAATGAATGAAACACCAAATGCTCTCATTCTGAACATGTTTGGCAAGTATCTTAGCAAGTTCAGCAAGTAGGGGAAGACACTAAAAGAGTTGACTTGTGTGGTGTCACAAAATGAATAAGGACTTGAGATATAATTACTGGCACAAAGACATTTTTGGAAGGAAAGCACTGTACTGCAGAAATAACCATTTAAACTAAAGAGTGGTACTGGTGCAGGAACAAGTGGGTATAAAACTGGTTAGGACAGAGTTGGTCTGGATATGTGAAAGTTTCTAACCACCATGATGATGTTTTTGAACAGAGTAGCAAGAGGAGGCTGGAAAAGGGCCACTTCTTCCCTCTGGTCCTGAGGGAAAGGGCTTTGGTTACTCCCCTCCTTTTTGATCTGTAACCCATTACAGGACATAGTAACCTTCAGCAGCAGGGACTGGCGCTCAGTGACCCAAGGTACCCCTTCCAGCCCTATGTTCTCAGGAGCACTCATCACCTCTTAGTCTTACAGGTCTTTGGATGGATTCACAGTGATCCTGTGCCTTTGAGGATATTTTCAAAGGCATAAATAGCAGCTAGGCACCTAATGAGAGTTGCAATGGAAAGTCAGCGAACACACTGAAACAGATCATTTTCCCCCTTAAGTCACTCCTAGCTGTGAGGCCTTACTTAGAGGGGATGATTTCATATGACAGTGGTTGCATTTTACACCCATTTGACATATGCTGAAATGACGGTACTGTGTATCAGGCAACTTAGAATCTGCCTTCTCTGTGTATGCATTTAGACAAGTAGATTTTAGAGTTAATATATGAAAATTCTTTTCCTCTCACTTGCCTTCAAAGAGGAGCATGTTTGGATAGCTTATTATCATTAAAAACACAGGCTTTACTGGACTGTGTTTTGAAAGGAAGTGGGGCAACTGTGGTCCTCAAAATACAGTGATGGTTATTATTTTTGTTGTAAATCTATTTCTGCACCGCTTTTGAAATTGTCTACCCCCTGCCAGTGGCAGTGAAAGGAATGACCTGCAAGTGTGAGATGTCGATGCACTGCCAATGGATTTTTTTTGTAATACTGTGCTGGCATGGACTCAGCAGGTACATAAAATACAATGTTCCAACCCATTTCACCCTCAAAGTTAGTGTGAGGTATGTTCATTTTCACTCTCTGCACTCCCTGCCCATTCTTAGTCAGAGAGTCAGAGCTCATGTTGCTGTGCAATCTAGAGTTTCTTTTATGAGCTTAGCTGGAACGCTGCTGGGTATCTTTCTTCATAGCAGCTTTTTTAATCTTGGCTTGCACAATCAGAAGCTCTTTCCTGGCTGTGCAGATGATTACCTTACTTTAGGTAAAGTCCCACATACCCTGAAGAATCTCACACAGGTTCTCACAATATCCTTTTCAGCGCTTCTTTTTCATTGCCATGTTTGGTGTGCCATTTTAATTCTGCACATTGGCTGGCGGTACATTAATTCTTGCGACTGCTTAGTGGCCAGTCTGTCTTTGATTCTTTTTCTTCTTATATTTATCTGTTCTACTGCCAGAGAAGAACGAGGAACCAGATGAAAATGTTTGCCCCATTCAGATCCTGAGAACAAATTGTACTGTCAAGAGAAAAATGTATAGGGAGGCAGCTTCCTACAACAAGAGCAGCAATAATTGTAAATTATGAACTGAATGGGTGGTTTGCTTTGCAGCACTGAAACATGATGGTGTGTTGGAACATCCAGTAAAGTGTTTTCAGAAGGCTGCTATATTTTCACCCTCTTGTTTTCACCCCTTTAAGAAAGAAAGTAGAAGCAAACCATAACCTCAAACTCAAACTTTCCTGAATGGAACATAAAATCCAAGATCTAAATTTTGTTACGGACTCCTACACTTACTGTTGATCTAAACACAGTCTCAAATTTAAACTGATTCATGTAAGTTTGATGGACACCTGCCTACTTCATGGCCTCCATCATTATAGAAAATAAATCCTTCAAAAGAATAAATGTGTTCTCATTTGGCTTCCTTTTCTACCCTCACTTTACATATGGGAAAGGAAATGCAGAATGATTAAACAACTTTTCAAGGTCACATAGATGTTTGGTGGCAGGATTGAGCTGATTTTCTACATCCTATTTCAGGGTGTTGAACATGTTACCAATCCTTCTCTCCATTTTTTCCTGGTAAGGCATTTCAAAACAATTAAAAAAACCTGGGATGAAATTTTAAATAGCAATTGTCCCATTGTCTTCATGGATTTTGTTCTCATTAAGTGGCATTGGGATGCATTCATTCCTTAGCAGCCCAAGACAACTTATCATTTTATTGCAGCCTGGTCCAGCAGTGCCTTCCAAAACAAGCACTTGTAATTAGCAGGAAGTGGGGAATCTAATGTTTGTCTCCCCAGTGCAGATGCATGATTTGTAAATCTCTGATGGTTTTGACCAGCGTTTTTAAAGTATAGGCAACAAGTTGGAAAGCTTGAATATTGACCTCTTACTTCTCACAGCTGTTTCAAATGCAAGTAATCTCCAAGAGACATTATTATTATGCATTATTTATTAGCAAATTTTAAGTGTTTATATTACCTTTTTCAGTAACTTTTAAAGCTTATTAATAAACCTTGCTACTAAGTAAACATTATGATTAGTGTGCTGTTCAGTTGGGTTTAGAAGCTTTGGGCCTGATACTAAGTGAAACTAAGAAGTTAGATGTTCATATTTTCATAAATGAACCAGATTCTCTTCTCAGGGTCTGTTATCTGAACAACCTAATGAACTGTTCCATTTGTGTTAATTGAGAGAAGAGCTAGGGATAATGGAGAGATTCTTGAAAAGAGCATTTCAGATATGTCATGGGAAAAGATGACAAGCATTGCATTAGCATTTGCAAAGGAAGTATAAAGAGATGACAGAAATGACCTGAAGAAAGTTTAGCTACTGCAGTAGCTTTTGTTGCTTATTGCTTTATTATAGTGGAGCAGAGTTTGGTAGGAGTCTTTTAAATCAGGCAAACTAAGACATATTCCTGCTCACTTCAATGAGTTTTGGATCATGTCCTAAAATGTTCTCTTTGCCCAACAGCAACCCAAAAGTTCCCAACTCTGAGCTGGAAACTCCTATATTCAGCTGCTGATGTTGGTAGATTATGTGCCAAAATAAGATGAAGGAAAGTTTCCAAGTCTCACAGCAGTGCTTCAGCTCAAAATTTTGTCAAGTTATGCTGTCAATCATGTGACCCAGCTAACTTTCATGAACAATTCTCTACTTCCATATCTACTAAAAAGAAATTGTAACAACCCTTCCATCTTTCTGCCATTGTGAGGCTGCTTATTCCACTGCTTGTGAAGTTTAGCATTATAATAATCTTCGGATATTATCACATTTATCACACCCAGAAGTATGCTAATTGCTTTTCTGATTAGCTTCCGTAATGCCTTTTTATTCTGAATCTCAGTACTATAGTGGTCACCTGATACACTTTAAGAATTTGAATTTTGAGGATATTCAGTATCACTGGCAAATACCAATTAATCTAGTACAATTACTTCCAGTGTTCCATGTCTAAAACCACTCTTCCTTGAATATCATTATTACGTAGCAAATTGCATACTTTCCTTTTGAACAATATTAAATAATTGCCCCCTCAGATTTGCAACTGAAGAACTGTTCACATTATGCATAATGCGTTATGAAATACTAATTGATGGCTTTGTGCAATGTCTCAATGGAATAATTGCTTGTTTAGTGCAACACTTTCACTGAACAATTGCTTATTCTTTGCGTATTTTTCTTTGGAAAGTAGTTTTCCTTCCACTGTAATACTTTCAGAAAGACTTCTGCTTTGGTGTAATTGGACCACGATCTAGGAGGTAATTTGATTGCTGAAGCATGAACTGTGTACACTATTCCTATTTTTGGGGTTGTCTGCAGGCTGCCTTTTTACTATTCCCTTTAAAGTACTCTGTGCTTCTGTATTTCTGATTTAAGATCTGACATGTTCTGTCCAAAACCTGGCTCATCAAACCTACTGTACTGCCTCTGTTAGAAACCAATACTTGAAGGTTTGGATTATTTTGGAGTAAAGCTAAAGGCAATAAGGAAAAATTGTCTTTCCATTCTTTATTATCATGAAGAACTGCAACAGAACTGGTGTTGGCTGGAAGTAGGCTTCCCTAAAAGTAGGCTTCCCTAAAAGTAGGCAGTGCCAACCTGCGTAGAAGAATCTGCAAAATCTAGATTGATTTGCACCCCCGTAGAGTCATTATTGTTGAATAGTTTGTGTCCTGGTGAAATTCCCTTGAGTGCACCCAGACAAGCAATCCACCAGCTGCAATACTGTCACAGAGACTATCCAGATTATGTTGTATTATTTGGTGGTGATTAATTAGCAGTTTGTTTAGATTATATAACTAAGACTTTAACATAATGACAGATAAGCAAATTGTTTGGGGAAAGAATTTTGGAAGGAAAAGGGAGCATTACACATCTCTCCCTAAGGTAAGCAGACTTGTGTTAACAGCATAACTAAACTGGTTCAGTGATAGTGCTCTAGGATTGTTGCATTTCAGCCCCTAGCCTTATAGCTAGTTACAGATAACTTGTAACTCTGTTCAGTGGAACATGGACCCAAAAATAGGATAAACTTTTGTTTTATCCGTTTTTCTAGTAGCTCATCTGATTACATTGCCCATAATGCCTGGCCTTTAGAGGAAGTCTACTTGGCTGCACTACCTTAGGTAGGTGTTGCAAGACAGATACTTGCAAAAATGCGTTAGGGGCTAGAGGGAATCATATTCATGACTGTCAACCTTATAAGTAGGGAGACATCTGGATCTTCGCTAGGCATAGCGGGGTTCTCCCTGAAAGGTATCCTCACCCACCAGCCTGCTGACTGCTGCCCCAGGTGGGTGTCACCTGTGGTCTTGCTGCAGGCATGTTCTGTCCCACAGTCTGGGTCAGTGATGAAGATGCTAAACAGTATCAGCCCCAGTACTGACACCTGAGGGACACCTTTTGTAACTGGCTGCCAGGTAGACTTCAAACCTTTGACCACTACATTTTCAGCCCAACAGTCCAACTGGTTTTTCATCCTCCGTGTCATCACATGTCCAATCCATATATCCACAATTTTTCTACAAGGATACTAGGGGAGCCAGTATCAAAACCAAAAGTAAAATCCATTTTAAAAAAACTAAATGATACCTGCTCCCCTCCCCTCAGTCAGTGCACCGGACATGTCATTATAGAAGGCAATCAGGTTGACCAGGTGTCATTTTCCCTCGGTAAATCCATTTCCTTCCCATGTTAACCTGAAGGAATGCAAAACTATGCATATGTGAAGGGATTGGTGTACTCTCTGGCTGCCTACACCAAGGTATTGCCATGATGTCCTAGTGGGATGCAGCAGAGGCAGAGATTCAGGATTTGGAAAATGTTTACAGATCCTATAGCACAGATCTAGTATCTGTGAGCTGAATTTAAACATGGTTTTGGAGAAACAGCATGAACATAGCCAGAAATAGAAACTTGAGAATGGGTCTGGTTAAGAGAGATTACCTGAATAGTCATTAGAGAAGATGTTAGGTCTGATACACATCTTAGACCCACATGCAGATGCTCTGAGGTATTATAGATAAATATATATTATATATTATATAAACATATTTTATATATATAATGTTATATAAATATAGAGGTATTACTGGATTGTGCTACAAGTACATGGTTGTATTATGGCAGAAATATTGTCAAATTCCCATAAATATATCTTTACTTAATCACATATTTTTTAATACTGCTATGAAATGAAGGGCTTAATGGGTTCCTTTTGCCCAAAGCTAAAATTCCTTCCTTTTTGGCAGTATAAAAAGAGCTATATGGAATTATATCCTCAGTGAGCTGATTATAATGTAGATCATTAAATCCCTAAAGATTTGGCATGCAGTTCAACAATTGTTTATTTATCTAATGTATTTAGAAATTTTCAGAAAATGTATTTTTGTTTCTCCTAGGGAAAGATTAAACAAGAAAAACAAACACAAGAAAAACCCACATCTAGCAGAAGCCTTATTTATGAATGGTGACATGGTAGTTCTGCTTTGCACAGTAGTTCAACTAGGAACTCGCTGTTGCTTTTTTTCTCTTTATTTATATTCATTGTACCCAACAAACTGTTTTCCACAATGTAGATGGTGATATCATCTTAACCAAGTCAGAAAGATTCTGACTATACATTTCCAGTTTTCATCTACATATTGACAAAGCAATAAAAAACAATCATTTGTGAGAAATTCCTGCTGGGATTAGTTCATTGCAAATGCATTTAGTGACACGCAACACACAAAATGTTAAAGAACTCAGGCTTAGTTTAATTGTTTCACCTATAAGTTCACTCTGAGGTTTAATTCTGAACTAAATAGTGGGTATGTTCTTATTCCAGTGGCTTCTACATGACCCCACTTTGTTTTTCTGTGGATAAATATATTTTGATTATTTTATCAGTTTTCTTGGCATTCAATATTACATAAATGAAAAAGTAGCAATGGATAAATGATAACAAAAAAGAAAATACAGGTGATTTGGGGCTGAATACTTTATCTCACAGATCCTACATTTTAGTCAAGCTAGCTCCCTTATCTGTATTACAGTATGAAAACAGCTGTCATTGTTTCATGTGCCCTGCTTATCAATAAGGAAAGAAAAACTCATTTTCTTACTTTCCTTAGGGCATGGAAAGATGTTTTTAAGTTCTAAAAAAGGAAGATCTGAAAATCGTTTTGCTGAAGAAGGCTACTAGAAATAGAATTGCTAGTAAGAAAATAATCTAGTATACTAGCCAATTTTTCAGAATATCACAGAAAAAAGGGCAAAAAGTAAATCGCTGAGGACATCTGATCTGACTTTTCTTCTTTATATGACATCATGCTCTTTAGCTAGAATACCAGTTTGAACGTATTGTGACAGCCTGTTGAAAACAAAAAGTCTTTCCATAGGATGTAAGGAGCTTTGGAACAAGATTTGCAGAGCATGCATAGTTTAGGACAGTTACATAAACAAAGTTTTCTATTTTATAAAATGAAAAAACTCATATTCCAGCCACAGAATTTAGCTTAAGCATGTCTTGAGAGTCCTTACAAACCGCTAGATATTCTTTCATGTATGTTCCTGAAATTCAGGCAAATCTAAAAGCCGAAAGAAACTCAAACCCTAATGCAAGATTTTGTATCACTATTTGTATGCATAAGAAAGTATTCAGTCAGACTTCCATTCTGTTCCTTGCTGGATTGTGCGTTGCTTAAACAATGCCATGAAGGCTATACTGGTTCAGCAGAATAAATCTGAAATGGGGCTGCCCTACCACAAATTTGTCTGAGCCCTCCAGATTAAATAGACTGATCCATTCTTCAGTCTCAGTAAAGCTGCTAATTCCGAAATTACCCAGATCCCATCACCAATCCACCTTAACAGACCTGAACCATTTAGGTATCTGAAATCAAATTTAATTCTTGTTGAATATCTTTATTGTGAGGACTTTTCTTTTTTTCTTGTTTAGAGCTATTGAAACTTTCTAATTGTATTATCAACCAACAGCTTTTATTCTGAGCTTGAAGCCATATGTTATTTTTTAAAATACTATTATTAACCTTTTTATTATTATTTCAAAGCTTTTCTTTGCCCATCGTTTCTTTACCCATAAATTAAACTTGACCAAGTTTTTATCTGTTGAAAATTTAAATAGGACTTCAGGCGGGAAAATAAATTGGTGCAGCAAATGGCAGATTTGTGCAGACACCATGGAAGTATATTTTGTAGCTAATTACTTCAGCTCCCTTCCATGCAGTGCTTAGTCCTGGGAAGCTCTAAGGGGTGAAAGAGCCCTGGAAACAGAGTCAGATAGAAGTTAAATGCACAAGCATTTGAATCCTATGATAAAAAGTATAGAGGGAATGCAGATTCCCCTCTACAAGGCACCTGGCTGTTTCAAAAAGCTCTTTTAAAGAACTGCAGCATGGATTTGCTCAAACACATGGGGATGTAAACTCTTCAAGAACAGGAGGCAAGACATCTACTGGTTGAAAACATATTGGGTGGGAGACTACTTGACAGTGTTCTTTTTTGTGTTCAGGGGAAACGACAGATGACACAAAATTCTGAAAAAGATCTACAGAGATTCTCAGCATTTCTGCAGTATTTGTATTCTTATCTATCTGGATCTGGCACTTCAGAGCATTAGAATCAGGTACATCTAATGTTGTCCCAGTCAGTTCCTGGTGTGGCTTTGCAATATGTTAGGGACTAGTTCAGCTGCCATCAGAGTCTTTGGGAAGGCTCTTGTTGACTTGATAGCATTTTAATCAAGCTATGAGTGCTTGGTGAAGTGGAACACAACAGAACCAAACAGACTATTCTTTCTTCTAATCTGATATTTTGGTACCAAGAGAAAAAAAAATCACAAAGATCAGGGACAGATTACATTTTAGGATAAAGAGATAAACTGTGAAAGATGGACAAAACAAAAATAATCCCAAGTACTTTCCAGCCTGGAAAAAGATTGTGACATGTGGCATTCTGTTGAGGTATATCCATTCTTAATGGCTTGGAAAATATCATTAGAAATTACTATTTTGAGCCTGACAAACTCCATCATCTAAAGAGGATTATGAGATTACAGTTTTAAGACAACAAGAAGAATGGGTTAAGTCTCAGCCAGTTCTTGTTCTCATTACTATCATTGTCTCAAGACAAGGTTAAAGTTGTGCCATTTGCTGTTTCCGTTAACCCCTTATTCTGAGAAGGAAGTGTCAGTTTGGTTTTATCAGGTTACTGTCTCAGGGAGTTCTCTTGGTTGTGCCACTGACCTCTGATTTCTTTGTCCTTTCTCTCATCATTTTGATTGCTTTGCCATTTTCTGCCTTCCCCTGTGTACCTGATTATTTTAGGAATGTGGTCTCTCTCACGGTATTCAGTGTATTTGAGTTCCTCACATGGTTCTTCATGAAATAAAGTTTATTCCCATTTACAAATGCTAAGTCTACACAGCCCTTGAAAGGCAGCCCTGAGAACAACTATGTGATGATCCACACATGGGCCCTGTGAGCAGGACTTTTGCAGGGATGCCGGGTAGTGCATTATCATCCTGCAGCCATACAAACGTCACACTGAGTCACCAGGCGCTCCTGGCAATGAGAAATTCTGAGCACTTCAGAAGGAGACTTCTACCTACACCAAACCTGTCGTACATAACAAAAGGCATGAAAGGAAAACTGACTGCAATATAGTTCATCCAGCAGATAAGGGCGTTTACCTTCAATTGACTTGTCTGGTGAAAAAGATTGCCAGGCAAATTCAAAATGCACGCCACCCCCCACATTGATCCATTCTCAGGAAGAAGAAAGGAGTATAGCATCATTTTCTCCAGCATTCATTCCACTCCTTACAGATTGTAATTTTAAGGCCTGTCTTGGCTGCTGTGCCAGCCTGCTGTGGAGTGGGATAGAAAGTCCTAAATGGAAAGAAAAAGAGAAGTGCCTTCAGAACAACCTAGTGGAAGCAGGTTTTCATGCAAAAGAAAAATGTGTGTGTTACTATTTAACAAGTTACTGAGACAAAAACTCTGGAGGTAATTCAAATAAACAGGTAGATGACATCCTAGGGGAAATAAAGTATTTAAAGGAATAGGATAGGAGGAAGAGGCTTTACAAATTCCTTTAAAACAAGAATACTTAACTCACAAATCAGTCAAAATTTACTGCATCCAGGCTTGAGGACGTACTGTCGGGAAATGTCTAGCACAGCAGAAAAGAACAGGCATTTGCTTTATGTATTAGAGATAAGGCTTCTATTTTCTAGGTGAAGAATTCTGTCTTTGTTTTTCCAGAAGAATCTGAGCTATGTTATCTGAGAACAGGGGAATAGTAGGAAAACATTAGCAACACCATTTTTGCCTCTTACTAAAGAAGGCAAAATGGGGGAGATGTCTGCCTTCATCTGGGGAAATAAAAAGGAGGAGAATGATACTCAAGTTTGCTTGAGATATACTTACGATGGTTGCAGGCACAGACTGTAACCCTTCACGCTTCTCTGATACTGAGCTTCAGAAGGCTTTTCATCAGTCCCTGTAATGAATTAAAACTACTCTCTGCTTTTATATACATCAGCTACCTAAAGAATCCAGGGCAGTTAACTCAGGGAACATCAGGCACAGGGGAGACATAGCTGTATTTTTTTTTGCCTTGGGCATAAGGAGTCCTGAGTTATTCCTCACTTCTCTGCATTTCTGCTCGAGGACAAAAGGTAAATTGTTGTTGAGTTGTATTCTTATCTAAAAGTGAGGGTGGAGGAGTGAGAGAAAGAAACTAAGTCAGAAAACAGGAGAACAAAGTAAAAAACCTAAACGGTGTGCTTAGTGCACTACAGCTAGTCCTGACAGAAAACAAAAGCAAAAAGCCAATATACATTATTCATGAATATCTATATACACACAAGAGAATTAAATACATGCAAGCACATCTTTACAGCTTTTTCCCTCCAGGAAGAGAGAAGAAATAAACGTGAAGGGAGGAAAAAGCCCAGAAGTGTGTTACTGACATCCTCAGACATTGGGAGAGTTACCTTTTGGGCAAGATCCCTATTGGGCATAAGCAGGTTCTCTGAACACCAAGAATTTATTTGTAAAGGCTAGGTGGGACCAAGGGTGGTAGCAGCAATGACAGCAGATGTTTTACTGTGTTTATAAGGGTGACTACAGCAATGTCCTAAGACTGAAAATACTTGGCTCTACCCAGTCTATAGCAATGTGCAAATCACATTCCCTTGAGGCAACACTGTTACTAATTTATCTCCAGAGTTGTGTGGGTTGTAATTATACTCCTCATGTATATTAATTTCTTGTCCTATTGGAATAGAAATTCTACCTTGTGCATTTCTGTGACATGCTCATTCTGACCCCCCCCCCCCCCCACTTCTCTACCACATGCTTCTTTGTGCTTATATTGTGTAGCAAATTTCTATTTCAGTTGGGCTGAAGTTCATTTTTATCTCTACCTGAAATCAGATGCAAGTCTCTTGAGTTATAGAAGAAAAGTATGAGGAAATCAGTTCTAGTCTCAAATCTTCTGAGAAAGGTTGCTTTCTGATATGATGTAGGACTCTGGTAAATAATATCTGTTACAATAGCTGTCTTTGAGATGAGAGAGTGAATGAAAGTTACTTATGTCAGCTTTATACTCACACAGCATTGTTGTGGGTTTACACTAGATTTAAACGACAGAGAAAATGAATACTAAGGTTGAGGACCAAGCTCTTATTTAGAGCTTATTAGAAAATAATAATTTAAGAACATGTCATAAATGATTTCAGATGAGCAGGACAGTGATCTTTTCATTAAGGGTTTCAGAAGAGTTTGTCAACATCCTTTGTGTTTCCTAATACCCATGTAAGCTACTAGGAACCGTTTTACTCTTTTCATTCACTGGAACAATCTGGAGCTGATTTCAAGTGATTTTCCCAGCCTGACACAATGTACTGACCCATGATTCCTGAGGCTGATTCGGCAAAATGCTGTCATCTGCATTGATATAAACTCTGAAAATATTCAGCTGATGAAACAGGAAGGCAATTTTAAGTGATGGGCAGAAATGCCAAAAGGTCGAATAGGTTTTTGTTGCTCTTGTGACAGTGAGCGAGGAGCCAGAGAGGAAGTGGCAATATTGCAAGAGCGAATGGGAACTGAAGTCACAGAGGATGGTAAAAGAGCTGAGGCATTAAATGAATACTTTACAAGCCAGAACACTAAAAGATGCACCAGCTGAAACTGGCTGTTGTATCCACTATCACAGCTGACTTCAGAGCTAGTGAGGCACAGATATTGAATAAGTTAAGAGAAGTCGAGATCAACAAATCATCCATGCTGTGTGCAACCTTGAGGCTTTAAAAGGAGATTGGAATAGTACATTGCACAGGTAGGCTGTTCTTCACTCAGCAGCTGTAAATGCCAGATTCACAAATAATAAAGAAAGAGATGAATGCTATGTAGGCTGAATGTCATAAAATCTTAATTACAACCATGTAGCTACAGGGAGTCCCCATTGAGTCAGATTTGATGCGTTTTCTGTTAGCAAACAGAAGATTTTATTTATGTATTTAGTTCCGTATGTCCCACTCGCATGAAACCTGTGTGCACATGCAGGTATGTCCATACTCATGCACATTTTCAGTTCTAAATGAATCCTTCAGTAGCAGAAACCATCACAGGTGTTTATAGTGAGCTTTGTGACACATACCATATGACACACATTCGGTCAGCTGTATCATTACTAGTGTACAGATGGAGAAACTGAATTAAACAGTGGGAAAGAGGCTCCCTCATTCTCTTGTGGTGATTTCTTCCTTTCTTGGTTTTGTTTTTCTATGATGGGAAGGGGAGAGGGAAGGAAATCAAGGAATCTGTCTGAGAAGTCTGCGTGCCATCTCCTTGGAAGAAAGGACATAGTCCTAGGAATAACTCTTGTCACCTGTGCATGGCACTTTACTTGTATACATTTTTTCCCAAGAAAAAGTCCTGTGTGCTTTCCCTGCTCCTTAGCAGCTCTTGTTAAACAGAAACTAGCAGGCGACCATCTCCCCACCTCTGTAAGAAGCTCAAGAACAGCTAGTGTAGCTGGCCTTGGTGGACTGGCAGATCCATTTCTTATTCCATTTTCCATTCTGTTTGCCTATATGCAATAGTAAAACAAGCCATCATTCATTCAAATGCCCAAGGTACAGTATTATGACAGCTAAGGGGTTTATATTTTAATAAATCTTGAAAGATTACTTCCCTTGTTGATTTTAACTGCACTAAGAAGAGTACAAATAAATAAGTAGCCATATAACTAGCAGATGCTAACTGAAATATAAATACAATGGGCATTAGCATCTTGGGTAATATGAAGGAAGGCATCGCAAAGCACAACTTTATATAGCACAGATTTACCTTCACTCTTAGTGACCAAAACAGAGCTAATTAGAAATGCTATTTTTCCTCATATAGGTCTTAATCCTGTAGTCCTTGTTTGTATCTATGGGATCACTCCTGTGAATAAGAGCTGAAAGATAATGTCAGTAATGATTTGTGCTTCAGGCTCAGGCTCATATAAGTGAGGGAAGGATGATTTCTTTTGGTTGTCTGTTTGCATATAAAAATGAGCAGATAATTTTCACAGAGCAAACTGGCTTCATAAGTCATCACTTAACTTTTTGGGATATGATAGGTACTGTTTACTTAATTTCCACTGTGTAGTATCTTTTAGGACAAACACTAATGATAAAGTACAAGACTGGTTTGTTGCCAGAATCTGCTAGAAAAGAACTAGAGATTTCATGCTAAGATTTGAAATAAGCATTTTTGTTTGAAACAATTTTTTTACAGAAAACTTTCAGATTTTAAAAAACCTTTCAGTGAAAGTGCTTGTTTTTCATCAGGAAATACACACATTTCCAACCTAAATTAAAACTTCCACAGGAGATGTGTTTTAGTTTCAAAGAGGTGCCATTCTTTTCCTAAAATATTGTAATCAGCATATTTTCGCGGCTCTAGTAATGGAAAACTTGTGAGTGCTGTTTTGAAAAATTTCTGACTGTTTTCCTTAACATTGCAAATTTGTAGGAGAAAAACTTGAAAGTAAAGGCTTATATACATATGTGTTTATGTATATAGTTATATACAGTTGATACTTTCTCACTCTGATTGGACTGACGTGTCCTCGGTCAGTCTTCCTTACTGTTGTCTGGGGGAAATAGAATGAAAATGCAGGGTCAGTCTCTTCTAATCTCCTCCCACTTTTCAAAACACATTCATTTTTAAACTTGACATATAAAATGAAGAGGGAAGAAAAGAGAGCCCTATGTGATTAGTCTGGACATTCACGTTATTGTTCAGACCTACTGACATGATAGTAAATCTATTGTAACAGGTATTATATAGAAAAATAATACAAAGACAAGACTTTCTCCAAATAATTTCTACATCTGGATTAAAGAAAAGATACACAGATCACAAAAGTCATATAGAATATTTTTATGAGGTTAGGATTATTGCATTAGACTGAATCAGGGTTTTTTTAACTTTTAAAATTACTGTAAATTTTCACTTACACAGAAATTAGCCATGTGCACAGTTCATAGATGTAAGTCTTTGCTTTTTAGCAAATTTGAGACCATTTTCTAACTACTCATCAAACAGTAATGAGTAATATTAAAAAAGAGTAATGAGTAATACTAAAAAATATCCTTTCAATTGTGAATGAAAGTTGTCTATGCCTTATTTTTCCAAACCCTCAGTGAAATCTCCAGCTTACTTCACTGACAGTTCAGCATGTTGTTTCACTTTCTTCTGTGGGATAAACCATAAAGATTCTCTAAGGTGATTGTTTTTCTTGGCTTTTAATTCAGTGGAATAATTCTTGGGACCTCATACTTTCTTTTCTCTATCCCTTCAACTTACGCATCAGAAGTAGTTTTGAACAGAACTGATTGATCCTGTGTGGGCTATATCAGCCCAGTGTCATCTTCTAAAGCTATTGCCTTCAACTGGGCTGCCTGAAATGGAACCACTACTGAATGTGTGGAATACGACAATATTTAGCAATCACAATCCATCACAGAATTTTTATGGGCAGAATGCGGCTTCATCCAGAAAGAATTATGTTATCTTTAATCTGATTTGCTCTCTGTATTTAATGAAATTTCACATTTAAAGAGTAACTATATCCATTTATAACATTTCCAAAGGAGAGCAGGCCTTTTTGAAGCTCTCGTCTTTCATTTGGCTGTAGGCTTAGCTGCTGAATCCTGTAAATCTGTAAAATGCGAGCTGCCTAGCCCTTTACCGCCCACTTCCTAGGAAGGGATTTCATACAATATAGGATTTAGCTCATAACTGTCTTGAAAAATGCTGAAAGAAAGACAATAGTGTTTTCCTCTATCTCTATAAAACATATGACCATGCGAAGAGCAATTTAAAGGTTTTATCTGTATATTCTGGGGTGAATCATATTTTAAGGGTGTTATTGGCATGATAAGCATATAATAATCTGCATTACTTGTAAGGAATAATGTTACAATGAAGGTGTTCATTTGTCAGGCCAAACTAGTGATAAGCCCATTACATGCTATCTCACTATTATTGTTTATTGGAAACGTGGCAGTCCCTATAGGTCTCAGCAGTGACTGCTGTGTTGAACAAGCATAAATTAAGAGAGAGTCTGTGCCCATACAGAGCTTATTATCTAAATTAGTAAGGCTCAGAAAGGGAAAAGGAGGTTTATCATCTTCATTTTAAAGACAAAGCAAACAGACTGTGAGGGAGAAAATGACTTCTCAAGTCTCTGGCATAGAGAGAATGTCAGAACCACAGTCATGTTCAGCGTGTTTCCACTGCAAGTTGTGCACAAAAGCTTTTAAACAAAAATATGAGACTTTGGTTGGTTTCCTATTTATATGCCTGTCTGTGAAGAAACTGGTGATTTGCCAGCGTACCAACATGGGCTTCCAAACAAAATAAAGTGATAATAGGCTCAAGGAAGGTTTAAAAATTGTTAATGAGGTCCCCAAATATCTTTTAGCAGCGTTATAGCCCCATGTCTCAGTTTCTTCCAGCCTTAGCCCAGCTTTGTGTTTCTGGAAAGCTAGAAAAAGTTGTTATATAATAATTTATCACACTTGCTTCTGTCTCAGTACTCTACCAGTTCTAGTTACTGGGCCATAATTTTAGCCAAACTTCAGGGATGCATGCTGCCCATTCTTCTGCTCAGAAAAGTAATTGACTGTTTATTTTGGAAGAATGAATGAAGAGGGAAGAATTACAGGTGTATGGGAATGGCAGACAGGATGAAAATGCTGTGATTTAAAAAATGGTGTGGGAGAATTGCAAGATTCTCAGAAATCTGGACTATCACATATAGTGCTGTCAGCTATGGGTTAACAGAAAAGTACACAAGTTCATAGAAGGCAGTTAAAAGTTTACAGAAAGGTTATCATATTCATCATGCAGATATATATGTGCTTCTTCATATATAGTGCATTGCATACAATGGCCACTAAAATTCTTTTTGTAAAAACAAACATATATGGTCCTTTGTTATTGGTAAGTTTAACACAAATGACTAAACAAAGCGACATATTTCCTGAGTTGCACTTGAAGTGTGTTTGTGGGACAGTCATGATGGCTCCTTGATTCTGAAGGAACAGCTGAGAACTGGTAGGGGAGATCTCCTTCTGCCTGCAGTGCATCCCCTAAATGGACGATATGGAGGACATGAGGACATTTGTATAGTCTAATTTATCTGCTATACGTCATGTAGGTCCTGTCAAAGGAACTTTTTGTTAACCATTTTGCAGCTGCACTGGACGTATTGAGCACCAAAAAGCTGAGGAGGAGAATCTGGTACAGAATCTAGAGCAAGATGTAGAAGTAGTTGAAAATTCAAACAGATGAGTAAACCCATTTTACGCACATGAACAAGTTCACATAAATACTTTTTTCTTGTTGGTTTGTCCTCCTCTCACCTTAGACTTTGTTAAAAGAAACAAGGACAGAAGTGTAATATCTAAGATTACAATCCCTTTCCCAAAGACTATATTATCTCTGCTTGAAAATTATGGATATATGATATTGGTTGTGTAGATGAATTCACATATCAAATCCTTACTGTCGCCTCGAGGTGAGACCTCTAGCTGATGGAGGGTTTGCTTAAAGTAGCAATTAATGATAAAAAAAAAATCAGTGGAGATTTTTTCCTCTTATTGCTACTCTGGCCAGCATTAATTTCAGGATCTATAATCTCATTTGTTCTCAGGATTTCAATAACCTGCACTTGTAGAGAATGACTCTGTTTATATGATTTATCAGAGAGAAGTGGTTATGGCTTTGTTTTCCAGAGAATGGGCATTCACAAATAACCTAAGTAGCCACTGCATCACTGTAGCAGAGGACAAACTACTTCAAAGGATGTACAACAGCTAGGTGGAGGGAGTCATCTATAGACTAGTGATGCAGAACGAGGCCTTGGGTCACGAACAGTTGAGTCCCTGAGCTGAGAGTTACACAGGGGCATAAATCACTTGCAAGTAAAGTGCTGTAGCAGATAAAGATGTTATTGCCTGGTCTCACTGTATGCTGCGAGACACCATGTCTGTTTTGGAGCTAGAGTATAAGAGCTCTTCTTATTTCACTACATAGCAAAATCAAAAGATTAAGTTAAACAGAGTAACCTAAGTGGGTAGTTTTGCACTGAAGTGAATGAGGAATGGTCATGCTATGCCTTTCCTGAGCCAGCATGGTGGAAGCCAAAGCTGGGAGTAGCAGCATTTGCAGAGGCATTTGCTAGAGTTAGTTCTGGAAAAGCCCGCACCGTCTCTCTAGGCCCCATGTTACAGTCCCTTTCTGAGAATAAAGAGAAATAACATAATCGTTCAGTTACAATGTTACTTTAATTTAAAGCTAGAATAATCTAGCATAAAAAAATAAGAATAAAGTGATTCCTTAAACCCAGGTTAAGAAGTTGAGCTCAGCTTTTAGAATGTGTGGTGGGAGTTTGCTTTGCTTCAGTTTAAGCACTAAATTAAAAAAAAAAAATCTTTTGGCAGCAGGCCATAGGAAAGAAGCAAAATGCTAACTAATCATATTTAATGTTAAAATCAATGGTATAGTGTTATGAAAGCCTAGAGGAACAGAAATGTCTTTTCTCAGTATACACAGTAACAGACTTCGGGGTCAAGAAATGATATATTACTATAATATCTGCTACCTTTTAAAATGACATTTGTAATAAATGGCATATATTCCTCTTATAATTCCTTTATTAGTAGCACAAATTTCACCATCTGTGATTATCATCATAGATGGCAGATGAAAAATTCCCCTCTGCCAATGAACGTATCAGTTGAGTTACACCAGGGAGGCACATGGCCCACCATGCATATAAAGAGCTAAGCCACAGTGGTTTATTTAGTGTCATACAGTAGCAATATTCTAAGCCTGTTTTCTTGACAGGTAGCCTCTAACCTTCTTAGGCTTCTTTGAGCATATCAGATTTCACAGGTGAGGGAATACATCAAAATTAGGGAACCATTTGCTTTCTGCATGCATTTGGCATAGTCCCGAGGACCAACAGTGTACCTTATCTGACAATCAATTTCTTTTCCATCTTGATTGAAGGAAATGTATGACTTAGCTTCAAGCTCGGTTGAATTCCCTACCACTATCTCTACAGATATGTAAATGATCAGTAGCTTCAGAATATCAGATTATGGAAGTGTTTAAAGAACTTTATGGCTTGAGGAAGAGGGAAAAGTAGTCTCTTGCCAGCAAGACATTTTCTCTTTGAAGGAAGTACTTGAGTGATGTGGAGTTGAGGCTAAAATATAAATTAAATATGAAAAGTTGGGTGAGAGCTAATTATTAAAATGATTTGGATTAGACAGGAGAAATTCAAGGCCTGTTTCAACAGAGAGATTTCATACCTGCATAGAGAAAAATGTGAATTCATTGTCAGGAACTGACTTTCAGTGAATCTCTACAGAAGAAATAGTATTTTATATATCACCTACTCCTACAAACACGGTATGGAGAAACAGGAATTCAAATGAATATAAGGAAATCACTGCTGTATGAGCAAACTGTTTTCAGTGACAGATGGATCAAGGATGGATGACTCATGTGTTATTGCCCCAGGACTGCAGAGGCTCATATCAGTTGCCTAAGCATGGATGTCTAGTGCCATCACAGGTCCCCTAGGCTATCCCCCAGGTCCCATTCCAGGAGGATGGGGAGCTCCTGTTAGCCCTGTGTCATATCCACCAAACCTACATGGGTATCCCACATATCTTAGGGCATCTCCAGTGGCTTATAGACACCCGTGGCTGAACTGAACATCAAGTGACAAATTGCAAATTTTGGGAATCTTGTTTAACTTCCAAAGACATCAGTGTTTTATAGCAAAAAAACTTCAGATCACTTGCTATTGGATTGTGATACACTGGTTATGATGTCCATCTAATTCACAAATACAAAATGGTAGGTGGTCTCAAATATTTTACATTACTTTTTGAAGATGGATTTTTTTTTGGTTTTTATCCAATAGCTCAGTCTGGAAAAGCCTGTCTGTTTGCATGTGTACGTATGTGTGAATTTTAAAATTATTCTTCCTTCATCTAGATGCTTTTTTCCAAAACACTCAATTCTTCTTCAACCTCACATTTTTATTAGTACACAAAAGTAATCAAAAGAAGAAATAAAAGCCCAAGTAGGGAAGGCTTGAAAGGACATACTCAGTAATTTGAATTCAGTGTTGCTGTATTCAGGTTCAAAATGATAGCAACAAATAGTTAGGGTGTCAACATTAAAAAGGTAGAATACAACGAACTGGATCAGTGTCCCAGTCTATATATAAATTCTCAGAGATTCTGCCAAGGAGAGTAAATTTATGTTTGTATTTTTATAAATGTGATCAGATTCTGGATCTGCAAGTCTGTACAAAGACATCTATGTATTTTAATAGGGATGATTCTACCATACACATGACTTTGTGGAAGTAAATATAAGGAGAATGATTTTCCTATTCTCCACTGGAACCCCATCTGGCACTACTAATTGACCAATTACCTTCAACAGTTAATGACTAAAATGATAAAGAAACTGTGCCGAAGGATTATTATTTTTTAATATTATTATTGAACAGAAAAAATGTCAACTAATGGTTTCTGGCTATAGAAATAAATAATTTTCTGGGTAAGTTTCAGTTATTCATTTTTCTGACTGAAAGGTAATAGTTTTCAAAGAAAATTTTAGATTCTAGTGGACTATCTGACTTGGCTTCTTCCTTTGACTCTGATCTTGCTTTAATTACTTTGCACCCTTTCTTGTCTGTTAATGAACCTGTCCTTAGTGGTTCAAATGTCTCCGCAGTGATGGCATATGCTCTCAAAACCTTGATTCACTGAGCCAGTACATTTTCTAAATTCAACCTTTCTCTTTTTAAATGTTATGATGCATTCAAGAAGTGAACCAACAGAGACATTCAGTATGCCTACCTCTCAACTTTTTATGCACGATAATGTACATTTTCTTGGTACGATTTCTTTTTGTCTCCCTGATTGTCCTGAATAAGTTATATCCAACTGTAGCAGTGTTTAAATCTTGTGCTATGTCCTCACAAGTCTCCATAAACGCCATTAAGTGTCATACTTCTGGTTGTATACTAAGACTGAAAAGGACTCTGATTTTAAATTATTCACATCGTTGCGTTTGAAATAGACACGTGAAAGGAACATAGTTACCTTGGAGCAAACATTGTGAACAAGGTATTATAAAATGCTATTTGATCAACTTGAAAACAATATAAGAAAATATTTGCTTTTAACTTGAAAATAAGTATCCAGTTCATAAATTCCTCATAAGCAGATGTTTTTAGATTTTTTGTTTTCTGGTTTTGGGTTTTTTTTTTCCTTTTTTTTTCCTATTTTTTTTTTCCTATTTAATGGGAATGGATGTTGATGCTTTTGAAAAGAAAGTGCTAAGCATTCTTTCTCACCTTCTTTCAGTTAATCTGATTCAGGGATATGAACAGACAAAAACTTGGTCAGTTTAGTACCACTGGATGAATGACAGCAGCCTTTAAAACTAAGTTCGTGTCAGTCTGGTTAGATGTTAGGCACCTTAATCAAGGCACCTCCTTCACTTCTGGTGGGATCAAGTCAATAGCAGAATAGACACTCTGTCAAGTGCTTTGTTCAGCAGAAATGTACCATTCGGTCCAGATGTTTAAGCCTTTTGTTTAAATATATTTTGTACAACCCTTGGTTTTGTTTGGTTGTGTTCACATATGGGAAGACATGGATCTGTTCAGAGATGTGTGGGTTCTCTCCAAGACCAGACTGGTAGAAAAATCACGTTGACCAGTAAAACAAGAGACCGGAATGGTCGTCTCTGCTCCTTTCAAACACATCCTCCACTTTCTGAGGGACATTTGTGGCAGCATGGTGTAATCAATTCACTTCCCATATAAAGCAGCCTGAAAACAACATAGCCTGAAAACAGCAAGATTATTCATAACCCACACAGCCCAGCCCTGCTCCTTTAGCTTACACTCACATCAGTCACCTCCTTCTGATGTCTCACAACAGTGTATTGAAAGATGGTCTGAGGGCACTGACACTCCCACCATTTGGGGAAGTAATTTCAATATTTGGCAAGCCATCCTGTCCAGCGCTGCTCTCTGCGTGCCTTCTGGGACATGGTCACGAAGGAAAGAATATTCCCTAAGCCTGTCATTAAATTGCAAACTTTGGCCTGGAGATGCAGGTAAATGCAGAAAATACAAGTAACAATGAGACTGCATTATGGGTCTCTAGGGAACAATGGTGCGGCTGCAGTGTTTTTCTCCAGATGACAGGAGGGAGCTGTGTGGCAAATAGGCATATGGCAAATGTATCTTGTGATGTTGAGACAGGTTTAAGTATAAAAAGGTGGCAGCTACTAGTATAAAATCAGCTGCTAATCTGAGAGTATTTAGGGAAGGAAAAGAAGCTCTTTGTATTCAGAGTTTTTCTGACTACTGATAGAATAAAGCAAGGTACCATGATGGAATGCTGCTGTGAAATTTGTAAAAGCTATGTTGAAACAAGTCCTAAGACAGGTGGCACAGATGGCCTCATGTCCATGTCTTCTCTGTCTTTTCTGAGCACAGGCTCTCAGGTGCCTCTGGTGTAGACGGTGCATGCAGCAGTGGGATTGCCTGGTCCTGCAGCAACGACTCTTGCTAGAGTGACTCACCAGCATCCTCACACAGCTGAGCAAGGCAAGATGTAGGCGGTCCTGATAGTCACAAAGCTGATGATCCAGCATCTCTTCTGTGCCTCAGGCTTTACAGTTACCTTTATGGTTAACCAGTTGAATTCATGTGCTATCAGGATCCTGCGAGAATGTGGGGCCTGACTGAAGTGTGTATGTCTCAGAAGGTTTGTGTACCCTGTAGTCCAAGTGAGTAAGCACTGCCAGACAAGTTGTGCAGTGGCGCCTGAACCCCTTTCAAGCAGGTATCTGCAAGCGGGGAATGGGTATCCCCACTGGTGCTACTGGTACAGACAGTTGGGCACAGCTGGTGTAGCTGGAGGTAGTTCTGGTTGAAGCTCCAGTTGCTGTGAACATGTAGCCCTGTAATACGGCATTGCCATCTCTAGAAACAGGCCAAAAGCTTTGTACTGATAATAAAAAGAGCTGAGGATTATGCTATGCTAAGGACATGCTCACTCCAGTCTGGAACAGGGGAGAGGCTTCAGCAGTGTGAGCCTTTCCAGTTGTGCTGGTGGCAGAGTTCATTTTTTTATTCTGTTTTGTTCAGCATTACAGTTGTAGTCCATGTTTTGCTGTGTGGATTATACAGGTCAGGAATATATTGTGCTCAGTGCTTGAAACTGTGAGAGATGCTAAGTTTTATGATATGGACTAATGCTTTGAAAATTCTGTGCTTTTCTCCCATTTTTTCTATGATGTCCCTGAAATAGCTCTCAGCTTATAATTTCCCATACATAATTTTGAGCTTCCTAGATTCATTATGTATTCACTAAATATTCTTACCAACTATATATTCTTACACAAAGTAAATGCTAATCAGCACTGAAGGGAAAAATGCACTGTTACTGCAGATGAATAAAGCATCCTTAAAGTTCCATATCCCCAGAAAAATGGAGAGGAAGTGCAGAGGCTTAGAAGCAGGATGAATGATGGAGTGAGAAGTGATACTTGCATTTGTTCCTTGCTGCCATTTCCCCACCAGAAAAACCCAGGTGATGTTAGCTTTTATCTCTCTTTGAGCTTGGGCCAATCTTTTCCTGAATAGATGAGCCAACACACTGGCAGTTTACTGATCTTCTGGACCTTTCCATATGTTATAACCTGAATAAGACTACCCTCAGTTATTTGTCTCATTAGATTTTCTGTAGTTTGTTGATTCAAGCCACTTTATGAAGACAGAAGATGAATCCTAAGTCTGCCACTGTGTCACTGAAATCAGGTTTCAATTCTGAATACTTGCAGACTTTTTTCCATGGGATTAATTCCGGAAAGGAAATATAGGAGGACAGTGGATTTGACGAAAGAGGGAAAGACTGTTTTACCTTTTCCTGAGCAATTTCTTAACTCTTTGTCATGCAGAGGTTTTCCACTGTTACAGGCCTTTCAGCAGAAGGAAAATAATTTCATGTACATTTTTTTCTTCAAAACATGTTGTAAAATTGCAGTCCATGGTAGAATTTAATTTACTTCTGGAAATAATGTGGACTATAAATATAGATTAATATATAGGAAAGAATTTAAGAGAAATTGGTGAGCAACACAGTAGAGAATTTCTTCTCACAGAAGTTGCTCACATCCTTATCTGCTATTATGCTGGTTAGCAGTAAGCCCTGCCTGAATTAAAACATTACTGAAGATTATTGTATTCATGTGTTATTATGTTATGGTAAATATTAACTATATATGCATATGTTCCTAACCATAATTAGCTGGAGCGTCTTAGTCACAGCCTGACAAGATCTTTTCTGACAGAGTAACTCTGGACTCTCCATGAACTATTAGCAGTTCAGAACTAATGACACACAACTGAGCAGCTTATTTCCATCCAGGGCAAAATACTGCTAGCACATGAACGTAGCACTATTTGAGTGATATTTAAAATTTGGAGATGACTTTAGATCTCATCAGATTTGAGTATTGTGAGAAATGAGGCTTGATTCTGGGTAACATTCAGCTTCAAAATGATGGTAACCTTAATTTTTAGTATGGTCACATTTAAAGGTTTGTGAGAATGTGGTGTAAGAAGTCAGCGCTGTCCAGCTAGCAGAGGAAGCATAAACTTGAGCTTCTGTTGGAACTATAGTTTGCATACCATCCACCTCAAAACAGAACAGCTCTTCAGCAAGGTCTTAATCATTATATATGGGAAAGACAGGAATGTATGTATATGCATGAACTCCAGCAACTTCCTGCAACATTTATTTTTCCATTGATTGGCAACAGAGTGAAAAAGTTTTCACAGCTTTCACAAAGCTTTCAATTAAGCTACTAAACCAAAAAGTGGTTTATAATGATTGTTGGAGTAGGGAAAATGCCTCAGAAATTTCTTTCTAGCCTCAGCTGTACAGCGCTTACTGGTTACTAATCTCAAAAGAGAACTAAATTATTTTTTGGTTCTCCAACTAAGGATATAAACATGTGGCATGAGCAGGGTAGATCACCTTGCATTTCATCTGCTTTGGATATTGTCTGCATTATCCTCTGTGGATATAAAAGATTTTCTGAGGTGTCACAAGCATTAAAATTATCTTATTTATTCTGCAGAACCTTACTTGCGTAGGGCACAAAGAGTAGACTCATATGTATTGCAGAGTTCAGCCTACAAAGAAAATTCAAAGGTACTGAAAATAGCCTATAGGCATGGAAACAGAGTAAAAGGAAATGTGGTGGAATCCTGCTCTCTCTCTCCCTATGTATCGCATGTGCTGTTTTTTCTAGCTCAACTGCAACACCAGGCCAACAAGCTAAAGGTCAGAAGCCCCAAGTATAAATATTATATTCTCTTTTTTGGTATACAGTTCATCCCATTTCTATATGACTAAAAGGTGCTTTCCTTTCCCTAATACTTTTGCATCAAAAACGAAGAATCCAAATGTACAAACCAATGCTTCCTTTTCACAGAAGGAAGTAGAGATGGGGAATTATTAAAATGCTTAAAAAGAAAAAAGTTTTCAAAAGAGATGCTGAAGGATTTGAAATGCAAAATATGACAAACTCTGGCCAACAAACCCTTGCAGTGCAATAGCCCAACTTGTATGCAGGAAGTCCAAAATCAGAAGCAGGAAGGTTCCAAAATTTTAATGTAGATCTGAATTTCTGCATATGTCATAGACCTAACCAAAACCCTCAGGCTGTAAATTTTTATTTAAACTGGAGGTCTAAAATTTTGCGGCTTGGGTCCACCTCTTCTTCAGGGATTGATCAATTATGCCCTTATCTTATTAGGCTGAGGATTTTAACTTTACATTAAATCATAAACACCTGAGAAAGGGGAGCTGTAAATTTATGAGAGAAGTGCTAAGAGCCCCTCATCTACAGTGACAAAATTGCCACCACCATAATCTCTATTAAGTGCTACAAAATTACAGTGTAACAGCTCTGAAATTACATGTGACATCTGCATGAATACCAAATCGATTCATTATGTTCAGCCCTATTACAAAAAGCACTTACTGAATTTGTACTGATTACAACTCTCACAAATTAACAGTTACCCAAGCGAACTTACTTCCCAGTGTACATATATTATTTAAAAATCACAGTTCAGTTAAATGGAGGTAACAGTGCAAATAATACTACCACTTAGCATGGAGTAGCATATCTGAGTAAAGTACCCCATTTTTTCAAAGCTCTTTAAAAGTGCTTGATTTTTAGAAAAGTCTCTTTTCCTTTTTTTACTTTTTGGTAAAGCAAGCCAGGTCATTCTTCCACCCGCTCTCTCAATAAATGAAGTCTAAAGAGGGAAAACCCAAGAAAGAATATGATAAATGTCCACATTATGCAGAATTTGCCTTTTTGAAATCCCATTCCCCATTGTGCAAGCCAGAATTTTATAGAGATATAAATCACAAAGAAATAAGAAGCCAGTAATGAGATAGAAGTATATTTGAAATACGGATGCAAATCCTCACCACCTGCTGAGCAAAAATAGTCTGCAGAGACTGTCCTGAAAACTGAACTGCCATTAACATCTTGTAAGCACTAAATTTGCAGCAGAAGAATGGTGGAATTATATGTCTGTGAAATGTCAAAGGTCTCTTTGATTTATCTCTAAGCAGAATGTTTCAGCTACATCTACATAAATATTTTAACAGGAATTTAATTTTCATTTTAGTCACACAATAAATCTTTTTATTGCACAACATCATCTTGTCCTAAATAAGTTACCTTTGCGTATGAGCATAAAGACAGTTGTGTTCATTCTTCTTTTTCTTTTGATGGATACTATTTGAATATAAAATGTATCAGTGCATTTATTTACATAAAAACCTTGCCACAGGCTGTTTAATTTTGTCTAGAATGTGTATTCATTTAGGCATAACTTATCCAATGACCATCAATTTAGCTCTAGCCCTGGAACTCTCAAGGGTACACCATAACAGAACAAGAGAAAAAACCCAACAACAACAAAAATCTATCTGGAAAGTGTGAGTAGGTATATTGGCAGATGTGCATATACTGGCAAAGGAAAAATATCAGAGGCTTACTGCTTATTTTCTTTTTTGTGCATTTTATAAACAGCAGTAGGAAAGTGGGCAACCCCTACCTGATTGAATCATACTTACTGTACATTTCAGATGTCATTGCTGTTGCAGTTTGATCATGTAGCGTTAGAAATGGCAGAAATGTTTAGCCAGTAACTTACAATGTCTCTAGAGGACAATATAATGGGCATGGATTACTTTTACTGCCTGACAGGATGCTGAAAATAAGCTCCTAGTAGTAGAAAGTTTATCCTGAGCAGGGCAGCCTAGTGCAGAGTTACTTGCCATTCCCAGTCTGTTCAACATGGAGCACAACCTACAGAATGAGGGTCTGCTGACAAGACAGATGAACAGAGGCAAGTATATGTAGTTCTTCTACTGTTCTTTCTGCAAGTTCTTTGCGTGCTTTATTGCCAAAAGAAAATTGTGATGGAGCTGTAAATCTGTAAATCTCTCTTCAAGCATGTGAGTTCTTTCTGCACAAATCATACTGCCCTGCCTTCAAATTGATTATCATATCTGATTTATTTAATCTCAAAATCGCAGCATAGGACATTTGCTTTCGCATTCAGATGGGAACAGTCATATGTGTAAATAACAACTGGCAGTTGAAATTAGGTTATTAAGGAAGAGATTTTCAAAGGCTTAAACAGAAGCTAAATATCAAGTGGGTCTAATCAATCCTTTCACTGGGACCTATCATTCACCTATCATTCATTTCTGCCTTGGAAAACCTTCCCATAAAATGGTCTGGTACTATAAATTTTCAAAATCAGGGGTAAGCACAAGCATATGTGCTTACAAACCTTTGGTTTAATTTTTGAAAAGTTGTCTCTAAACTGTTATTTAAAAAAGTTTTAGGTTGTATGCCAAATAGGCATAAATAAGTTGAGATATATTATTAGAGCCATCCTCACGACAGCAGTCTCCTCTACAGAGAATTAAGAGGACAGCAAACATCAAGGTTGTCTAACCAGTATCATTTAGCAAAGCTAAGCTGATGAAAAAAAAATGATAGAAAAGAGTAAACTGTACATTATGCAAAAAAACTTCTACATACTACTAGTACACTTCATGTACTACTTACTGACTGTTACTAATCGCAGCATTTAAGTGTATAATACATAAGCAGATAGACAGTGGTGGAAACATAGGTACAAAGACAGCCTGTTAAAGGATAGGCTCCAATAGAACATAAGGCACAGCAATGCAATCTTCTTTTCATTCCTTCTTTGAAATGTAATTTGTAGTTGTCTTTGTAATTATTGAGTCACTGACTTCTGTATTAAGCCTGTTGAGTCTAGAATTTCTTCTGCTTTCTTATTAACTACTTACAGTCTTCCTCTTGTCTTTTCCATTTCTCTGATTGTCATATAGGCTGACCACAAAAAGAGCTTAGAGAGGCATCAAAACAGCAGTCTATAGAAGAAAACACACATTTTTTCTTGGGCAGGTTTTTAAAGAAAATGGCTTTAAGCTTCCAGGACTGTCACACTAGCTTCTCCTTTCCTTTTTAAGTGCGTCATAGAGATGGGAGAAACACAGCAGATACACTATTGTACTTCACACATCTTAGCAAGAAGTTTAATTGACCTACTTATAAAAAGTGATATGCTCTGCCAGTTTTTGTGCTTAATTAATAGAATCATTGAAAAGCTGCCTGGATGGGATCTTTGGATGTCATCTAGTCTGATCTCCAGCTGGAAGCAGGGCTATTACCAACACCAGATCAGGTCAGCCCTGGCTTTTTCTAATTGCATCTCCTGTCTGCTCAGTGCTACACAATTATGCATTATGAGAGTTATACAACTTCCCCAAAGTCAGTTGGCACTATTCATTTTTAGAGGCAGGCCACCAGTTCACCAAACTTTTTTTAGTTACGATAGACATTGCTTATTCCTATTTTTTTTTCCAAGTTCTTGTATCCTCCCCAAATTTATAGCCCCATGTGTAAACCACAGAGCCTTCTCACCACAATGTATAGTCTGAGGGACTGTGCACACACTATACATTTTCCACTTGAATCCATTTACAGTTATTTAGTGTAGGTATTTCTATAATTGTAACATATTGGGAAAGTTCAGTGCTCAATGGTCCTTATGTGCACTGTTCATTTTCTATGCTATAGTGAACTACAATAGACTGTATGATAAAGCCTATGGGAATACTGGCTGATTCCAGGCCAGGCAAAAGACTCTTATTCTCTCTGTTACCCTTCAGTCACTTATATGTGACTGCTCATTTTCACTGAGTAAAATCCACTCCCAGCCACCTAACATGTAATGACTCTTCTGATCTACTCAGATACAGCAACAATTCTGAGCAGATAGATCATGAAGAAGCCAGAGAATTAAATCCCCAGTTCCTCAAGCCCAAAGGAGAAGTGCTGTAGAATTAAAACTGTTCATTTAGCTGTAAACTTGTAATTGGGTGACAACAGATTGCATATACTCAGGAGTCAGATAGCTGAAATTGCCACAAGAGAGGGAAGTGCCTCCCAGAAAGTAGTGCAACATTTTAGGGTTTCATGAAATTTCACCAGTCCTGAAATTCTTCCATTTTGTTCACAGCTTAGTTAAGTGATCTACCTGAAATAGTTGATGTAATTAATTCACAGATCAGTCTGCTTCATTTGCTGGATATCAGCTAAACCTTCCATATTATTGTCAATAGCCCATTTCTGAGAAGCCTCCATTAGTGGTGCAATTTATCTCTGAAACTGCAAAGGAATCCCATGCGTTTGTATGGTGAAGTCCATGTCAACAGCACTATAAAAAGATTCTATACTTTAGCTATATCAGGAGACAAGATTATTTTAGCTGCGAGCTTGAACCCATTACATTTGCAGTGTTGCAGTGGTCTCAGTTTCAAGCTAGCTCTGTCCCTGTGGTTTCAGCATGCCACCATCTTCTCACTGCTCTGTTTTTATGTTTTTTGTTGTTGTATAGTTTTGCATTCAGCTGAAACTTGAGGCTCACTTCTCTGACAGTATCCTGTTTCACAGGTTATAACATTATGTTTAAAATGGTTATGTTTTAGATAAAGTATCACCTCAGAGTTGGAATAAAGTGAGTTTTATTCTTTATTGCATCATTCGTATGCAGCCCTCTCTACCTTGTGATAGCTCCCATACAACTGAATTCATAACTCTGATCCCAAACATTCTATTAGCTCTTTAGCTAATCTTAATAATAAATAAGCATTTCTTTTCTAAGGAGCCAAAGTTATGTCATTTTCCCAAATGAAGTGTTACAAAAAGATCCTTAAAAATAATAATGCTGTTCAGAACTTCTGAGTAGGTGTTAAGATTTTACTAGATACAGGCTTGTTTAGGCTGATAAGCAGTGCGAATTGTTAGACATAATCTTTGCAGGGGAGGGAATGCACTCGCAAAGCCTGGCTCACCCACCAGGGATATCTTGCTTGAGACTCGTTTCAGTCCCTTTAGTGGCAGTAGGAAGCAACCTAAGTTGCTAAGGCAATAGGAGTTGACCCTAATTGAAACCTGCCAGTCTCAGAGCTTCATCCATCTGCTCTGTGCATCACCCCATTCACGCCGTGACTCTCCAGAGAGACCTGCCTGCCACCCTGCTTCTGCCTCTCTGTCTTACACTGCAGAGCCCAAAGCCTCACTGCTGTGACAGATTCTCTCGCCTCTTTCCTGGGTGAACTGACTGGGTTAGATTTACTCTCCGCAAATATCCTTCTTGCATTTTGGACTGGCAATTAAAATATCAATTACAGGCAAGAAAATCCTGAAATTCCTTTGAAACAACTTTTTTTTTCCCTAATAAAAGCCAGTCTCCCAACATCATCTTGCTCCTCAAATGAGTGCCAGTCTGGTGAATATACCATCTGTCTCCAAACAGTCATAACACTGAAGTTGAATGTGCAGAAGCTAACACAGTTGAGTGTACTGGTATTGCTTTCCTTTTTTTTTTTTTTCTTTAAAGGAATACACATGGAATGACTGCCCAATGTTTATTTTTTTTTTTCAGTTCTTTCAGGAGATCTCATTCCCTTGAACCCATAGAGCAGAGCACAATTATGATAACAATAGCCATTCAGTGTAACATAACTGAAATCTGCCAGGTTATAACAATGTATAAACTGGCATGACTTAGATCAGGATTGGACTCTTTCTTTAGCTGGGATGTGCTTAGCATAACATCTTCCTGAAAAATCTAATGGTGTCAGAAACTTGCTTATCTTTAAAAATTAAGAACTATTTTAGTCAGAAAACCCAGATTCAAACAGAAAACATGAAAAATCTGTGGCAGGTCTATTTGAGATTAATGAGACAATCAGAGACAGTTTAGACCAAGGAGGTATAGTCCTTTGAACTTGCACAGCTCAGGTAAAACTGCCTTCCCCCGCCACCACCTGTCTCTCACTTTAGTGTGAGGTTTGGAATTTGAAATGATACCTTTCCTGGAGAGAAATGCAAGACTAAATGAATACATTCCACTAAAATATTTATCAAACTTTTGAAATCCTTTCTGGAACAGATTGTGGCTAGGTCACCATTAGGTACAAATATATTGCATGAAAGTTATAAGGCAGCTTGCTCTCCCCACAGTGTCACACCAGCTCCAGCAGCTCCATAGAGAAGACAGAAGTGAAAATGGGGCACTCTCCTGTCAATAGAAATGACAGAGCAAACAGTGGATCTGCTTAAAGAATAGCACAACTGCTGAACACCAGAAGTGCCAGCAGAGATAAGCAAAAGAGGATTTTCTGTGACACACAGCAATACTTGGGTAGCATCCATTTTTTCTGCCCTGGGCACTGTAATAGGAAACCTTTTTGCCTGAGAAGCATGATGAGTATATCAGGATAGAGTGCAAGGTCTTCACTGGTATGACTTACTACCCTGTTAAAACTGCTTTAATTTATACCAGTTGTCATTCTAGTTTCTAGATTTGGGATGAGGAGGGCAGAAAAATGACTTCCTGCTATTCCTATTACAACAAGAAGCCTGGCATCCTGTTTGGAGATTTTTTTACAATGCAATTCCCACAAGAAGACCAAGAGATCATTGGAGTAACAAAGGTGCCAAAATGTAATGTTGTTCCCTTCAAAGACTGAATAATGAGCTTTATAGATTTCCTGTGCAACTCTCCAGTAGAAACAAACTAAGAGTGTGCAAGGCAGGAGGGAGAGTGAAAGAAATTCCTGGGATACATTTCATATGCTAAATCCATTACTGAAATACAGGTGCCTCTCTAGCTCAGAATCTCTGCTCAACAGAACAATTGTACAAATTGTCTCTGACTAATGACAATGAAAGACCTGAATCTCTGTATTCCCTGGGCAATTTAAAAATCTGAGTTTAATATATTGCAGTTTCATTTCTGAACTAATGCAATTGTATAAAAATATTTTGTTTAAAAGAACATTTCGCTGTAGAAAGTGAAGTACAAGGGACATGGCTTAGAATGCTACCAACCACAGCTCTTAAAAGAAGAAAAATCTAGGGAAGAACATTGAAAACTACCTTTATATCAGAGCAACAGGCGCAGTATTAGGGCCATGTAGTCTCATAAAACATGAAATCCTGCTGAGTAGCTTCCCAGTGACTAAGAAGTGACTCAGGCTCACTCTCACTTTAATCTTCTTTTATTTAGAAAAATATGCATACAGTGTCCTGTAGTCTAAAGTAGCTTCCACTACTCCAGATACCTTGAAGTGTGCTATTCTACTGATTTCTATGTTAGGAAGCTTTTGGCTTTCTCGTGGTCACATTTACAGCCTTTTCAGCCTATAGTACACAGTTTCTTTACCCCTGCATGTGCAGCACAGCAAACATTTCAGTGCATATGGGTTAGCACTGATTTGTCAGATCTTGGACGACAGCTGCACCAGGTACACATCTATTTACCACATAGAAGTTTTTGAGTGCTCCTTCTGCAGATTCCACAAGAGAAGGGTGTCTGCTGCTGGTTTAGGATCCCGCACTGACCTGGCTGCCAATATCATCACTGAAAATCATGTTCTATCACCAAATATTTACAATCAGCTAGGGCCTGGAGGCCCTGATCAGGATCTGTACTGTGGACTGTTCCTTGCAAGTGCCCTCCTTAATCAGTTGACTTCATCTAGGTGTCTCAGCAAAAATATCTTGAGAAGCCAAACTGCTGCAGTGAATCTCAAAAAGATTCAAGTTTCAATATGATTTAGCAAAGCTCCAAAGAATTTAGAGATCCTTTAAAATCACTGTGAAAGTCCCCAGTGCCTTCTTCAGCATGCAAAGTGAACTGATCACCCACTGAGGACAACTTGCAGCGTGACAACTTCTTCCGTTTTATAAAGTAAGGCATAAAAACTCCTGCAGGAAGGAAAATCTGAAAAATGTTGTGGGGCCACAATATATTTTCTGTTGTGTGGGAATGTAGTTACTAGCATTTCACAATGGAAATGGTGTTGGAACTTCAGTTACCATAAAACACTTTGCAGTAATTCACATAAACCACCCAAATACTCAATTAATTCACAATCTAGTCTGTATTTCACAGTCAGCAATATGTATGACTATTTCCCCTGTCCTTTGCTCCCTTACAGTTCTTCAGAGAACTTGCTTTGAAAGCAATGTCAAAGTGTCAAAGTGCTTTTTAAGCAAGGGATAGCCATCTATGACGTCCTGCAAATAAACCAGGGCTCTCCTTCTCAGGTCACTCTATAAAATCCACAGGATTTTGCATCAACAAAGAAACCTCAGCAGAAATATAATCATGTGGATTATATTAAACTGGACCTGCTGAAGGACTACCTGAAGCCCCGTAAAACTAATAGATGTTGCTGAACTTCAGTATTCCCATAAGAGAAATGTACAGGGAACTAATTACAGTTTCTATTCTGTGTACGGTCATTCATTTCACAGTTTCCCTGAGTAACATTCCCTCTGTGATAGTGCAGCAGCAAACTGTCCCCAAAGGTCACATGTAGAGTCATTATATAGAATCTGATGAGCATTGTTTCTAGACTGTAATTGGAAACTACATCATTTTGACTTGTCACAGCTCATGTGTGTGTGTGCATATCAGTTGTTCCCGTTCATGTCTATTAAACCTCTTGTGGTCTTAAAGACCTTACCATGCTGAAGGAGTTGCTGAATCAGGATCTCTCATATTACATGGTCATTGACTGGATGCTAACTAATGAGGAAAAAACACCAAATAAATCCAATGAATGAGACTGTATTCTACCATTTATCCAACAATGCCAAAGCTCTTTAGAAACTAACTTTAATTAGTGCCCCATCGTGAGGACAAACATAATTATGGTCATTTTACAAAGTGAGGAAAATAAGGTTAAAGGTGTGGTCCAATGTCATAGTGAATCAATGAAAGGAGCTTCCAGGAACCAATGTTCATTAAAGCTGTAAAAAGTGCCAGACTTCAGCAAAATGGAGCAGCAACTTAATCTGATAGGATTTGTCCAATACTTCTGCTTTGAAGCCTCAGTAGAACATAACCTTCTACCCAATAAAAGTATTTGATGAAATTTTATGGAGAGCACTAAGAAGCTAGTCTCCCTGGACAGTAAAGACTTGAGTATTACATTATTTAGCCATCTCACTAATGCGGGCTTCTCCTGCAGATGACAGAATACAATGTATATAGTACTATTAATGATGGTATCTGTACAGGCACCTAATGTTCTAGAACAGCCATTACGAAAGATAAGCACATCAGTGCATCTGTCTGCAGTGAGATTTCCCCTTTTTCTATCCACTCTAGCCAAGCAGTTAACTTGGATCCCAGTTGATTTTATTTGAAAAGCTCAGATGGTATTTTTTCCCTTCTTCCCCAGCACATCTTATAGCCAAAGTTTCCAGTATTTGATCCCATAGGTACTTGCACAGGAGAAGGGTTTTTCTGTGTGGATGTTATGAGCACCCACCTGCCAAGGAAGCTACTTCTGAACAAGTTGTGAGAATGCAGCTCCTTCCAAAGCTTTTTTTTTAGAACAGCTTTTACAGTCTAAGTTAATAGAAGATGGTCCGATCTCTGCTTTTAGTAAAGGGGAATGAGGAAAAAGGAATAAAAGGCAAAAAAGACTAACTGCATTAGGACTCAGGGAATGCATCAGAGACGTGCATGCAGATGGTTCACTAGTGATTTGAAAAAGGCTTCAAATGCTTGTGCCTCAGGATAAGTCATTATCTACTAGATATTGAAAGGAACTGAAGCTTGTGTTAAATCAGTCACCTTTCAGTACCTGTCTAGTATATAGTAAATCTTTATGCAACATTCAGTAGACCTATTATGTCACAGTTTCACAGGCTTCCTCCTAGCTGTTAAGCATTCTTTTTCTCTGTGTTAGATCCTTAACACCAGTTTCCACCCTTTTTATCAGAGGAAAATGCTTAGTTCTTTTTGTGGTGGAGTCTTTTTTTAATCTATGAATTCCGCAGCATGGCTGATTCCCTGGACCAGTCTCACATGCCAGCCTCCCCCCTTCCCATCACAGTCCAGCTACCCACTCACTCAAACAAGATTTAATTTCTTCCAGCGGATATTAACTATAAATCGCAACCGCACACTTATCCACTCTGCCTGTTATTTCAGCCCAGCTCCTTGCTTGTGCTGTGGTTCTAATTAGTTAGCTAGCCCAGGGTCAGGGCTGCGCTCCTCCGCTTTCGGTAGGAAATGCCAGTACAGCGCACAGAGTGCCTGTGCCAGCTCCGATCCCTGCTTTAAATGACAATGTCTCAAAAGCAGAGGAAGAGAAGCAAGTGAAAAGGAGTGTATCTTAGTCTGATTCTTTTCCTGTAGATGATTAAGTCTGTCTGAGTTTTTATTTACTGAGAATCTTTAACTGGCTCCCCTTTATATAAGGCAAGAATTGTTTTCTGGTTAAAAAATAAACGTGGGTGTAGAAGAGGCAGCAAGCAGCCGCTGCAGAATTGCTGAGGTTATTACTGGAGCTGGGAGTTGCCAGGCAACTGCTGTTTGTAGAGGCAGCAGGAAGGTCGTGCTACGGCAGTGCACTTGCACAGCACCCGCGTGGGCTGGAGTCTCAAAGACAACCTGCTTTTGTCTGATAGTGGCGGTGATTAGGGAAACGGGGATAAAGTGGGGGGACAGAAGGTTTATACTCTTATTTTCCACTGATTGTGAGATGTAAAGGGATGTATCTGTGTGAGAAGTGTGTTGAGCAGTGGCACCCAAATTGCTAATAAAGCAGCAAGAGTGTTTGAAAAATTATTGATTTTTGGTGTTTAGCACTTTATTTTCCACTTAGGAATTTGTTCTGTTTCTGTTTGCAAGAGCACTTGTGGCTACAGTAAAGTGATGTATATTCTTCTGCATTATGCTCTTCAGTTAGATCTCCTTTACTATTAGCCTGATGTTGGTCTAACACAGGCGGAATTATTTCAGTATTTTCGTGAGGAAAAGTATAAGACCTTGTGTCTGGAGCAGAACTGTGCATCTATCAGTGCATTTTAAATGCGATACAGGAGTTTGGCTTAAGTAAAATCATACATGTCACCCAAGCCAATGGACTGGGATACTCTATCAAACTTTTTGGGCTCCTAAATGTGGTCCACATCAGATACCTCGGCTGTACATGGTTTGTGTTGAGGCTCTTCTGAGCGTGCAAGAATAACAGTGGTGAGGAAAGACATCCAAGTTTGCAGATAAACCTGAGGAGGAGCTCAGTTTTTTATTTCAGTGGGTTTGTTTGGAAAACACTGATTAGCCAACACTGTGAAAAACTAGTGGTGGTGTGTTAGTTTTGATGATAGATTCATCAGGCAGATTTTCTGAAGACACTTTTAGCCAAAAGACATGACTGAGATTCAGGGACAATTAGCACAGTTTTCCCATATCCCTAGAGAGTTCCTCAGTTGCTTGTTATCAGCTGTTCAAGATAGGGTCTCCCTAGTTCTCCTGGTGGGATTTATTCTGCTGTGTGTAAATCATCAGCTAGTCACTGAAACAAGCATGGGCATCAGGATGTCTCACATCCCAGATGATGTCTGAACAGCCAGGCTAAAATGTCAACACCTGCCTGTCTGTCTCTCAGACTGCGCCTATAGCAGCTGAATGCATGAGCGAGACCATGTCCTCCACGTCTCTCTAACAGTTCAAGCCCCAGGCACATCACTAGAATAACCTACCAGGTCCAGGCACATACCTCAGCCTTGCTGTTACTGCTAGTTCTTGGGAAAGAGTTCTTGTCACCTGAGCTAATGTTTGGAGATCACATACCTGCACTGTGAGACACGTAGAGTTGAGTTTGCATAGGGGAGGGAACACTTCTTCCGTTGTGTGTGGAGTTCTACTGGCTATTAGAGTATGATGCTATTTAATGTAATCATCTTCTTGTTTATCTGGAGCTTCCTATGAAGATTCTTTTCACTCATCAGTCTGAATAAATAATAGCCATAACACCACTTAAATATGACAAGATTTATGAATTATTTTCTCAGTTTTCAATATTAATTTTAGTGTTAACATTCACCAAAGAAAAGAAGTGATGTTTATAGAATTGTATTTAAAAAATCTCATTCATCATCTTTTTTTCTTTTCTCAGATCATTGCTCATTAAGTGCCTTATAGATTTAGACCATTGGGTGTGCTTTGTTCAGCTGAACAATTTATATCATGTAGAGACAGGGCTTTCCTTCAGGTATTCAACAAAGCAATTAAGAATCTTCTGAATACAAATGATAGCCTTATGTGATGGATATTTACATTTATATCTCCTCTTATTCTGTTGCCATTTAAATCCAGCATATTCATTTTCTTTTATACTTTCCTGACAGGGTTTTGTTTTGTATCATTGACTTCCATGCACAAAACCAGTTAGTTGTAGCAGGCAAGGCAGGAAAAGCAGTGGCTCTATAGTATCACAGGTTGTGACTGCAGAGCATCAGGAAGGCTTAAGGCAATGAGAAGCTGCCCGAAGCAGCACTGTCTTTCTCCTTCAGGTACACAAAGACATCCTCTAATATCATATTCTGGTTGCTCCTCTACACAGCAGCCTTTTGCATAATGACTCAAAGACTCAGTTGCTGCAGGAGACTAAATGCACAATATGCCTACTGCCGTGGGAAAGGTGGTGTTCAATCTCAGTTCAGTAAGAGAAAAGGCCCTTTTCTATCCCTCCCCTCTCCCCCTCCAGTTGCGTAGGACCATGCAAAGCCTGTAGGATGGATTCTTTGTTCCTACCTTCACAGGATAGACTGGTCTAAGGAGAGCTTCAAGGCTGAGGAATAAGTCACACAATCAATGCATCTGACAGAAAACAGATCAATTGCCAAGCAGGAGAAAGTGACTGCGGGCTGCGTGGAGCTCATTAGGTTGTCAGCTATTGCCTAGTTTAGATGCCAGCTCTTATCAAAATCTGGTGCTAGTCAGGTCTTAGAGCATTAGAGAAGCTTCAAAGCAGCACAAAGGAGTTATAATATCTATATATATAGATATATATATATATCTCCTGAAATACCGTGACCAGTGACAGCAAATGAAAAGGCTGTCTGTGGTATGACTGACCTGGGGCCATGCCAGCTGGCTGAGTTCTGAAACAAAAAGAAGAAAAATAGGTCGCTTAGACATCTTAGTGTTTCTTTCACTTCTCAACCCTGTCCAGCAGATTGTTTTGCACTAATGCAAACCCCAAAGCTACTTCACATCACAATCATGATCTTAATAATGGATACAGACCTCTGAAAATGTGATGGGATAATCATTTAGTAGTCCAGATCAGCTTTGAGAAAAAAAGTATGTTGAAGATGTGGCAGGAAAGCCCATTTCCATGAAATTTTTCAGTACGTCTCAATTTCACATGGGCTTGGACACAGCAAAACATCATTATATTTTTTTGTGCCAATTTTGCTTGAGAAAAAGGTTCGAAAGTGGTACTTTCCTACCAGATCTGAGGATTGTCAAGCTACGTAGCTTTTCTTTCATGTGGCTGGTTTAAAATGTCAGAAATATAGGAACTCCTATACTGGTCACATCCCAGATCTATTTACTTTAATCATATTTCTAAAGCAAAGAGATTTTTTAAAAAATAAATGAAAAAAATCACAGTAAAAACGTGGGGTAGTTACCCCTCCTGTATGGCTAGGATCAATGTCTATTGACTTCATGAGTCTTCTCATCAGAAGCATAGTACACTTAATCACCAGATTTGGTGATAACAAATGATTTAGAGGCAGTGATTTCCCTTCATTTATCTCCAGGGGTTTTTGAAGTCACTAGACACCTGGGCCTTTTTTCACATGTCATTAATCAATGGAGTACTCCACCTCCTTTAATATATTGAGCCTTTATAAGTAAAGAAAAGATTTAGGGAAAAAAGAACCTAAAAGAATTACTTGGATAATCTTAGAACATGCAGATTAAAACAGGGAGGGCAATAAAGAGGAGCAAGATTCTAGACGACTGTATTACAGAACAACTCCTTGACAGGCCAAGCAATTAAAATGAAGAGCAATCTCCCAGAGAGAGAGGGAGAAATTTCATTCATCAGGAAATTTAAAATTAGAACAAACCAAGAATTACTTAAAAGGAACAACTTTGTACTGACAAGGAAAAGAGTACGAGCCAGAGTTTTTCTGCATCACTATTTCTATTCTTAATTAAGTTTTTTAGAGACTAATCCTTTGCTTCTTTAACATTATACTTTTTTTCTCCAGAAATATTCCTCTGTGGCTTTATCATGCTGCCTAAAACAAAAGCTAGAAGAGGTTAGACTTCAGTTAGCTTGTTTGGCCTGATCTCAGCATCCATTTGCAAGTGTCTTAGCCCCAAAACATATCTGTGCACTAGCTATACTTCCTTTCTAATTTCCTCCAGGTACCCATTTAATATTTCATTCACTACCCACTTGCAGATCTTTCTTCTCCAAATTGCCTTGTTACACCTTTTTTAACGCAGCATAATGGATACACCAGTGCACTGACAAGCTTGTTTTGTAACAGCAATTTGCAGCCATGCGCTTGGAACAATTTAGAAAAGAGTTATTTTATTTTGTTAGCATTTCTAGTGCCAATATATCACACCACGGGCCCCATGTATTAACACCTAAACTTATGAAAGAATAGGAAAGGCAGAATCAGAAGTGGTGGCAGGCTGGGGGCCAGCGGAGGCTGCGGCAGGCAGGTCTGAGGGCACGAGCGAGGCATCCTGCCAAGGTAGCTGTGCTGCAGCTGGCGGGGGGGCTCCTCTTCCCCGTCGGGAAGAGGCAAAAATGGGAGCAATTAGATAATTGGATATGTATGGAGGCAGGTCTGTGCCATGATCTTTTCTTCCTCCTAATCCTCCCCAGTTTACTGCTTTGATGAAGCTGACCCCAGACTTATCTGTGTGTTTGCCCCTTCCTAAAAACAATTTGGTCTGAGCAAGGGGCTCCTAAACACTGTTACAAACCACAGTCTTGCCCTACAGCTCGCAGCCTGCAGTCAGCCCAAACTGAGATCTAGCCCTGGCTGCTCCTCTAACCGGAGTGGGTGTTCGGTACTACTGTGTGTAGCTGTTTTGGGAAAAAAGTACTTCTTGAAAATGTTAAAGCAAAGAGTAAGAAACACCTGCTTCCCCAAACTCTCCAGAATTGCAAATGTTTTTACCAGTGCTTTTACTTGTCTTTCTTTTTTTGGTACAAAAAAAGCAGTAGCAGTTTAAATTTAGACATAAAATACAGTAAAGCTTCACTGATGTTTTCAGCTAGCTGTGTGAGACTGCATTCTTACTGCTTTTAGAAAATATTAATGGCAGAGCCTTGCTGCTACCTGTGCACTCTGAAAATTTTTTTAATTTACTTAGTCTTCACTGCACTTTTTGCAAATGAATGGTAAAGCCCTGAAAGAAGCACTGCTGCTTTGTTATATGGAGCTACTTTGTTCTTCTCCTTTTATTATCCAACTTATGGAAAAAATAAAAATTACCAGTACCTATGATAAAAAGGAAAGCTTTGGCTTTTTCTGTATAAAAAGAGCAATAAAAGAGCAAATATGGATCCAATTTATTTAACATATTCTCTGTGACCTCTGCAGGCCAAGAAACCAAAGAAATAAATCACTAATGGTTATTATTGTAGTATCTCTGTAGAAGTAACATATGCTGTGAACCATAAACCAGGTCTCCTATATCTCTTGCTTGAGACGCTTACACAAAGTCTGCAGAATGTGGGTAACAGCTTCAGTTAAAGAGTGAATTGCAAAGAGTGCCAGAGGATAAAGGCTGAGATTAGAGGCACTTTAGAGAGAGCAACAGGACTATACTTGTTTTGGTGCTACAGACCAGACATGACAAGACAGTTGCTCGATGAGTTCATTGATACTGGAACATATGGAAGACTCTGCCTGCCACAATCTTATTAGTGTGAGGATTTTGCTGTCCTTTGGACGGCTTTGGATGGACTTTAGAAAGCAAGGATGATACAGCTGTTAAGCTTCACCTTTCACCTTGGTTAGGGAACTTTCTGAGGGAGCAGATGGTCCTGTGTTTCAAACCATGAATCACTGTCACTAGGTCTATGCTATGCAGGGTTGGTAAAGCTCCCTAGGTAATATTTTCGTTATGATCAGTGTCACTCCGTTCAAGCACTGTTGCTGCTGAGATGATCTGCATATATAGATCTATAACATTAAAGCACCAGAATCAAGTATCAAGAGTCAGAAAGTCACAGTGATTTAATATCTCTAAGTGATGGAGGAAGAGTAGGAGCATAGTTTGCTTGTATTCATGCAACTATATTAATATAGCATGACAGCCGATTTGTTATGTATTTGGAGGAAATGTATTGATGCAATGTGAAATGCAATTGCTCCTGGTACATTTTAAAGAGCACTTATCCCTCTTTGATATCCTTTTCTCTATTAGAGGACATACATGAACAAGTATTATGAAACACAGATAAGAGGCCAGTCTTTCCAGGTCTATAAAAAAGGAAGTAGTAGAGCCTGAAAAAAAATAAATGCAAGACAAATGAAAAACAGTGGGGAAAATGAAAGCTTGATGAATTTTGTGATTGCATTCAGAGACAGGGAACAGGAAAATGGTGTTGAGAAGTTCAGGAAAAAAACAATTTTTGAGAAAGGAAGAAATATCCAAGTGTGCAGATAGGAAGCAGAATTGAATTATCTGTTTATTCAAAATCACTTGTAGATACTGGTTGAAATAAATGTGAACATCAGAAACATGAATAGTTGAATGATCTGAAGAGTTTTGAATGATTTAAAAACATTTCCTATCTATAACAATTATGCCTCAAAATGACATCTCAAGTGCACCTCTATTTTCATTGATAGATATAAACCATGACTGTATTACTATGTGACAGAGCAGAGGTTCTCAAAAGCTGAGGAACTGATTGCCTTGCCCTCCCTTTCCTTCCTTTCCTTTCCCTGCAAATCTCCTGTACACTTCTGGAATTCTTAAGGCCGATTAACCTCCCCGGTTACTTTGACAATGATGTCTGTCTTCTTCTACTGGGGATGAGAAGTGCTTCCAATGTGCATCCTTCTAGGGGCTCTGCTGCTGGAAAAAATCTGCCTTGCCTGTAAACATCCTCCTTTCTACACTCATTCTCTCCACTGTTGGGACTATTTTAGATACCCTTTCTCTTGGGAGGGACTGTGACTACCCTATGTGTCTTCGTCTTAGGTTATATCTCTGGAAGTTGATGTCATCACTGTTTTCCCCCTATATTTTCAGTCAGTGCAAATTCTGTAGGCCAGGGAAAAAAGGTTAGGCTTAGGCTAATGCTTAGTTTTGTCTTCCTCCATGGTTGCAGGGTATGACTGCAGTTGAGTTTCCATTTTCTTATGAACTTCCCTGAAGAAGTCAGCGGAAAAACATGGCTTGGTTCAATAGACAGCACGAGCTAAGGGATCAAGTTAAACAGTCTTTAGGCTGCTGTAAGATACAAGACAACTAAACTTGTATTTAATTTCTGTAAAGAAATATGATCTGCAGAAGTACTAAGAAGAACTGAACTGTGTAGGATGGACCCAAATAGAAAACATGAAGCTAATAAAAGTAAGGCTAAGTTTCTATATAGGTTGTGTTCAGGCTATGTATTCAAACAATTTTGTTAATGTGGCACTATGGCATTGTGTTTATATCATAGGTGGTGTTTGACAGTGCAGCAGAAGAAAATTGCATTTTAAGACAGTACATAACAGTTTGCTAAAACCAAATTCACTAACACAGGTCTATTATAGTTACTTCAGAACAAGCTGTGTGTAGAAAGTTGTGCCTGTTTAGGTGGAGATTAGGCAGCTGTTGGAAAAATGTGTTCACCAATATGATGAAAAATACACTATTACACATGCACGATCCTTTGTCTTCTTGATAAAAGTGTATATATTGAGTTGGCTGGCACATTATATACTTAGCTGAAATGTGCTTTATTCATGTAAATGTACCCAAAGGGCTATGCTTTTACAACTAGGCTTTACAAATAAAATTATAAAATAAATGTGCTATTATTACAATGTAAATGGAAAGTGTTTTTCTTTTCCAGTTTACTGAAACAAATTGTAAAAATAAATGTTTTCATGTCCAGATAGGTCTTTTTATGAATCACTGTTGTTTCAAAGTAATAAAGCAGCTTTCATATTAACAAAAAATTGAGTTTCTGTTATGATGCATATTTTCTTCTGAAAAATATTAAATTATTAAATATCTTTCCTTTCCAACTTATATATTTAATAATGGCAGTCTGTAAAATGTTTATACATGGCTATGTGCACATGCAGGCTTTCGCTTCCAACATATTTTTCAGAAAGCACACAAAAAAACCCAGGCCTCACAACACAGCTGAATCTGCATTACAAATACATGAAATAAGCTGCAGAAAAATCAAAGAGCTGGATGTTCAAAGTTCCTTTTGATAATCGAAGTGGCAACAATTCACGTAATTACTTTTCCCTGTTTTAAATTCTGTTAATTGTTTTCCCACCACATCCCCTCTAATATGTGAGCTCTGTGAGCTTACTCTTAAAGTGGAGCAATAGCAGAAGATGAAAGAATGAAAAGAAAAATGAGCATGATATCACCTCTACAAATAACTACAACTTTGTCATTTGCAACCAGAGCCACAATGTATGAAGCAATATGAGCAGAAGCTTTCTTTTGTACAAATCCGCTCTGTCCATTTCCAGCTACATAATATGCTTTTTAATGGGTTAAATTAACCCCTGTGCAGAGGCTTCACGCTTGACCAATGCTCCACTTAAATGCCACTTACACTGCGCTCCCCTTGGCCCTTTCTGTGCAAGAGTTAATCTAGCTCAAGAGGGAATAGCGGATCTCATTAGTATGAGAAACAAACGGAAAGCCCCAAAAAAGATTTTGGCGGAATAAGAATGGACTGAAATCTGACCACGCAATTTAGAAAGTGATCTTAATTGCTTCTGTACAGTAAAAGAAATTTTTAAATTGGAATGGGAATGAGTTTCTTCTGCTTTCACCGCAGGAAAACCAGGAGAGGTTTTTGGGGGGCAATGACAGTCAAAAGAATCTGATACAGATTTACATCATATCAGAAAAGCATAAATGAAAAAGAGACAAGGACAGATAACTGCATATAACAGTCCCTTTAAATATTTTTGACATGTTTTCATCTTTTTTTTTCGTGGTGATAATTCAAGAGATCTATCAGATAATTACTTAAATATATGAGGTGTACTAACCATCTAAGGGAAAGGTTAGTGCCGTCATAGGTTCCTATTTTGATTAGATGATCAATCAAGTGATATCATTGAATGGCAGGTGGGAATAAGGTCAAAACTGCAATATACTTACCTTAGGAATTATTGAATATCTCTTTTATAGACTTTCAAATAGTGGCACGGATCTTTAGCTTCCGGTGGTGGTCCTCATAGATCCAGCTGTGCAGGGAATTGAGAATATGCTGCTCTCAATGTATGCCAAGATTGATCCTAGACTGCTTGTTACCAGTATCTAATATAACTACTCCTACTTTATTTTTTCCTACTAGACCAAATTTTAATTCTTAAATCATATTTTGAGATTTTTATTTTAAAGGATCTCAGCAGCTTACTTTCACTGAAAATCCAGACATTTATTTTGATGTATTTTTATAAGTGAGGCCTCCTGAGAAATCTGTCTCCTTCCCACGTAGGCCTTGAGACTACTTAAAAGAGCTGACTTTTATGGCTATTGCTTGTCTGTCACATTACAGTAAGCAAAATGTATCATGACGACATTTCATTTGGCAATAAAATGTAAACCCCTCACTGCTCTGGAGCTGTGCAGCTTAATGTGAAACAAAAGGAACAAAATATTTATCCTTCGCCTTTCAGTCTGTTTTAGCGAGAAGCAATGGTTTCAAGAAATCCAAAGGAAAATATGACAATCAGTGCAGAATAGAGAGAAGCAAGTAGAGGGCAAAAGGTTTTATTATGCAAACAAAAACAACTGCTACAGCAATTTCTGAGATCAGAATTTGGGGTGGTAGTTCTGGTGGTTTCGTAATTCCTGCAAAGGTTTGGTTCCTCTGTTGAAGTATTGCAAACAAGGCAGAGCTAAATGTGCTGCCGCACACAGCTCTAAGAAGCAGGACATTGGGCGTGAGTGTAGAACTAATTATAGTTCATGCTACAGAATGACAGTGAAATCTTTGCTTTTACTGGAGCCCAGTCTTCACCTTTAAGCGTTAGTGTGAATGTCCAAATACAAAATTGCATATCTCATGAGCTAGATTGACATTTGGACATAGAGGCTCTCAACCCTAAAACTTATTCAAGCGTCAAATTCCCTGTGATTTCAATACCTATTGCAGCAAATTTCTAAGTGTAAACCCTATGGAAAAAAGATCTCTGCAGAAGGGTTGCAAGTTTAGCAAGCCAGATCTCAATGCCTAAACAATGTCTAACAAATAGCCAACAACTAGAAAGTTTTTGTACTTAATTGCCAGTAAAAACTTGTAAGGTTTTGGATATGTGACTTTATGGTGTTGTATCTCATCTTCTTATTCTGAAAAATGTAACTAATAATACTTTAAAGGCTGTTTTGAAAATTAATTGAAGTATGTTTAGCAGCGCTTTGAAAACCTTCACCTCCTCTGTAGCTGCCAAGTACTATTATTGTTACTGTGGTGTGAACAATAGCGTCAGCCAGTGATTGGCCCAATCCAGGACTAAAAATACCCAGAGATAAAGACTCCCAGAAGCTTCAAAAGAAGCAGCCACCAAAGCTTATGCTGAAAGGAGAGAGTGCTGGCAGCGTACTAGGAGAACTTAGCAAAGGATCTGTATCTTTTTCCGTTAATGGCTTCACAGGGGTTATTCATTAAGCTTTTCTTTGAACAAAAACATAAGAGTTTTTTTTGAAAATTCCTTTATAAAAATAAAGCTCATAGATTTTCTTCACAAAAAGCACACAAAAGAGCTCTTCTTAAATCTACCCACACTTTATTTTCACCTATAATCATTCCAGAAATTTTCCTCTCCTTTCTATCTGATATGGTTTTATAATTATTGTCTGTCATATAGCAATTTATGTCAAGCACTCCTGTGTCAAAAAATACAGGATGTAAGTTTTAATGAGTGACCTAAATTTGACACAGCTGTGAAGATGCATTATAATTAATAAAAGTTCTAAATAATATGACAAGGTATTTTTTCTGACTGTAATAACAATAAGGAGGAATATTATTAGTATTTATTAATATTGAGGAGCTTGAGGAAAGAGTGCTATTAACTATAGTATGCAAAAGGCACTACATGGAGATGCCAGATCAATCCTGAAAGCTGTGGTAGTGTCACACCTCCCAGGAAGTTAGTGACACACACCTGAACACTGCACTGGAACACCCATGTTGCTTTGTGTTCTGCAGTTAGCTAGGTTTCTGCTGTCTTGATCTCCTTTGTTCCATGCTCCAGCGTAGACAAAGCCATGTTCTTCCCCTTTGTGTGACTGAGAGTTGATTTACATTTTACAAGAGGAACAGATTTAATTTATATCCTTGCATACTTGCATCTGAAAATGAGGTAAAGAGACATTTAAAATGATCTGTATTGGGTCTGCAAATTTGCTGGTAGAATGGAGATTTGCCTAAGGTTGGGCTACATACAGATATGTCTGTGTTACTGCACTTAAACCCATGCAAAGGCACATACATATGTGGTACCAGTTAGCTAACACTTGTGACTTGGAATACCTTCTTAAGTCACATTTGATGCTTTTCATGTGACTTTTCACTTTAATCATGCTTTTTGAGTGTCTGTATATAAGGTCATCATTTCAGGAGAAATACAGATTTGAACTCACAGTGCTTGAGTGCTTGTTGTCCGCACAAACACTTCTTTATGGATGATGTCAAGATTCTGGAATATCATTAAAGTATCTAAGGATAGTGAAAACTGGATTTTCAAAAATTAAAGGAATCATCAGTGCTATGTCTCTTCAGCCCTTCTGAGAAATTCCTTCCCCCCAATAAATTACGAAAACTGTGCAGTACTTTAACAATGATTTTGCGTTGCTCTATCATGAGCAATAATTCACAATAGGCATGCCTAATATAGGGAGATTCTGAACATTTATTTATGACATGATTTATAGATAATTTTGAATAGTGACAAAGGAAGATATGTCCTTTAACTGGATTGCTAATGGAAAGTGGTCAAGCTCTTAGAAAAACTCTTCTCATACCTCCTGAACATCTTTGAAAACTCCTTTTGCCTCCTTCCTTGAAAGCGCTACCAAGCAGGCTAAAAGCTGTGAAGCACTTTAAACTTCCAGACTAGTTTAAGATTTAATCCCACATACTGCATGTTGAAATAATGAAATTTCAGATGGTCAAAGAAATAAATTATAACACACAAAACAGGCCCTGAAAGGACTTGCTACATATTCCTATCTAGATGCATGTAGGGAAACCCTCTCCTTTGTGTTTTTAATATTATTGTCTTTCCTTAAGTGATGACCCGCCTGTGTTTGTAAATTTTGAGTACAAATTACCAAGGATGTTTAACTAACAGTTTAATTAGGAGGTAACATCCTTCCAGTGTTTCCAGTATGAATCACAACGGTTTCTTACGGAGCTGTTGTGTAAAACTCAGAATTAAAAAAAAAAAAATCCCCCCAAAAACATGGATTTGTTTTTATGGAATTAAAACCGTATTTTCATGACTGAAACAGTATTTTCATGACTTGATCTCCCAACATGCACAAATAAACTCACAGTAATAGCTTTGCTGCTCTGCATTATGGCCTCCCCTTAGATTTTGACTGGCAGCAATAGGGAGTATTGAGTCAAATTCTGTGCTCTCTACTCAGTTCTTTCTGAGTCCTTACTTGAGAATTTCCTGTTAATAGTGTCTGAATATTTCCGCTCGGACGCTCAGAGAAGAGAAATTAACTAAAGGTATAAAGCTAGCATGTATTAGAGCATGCTGGAGTCCCTTTCTGAATGCTGTGGTTCGAAGTACATGCCATTTGCCTTAGCTTAATCCCCATTTTGAAGGAAATTTTAGGGTCTCCGTAGCTCATGGACAGTTTAGCTCAGTGGAACTGTACTACTGGCTTTTCTTTATGGCCACACTGACCTGGCTGGATGTTAGGGTAGTGAAATGGTTAAGTCAGATGCATGGGGGAAACAGTGGAATGTGCTTAAAATACGTTAGAAGCAAGAAATCTGCATGCGTGGCTGAAGGCACCCCTAGATCACCAAGCGGAATAGTGACATAGTGGGCAATTAAAGAAGAGAGTGAAGTAGCTCAGAAGTTGATGAAAAATCTCTTTCAGTCCCTGTTGTAGAAGCCACTGGGGAAATTCCTATTCCAAGGACACTTTTTTAATGGAAATAACGACATAGTCTTGACAGAGATTGAAGTCTCAGAGGAGGAAGTTATGGAGCAACTCAGCAACTAGGACAGCAGAATATTCATCTGAGAGGCCTGAAGTAAGGAAAGTGTGAAGCAGCAGAGTTAATGAAAAGGAATTTACGCTTAAAATGGTGACTGTTCTTGAAAAGGGGAAAGTCGCTTCTTTGGTTCTCAAATTGAAACAGGACCCAGGGAAAATCCTGGGAATTACACTTTGGCAAATTGTAGTTTCACTCTGGGGAACACCCTGAAAAGCCTAATTAAAGAGTAAGGTAAGTAAGTGTAACCTGATATAGTCATGCCAATACAGCTCCTCTAAGGAAAATGTGTGACTCATTTATCTTGCAGAGTTGTTTGAAACAGTTTATAATGTGGATAGATGAAGGTGGATATAATAGTTCACTGGGCTGCTGGCAAAGATACACTCTTAAAAAGATTACAGAAATACCTTAAATGGGCACGGGGACAATCATGATTAATTAAATAGCTGTGAAGTTAAAAGAAAAAGTAATCCCAAATGCTCTTCCTTGGCATCCATGCAGATGGCACCCTACGCTCTATGGTTTTTGCATGCTGTGGTTGCTGTTTGTCCCAGGAGAAATGCACCAGGTTTCAAACACTTTGTCACCCTCAGTGTGATTGGATCCCCGTGGTGGTTATTGAAGTGCTGAGTGTGTTGGGACAGTGCTCCTTACAGCTGCAGCAGTCACTGGCTCCTCTGGGGGAACGCTTGCATCTCATCTGCTGTAACCACAACACTTGGAGGTATGCCTGGGAGGCAGTGAGGAGCACAGATGGTCAGTGGCCTTGCAGACCTCCAGGACAACAGTGACCACGGCAGTTTTGTTGAAGCTGCACTGATGTGCCACAAACCCATAGAAGACAGCTGTGGGCAACTTCAGAATCATGATGCATAAAAAACTCTGGGTCATGACAAGACCTAGAAGCAGGTATAGTGTTGCTGCTGCTGCGCACCTAGTGTCACCTGCTGACTCAATGGTCTTTCTGCAAATATGTGGAGTTGTGATGGGGCTGATAAACCACACTCAGTGCCTGTCCTGAAGGGCAGGGCCAGTAGACTGTGAGCTGGCTCTGTCCAACAGGAATCAGGAGTTAGAGGCCAGGTAAGCATAACCTTGACGGATCTCAGCGGAAGTGGACTGGCAGGAGTTTCACAAGGACTAAAGAAAGGATGTGAAATAATGGTGCCCAATTGCTTCTTGTCTCCCATTTTTTCTTGCCTATCACAAGGAGAAGGCTGTCTTGTGAGAAGAGAGAAATCTACTGTCAAATACAGGAATGGTGTTGCAGAGAGGATAAAGAACAGCTGATGGTAAACTGGAAGATGAAAAATACAAAAGAAAGAACTGTATGGCCTTGAGAAGCACGGTAATGCAAATGGGATCAAATGTAATAGTACAAAAGTACAAGATCATGTACTTAGGAGGAAAGGTTTCTGCTATAAGCTGGGAGCTGATCAGCCAAAAGTGACAGAGTAGAAGAAAGGTGTGGGTGTATGAATCAATGACAGACTGACTGTGAGCAACCAACATGATGTGTCTGTAAAAAAAGATTAATTCAATAGTTGGTATAGCAGAAAAGATGTCTGGCACAGAATTGCATACTATGTATTTTGCACAAGACTCTGGCAAGACCACATGTATATAATTCTGGTTGCCTTTGAAAAGTGAGGGAGGAAGAAGGAAAGGAATTTAAGGACAAAGCACAGATATAAACAGGGGTCACAGCATCTCTTCTGACCCATGCTGCTGAATGAAGGAGACATGAAAAGCTTTGTTGTATGGAATTTCAAGCATTTATACTGTATTTTCATTGGATTGATTTTATATGTCATAATAAAGTCTTATAATGCAAAAATGTTATAGCTGAATTTTAGATGTTATACACAGAAATATGTAAGGAAACCCCAGGCAAACTACCTTTCTCACTGGCTGATGGTATTGTTCAGACAATGTCTCATTGCCTAGGGAGCAAAGCAGGCGCAGTTATTAAACACCTTCAGATTTAAGAATATGTATTTTTCCTTGGACAATTTCTGTTGGGAACAAATACTAATTATTTAGTTTCCTCCTTTCTTCCCCCATTGTGGTTAGCTTTTGAATCAGTAGAAAAGAGTTAATCTCAAAATACGCACTCACAAAGCCATTTGCAGCAAAACTCACTAATTTCATCCTTGCCAGGCTGTTTAAACAAATTCCTGTAGTTAACATGATTTCAACACATCCTGAGGATAAGGCTATTTCATCTGTCTGATATTTACCAGTCATCTTCCCCCCTCTCCTCCCCACATGGATCTGTCAGTCCATGACCTTGAAATCATTATTACTCACAGTCTGGCAAATCCTAGCTCGTTACTGTTTCTCTGCTCCACAGGCACCAGATAGGGTTTGGGTTTTTTTTAAGTTTTAAATGTTGACGTTTATAATTAATGTAATGTAAATTACAAGGCATCTAATTTTAGTGCAGTAAATAGAAGAAAAAATTAAGTCCTTTTTGTGCCCTGGAGCTGGGAATGTCTAGCTTTTAGAAAAGACTTGACTTTCTAATCATCTGGCTCTAGTGGCAGAATAATTTAACTTGTACAGACACACAGTAATCGGTGAAAGTTGGATTGCTAAAGAAATGACCAGTTAAAGGAACCTTAGAGATCTGTGCTGTTTAAGATGGGAATACAAGATTATGGCTTTGAAAGAAATGTCACAATAAAATGTTCTTAGAAAAGGTATTGCAGTCACATTCTTTGGTATGGCTAAAAGCATGGCCAGAATAAGTTGCCTTGCTAGTATTTTAGCACATGCTGAAAGACAGATCACTTAGGAAGTGGAAGTAGAGTGTTGCCACCTACCGTCTCACACTCATTGCTACAGATAGGGTCAAGTATGGTCCTCAAAAAGGGGGAGGATGGCTCATATTCTCATTTTTTTCTTTTTGTATTAGTTCATCACTACATAGTACACAGCAAGAACATGGCTCTGCAGAGAGATGAACACATGGAGATTTCTGCACTGGTACAAGGCAATAAGAGTCAATTTGACAGTGAGATTCTCCCTTCAGAGCCTCAACATACCTTGGCTTTCGCAGTACGGCCTGGGTAGATCATTGTGCTATTCCTTCAGTGCAGATGGTACCAGAGCAGGTAAAAGCAAACATAAATTATCATCCTCCTGAACACCCACCATTTTTGACAATTCAGAAGGAAGAAGACTTGAAGATTTCTTCTAATGCTGGCTGTCTCCAGAAAAGCTGTGGATAATAAACACTGTTCAGAGAGCTTGACAGCAGGCAACAATTCAATGGAAGTTTTGTTTTCACCTTGAATGAATGGATTCTGTATTGTACTGTTTTTCCCAGGAAAGGTTGCTTGTTTTCTTCTGCTTCTTAATGCATGGATTTCAATAAAAATTTATGAGGTTGCATTCTAGAATATTTGTTTAGAAAAGGCCTTTGATAGTAATTTACCTCCCATGCTTTCACCTGTGTGTTCTAACCTCCAGATGGTCAGGACTATGACTTTGAAAAGTTGCTGAATAAAGCATTTGTGTGATAGTAATCAACTCAGTGTTATCTCTGACTGTTCGGTTGTCTATTTCGAGCTTGTCATCAAACTGTGGTACATAACCATCCATTCTACTGCTTAGCCACGTCTGTCATATTGCCCAGCATGGGCCTGCTTTTTTCAGAGTTTTTAATTTTGATTCATAAAATGTTTATGAATTTTGATGATAAAAATCTTTATGAGTAATTTAGCATGCATGCTGGAGTATTTAAAATGGCTTATTGTGTCTGGCTGTACCATCTGCAGAGAAAGTCACTAGACTTTTCTACAGTTCTCTTGGGAAAGTTTTTTTTAAGCCTTTTAGATTGTTCTAATCAACACATTTGCCAATGCCACATAAACTGCATTTTGAAAATAAAAATAAAAGTAAAAAGGTTCTTAAATATATTCACTTTTAACTACAACTAAGGAGTAAAGTGTTTGGCTAAAGTAATGGTGCACTAATTAATACTGAAATTCAGTGCCATTCTTTAGGAAGTACAATATTAATGACATAAGCTCTGGCCCAAAGGGAATCTTCCATTTCAGTTAGAATAAGCACAAAATACTGCTACCAGCTCTTCTCTTAGAATTCAGTTATGTGAAAGCATCTTGTTAACTTCTTTGATTGTAGGATAAGTGACTATGCAAAATGGCATTATGTGGCATTGCATATTTGTTCTTGTTCTCAATGGGTTACATATCATCTCTGATCAGTTTACACTTCAAAAGCTGATTTTCTTCCTCTCTTGTCCTAATAGTACAATGCTCTGAGGTTCCAGCTGCAAACATCGAGTGTCCTACTGTAATGAGATCTACCAGATCCTGCAAAAAATCAGCATGGGAACCATATCTTATTATTTTTTTTTCCAACTAGCAATATATCATACTTTGAAAACATTAATATCTTCACAAAGATGTGCTTGAAATTATGATCATTTTAATAACGAAGAGATAGGACTTTTCTCTTTGTCTTCTGTCTCCAGAATGAAAATATTAATGCTTCTTTTGCATACCTTTTCTGAGAAAGGGAGAGTAGGAGTTCTAATTACACAAAGTTTCTCTAACACTACTATAATACATCTAATAATTATAGAAAAACACAGGTTTTAATTCTGAAATGGACACATTTACAGATCCTGGAGCGGTTATTTTATCAATAACTCTGTTAGACAGAGATTCCCTCTGCAAACAGCTGTACCACCTACAGTGTTCCTATGAGCTGTTTTTTATTGCCCCCAGTTCTACTACAGAAAAAATAAAATAAATGAGCATTTCAGGCAGTCAGACAGGTTAGAATAAACACCATACGAAAGTGGTTTGGGCTAACTTGAGAGACTGTGCCTGGAGGGCAGAATCAATTTATAGAGAGTGATGAATAACTTGGGGTGGGGAAAAGTGTATAGTATCTCCAGCTGGCACAGTAAGAGTCAGACCAGAAAGTATGCCTACAGCCTAAGTCATACAAGCTGCAAAATGCTGGACTGAATCTTTCCTGCCTTCACCTGTGTATACATCATATCTATGCAAAGGGGTATAAAAATACAAACAAACAAGGCTTCCCTATTGATATTTATTATAACGAGTAAACCATTATCTGAAATTATGTATTAAAAGTTATCAGGTAAGGGAGGATTAGGCCCACCTTTCCACTCCTTTAATATAACAGGAGAATTATTTTGGAGGTTGTAGGGAATGTTTCTAGTTTCAAGTAAACTGTTTAATAGGCTCAATGATAAGAAATGCAGTGCCTTGTTTACAAAGCATATTTAGGTCATGCTATGCATTAGGACTAATGTCATAGAACAGCTAATGTCTGATGTGCTGCTCTTCTCTCCTTCCAAAGTTTTTAGGAAAAAAATAACAGAAGGTAAATGAGGGATAAAAATGCATCGAAACAGTGAAATGTAATGTTATTAAAGTAATATTAATCTCTGTAAAGTTGGAAGAAAAGAAAGATGCTTTTCAAGTTCCTTGGAGAGTGTGCATATTCTGAGTGTTTTATAGAAATTATTTCATATATAAGGTATATAAAAATGTGAGACTTACTTCAAAAATTTTGGCAAGCATCTAATGTAATTGTATCTGGTTCAGTTCTGATGAAACTCCCGCTCTATTCATATCACTTTCTTCAAATATAAGAGGGAAAAAGAAAATTTCTTTTGCACAGCTGAACATCTGCTGCAGGGTACAAATTTTAACAAATTGACACGTTTTGGTCTGTAATATTTTATGGAAAGGAAAAAAAAGCCTTCTGGGTATTAAATTTTTCATGCAGTAGCTGAAAAGGAGAGAAACATGTTGGAAGTAAGTTGTACTTATTTTCAATTCAGAGGTAGCATCCAAGGGGTATACAAGTGATGAAAAGGATCAGGAGAGTTAATTGTTTTTATTTGAAGTCTACTTTATGGATGCCAAAAAACATTTTTTTAAAGATAACTGATACTGAAGCAGCCATGGCATAAACTTTAGATAGCACTGCTTCTGGGCTGGTGGGCATAGACTGGAGAAAAAATGTGTAAGGAACTCTGCGTGGTTCCTTGAACCTCTCCACAGGATCTGTTTGCATTCCTAGTTCTTGGGTGAAATAATTTCCTGTCCCCTGGCAGCTTTCCAGATAGTTAAATGGATTTAGTGATGTCAAGGGATTCTAAAAGGCCCTGGTGTAAATATTGCAGGAATATTTAAATTACGTAAGGCCTTTCCAACCCCTGGAATGACTTAAAGCCATCCTGGTTCCTCTTTCCTGCTGAGATGCCATCTCAAATAAGCACAGAACTGTGTTTCATGCTTTGGGTTTAAAGACTGAGAAACTCTTACGACACTAGAGGTAGAGACAGAGGGGAATAGTGTATTTTTCCTCAGTTTCTCTTTCAGTGCTCCCTATCCTCTAATGCAGAGACTAATTATTTAACTGACTCTGTATAGCTACTATGTGAGTGGTAGTTCTGAAGGCTATTTCTCCAGTCTACAATGTGCTGGGTAAGGTAGTGGCAGTGGTAAACATATACTTTGAAGACACTGGAAAAAGTAGTAAAATTCCAAAGCTCAAGCAGTTCCATGTCTCCAGAAGGAAGAAGAAATCTTCTGTCATGCAGATGTTACAGGGATAAAAAGAAAGAAAACAATGCAACAAATGACTTAGGCCTTTCACAGAGAAAACTGAAATACTCTTTCATAAAAGAAGAAAACACTTCAAGGATTTTCTAGGATAGCTTCATCTGCCAGTTTGCAGTCTCAGGGTCGTGTTAGACTCATCACTGTTCCAAGGCAGATAAAAATATTGGCCAGAAATGTTCTCTGTTATTGCTGGCTTGCCAGGACACACTACCTTTTCCTATCAGACTAAGTCTTAGTAACTATGATTCACGTCATCTAAAGATTGAACAGTACCAGTCTAGTTTTGAAATGGGAGAAATGGCAAGAGTTCCTCTGCAGAAACATATGCAATCTTTTAGAAGAGAAAAAAAATATGTGCGAGTGGGTTGTACACACAAAGGTCATCCAGATAGAGTAATGGCAAGGGATCATTTCTCATTTTAGGTAATGTAGATTGTTGACCTATAAATCCCACTATAAGGGGAAAAGGACCAAGCTTTAATCTTTAATTTTCAGGCATTGCACTAAGCTCTTGCCCAAGTAGGTAGCAATTAATCATTCAGGCTGTAGACCTCACTAGACTGTAGAGTACCAAATATTCTTGAGATGTATCTGTTCTCGGAACATAAAATGAAAATGGCACCAATTCTTTCACTGTTTTAAGTGCACTAAGTCCCTGAGGGTGCTAATTAGGAAAATGTCATGATAAGCAGTTTTATGTTTTGTGCTTAAACTTGCCACTGCCTTACGCTAAGGTATAAAAAATGGTGAAAGAATTCCAGAACTTTTATTTTGGGAAATTGAAACCTCTCTTCAGATGAAAATACATGCCTTTTGCAACACTGATGTTGTATGTCGAACATTTAAGTATGAGAAGAAGTAGATAGGCACCATTCTGAACCTTTTACTGAGGCCTGAATTTCTCCTTGCACCATGTGTGCGTATGAATAACATTCAGCCTGTGTGTGTCATTCAACAAATGTGTATTTTGGGGGAAAGAAAGCAAGAAGCATTATAGTAACTAAAATACATTAGGCTAATGAATGAAGTTGTGCAGCAGACATTCATACCAATACTACTGTTACGCCCGTACACTCAGATATGGAAAGGGTCTTCAAAGATCCAGATACGGAAAGGATCAGTTTGGGTTTTCTGTATGTGATTTTTGTATGATCTTAATAAACCATTAGAAATTTGTCCATACCTCCTTCTCCACTTCTCGCTCCGAGAGTGCTGTTATTTTGATTTCAGCTAAGTGCTGCCAGCAGTTGTACAGACAATACTTAGCTGTACTCTGAGCATATAACTAGCTTTTTGAAGTCTTCATGGGATTTTGTGAAACATCTGTAGATGTTTAAGAAACTTCTGTTCCTCAGCCACTTGGTATTTCTCCTCCCTTGAAATATAATGGTTTCAAACAGCAACTAGCTAAACTCATGGAAAAGAAATCCATTCAAAGCTATTAAAAAAATGCCCTCTGGCTTGGGCAGTCTTTGAGATGCAAATTACTGGAAGCTAGGAGATCATCAGGGAAAATATCATTCTAAACTAACCTGCACATATGCTTCTTCCTAGCAAAGAACAGCATTAGGGACAAGTTATTAGGCTAGACTGACCTTTGCTCTGACCCAGCAGAGCTGTTGTTAATTCAGGTAAGCAGTTCTATTCAGGACATAGAGAAATATTTTTGGAAATCTTTTCTAAGTTATGGTGACATGCTTGTGTTTTTCACACAGAAGGAGGTTAAGTTTATGCAGTGTGCTGTTGCACAAAGCTGGCCTATTACCAAGAGAAAGAGCTTTGCATCAGGCCAAAGAAGGGTGAAGGCTGCAAGATAGGCAACAGCGAGAGATTGTGTTTGGCTCCCATAATGGCCTTCCTCCCAGCTACCCTCCATTCTCCTGGAGTTTCTCTAAGCCGTTACTAATGCTATTTACTGCTGACTGTGGTCCCTAAGGTTACCTGTGTCACCTGTAACTCTGAGACCAGCTCTAGGATGTGATTCAAAGAGATAACATAGCACATAGTTGGGCTTCTAACATGGATGATGTATAATGCCCTTGTGGGGCATCTCATTCTCCCTAATATAAATGCTTAAAGTTAAGAAATTTTACCATTCTCACATGTCTAGAAATACCTTTAGATGTGCCTCAGCTTTTCAAGAGAAAGTGTTTCTGTGATAAGACAAGGACCTGAAAATGCTGAATCTTCTGTTGTAGGCATAGTTGTAATGGGTCATGGGACTATATGAAGCTTGGGGAATGATATTTATTGTTGCTTAGCTTTATTAACTAATGTCTGCAAAGTAAAAGAAAAAAGGCTGCCACATCAAAATAAAAAGCATTATCATTGTTACTGTTTCTTTCATGGCTTTTTAATATGCCTCAGCATATATATTTCGTCTTCTACACACAACAACAATTTTCTCCCTGCTGCCCTTTGCTCTTTGATCTTATAATCACACTATGTGACAGTGACTAATTTAGGAGTACAGCTTGTATGAAAGGCACCATTTCAGAATGAGGGGTTTTATTAGTCTTTTCTGCTTTTTTTTTTCCTGCATCACATGAATGAACAAACAATCAGTCAATTTAGACTCCAGTTCTGAAATTTGGAAACAAAATGCTCATTTGATCTGCAGTTGCCTTTTCTTTTAAAATGCTCTGTCACAAAGTAGGACATTCTGCACTATTAATCCTTAGTCAGATGCTAATTTAGTTTTTCTTTAATGAAAGAATGAGTGGCATTCCTGGTTTCATTTTGACCAGGATGGAACCCAGTCAGAACCTGACAAGTAACATTAACAGAACGTAATAATTTCTCATCTATCGATGACCTTTAAAGAGAATTGTAGTTATCACCTTAGAATATTCTCTCATTTATTACCTGTCCCATCACTGAATTCCAATGCCTTTTTGTAGCAGAAATATAGATGCTTTGCCTCAAAATAGAGAAATATGATTTAACTGTTATAATGGCTCCAGGCATTCAAGTCTAATTCAATTTTTTTCTCATTATAAGGGATTTTTGAAGATGATGGTGGTTACTAGAGCAGGCAGTTCACTGGAGAGAGTCAAATGAGTTTATATTTTAGGGCTAAATTAGTCATAAAAAGACATTTTCTCAGATCTGGCAGAAGTTCATTAAACTGATTAGGTGTACTTCTTGGATAGCAATCTAACCTATTATTGGTAAAGTCCTTTACATTGTAAGCAAAAAAAAATGGATATTGAGAAGTGAAAAATGATTTGAACATTCACCCTTTTACTTCTAGCCAACCAAGTCCATCTTTGGTGGAATACAACTCAGTGGCAAAATTAGTCTTGTCATTTTCTGATCCCAGGCACTTCTAAGTGTCTTTTATTTCACCTTCTTTGTCCCAGTGCTCTTGCAGCAGGGGAACAAATTCCTAATTCTCGGTGATGTCACAGGCAGGAGCCTTTACACTGTGCTTAGCTCTTCAAACCGTGTGCTTTCTGGTATGCTCTATTGTGCTTCACTGTTTTCTATAGTTCAGCATTTTCCTGCATGGTCAAACAAATGTTGATCTACCTTTTCTTCAACTCAGCTTTGATGTAATAGCAAATGTTTTATACATGGACAAAACTAGCAACACTTAGCAACAATTAGAATGGAAAGATTTGGTCCTCTGAAGAAAAGTTCTTCCAGGCTGCGTCTTCTTGAAGGGTACTTAGATTATCTTGTCCTTCAGAAAGAGATTATATCATGGATATCATCTTTGACTGTATCTTGTGGAAAAAGACATAGATATAGAATCTGGCAAATATATATAGCAATGATAGATGCAAATCCATGATGCTAATCTTGGGAATGAGTTACAAATTAGAAGATTTTGTAATCATCATCATTGTCAATTCTTTAAAACCATTGACTCAGTGGGCAACAACAGCACAAAAATCCAACAGAATGGTGGACATCATCCAAATACTGAGAATAAGGCAGAGGATATCACCTTTTTCCTCTGTATAAAACCTTAATGTGCTCCCATGCTGAGCCACATACAGTTCTACTTTCTACATTTCCAGAAGTATCTGGTGGGATCAGAGACTGTATAGAGAAGGGAAACTGAAATAACCAAGGGGATGAGGCAGCTGCCCTGCAAAGAGAGCATTAAAAGGCTGAGATTCTCCCAGTTTGGGGAGGGGAAGTCACGGAGGCGGCAGCTGCAATGAATGCAGAAGTCCTAGCCACTGAATCCCACAATACTACGATCGGAGTACAATTGTTGTACGGAGTACTCCTATGGAGTACAACTACGTAGTACAAGTACTCCTATGGAGGACAATTTTTGAAAATAGCTGGTGATTTGTTTAAAATAGATAAAAGGTAGTACTAGAAAGAAAGTGTTTTTCTATCTTTCTGCTTTCACCTATCTGTTTCTAACTACCTGCTTGTCTCACTGTGGTTAGTGAATGGATGGAATTTGCTGCTTGCAGAGACAGATAATAGCGGCACGTTCAAAAAAGGATGAGACAGATTCATACAACAGGTCCATGGACAGATACTGTAGGGAATAGGCAGGCTGTATCCTTTACATCCCTAATCCCACAGTTGTGGTTGCTGATGGAGCACGAGGGAAAAGGGCCTCAGAAAGTGGCCAGGCCTGCGTGCCCGGTCTCGATAGCAGCTCCCGTAGCCGTGGTCTGTGTTGGACAGATGAGTGAACTTTTGCCGTAATCATTTCTTGGTACATAAGGTGCAAGCAAACCATAACCCCGAACAAGCCATCTGTCCCTGGCGGAAACAGGACTAAGCTGCTGCGACCCCCGAAATGGTCTCCCTGCGACCACCCAGGACACACCAAACCTGCTCTGAACCAGACCACGATCGGGCAGAGACTTTGGGACCTGGACTGTAAATTATTGCTGTTTTTAGCACAACTTCTATAAAACTTGCTTAGCATGAGTAGCTAAATTTGCTGAAGCCTTAGGCCGCACTCCCTAGTTCAGTGAGAAAGGGCCCCAGAGCTGGTGCAGGTGGGAATGATAAGGGAGTTACCAGCAATTTGCATTCCTGTGCACTGCTGAAACAGTGTTAATTGCTGGAGTTACCACCTCTTTGTCAGGACCTTGAGAGATGATGGCAGGACCCGAGGAATGAAGACACAGCTGTCCGCAGAAACTGCAACAGTAAAGATATGGGAGAAAAGAAACAGCCTCCCTAGGAACAACGATGAGACCCAATAAGGAGCAGGAGACCCCAGACCCAAAAATTACTATTGGTCTGACCTACCACGTGGGGGTGGGAAACTTAATTTGAAAAAAAGCTGTAATTGCCCAGGGATCTCTTTGTTCAGGGTCCCTCTTTGGAGGCACCCAACTCAAGCTGTAACCACCGCACGCGTGTCATTACAATTTATTTATTTAATTTGCCTTGATTTGGCTCCGAGCTTTTCAGTGGGAACCTAGGATCGGACCCTGCTTGAGTTGTAATTACTGCATGCGCATCGTCAAAACTTACACCCAGGGTGAAGAGGACCCACCTACCACCAGACGGGACCCCCCCCCCACCGCCAAGACTCCCAAAGGAAGAGGACCAATGGGATGCCGCTGGATCCACGGGTGGTGATATCTTTCTTTCTCTCTCTCTCTCTCTCTCTCTCCCCCTTTTTCTCTCTTTTTCCCTCTCTTTTGTTGAATGTTGGTAAGATCTGTTTGAAACGTGTGGCACGGGACTTGTCTAGTTAGTTGCAGTATTCGCCATTGAATTATCCTATTTGACCACATGCCTTATCTTTGTGTTAATAAATCTTAAAACTGGTTGGCTGGTGTCGTTTCACCTTAATTCAGTCCAAGGGCATCACGAACTTGGTTGCTGGTCCCAAGGGGAGGGAGGTCGTCCTGAACGACTCCTTTTGGGCCGTGACATGGTCAAAACCAGAATAACTGGCCAGACTGAGCTGACCCAGTAGAACATTTCTTATGCTCTTACAGATCTTTTTCTAATCCGATTGCTCCTTTGTTTGTTAGGGGAATTCCTCTTAATTCTCAATTAGCTCATAGTTACATTGTTGTTGCCATAGTGTGCTCTGTGTATAAAATTGCTTAGGTCTATGAGGACACCTATATCTTTCACCAGAATAAATGATGGGGGGAAAATGGACTAGCTTTGGTGCAGTCTTTTCATCAGGCCATCATGGTCTTTAAAAGGCATTCCCCCTCTGCAAACCTTGTTTCTCAAATAAAGACTAGCATGTACTTTGAAAACGATTTTCCAGAGGTTGAGCTGAGTGATTTAAATTGCAGGCTGCTGGTTAAACTTGATCAGCACTACTTAAAGCAACCCAAAAGCTAATCTGCCCAACACGTTATAACCTCACAGTTAATGAGGCTTGTTTTGATTCTGATGAGAATTTTCTTCTCAAGGCCAGCATAAGTTCAACAAATCATGTTAAAAACTATTTGAAACAGCACATTCAGAGGCCTCTGTCCTGTCTCCTTTAATCAAGCTTTGCAGGAAGCCAGAAACTATTAATGTGTGGTCCAGCATTGTTGTTTGGGTTATTTTACTACTACTTTGGCAGTAGTCCACATTTCTTTAATCATTTGGAACACGCTAAAACTATCCTGCTGTTAGATCCATAAACCCAGGCTGGGCTTGAAGGCCTCATACATACAAGCCATGGTGATAAGACAAAATACGTGGAAGGAAAGAGGACCAGAGGTGTCATGCTCAGGGCAAAGTTGCTGCAGAGTAAAAAGGTTATAATTAACCCCAAATCTTGTATGCTGAGGGGAAGAAGGAAAGCTATGAGAGTCTCGTCACCTGCAGAGGCTTTCACCTCCAATTCTATATATTATTTCTGTGAGTGGAGTACAAAAATTTTAGGTTCTGTCCAATGCTTAAAGGCCCAGATCAGGGAGTGTAAGCTCTTTATCTTTTTCTTACACTCTTAAGTACCTATACAGATCTCATAGGAAAGTATTCAGAAATGTGCTGACCACCCTACCTCATGACATAGAAATTTTTCTTCAAATATATTCTGATCATCTCAAAATCATCTGCTTTCTCAACTGTTATTTACTGCCCTAAACTGTGGTATATTGTTGGAAGTGCTTATTAGGTAACTCTTCCATTTCATATGCTAAAGATGGCAGAAATTATTTATATATAGCACATAAATTTAGTGGATTCCTCTGGACAGTAAAGAGACTATTTCCCTACTTTGTAAATACTGAGGTAGGGGAGGTAGCGAGGCCTGTGGTTAAGGATGACACTCTACATTATAAAATGATATGGTCAGAGCCACAATAACTTGACGACTTGATAACTTGATACCTTGATCAAAGATTAATATATCTGAGTTGAAACATTCCATGCTGGGCAGCTGGCTCTGGATAATTTTTGCTGGGAATGTTTCAACAAAAATGGGTATGTTGTTTTCAAGCAGTTTAGGGAAAATACTTAAAACCTCTTCTTTAAATAAAACATGTTGGCCCCTGAAACCTGGAACAAATACTTTATGTATGACGTGACAAAAATCCTTTTATGGGGATGCTTATCACCTTCTGAATGAAAATAGGTTTGTTCTCTAAAAAAGTGACTGTTTCTCACATACTCTGTGGAGAAGAATTAAGAGTTCTGCAGCTAAATTCTCCAGGTTTCTTGCTTCTCCCAAGTACTTTTGTTCCTTAGAGCTTCTCTGTGCCAACCAAACTGAATAATTCATGGAGCAAATATATCTCCTGTTTGACAGTGAGTGATTGACCAAACCATAATCTGTCCATCTTTAAATTTTTCCAAAGATTTCACAGATAATAATAGCAAAAATGGTAACAACTTTCAAGTTACATCAAGGTTGTCAACTCAAATGCTTCAAATGTCCTTTCGCAAGGGCACTTTACTTTCCAAAAGAAATACTATTTCTCCCTTTCTTATTGGAAACATAGATCCAATTCTCTTCCTGCATTTGCATAGGGATATGCAAAAACAAACAAACAAAAAACCACCCAAATCACAGTGGGTAGCATAAAAGATACAGAGAATGTATTTGGTAACAGTTGAAAACATTTAGTTCACACAAAGATTCCACCAGTTTTCCTGACTAAAGATGGACTCTGAGATGTGGAAGTCACTTAATAGCATGTACTGAACATTGTATCATATTGTAGGGCGGTACCTGAACAGTTGTTTTGTCCAGTGTTTGTTGCACAGTATGAAGTACAATAAGATAACATAAAGGCAAATGCAACAGGTAAGATCAGAAAAACCCACTTTAGCTAAACCTAATGTTCTAAGAAGCAATTATTCCTTTTTTTGCTTCTCTTTGCTCTGCAACTCCCTGGTACTGAAAAAAATGTGACTGTTGCTTTACAGACTTCCCTTTGGCATGCACAGACAGTATTATTTTGGAAAGTATCAAAGTAGCTGCCTACGCTGGCTCTTACGATATCCCTAGAGATATGTTTACCTGTTTGATTCTGAAGTCAGCGCTAATCTTGCAGGAGAAGAAATTTGCAGTTCCTTTTCTTCTCTGACAAAAAATGTTGCCTGTATCTGAAAATCACACATGACCTACATGAGCTTGTTTATCATGGCAGCAACTTAAAAGCATTGACTCAGTTTACTGTAAAAGCCTTGTCTGGCTTTACACACAGTCTCAAAGCTTCCTCAGAGTGCAGAAGTTTGCCATCTACAAGAAGCATCTGGGAAAAGACCCTGTTCCCACAGTTAGGACATGTCTAGATGAGGACATTCAGCTCCTATTTTGGGTTGATTTTGAAGACCACTGAGCACTGCAGTACTCAGTGATCTAGTTTTCCACTGATCTCTCATATCTTACACTGCACATTGGAAATCCCTTTGGTATTTCACCTGCTGAAGCCGTGTCAGTTCTGACCCACTTCATGACAACATTGCTTTAATGTTTAACACATGTTCTTGACATGCCTTCATGCATTTAAACAGCGGCATCACAAAGATTTGAAAATGCCATAAGTAACAGATATAACCAGGTGTAAATTACACATGGACTATTTGATACTTGTAGGAAAAAATCTATTCACTGTCTTCACTTTTTATATTATTGCAAAGTTTAATTATCTTTCCAGAGAAAAGACAAAAATGAAGTGGAAACTGAACTGGACTCACAGCCCATAGAGTGAGCCTTTTAGCCCTCAACCTCCTAAAAGGAAAAAAGATAAAAATTTTCATCAGTTATTCCATCTAAGTTAAACAAGAATTGATTTTCCAAAACAAACCTATTGTCACTTATCAGACTCATAATTAATAGATATTTTTACACAGCTATAATTCAGAAAGCACTCAGTTATGTTTTGCACACAATACAAGGCCTATTAAATCTACATTACATCTTTCTGTGATATACTTCATTTAATATGTCACTGTATTTGCTCTTTCTGTAGAAACTGATTTTATGCATTCTATTTAGAAGGTGAAGATTTGAAGTAAGAATCACTATACATACAGTCCACAGAAGAAATATACTGCAGAAAATTTACTGCATAGCAGACTCTACCACAAATGTTAGCTGAATTTTGTAAAATATTTATGATGAGAGGTCTTGCTTTTGATTTTTCTCATAATTGGAATCTAAAGCTGTATCTCACCTGGACACGTCACAGAAGTTAAAGGTATGTTGTGTATGTGTGGGTGTCAGTCTTTTCTTCGTGCTGTATCCCTAACCCCGACTAATATTTGCAAATTTTACTACTGTGAACTAAAAATAGCCATGTCTTTTTAGTGAGGAAAACCATTTGGAAATAGAACTTCAGTTTTCTTGTCAAACTGTTACTTTAAAATTCTCCATCATGGAGCTGTCAGCAGGAGACAAAGTCTCAAGATATGTGCCATTAATGCATGATAGAGGGGCTGAGTCTGCCTGCCCAGGAACTTCGAGGAGATGAAGTCCTATATGGTGACTTTCCCAGCACACCTCACATTTTGCATTTCCAGACTCTACCCACCATGTGAACAATGGAGTTAGAAGACACATATGTCCTGGGTGAATGCATTCTTATATCTGTTTATCTGAGTGCATATTCAACTATCCAATACACCAATCTAACTTACATACTGGCAGGAGTTCAGCTGGATAAATACTGATTGATCTGAACAGGGCTGAAGAAATCCTTTCTCACAGAAAGTGCCAACACATTGTCTGAGAGTCTGCTCGGTTCCTGGGAATACAATCCAGATACAAAAGTATATTGAGATGTCCAAATCTCAATCCATTGAGAAGTCTTGTTCCATATAAGATGAGGTCCCTACATGCCTTTTTTGGATCTCTTCCCTTCTTTTATTAAATGGTACTTTAAATATCTGTTTTATCTATATTTGGAACTTTTGTCATGTGTCACCTGCTACTAAAGACTACTTTTGTGTATTTCTGTTTCAAAGCAGAAAACAGTTCATGAATGTTTTCACACAAAACATTTCTCTACCTTTTCTTAGAATTCCTTTTTGTTGAAAATGTTCTTCCTGATGTCAGTAGGGACACTAGGGACAACCTGTCCAGGAGACATTAAGAAAAAAAATTCTTAGATTTTCAGGGACACACCAGGTACTCCAGATCATTTGGACTAAGTTTACTAAGTGCAGAAACTTTTCTTTTTTTTCATATTGGTTGATTACTGAAGAATGCTTAATTAGAGTCACACATCTAAAAGCATTTCTGAGTTTATTGATTATGCCCTATCGGTATTCTGAAAGGAAGTAAGAAATGGCCAGAAAAATATGTCTGAAGTATTATACTCACTGTGTCTTTTGAAAGGAGGGAAGACAGAACATCAGACTTGGTGATCTGAGCAGATTACTTAATAAAATTCATAGAAGCAAAGAGGAAGAGGTATCAAAGACTAACATTGCCACAAGGATCCTGAGATTTTGTAGGACCATCTGCTCACTCCTATGAGGAGCTCCAGTCCAATTTTCACTGCCTCGGTATGGTTTCAGGTGACTGTGCTTTCAGTGTTATCATGGCAGTGAACATTGCACGTTTGCTCTTGAGTTCCAGATGTACGCCTTACAATGCTTTTCTTGAATTGCTCTGGCTGGTTTCAGATATTAATAAAAACTGTGCATGTCATCGATTTCCTAGTGGCTTTGCCACTGTGATTTTACAGGTCAGAGGGAGCCAGGGTGTCTGAATGTAGCCAGCAAGAACATTAGCAGAAATGGATAGAGACCTTCAAGAATAGCATCATGAGGAAAGATTATGGTTAGGCTAATGTATGCCTGCATGAAGACAGATAACATTTGTAATATTTTAAAGATGAAACACTCAGGAGGATCAGAAATTATTTAGTGTGACATAAAGATATATGGAAAAGAAAAAAAGCAAACTTGTTAAAAAAAAACAGGGAAAACTTAAAATGCCCTTGATTTTGAAATGATCATTGGATATTTTTCCTACTTAGAGCTTATTGCAGAACCACAGCAAGTAAAAAGTGGTAAATTTTGGAATGTGATAGAAAGTCTGGAATTTTTAGAGCTAGATTCTGTAGTCTGAAGAGTCACCTCTGACATAGAAAGCTGAATGTCATCAGTAACAATCTATACATTGATACTGCATCCAGACTACATGACTTAAAATCATTAGTCATATACTATTTTAAAGAAGAAAATGGAATTTTGACTGTGTTATTTCATTGTAAGATGCCTTGGGAATTATCAAAATCAAATATATTTATTGCTAAAAGTTAAAATAATACAAGAATTCCGTGGCTGACACAATAATGAAAACTAACAATAGTGCATATTTTTATAGTGACTTTCATCAAAGGATCCCAAAGCATAGACCTCCTGCTGATGGAGCACAGAAGTTATTCTGGGCCAACAGTACTGCTAACAGTTTCTAGGAGAGGAAGTAATTAATAACTTCTTTAATTGAAACTGCAGGAGAACATTAGGGAGAGAGAATATAATTAACCAACTTGGAATTTTGCCAGTGAGCTATGGTTAATACACCCTCACTGTTATGAAAAGTACCGTGGGATTGTCTGTAACCTCACTCCAGTCATTCCTTATGGAAAGACAAAAATTGCATGCTACTCTGCTGTGACTTTTAGTATAATGTTGGGAGATTGTAAATTCAGGACAGGCCAGAAACTCAGTTGCTGTGGTGATAAGACAGTTTCTGAGATGTTTTTAATAATGTCTGAAAGACTAGAAGCATTGGATCAAGTGAAGATAAACTTTCCTGATACATTCATGCTCTTTGTCTGTAATTCAGTTTGATGTTTGTCAACACCAGTGATTCTCTCCTTGGAATCCAATTCAAATCAGAAAAGTTTCTTTCTGCTTTTCTAGAGGTCTAAATGCACACCGAGACATTTAAATAAAAATAATGATTGTGACGAATTCTGTTCAGCATCATTTTTTTTGGTTTTTTTTTGGTTTTTTTTTTTTTTTTTTGTTCTCTTTCCCTGTCTGGTTTAGAGCCTTCTGTCTCTGTGGCTTAGAGAACTGTGGTTGTCTCAGAAATAGTGTGTTGCACTTCCTCTCCTGGCATCAGACCCATCATTGTTTGCCTGCCAGCTGACTTTTTAATGCAACAATCTGAATCTGAATTGTTTTGGTTTTCAGAAGACCAAAAAGCAAAGAGTTTGGCCGGCTCTGAAAGGCACAGCTTTCCCATACTGGTGAGACAGATGTTTTCGCGGGTTGTCATATTTCCCCTTTTTTGCTCTTCTGTCAGTAATGTTATGATCTCTGATCCCATCCATATGGATGGTGGAGAAGCTTGTTCCAAATGCCTGTGGCAGATTGTACGTATGTTATCAAAATGAGAATAAAAACAAGAACTCTAGATCCTTGCATCAAGATGTAAATTAAAAAAGAGGCAAAAAACTATGCAGAAATTTCTGTATGGAGAAATCAAATCTGGGTTCTTTGTGAGGGAGCAGGATGGTAACTGAAAGAATGATTCTCCACCCAGTGCATGTTCCCAGTGCAAAGCAGGGTAAAATACAGGAGCTGAAATCTCCTTCCAGTGCCTGGGATATGGCTTCTGTTCTTCTTGCTTAGCATACATAGATGGACATGTGGAAAGGGTCACACTGTGCCTTAGTAAGAAGCTCAGTTCCGCTTGGCTGGCCCCATAACTAGGTGGGTAATTCAGAAAAGATGCACCTTGAGCCCTGCTCTTTGGCTGAACAAGGCAAATGACATGCTACTGTGGTCAACTCCTGCTGCTAAGCTGGGGCGCAGTCCTCCAGTCAAACCTTTCAGCTTTACCCTCATGTGGAGTGGAGCCACAGGGAGTGTTTGGGTTGTCACGGCTGAGGTAGGGGCAGATGGCACCTGCTCGCAGGAGCTCCTTCCTTATGCTCCATTCCAGCAGTGGCTTTGTCTAACCTTTTCAAGTGACTGGAGCAGAGTAAAGCACTTCTCCCAAAACTAATACAGGTCTCAGCTGGCACATGCCTCTTAGTACCACTTTCTAGCAAAGCCCAAGTGAATGAATTCCCTTCATCTGCTTCATTCCTGGAGAGAAGCAGATGAGCTACCATCTCCTAGATCACAAAAAGGAGGAGCACTCTTGCTTTGGCACTTTTTCAGTCTCAGCAGAAAAGCTGGTGATGAACTCTATTCTCTCTCAGCTGAGATCAATGTCCATTAACTTCTGGGGGAAGGGAAATGATGAGAAGAGATGCATTTGTGCAGTTCAGAGCCATTCTCAGCTGGAAGCAAATACTGTTATTTGCCATGTTCTCGCTGAGCCCAGACAGTGTCTCCCAGTGCTCCTTCTCTGCTTCTTGAAGGCCACAGAGTTGGTTAATGGTTAGAAGTGGCATATTAAACAAGCCCAACTCCAGTGGACTCAGTGTCCACTCACACGTCCCATATGATGTGCTGGATGGCCACAAAAAGGACAGAGGAGAGCTGTGGTCCGGACTTACAAGCTAGGTATGGTAGGCAAGCAGTTCAGAATAGCGTCTGCTTTCCATTGGGAGAGACACTTAGATAGGTATATACATAGTTAGGTAGATGGACATATATAGGTAGACAGACAGACAGACAGACAGACAGACAGATGGAGGCAATTAGAGTGAACAACAGTGTAAAAAAGTATGCACTCGCTGGGGAAAATGTGTACCTACTATGGCTGTGTTATCAGTAATGGACTGTTGTAGGACTGTATGCTTTTTGAGTGACTTTTTAGTACCAATCAGAGAATTATTCTAGCTAAAGGAATAAAAATTATTCATTTTCTCTAGTATTGAAAAGAGCTATGTCTGACACAGGGTTTGATCCAACAGAGAGGTCTAGAGGGATCTATATCATCTTCTGTTTTAGAGTAATTCCTCACCAAGAGAATGAATAACACAGATTCTTTATTACTCTTTCATTAACTGTATCTATCTCACCACAGTGGACAGCAATTCCTTTTTCAACTCTGTGTAATAGTATCAGTGACCCTGAAGCACATTTCTACAGATGAATTCTTGTATGTGGATGATTTCTTGTTTATAAGAAAGGCAGAACTCCCATCAATTTCAATAAATTAATTTTGTTACTTATATAAGTACAGGTAAGTTTGTAATCTCAATGTAATCAATTTCTGTTTTTTAGTATCTCTTCCCAGATTCATCATTTTTTCTGTTTTCTTTTCTTTCTTTTTTTTTCTTTCTTTTTTCTTTTTTTCTTTTTTTCTTTTTCTTTTTTTTTTTTTTGTGTGTGAGCTTACACTACAATATCTGTATGCATGGTTGTTCCAGAGGTGTGATTCTTGACTAACACAGCTGCAGTAATTGAATATATATATGCTGAACTTCTATCAGTTTTGCTAATATCACTATTGTATGTTTTGCTCTGGTTGAGAGTTGCTTTACTGTTTTGTCATAAAGATTAGATTTACTCCTATCCTGTAGGACTGATAAAGGAGCTTGATAGGGTATAGACATAAGAATTTAACACTGCTGAACTTCATAGAAATTTTGCTTGTGTAAGGACTATATGATTGCAATCACAGCATTTTTTTCAAGGAGAAAATATGGTGCTTGTTGTGAACGAGTGTAGTTCAGTGTAAGTTCCAACTCACAGATAGATAATAGGCTAATGTGGTATATGGAGTGCATTGCTGGAGAACAAACCTCCTTTCATTTGTCACTGGTTATAGAATATTTATGTGCTTTCAGCAATATGAACTCTAGAGCATCTAAACAGCAAATTTAGAAAGCAACGTTTTCAACATATTCCTATAAAAAAATTATCCTTTTATTTAAGACTGTGCTTTAAAAAGAATACCTGCTGAAAGACTTACTTCACTAATGCATTGCTGCTTACAGGAAAGATTAGAGCAGAAATATTCACCTTGCAGTGGGCTTTAATGTAGCAAGTGAATGGGTCTTTTACTGCTGATGTCAAGGAGCACATGGTTGAACTCCAAGAGAGCCGAACCTCATGATAATTTTCTAGGGACTCCCTATCTGCGTTTCTATTTTTACAGGATTACCTTGATCTCAGCAGCAACTAGCTTCATTATAGTCATCAGTATAGTCTCTGCTGACCATCCCATCCACAGAATAATGTAGAAAAGAGAGGTAATCCCTTATAAAAAAGCTGTTAATGGATTTCAGTACCAGGGATAATACTCTGAATTAGAATGAAAGCTTTTTATCTTTGTAAAGAACTTTTGCGAGCAAATGTCTTCTAAATATTGATCTAAAACAATCATCAGAATAACTCAACTGAAGTCAGTGAAGTTATACTCTGTATGAATTTGATCTCAGGGCTTGGCAAAATCTTTCCTTTAATTTTATGGCTAAAACAGATTTAGCAACAAACTACTTGTTTGCACAATACATAATTTGTTCAAGGGATTTTAAGTGCTGTTCATTCTCAGCTCTAAGGGGTCTTCAAAATATTAACATAATTGTCACTGCAAGCATGTGTCCAGTTAATTTAAATCACACTGAATGCATTATTGTTTCTTAAGGTCTCACCGAAACTATGTTGTAAGGTTTTAGCTTTTAAACTGTGACAATGTTACCCAAATCAGATGGCCTTTCTGATGGATTTTTGAGCAAGTTCACTGCTTGCAGATATGAAAGCAGCATCTCATTTCATCATTTGACATGAAATGAGAATGCTGTTTTTTCTCATGATTTCATTTGAATTGCAAAACACTGAATTTATTTTAATCTAAAATTTTAGGAAGGTGGCCTGGAAGATGACCCTATATATATATATATATATATAATATATATATATATATATATATATATAAAAGGAAGAAGCTATGGGAAATGTTAGCCATATTACATCACACAGTATGTAGAGACAAAATAATACTAGCGTATAAGCCTCAGGTATGAAGTTAAGTAGGAGAAAAAATATTCCATAAAACGTGCTTACATGCCCTTTAAGCAAATATATGTGAAATGACAGCCTGATTATAGTCACTTGACAAGGACATAGAAAATCAGGACATTTTTTCATCAGTCCACAAAATGCCTGTCCATCAGTCAAATCTATGAAATAAATGAACAGATACTTAACCATCCACTATGTACGCGCGCGTGCACACACACACACACACACATATGCGTGCGCACACATACAGAGGGACAGACAATATCGTTTCATTTCAACAGGAGATGTCTTGTCTTTTGTTTGTGGACATAATAACAACTCAAAGAAATTGTTTAAAACTGTGAAATTATAAAGCTTTGTGTGAGTAGAAAAAAAACTCAGTCGGCGTCGCTCTGATGCTTCAGCCAGCTATCAGTCAGGGCTTTGGTCTGCCCTCTGGCTGTTCTTCCAGGCTGTCACGGGACACAACTTGGGTTGCTGACCTCACTGTGGCAGCTCTACCCGAACATCCAGCCCCAAAACCCACCGTTGCCTAGGAGGGCATATTCTTCTCTAAATGCAGCAGTGACTGTGCCGTGCTCAGGGATCTCCAGTGCTGGACTCTTTCTTACTGAAGGAACTAATGTCCACAGAAAGGAAAACAAATGTCATAGTGTTTCAGAGGCAGGCACTAAAAAGCTGTCCTACAGTGAAAACCTAGGCCTGGAGGTCAAGATGCCTTGTGCGTCAGTTCCAGGTCACATTTCACTCTGTAAAAGTTGGAAAAAATATTTAAATTTTTTGTTTTCCAACCTCACTGTAGGGATAATTCTCAGCTGTATCAGAAGGATGCAACTGTTAGAATTAATTAATGTTTACAAATTATTTTGAAATCCTCAAATGAAAGATGCTAGAATTAGAAACTATAATAAAAATCAAAGGAGCTAATTACAAGTGAATATATTATGGTTCTACCTTCAGAAGATCTGATTTGCAAGGCAGCTGCTTTAAGAGAGGAAAAGAAACCCCGCCCAGGGTACAATGCTTGTGAATAAGTTGTGCTATGGAGAGGTAATCAATTTATTTGCAAAAATTTTAGTAAACCCTTGTGACTTTGTTCTAAGCCTCGGAGAACTGCTCAAAGACCTTAGCTTGGGCTAAGTTTTTCTTTATTTTGCAATATAACCAGTCAGATGGAAATTTTGTTTCCTTTCTTTTTACTCCTGTTCTCTTCAAGCCCTTCTGGGCCCCATGACCTCTTCCTTTCAGGGAAGTGCTCTTCTGCCTGGAGCTACGCAGCCCGCAGTTTGACGTAGTGAGTAGTGTGAAGGCTCAGGTTTGCCTGGCCCTGCCAGGTGTTCAGCTGCACTCAGTTCAAGTGGGAGATGCTCCAAACTTCCCCAGGAAAAAAGCAGCACTTAAAAGCTGAGGGCCTTCGATTTTGCTCACTATCCTGGTTTTTGAAACAGAATGTAAACGAGATCATTCACAAGGCTCTTTCCTCCCTTATCTTTTAATTATATATATGGAGATAATTACCTGCCTGACTGAGTCCACTATTATCATTACTGTTGTTGCCTTAGCTGTATCATTTGATAGACAATGTGATATTGTCCAGCAATTATAAACATTAAACCCACAGAGTGCTGCAGTATTTGTGTACAATTGGTTTTCATCCTGTTAGGTGTATAATTTCCTATTATTTCAAAAAGATAAAAAGAAATCAAACAGCTATTTCCTCTAACCCACCCCTTATCCCTTGGGCATTTTAAGAGTTATTGGATTTTGAGGAATGGGATGATCAGCCTTTATATCATCTTTTGACAATATACTGAGAAAGGACAACATTTTTATCATCTGCAATCAACAAATCCTCCCCATTAGTGCAGCTCTGGAAAGAGTGCTAAACGGTTTGTCATCGGAGGTGTTTGAAATTCCATGCACAGTGCTTTGTCTGTGCTTTCTCAAATGCATCATTTTAGCAAACAAATGGCTCCCATGGCATGTTTTACAAGGAATGATGATCTAATACTGAGTGGTTTGGAGGCATCTTTCAAATCTTACTTTAAATGTCAGTGCAGACAGGACCTTTTCATAGGGAAGACTATATTATTGGCATCCCTGTCCACTTTCTCCATTTCCTCTAAAACTTGTTTTGAAAAACAGTATGAAGGAGCTGACCTTGGTATAGACAAGTTTTTGTCTCTCTGGATTAATGCTAGTGGACATCAGTTTCCCCAGTGCATGCTGGATGACACGGTGGCAAGATAGTCTTTGGATATGATCTTTATTAACTTGCTACAGGTCTTTCAAATTTTACAGGACACTTGACTTCCCAGAAACTCATGTTCTCTGCCTATTTCTGGTTATATATATGATATCAGTACAACTACTGTGTCCCAGAGAAAAATAACATTGAACATTATAACAGGCAATACAGCAGAGTTGAAAGTGAAAACACCAGCACTAAAAAATATCCCTGTTTTGAAAGAACTTAGTGGTTTCCAGATAATGGGGGGAAAAAAAGCATTCCTGAAGAACTAGTCAATAAAATAAATAACAGCACTGAATTCAATAATATTTGCTGTGGGGCTTCTGGTCAGCCTCTTCTCAGTTTAGAAGACTTGATATTCTATAGCATGCTTGGACTGAAATATGCAGACTCACAAATGTGCAGGCTAAATGCTGTCTTTGAGGATATTTGGGGGTGTTATGAGCATTCACTGTTTGCAGAACCTTAGAACCCAGTGCTCAAAGATGCTTATCTATCTAACCTCAACACAGTCTGGGCACTTAGACAACCATGATCCCATCCTCTTTGTCAAGGTACTTGAAAGGAATATGATTTTATTTTTTAAATCTGCCTTGTGGCAATACTATTGAAAAACTGTGGTTGAGAGGAGCCGAAGCCTGGGTTTGGAAGTGAAAAAATCACTGTGAGTCTAGACTGAGGTATACTGGCAGAATGATGCCTGGGAAACCTAAAGACAGCAGGCAAGACCAAAGAAGCTTGTTTTCCTTTGTGCTTTCAAGTTCTTTATTTTCATCAGTAGTAAATTCACAAACTTGTATTTCTATCACATGTAGGCATGCATTAGAAGTCCATACATCTTCCATTCTTCTCACTCAAGAATTGAAATTAGTTGAAGAACCCCTTCCAAGACCCAAGCTAAGCAGTGTGTTTTAAAAAAATTGTTTTACATAATACTACAGCCTTATCATAAAGTTTTAGGTCAGGCAGCTGCACTGGGAAACAGAATCACCAGAAGGGGATTTTGTCTTTTGCTACTGGATAAGGCTGGGTTACTGATTCACCCCATGCCTTCCTAATAAAACACTCCTCTGCTTTTCACATGCTGAAGTAAATAATTCAGTAACTTCTGACCCCCCTCAGAGATGAAAACTCATTACATACTCTTGCAAGTATTTTGTTCTGAAGAAATTGAGAAAAGCCTGAATAATCCAGACTCTTCCCAAGCATCATTCTTGCTGCTTATTGCACAGAAGCAGTTTGCCTTTTACTAGGAAAATAAATAAATAAAGTCACACACTGTAAAATACTTATAGAAAATAATCCCTGAAGGGGAGAACTGTGTATGCAACTTGGTTACTTAGATGAGGATCGCAAATTGCCTCTGTTGGAATGGGAGTTGCCTTTGTGTCAACTTCAGAAGCCAATAAAGTAATAACACTTTGTGCTCACACAAAAGAGCACCTTTCATTAGGCAGTCTTCAGAGCCCGAGAAACCTCTCCTAATGAAATCTCACACCAACCTCATGAGGTAGGTAAGTAGCAATATTAAATGCATTTTTAGAACTAATTGGAACTCAGTGTTTTTGTTATCCCCCAAATTTCTATAATGCGTGATTTTCCCTTTGTCCCAGATTGGAAGGAAAAGGCAACACTTTATAATTGTCTCTGAACAAGATTGCAGGAAAAAATTGTTCTGGAAATTTCAAACAGGCCTTGCTGAAACATTTAACTGGCTGCTTTTACTTTTGCATTTTTTCCATACAATATGATCAAATAAAATATGAACAATCAAAACTACTGAATTAATGTAAAAATGCTTCAACTTCTGGGGGAAAAATACAGCATTCTTATAAAATATATTGCCATTATCAAAACAAAATCATTTTTTACCCCAAAGATCTTCTTTCTGACAAAAGATTTTGATTTCAAATACAGATTCCATCTGTACATATATGGCAATATATACAGTTGGTAAGCAGATATCTTCAGGAGGATGAGCTTGGTGTTACGGGCAACCCTTTCCCCCAGCAGTTCGCTCTGAGCTTGAAGGAACTCTGGCAACTCTGTGCTGGCTCTGCTGGAGTTAGGTTATGACTTCTGGAGAAAACAAGCTGGCATTCCAATCCTTTCCAGATTCTTCTCCTATACCTTCCTCTCATCCCTCTCCAACTCATCTTCTGGTCAGTGCTGGGCACCCAGAAAAGTAGGGGTTATAAAGTATACTCCAAATCAGCAACATTTCACTCCACTCTGAGGTTTTTGCTGTAGATTAAAATCCTGGAGGCTAATGTAAGTGGTTCATACATGTCATGTCTCCATCAGGACAAAAACATCATTTGAAGCATATTTCCTTTGCCTTTTGATTTCATAGAGCTCAGCTGTCTCGGGTGTTTTTATATCTCAGCATTTCACTACTATTTGGTTAATGGCCAGTCAGTGCCATGTCATTAGAGTTTCACTTTTTTGCTCTTCTGGCAAATGTGGTCCATATATATTTAAGTGTACAGTATGAAAAAAGAGAAACAGTTATCATATATGTTTCCTGGAAAATGTTATATGAGTGCTTGCTAGGTAACCGTAGAAAGGTAATCACCATTTTAATATTTTATACTTTTTAGATATATTTCTCATATCGATAGAATCTTTATTGCTGGTTCTCTGATTTTTTTTTCTAGCTGTCATTCATCTGGTTCACAGCAGTGGCCACCCAAATTGCTCTAGTCAATATGAGAGCTAAATTACTTTACCTGCTGACATTGTGCTTTTGTCTTCATTCTAAATATCATTCAACTCTGAGAATATTGTCGCTGCAGGTGCAGAAGTGAGTAGGAATGCCAACAGAAATTAAATGACATTTTATCGCTTTTGAGATGGGATGTCATTTGTTTTTAAGAAATGATTGCAATTCTCTACACATATTTCATGAACCGGCATGTCTATTGCTTCCTAATTCAACTTTCCCTGAAGTAGGGAAGTGAAGGGCCTGATATGATTAACAGAAGGACATTCATGAAATGCAATAAATTTAACAATTAGATTGGCAGTCAGACTGCCTCAGTAGGTAAGAAATGCCTTAGATTCTCCAGGAAATAACAACTCTCTGAATAGATGAATATACAGATCCCTCTGTTCTAGGACCTTGTTGCTGGTAGTAAGCAATCGATCCAGAAGAACGAGAGATATTCAAGATTGTGCCTGTTGAGTAGGAGAATAGATGATTACTTCTTAACTCTTGCAAGCCTTCATGAAACCCCTGATGAAAAGAGGATGAGCATTTTTGTTCTCATTCTTATTAAAGACCAAGAAAATAGCCAGAATCAATATAAAAGTCATTAAATATGGTGCAATGCACAGACTGACTAGACTGCATATAGAGAGGTCCTGTCCTTCATTCACTTGTAAACTTTCTGCATTTGAATTTGCCTTTCCTCAGCCCTCTTCTTCCAGAGTTAGTGTTTTTGCGTTACTCATGAACTGTCTTAAGGCAGTTGCCAAGTAATGAATCCACCAAATGTTTGTTTTCAGTACTTACAAGAACCTTAAACATTCGTTCTGTCTTTGAGATAGCTAAAGAGCTAAGCTCATGTGGCCATAACTTATTAAAATTACATTGTAAAAAATCATCCTCAATTGGATCAATCCTTCACTGATGTCAATTTAAAAATAACTTTTTTGAGCAGGTGTTAATAAAATTCAGTGAATGAATGCTTGCCCAAAGTAAGCACACAAAGCGTCCAAAAGATTATTTCATCAGATCATGTAGCTGTTGAAACAAATATCCATTGAAAAATGTTTTTTTTATCAGCTCAGCTCTTGCTTGAACTTCAGAGTGGGCTTGTGAGCAAAGATGTAGAAAGGAATAATTTAAAACGCTTTTATTAGTCACACACCTTGGAAAAGCTACTTTTGACTGAAGCAGAAATATATTGGGAAGTAGAAATACAGTTTTGATAGTCTCGTGTTTTTAATGGTCTACTCATCAAAATGTAGTAGTGCTGGTGAAAAGTACTGCATGAGTTCTTGCTATTTTTAAAGTGGATGGTTTCTTACTCCTCTGATCGTTCCATTTATTTCAACAAGAATAGGTAGTTGCTTGAGGAGTAAAACATTATTCAGCATGAATAAAGGTGGCAGGTTATATTTTGTTTTAGGACAGAGGAGACCATCTGTCAAGTAATGGGAACCTCTCAATGCACAGTGTGTTTTATTCCAACTTTTGCACAATTCTGAATGCCTTTAAAGCTGAGGTGTTTTACCACACAAAGAAACCCAGAAACACCAGAAACCCATCCACAAAACCCAAAAGAGTAGAATGATTGTCCTGCAGAAATAATCCCTGAACGGAAACCTGCTTATTTTGAAGACAGATATTCGTCATTTAGGAAACAGTGGACCAGATAATAAGTGGGTTTATGTCAAAGCAAGGAGAGCAATCACTGATGGTCATTATTAATAAAAAAGATTATTGTTTTGTATATTACTTTAAAAATATTTCTATGAAATTTCAAGTGGTCTAGTCCATTCATTGGTGTCTGAATTTATTACAGATATTTAGTTTTCCTTTAAATGTGTCCAAAGAACTTGAGTTATTAATAAATCTACATAACAATCTTGTTTGGTGTAGCTATAGAGGGTTTTTTTTTACCCCTAGCTATTTTGAAGAATATCCTTGCAAATAACTATTTACCTTGTTTACGGAGGATGCGTGATGTTAAAAAGCTATCACTTTAAACTGTACAGGGACCATAATTACTGGCTTTGGGGAATTTCAGATATTTTCTTTATCTGAGCATGTACAAAACAAAATGTTTAAATTTTCCAATGATACAACATTAAAAACATTTTTTTGATTAAGCAAAGCATTCACGTCAATAGAAGTGGATTAGAACTGAGTTCTCAGTTACATAAAGCTGTCTCAAAACAGTGCAAACAACAAATAGCTCTATTTCAGAAAGACTGAAACTGAAACATACCTTCTACATAAAAAAAATGTTCCAAATTTTTAGAGAGAGAATTTCATTTAAATCCCCAAATTAGTGTGCAACATTCTTAGGTTGAACAACTTTCTTAGAGAACAACATTTCACTGAATTTCATTTTAAACCAGCTGTGTGCTTCAGCTTTGATCGTGGGCATATTAATTTATAATAAAGTACAGCATGGTGGTAAAACAAGTTTTCTGCCACCTTTAGAGAAACCAAACAGGGGGATATGGACACACAAAGTAATAAAAAACCTTAGTCCATGTTATGTAGCAAAGCAGAGGGCAAAATCCTCAGCAGTGTTAGTGTAGCTAATGCCAATCCAGTTAATCTGTGCTGCGGTACACCAGCTGAGGTGAAGGTCTGCGGTGCACACAGAACCTACAGAAGCTGCTTTAACCTTGCAGGACACTTTTTAATGTGTTACTCAGGCACTTTGATTACATTCATATTGACCTCTTACCATTTCTGCCAGTTAGGTTGTTGTGACAGCTCTTCATTTATGTACCTAAGAACACTAATTTCTTGAGTTTTTTACACTAACATGTTTTTCCCAATGTACATATACATACTATGACCTTCCAGTGCCCTTCCAGATTAACTAGCATCTGAAATGTGTCTTCTTCAAGCCTATATTGGATATTCCAAAGGTCATAGCTAAGCTGAGGCTTTCAAATGTAAGCACTGTAATTATTCTGCTTTTTACTTCTTGCACTGAATCCTTGTGCAATATTGTATTTATATTTTATAATTTTTATTTGGTCATTTTCAGAATCTTTCTAGTTTCTATTACTTTTACTTAGTCACATCTTTCTTTTAGGTTATCCCATCAGAATATGCTTCTGCCTTTAACATAGTTAAAAGTAGCTTTTTCTGCTTTGATTTCTAACCTCCAGCATGTCCTCTCAAGGGCAACTGACCCTGAAAGTCTCATCTTTGCTTACACACACAAGGCCTTCCTGTGTGCAGCACTGCCTCTTGTTACTAAAGCTTTGCTGTTGGCTTAGCCATATCAAGTAGATTGAAATTTACTTTGTGTAGCTTACTGTTTATAAACTTAGCTATACAAAAACAGTAGGAGTGATATCCATTATTGTATGAGTACCTACTATATAAGGCTGTCTGGAAATCACTGTGAAACCTTTTGAATCTATTTTAAAGAGAAGTTACTATATCAAATAAAAACAGCTGCTGCAATTATATAAGGTAGAATTCAGTCTGCAAGAGCTATTGAGCTTTGGAGCACAAGCCAATTACCAGCAAGAGTCAGAAATTGGTCTGCCTGGAACAATTAATTGAACTATATGGGAGGTAACAGGGATTTCCTTCCTGAAACGTCTTACATTCTTACAGTTTTGAGCGAAACGGCTTCTTATCTAGCAATCACTCAAAGGCACTTATCCATCCAGGGCTATACTATTACGGACAGAATCCCACAGTCATTGAAAAGAGTAGTCAGCGGTGGTATGACAAAACTCCCAAAAACTTGGAAGAAACTCTGTATCATCTGAAGGGATCTCAGGGGCCATCTCACATTGGCTCCATAGTTTCCAGTTAAGCAACTTCTCTTTGCGCACAGTGGTGGTACTTGGATCTTGTCCTGAATCCAAGTGCTGGGCTTGAACTCAGCCTTTGCTTTTATTTCTTGTGTTCCTATAGCAAAACATGGGTGGGTTTTTAATTTTCTTTCCCTTGCGAACAATTAATTTCCTGCCAGAAGAGAGCCAATCCCAACACGTGGGATGGCAGGAGCGAGCCAGGCGTGTGGAGACCTGGTACCCTTTCTCCCCATTCCTTTCTTCCATGGTGCTGATCTGGATGGGTTGGTGTTAATTCTCTGTAATGCAGGAATTCTGCTGTCGTTAATACTGTGTGGGGACAGCCTGTCCTTGAGGAGAAGACCCATTTCAAGCCCAGTGGGTATGAGAGGGACGAGATTCTCATTCTCTGGCAGGCCATGGGAAGCACTGCTGCCTTCTCCATCCTCTAAAAGGAGGTCTTCACCAGGGCATTTATGCACACATATAGATACACCTGCCCAGATTTCTCTGCTCCCCGAGCCCTCGTAATGTTCTCCGCACTTCTTCAGGGCTGGCATTTCACCTTTCCTCCTGCTGCGTTTGGTGCCTCAGCCCAGCCTGTGCATGAGGGCACTGCTATAGTTCGTTGTCAGAGAGTGACTCCTCTCAGCTCCTTAGAGGGGGCTGCAATACGTGCCTGTGATTGTATATACATTCACCATGCCATTGTTGTACTGCACCACCTTCCCTCTAACGACATCTGCTCTTTAAAGGCTTTGTAGTGCACTAGGTGCAAAAGCTGACTCTATGCCTATCATTTTGTTACACCTGCAAGGCATAACTTGACAGTCTTGTAGTGTGGCTTCTTCTGTAACTGCCCTGTGGAGCCTAATATCAATGGTAGTAATACATTTCTTGCTGTTTGAAAAATGCAGGAGGCGCAGCCACCACAGGGTAATTGAAAGCAAACTACATCAAATCCTGGCAGAGTTAAGAAGAGTCAGTTTAGGAAGGACTGGAGAACCATGCACTGGGACTACACAATTCAACACTTCAGCTGTACAGTTCTATTTCAGGTATTTTCATACTATTTTTTTTCTTTTCTTAGTGATTTATGACTTGTGGAAGGCTCCATGCTGATGGCCCTGGAGATAGAAATCCTTTATTCACAAAACAAGTAGCAGCAGTGCCAGTTTTCTAATGCTAATATGCCTCAAGTGCAACTCTGTCCTGAAGAAATTATTGCAGCCCTTTACCTTCTTTCTTGACTTTGCTGTGAGATTAGCTGGTGTGCTGATGAGAGCCAGATGAGTGTTTTCTTTTCATTAGATGAATACATATTTGGCGTGGGTAAGATTTAGATCATCCCATGCATTCATACAGCAGGCTACAGCCATCATATGATGAAAATTTCTAGTTAATTGAATGAGAGGTTCAATGATAATTTACACCTGAAAGCATGTCATCCTTTGTGTCTTTGATGGTCTCCTATAACTAACCTGTAACTATGCCAGAGAGAGGTGCTGCTTGTGACTCCAAGAAAGACTTGAGTCCTGTACTAAAAGCAGGACTAGACTTTTAGAACAGTAACCAAGATGAAAAGTTAAAGTGTAACATGTTATAATATATAAAAGACTTATTACATCTTTCTTAACATTTCCATTAACAAGAAACTCAGTGAGAAAAAGCTATGTTTACAACAGGAAATCTCTAAAGAACTTAAAAATCATAGTTCATGTCATCTTTACCCACGTGTTGTCAACAGCATCTGTGGTATATGGTATATGCTCTAAAGAAAAAATTCACATGTGCAGGGAGCAATAAGTAGGACTTCAGGTAGTGCATGTATCTATAACTTTCTATATACATATCAATAGAGTTTGCTCAGCTCATTCAGTAAGTTACTATTCAAAATCTCCTCAGAGAAATTAGTTACTTCCCACCACAAATGTGGATGCAGGGAGGTACTTCTGCACTTGGTGGTACTAACAGCAGTATTTCCCATGTATCTTTTTTCTCTAAACTGGCTGCTTGCATAAATACCCACAGTAAAACCAAACAGCTAAGTCAGCTTTAGATCTTTAAACAACGAGACTGCCTAGACAGGAACAGTTACCAAGCTTTGAAAGCAAAAATTGTTCTGTCCAATCTCATCTGGGGAAGTCACAGAAGTTTACACCAGCAGACATTCCCTACCCAGTACTGTTTTCTGGGCAGTTAGGCTAATGCCATTCCTATTTGATTTTGAAGCAGCCTTTAGCATGGTGCACAGATTATTATGATAGCCTAGCGATTCTCAGCTCACAGCTCTTGGGTTACATGCAGCTTTTCCAGGAGGTTGCCTTGAAGTTTCTAACTGAAGATTATAACACAATTATTTTGTTTTCTCCATATGGCTCCTGCAAGGTGACATTTTAAGCTGAGAAAAATGAAATGAAATGAAACAAAATTAGTCCCTTGCGAAGCTATATGAAATATTTTGTTCTATTCTGTCATAGAATGCTCTCCATCAAAAAAAAAAAAAAAATGGTGTCAGTGAAAATTTTCTCACTGGAAAAAAGAAAAAAGGGAAATTTGTAAAAATATGTAACTTTAACCATTTGTACAAGTCATAATAGTAACTTTGGACCCACTGTGCACAGAAATAGGCAGAGCAGAGACACTGTTGCCCCTGACCCAGAGTGCTGGTCATCTCTAAATAGTGATCTTTCTAGTTATATCTCAGTATGTATGGACTGCTGTTCAATTCTGCCTACAAATTGCATCCCCTCCCAACCATTACTATGTGCTGATTCCACTCCTCCCTCTCCCCTGGATGGGCGATGAATGTGTAGTTGGGAAATAAGAACAGTATAAGCAGAGAAGCTAGGTCAGATGTACCTGACTACTAACAAGCATCCTACAGTGTGCTACAAACCACACACACACACACAAAGTGTGTTTCCCTCTTCACTTCTTTTTTCAAGGTGAGTCGTCATGGGGCTGAGTCACTTCTCCGCTTGATCTGCTCCTGGAGAGGGGCTCAGATGTCTTTAGGCCCTGGCAGTTTCCCAGTGCAGGACTTTGCCCCTCAGGGCTGTGGCTGGCTGAGCATAATTTAAGGAGCCCCAAGGCTTTTCCAAGTTACACTGGAGACTGAAGAACAACAAACATGATTTACAGCCACCTTTGCTTTTCCTCCTTTCCTCAGGCATGCCAAGCTTATAGTGGCCTCACTTTAAGTATCTAAACTATTGCTTTTTATACTTTATTCATACAATTCATGATAGGCATAAAAGATGATGCTTTTGTAAGGTCAGTTGGGGCTTGTGAATCTTCACATGAAATATCAAACTCTGTTGTCTGTATTTAGTGATATTACTGCCCTATTTCTGGAAAATGCAGCTGCTTGTAACTGCATTTTTTGTAATGGATCTGCGATATGATGATCACGTGTCTATTTGGAATAATCAGTTTTTTAAATTATCAGAATTATTAAGGATTCTTAAAGGCTTTGTAAAGAAAAAGGTTTGTAGTAATAAGAATGATTTATAATAAAGATGCCTTATTATATCATAAGTGAAGTTCAGTTAGCTGTAATTGTGTAACATGGTGCTAAATGGGGCATATAAAAATGCACCCTACAAAAGTTTAATGCAATATCAAAATGTGGCTATTAAACTAGGTAGCTCCACCTAGCCTGAGATAACCCCAAATGACTCTATTAATACACCTGTAGTGTTATTGTAAAGATGGGGAAATGACATGAATTGTGTGAGTAAAAGAAAAAAAAAGTAATTAATGCTAAGCAAATAAGAATCTTGAGAATCTGCTAGAGACACAACTTTAGTCCAGTGTTTCATTCATTCTCTCTCTGGTCTTGCACGTGAGCACTTCATCAAGTAAATAGCTTTTTTGATTGTTTTATTTGCCTTCTGCAGTCCATGTGTTACAGCTCAGTTTAGAAGGGAACATGGGACAGGTCCCATCGGAGAAAGGATGGACTCCTGGGGATGGATGGGAGGGCACTGTGGTGGTTGGCAAGCAGGTCTTCTTAACCTACTAACAGGGTACTGACTACAGCCTACGGTGGGATAGAGCTCTACTGACAAGTCTGTGGAACACCTGTAAGTTCTGGTAATTGCAACCAGCTTCATCCTTTTATTGTCTAATATAGTGGTTGTAATTACTGGTTAAAGGAAAAAGGATTTCCTTCTTCATACTCAAAGACCCAACCACATTAAAGATTTTTCCAGTGGAACAGACTTGGTCTGACAGACTATTAGTTTATTTTCTCTTTAAATTCTTGCCTCATCTGAATGTTCATACAGTGACATATTTAAGTTGCATTATCACACATTAAAATGACCTTACCTAAAAGACTCATATAACCTGAAACACTTAGTCTTTCACATCCCAAAACATTAAGCAAAAACAATAAAGCAATGGGTTTGCAAAAGTCTTGCTAAGAAATACTATGATTTTGTAGACTTTCAAGAAAAAGAAATCTGCAATGCATACTAAGAAATCAAAGTATTACTCTTACCCACTTTGGTAGTGTAAAAAGGTTGTACCCAAATGCTATGGGTTCCTTTCCCACAAATTGCTTGGAGATTGAGAGTTGTAGCTCATTTTATGCTGTAGCTTTCAAGCACTCTAGCAAAAGGAAATATCAGAGAGGTCCTCCAGCATCCTCCTGGCTCTTCTGGGTACTGCAGTTATCCCAAAGGGACCTTACCACCCCTGTGGTAGGAAACTCTCTGATTCATTCTCACAGCTAAGAATATTGATCTGCAAGCACTTGAAGTCTGTTGCTCATTGTCAAAGCAGTAGTTGTCTTAAAAAACAAAACAAAAAAAACAACCCCCCCCCCCCCAAAAAAAAAAACCCAGCTGCATATTGAATACCTATCACATGACCAATAAACCGTGATTGGTTTCATATGGCTAATTCCACATAAAGATTTCTCTAAGATGAAAAGAAGACAGATTTATTCACAGGCAGTTCTTAGCATGTACTTACAGCATTTCACTTATAACTAAAATTTTATTAAATGCACAAGAGGAGTTGTAATTGCAACTACCACAGTCAGAAAAACATTTGATTTAGACAGTCCATGTACAGTGCAATCATGGATAAATGGAGGAAGGCTACACAAATGAATTCAGGTAAGCTCATGCCTGGGAGTTCTAAGCAACATGAGAAAACAAGAATACTGTAGGCCAATACTGGATCAAATCCTCAGATGAAATTAAGTTCAGAAATTTTGCTATAGCTCTATCAGGGAAGAATTTGGCTTAGTTACCTAGTCACTTGTATGTTAAGTGGAAAATACAGAATTTTTTATTGTCCTGACACAACCAATGTGTCTCAGAAAATTACAAAACATACTCTGCTTAAAATTCTATAGATTCATTGGAATAATTACTGTTTTTCTCCTCTACTTGCAATTGGTCTGAATGGTCTCTGAACCTGGTCACTGCCTCATTCATTTCAGGGCCTTTGGCCTTATTAAATAATAGTGAGTCACATTCAAGGAGAGAATATCTTGTGAAAGCGAGTTTGTCTCTTCATTCAGCTCTTAAACTGTATTATTATACATTATTCATGTGTTTTCAGTGTGTTGAGAGCATTTCCTGGTAAAAGCCTTGTTGTTAACTCACACCATTTTTATGAAAGTCTAAATACGCTGACTTTGTGAGCTTTAATTCTTATTTATATCGGTGTCTCAGGCACATAATTTACTCTCTGGTCAAGTTTAATCTTATCTTCCCAGCTGGAGACAATAAAATCAAGGTAAAAGGCAGACCTGGAACACTATTGTAATCAAATGAAGTCATTGACCTCTGTGGAAGCAGAGCTCCTGGCAAAGGACAGAATAAGACCTTAATTTTTCAAATGTACATTGCCTTAATTTTTTGTGTAGTCTTTTCATGGCTCTGAGGACATGAGTTATATAAGCCACAAATTTATGAATTAAATTACGGCTTAAACACACAAAAAATGCAATGACATTTGTGTGAAAGAAGTATGGAAGATTGGGATAGAAAAAAGTATGAAAAACATCTTCCAGAGGGAGAGTAGTGCAGTAAGAGGAGGACTAAGACAATGAAGATCCTAGAGCACTAGTATAGTTTGTGCTGAGTAGTAGCAGCAGGACATTATGTGCCTTGTATTTTGGGATACTGGATAGAAAGAAGTCTGTGACCCCAGTAATCACACTGTGCTTTTTTTCTTTGTCTTTGTTCCTGATCTGGCTTTTTATCCAGAGTCTATTTATGGAGAAGGTCTGCAGCAGAGCTATGCTCTCAAGGAAGAAGGTGATATTTCATGCTGTGGCTTCTTTTTGGATGAAGTTCTTCCGCTGTGTGGAGGAACCTCTATAGTTCTTGCATGTCAGAGAAGGCAGGGAAAGGAACTGAGAGGCCTGCTCACTCTCCTGATTTTGCAAGGAAAATGATGTTTTATTTTAGCTATCTGAAAGCAAGATATCATTGGGACCCAGGAGAGAAAGATCCCTTTACTCTTTTTCTCCCTCACTTTAAGACAGACAAAGAAACTACATAAAATTCTTTTGCCATTAAGTCTTCCTGGCTCTACATTACAAACAAATTTCAGCTTTTAGATTCATGTTTTTTAGGATGGGTATAACTCATAAAACCTTGAAAATAGTCCCGAAAGAAGCACTAGTGGGAACTTTAAAAGAAAGAAATTTATTCCGTATAAGCAATATTACTTTAGCAATCCAAAATCCAAGTGTACTGGGCTGTACTTGCTTGGCAAGTTAGCTCTACAAACAGATCTGCATGAGAGCTGTAAGTCAGTGAAGTAGCTTGAAGTCACCACATCTGTGTGAATTATCTCGTTGAATTGTTAGAATGGAATAACTGGGATCCACTTAAATGAATGCATGAACTGAAAGTTAAAAGCAAATTAACTAAAATTAACATAAGAAATAAAAGATTAAAGATGATGTTTGGCTGCCAAGGCTTCTCCTGGCAGTAGAAGAAAATAAAAGCACATAACCATTTTCTTTCTTCCTCAGCCCACAGAATGTCTCGTGGCCAAAACTTTGCATCTAATCCTGGTTTCTCTTTTGGTGAGTATGTTTCACTAACCTCTTATATTACTGATTAAAAATTAGTAAGTTGATTTTTAGAGGCTGTTTAGGGTTAATTTTCCTTTTTTTTTTAAAAAAAGTAATTAATGTAGTTGGAAGTCAATAATTATTTTTGGTATTTAAAATATAAACAGCACAAGTAAGAATGCTGAAATCTGCATCATCTGCTGAAACCTGTCTGCATCATAGTTTAATTAAGCTACTGAGAAGTAGCTACTTGCTATAATCTATGATTTTTATCTCTTTCAAAAGAATATTCTCTATTTAATAGCAGCAAATTCAAAAATGGAGAACAGCTAATTTAATAATGTTGCAATTCCTTCCATTCTGATATTAAGATTTTTTTTACTTAAACATTAATGTCTTAAAACATCCTCCTGTAATTCTAGATCCCAGCTCTGTGCAAGGTAGCAGAAAAGGTCTCATTTATTTTGAAGGGATCAAGATTTCTTTCTCGTTTAAAAAAAGTAACAAGCTTCATAATAGAATGCATGAGAGAAGGAGGGAAGTATTCCTGTCTGTGACGAACTGGGGAAAATATCTGTCTAACCTTAATGATTTTTAAGTGCAACCCTGTTTGAATGCACAACATTGTAAGAGGAAACTGCTGTTACATTTTTTTTTCTTTCTACCTTCAGCAACATAAAGGGTGCAAATATTGAAAACAAAACAAAACTCTCCTACACTAACCATTGAAGGAGTTACGATAGCAATAGCTGGGTTATTAATTGAAAGGAGAAGATATCTGTCTGCTTTCTTCTGGGCTGGGTGGCTTTGCTTTCCCAGAGAATAACCTAGGCATCAAAGGACGGCTTTGGGCTCCCAGAGCCTGGACAGAGGGGAGAATCCCATAGGGAAGCTGCAAACATGAAAGCTGCAAAGAAGTCAAGCTGCTTCATGGTGTCAAAGCAGAAGATAGCTTGGCTGAGGGGAATTTACCAAGGTGTAAACAATGTCCTGAATGTGGGCCACATTTATGCATTAGTTTAAATGTGTTGCATCTGCTTAGGCATCACTTTAATCTGTCATGTGTCCCAAGTGGAAATCTTTGCAGGATCCAACCTGGCAGGACCTGCTGAAATAGTAATAGCTGGTACCCATGTGGCTGCGGTACCAACTATGATCTGAGATCTGAAGATAAATGAGAGATTTCTGTTTTGGGAGAGTTACAGGCTTGAGAGCGGACAGCAGGAAAGGGACTGGTGGGACCTCAAGTCATCCGCAGCTGGAGAGCAGATCTAGGGCTTTTTCTTACAGTGAGTTCCCTCTGCAATACCTGAAAGCTCTTAAACAAACAAACAAAAACAACACGGACTTTTTTAGGCTATAAAGTAGGTTAATTAAGTTTTTCAACTACAGAAAAGCAGTAATAATAATAAAGAAGGATTTTAAACCGACTTCCCCTTGACCACTGTGTCCCTTCCAATGTGACCCTGTTTCCAGCTGTGGTTTCAGACAGCTCAGAGACTCTCTGAAGCGCAGCTGAACCCATGCGGTGGCCCTAGAGGTCTCCTGCTGCCACCTCGGCCTGGTGGTTGTCCGTGGCTCTTCCTCTGAGCGGTACCTCAGCTTCTTCTGGAGCTGCAGGCTCCCATCTCCTGGTCTTGTCCCCTCTCCCTCGTACCTCCTGGCATCCTGAAAATCCTCTGGCTGCACAATTGCTCCCAACAGACATTTTCCCCCACTGTCCAGAAGGCTGTATGTGATCCTCACCTCCCTTTTTAAGGAGCATAGTACTCATACTGAGAAACAAAGCAAGTCAAAGTCTGTCACATGGCTGCTCTTGGTAAAACCCTCAAAAAGGAAAATCGCCCTCCTACTTCTGTTGCCATGACAATGACCACTTTTACAGAAAAGCACATTGCGGTTGAGAAACATATTTTCTAGCAGCTCAAACAAAGCATCAGCATTGTAACAATTACCTTCCTGAATCAGACTAACAGGTTGTCAAGTCCAATATCCCTTCTCTGGCAGTGACTAGTACCAGATGCTTCACAGAAAGATGATTAAAAAAAATAGTTTTAAACAATTATGGAATAATCTGCCCAAGGAGGACACTTCTAACTGCTTTTAGTTAGAGATTAGTTCATGACGTAAGTCATGGGGGTTTATATTTTTCTGATTACATAGCCTTCCTATGCAATGTAAATGCACGTGGTCTGATTGACCATATAACTGCTCAGTTTTCTTTAACTAACTTTTAAAATCTTAATTCCAAAGTTACCTGTTAGAGTCAATATTTTTACATTGCTTAAAAGGTATTTTTTTGGCAGTTTCTCATACATCAAATTCTTTTTTAATGAGAGCTCTGTTTTCTGTTATCAGAAAGAACAAATAAAAGCTGTTGCTCGGCTTCAATCACTCATTATTTGGCATGTCTCCACCATGTCTCATCTTACTTGTTTTTCTCACAAAGCTAAACAGACCATTATTGTTTACGTTCACCTTGTTAGTCCCTGTCTCTATGAAACTCTGATCATTTTCTCTAACTGTGGCTATGTCTTTTTGTAGTGAGATCTGAAGATGATCTGAACTCTAGATCAGGGTGTACTGATTGCCAGGAAAATGCCATCACAGTATCTTCAGTATTTATTTTTAGCTTAAGTACATAAAACAAAAAGGGAACACTTCCCCACATAAAGGGAAGTGAGAGTGTGAAAAGTGTGCAAGGGGAAAAAAGATTAAAAGTGTGAAAAGCATTATGAGAGCATTTTAAAAAAAAATCGGTAGAAGAGAGTCCCTCAGTCAGTCCATCACAAGAGAGAATAGCACTGAAACAGGCAATCAACCAAAAAACCCACTGGCTAAATACACGCTGACGGAACCCCTTACTAGATCAAGGGTGCAACAGCTGAAGAGTGGTGTAGCTACTCCAACACACTTGGACAGGAAGCTTGAGAAATTGTATCCTGTTCCTTTTGTATCCTGCTAAACTAATGCTGTCTTTTATGATCAGCTGACCTACTTCTTTAAAGAGCTAATTGTATTTGTTTCTTTTCTGAGTTGAAGACTAGTTCATCGAGGCACTAGCCAGAATAGACTTGAGACAAAATAATGAAATACTGCTTGCCGGGGAGTCGTTATCCCAAGTTTCAACTTGATAATAAGATAAAATGCAATAACCATGGGCCCTTCAGGTAGATACTGCTGACACAGTATTAATTATCCTCTTGTACATGAAGCAATGGTGTTTGAAGTAGAAAAAGAAAAGAAATAAAAAGGCTTTGAATCAGAAATATTACTCACAAGTCAGCTGTAATTGTATCTCACACAGAGAACAGTAAAATTTCAAGTAAAGCCTGACCTCAAACTTCAGTAAGCATAGGGTATTTAAAAACTGAGAAGTGGGCTTGATATTTAAAGATGACATCAATGAGATTCTATTTATTTACGTAGCAGAGTTATGGAGCATTCACTTTTTTCAGTACTTAAAATGTGCATTCTTGGCAAATATGAATACAATAAAATAAAATACACATGAATAAGTTAAATATACAAGCATACAGCAAAACCACAGACACCATTTTTCAGGATTTTAGATAAATGCATCCTAATTTTGTTTGTGTTAACTTTTAAAAAATATTTAATGGACAAATTTCTGGGCAGTAGTGTATTCTGGAACAGACTGCTACAAAATGAATATGTCAGAGAATTTATTATAAGATGATTTACAACTTGTAAGTATTGTCCCTAAAAAGTGAAATTTAAATAGTTAAGATGAGAATGTAAACATGTGACCAATAGGGACAAAGGAATATGTGCATCCTATGTCCATTTGAAACAGTGCAAAACTTTGTAAACGTGTATGGAACACTTAGTCTGTGCTGACCAAGACTAACTGGCAAAAATTATTTAGAAGAAAAAATTCATCTAAACTATTATGTATGGGGGGGACATTCTACGAACAGAAAAAGAGATGTGGCATCTATTGCTTTAATAAAATTATATCTTCCAGAATAACAAAAATCACAGGAATGTTTTCAAGGGGGGAAAAAAAAAAGAAATAGAGTATTTTAGTCTTTTTCTCTTCCTTTCTGTGTATTGTGATACAGCTAGAAGCACTAGTCCACCCCAAGACCTCTGCTCCCCTCCATGGGGAGGGATATTTCAACAGCTCCTACAGCAAGACAGGCAAAGTAAGGAAGAAAAGCAAATAATCATTTTCATTTTATGGACTTACGTGCCCAGAAGAGGCAAATTACTTAATGTAAGCCATGCAGGAAGGTATAGCCATAACCTTGTCTTTTGAGTCCTAATTCTGTATCCGAACTGAGAAGAGAATGCCCTACCTGCTCAGGGAGGGGGAAGGAAAGGAAAATGGCACTTGAACCCCTTCTTCTGTATAGTTCAAAGGGATAACTGCAAGCTGGTCCAAACCAAATTATTACTGCCCACTGCAATCAGTGCTATCTGAATTACTGGAGAGTAAATTTCTGAAAAACAATCAGGGTTCTATTTTCACCAAAAATGATTTCTTACTAATATGTCTGCCAAAAAACCAAATTTTTCTCTTCAGTTTGCTAAAGAATAATCTACAGAAAATATTTAAGACACTTAGGAATTTAAGAGGAATTGAATTAAATGTGGAGGGTGAGGGGAGCAGATAATAGTCACTGGGGAGGGTGTGAAGGGGAAAAATGGACCTGTAAGCGATCTTGCTGAAATCTAGTTCATATTAGAGACCCAGTCTCCAACTGCATTGCACACTGCTCATAAGGGGTGACATATTAGCAGAGCTGTGGTACAGCCTGCATTTAAAATGCTCCATAATTGCATCTTTATTCATTTCTTTGTAGGATTTCTTATAATTGCAGTGGGGCCCTTGGTCGTCTGGTTGTGGCCTGCTACAGGGAGATCATGCATCCAACTGAATTAAGGCAAATGTGCTCTACTCAGGGAATTAAGCAGGAGAAACTGAACAGAAAAATAGATGTAATATTGTATTAATGGGGGCATGACTTTTCTGTGGAGGTCACTGTGCATAAGTCAGACCTACTGACTAACAACATACACACTGGGGTAGATGCAATAAATAGATGTGGATGACTCAGTAATTGCAGGCTCAGGGCAGCATACACTGCCAGAGGGTTTTTTTTACAGTGCGAGGGATCAAGCAGAGGTTAAGTTTAGGATTTACAAGGGGCAATTTCATGTGACCTTGGTGTTATCTGTGGCAGCAGGAGCAAGGCTATGGACCCGAATAGGTGGCTAGGGCTGAAAAGAGTTCAGAAAACCAATTCATCTTGAAAATAGCGTCAGAACAACTAAAATTTTAGTATGTTGTTTTGCTTTTGATGTGTACAGTAAAATTTCAAGTTAAGAATCTCCCTCCCTTCTTTACTTAGCCCATTAGGACTTGGCTCAGTGCACTCTATCACGATACACTCAATTTCATCAGTGAGCAATGATCATTGCTTTTACTTGCATGGGAAACCTCTGAGACTACCCCAGGTCATTCTCAAGAAATGCTGTGGTCAGTTAAATACTATAAGGGTCATTCTTCCTTCAGATTGAGCAGTGAATTAAAATCCTAGCCTGCAATAGGCGCTGAAGCTGTTTTCAGCTGGGACATAAAGCCAGAACCAAAAGATACAAAAGCACTTTAATGAAGAGTGAAAGTGTTACTCTGATCATCTTAACTAAACCTCATTTGTCTCATTAAATCTGCCCCAAAATTTTGCCTACACATGAATTAAGATTTTTGTCAGTGAAGTTCTGCTGTGAGCTGTCACTTGGCAGGAGCCTTTCACCTGAAAGAACTAGCTTAGGCACTGGTGCAATGGACTTACTCTGTGAACTAGGTTCTTTAGGACCTTTGGATGACACAGATTTTTAAAACCTTCATTATTATTTTTGCTATTAGTGAGCAGCAGCTTCACCTAAATGTGGTTGACATAGCTCCTAATGGACTTAAGTCAACAGATTTAAGTGGGTATCTAACTCAGTACCAACTGAGAATCAAACTCGTTAAGATCATGGTATCAGAACTTGCCACTAATTAATTAATTTTGATTCATTCATTAATTTTGATAATCATGTTAGCAAAAATATTTATAGCGTGAATATTTTTATTAGATATTATTTCATGTATATTGCATCCTGGAAACTTCTCAGCAACTGAGCAACCTGATTTTCAAGCCTAGTTTATTTCTATTCCTGCGTCTCAGGGATTCTATAATTGTCCAGATGCCAACAATTCAGCATAAGAAAAGCCTTGGCACTGCTTTGCTGTATCACAGGCAGACTGCATAGATGCTAAAGGCATTTCAGGAGTCATTAATCAACAACTGTAGTCTTGCATGATTTGGAATAGTATTTAAAACAGAGATACATTGTAAACCAAATATATCCTCCTCTCTGTGATTTGCATTTTCATTTGACCATAACAATCAACTCATATTACTCACCTGAATCTTTTATCTTAGATATGACATTCACAAATTTTCCACAAGTATTTTGCAGCAAACAGAGTAATCAGTCCCCTAAACCAAAATAAAATCTCTCTCATGGAAGAAGAAATGAACCAGTCAATTAACGTGTATGCATAGTATAGTATGATGATTGGGAATGGGAAATGATTATTGTAAAGCATTTTTGGAGAACAGCACAAAATAAAAGAAAAATATTACTATATTAGAACCTTTTTGATAGTAATGTGATCTTGAATCTGTAATTATATGGGAAAATTATTTTAGAACAGTCTAGTTTTTATAAAATGCTTGTATCTCACTGTGGACTGTAAACATGACATGCGTAATTAGAGGAAGAGAAGGAAACAAATTGACTAGGTAGTGAACCATGCTGCAGTTCAGTGTTAGAAGGTGTTCTGTGTCTGCAGTAAAAGTGATTTACTGCAGATCCAATACTGAATTCAGTTTCTATACACCTTATGCTACAGAGGTGGGCAGATTGAAGGAGTTAAGGGAGAGTTACAAAAACCAATATGCTGAGGAAGGCAATGGTCTGTGACCCTACACAAAGGGCAATTTCCTTTGTAGTATAGGGCCTGTGAACATTCACAGCTATTTCATGGACTGTGATTATACTGGATTCATGAAAGTTCTTGTATCTTCAAAAAAAATAGGCATCTTTGCTTTTAACCTGTTTAAACTCAGATACTGCAACAGCCCTGGCAATAGGAGACAAGGGCAGTGCTCCAACTCTATGCCGCTCTGGGTCATTTGTCCTTGCTTGGACAAAAATGGCTCGAGCAAGCACTCATTTCCTCCAGGACAGCTGTGGAGTCTGAATTCAGGTAATTGACTACAAATGGAGGATTGTGTATAATTTCCTGGATCTCATTGCCCTAAATTTCCTCTTGTTATTGTATCATCCTCTGTGCTTCATAACTTCTTTGATGTCACCATGAAACTGCTCTATCAGTTGTGGGTTGAGCAAATTAGGAGAGGCCATAACCCTGTACACAGGAGCTGTGGACCCCAAGAGAAAGAAGTAATCTGGAAAGCTTTTTCCAAAGGCCAATGCTAAGGTCACCTTAAAAATAAGTCCTCTGAGTATCTTTATGCCCTTATATATTACTGTTTTTCACAGTAACCTGAATCATTCCTACTTTTCCCATCTCCCTCAAGCACTGGCTCACTCCTCTCTCATTCTAATTGCAGACTCTGGACTGATGGGGGTCTGTTAGACTGCCTGTCTCCTGTTCTGTGTGGTGTGGACATTGCACCTGCATGTGGTCCTCCTAGCAGGGCCCATACATGAGCTCTTCTGAAACATGAGAGTGGCACGCTAATGAAAACTAATGCTAGCACGTATCCTATTATTTCATTGCAGCAATAAGGATGCAAATTGGCTGCCTAGTTTTAGCTGTGAGCTAAAAAAGGAAAGTTTTATAAACATCCATTTCAGTCCAGGTTCTTTCCTTCCCCTGATTATGAGTTTGACATGGCTCTTCCTTACATCCTAGCACACTGCTGAATGGGAAAGTAATCTTTCCAAAGTACATTAGTAAAATCTTTTGAAGGTATATAAGCAGTATGACACACTCAAACCTGTATCTCCCGCAGATGATATAAGGCACAATTTAAAACCCAACTGGAAACCAGAGCCTGCTACTTTGTAGTTTGTCTTAAAGTTTAATGAAAGCCTAACATTTGAAGTTATACCTTTCTGGATAGGCTATTTTTCTACAAAAAGAATATCAGTGTTTCAAAAGAAGATGGTACCTGGTATAGTCCAAACCCTGTACATGACTACACACATTAAAGAAAGGTGTTGATGCAGCACACTACCTACAACAAAGTAAAAGCAATCTAAAAAATAATCAGAGTATAGGTATCTTTAGCACTGTAAGCAAATCTGTGATGTTTGATGCATGCTGTACAGATAGGAATCACAGGATTGTGCTTGTAGAGAGCAGCTCTTTTTCTTCTTTTATTAGATGGGCAATTATTTTTTTTGAAATTGCAAATTAATAGCTGACATTTCTCTTTCCTAACATTCCTTAAGCTGCTTAATTCTGAGAACTAATTCCAGTAAAGGTAGCAAGCCTGGCTACACTAAGTGATAAGGATTACGCTAATTCATCTGCAGCATCTTGATAAACAATCTTTCAGTAATGGATGAGAGGAATTAGATTTCTGCCAACTATGGCCTGAATCTCTTCAGAGTTTACTAACTACTGAAAAAGGTCTTGAATATAGATGTGTAAATTCAGCACAGTGACTGAAGCACTCAAAACTAACTTCAGCCTGATTTCCAGCTGCAAATCTGTGAGCAGTAATTTGTTCATTTTTGGCAGTATACGCACGAACAATAATAGATTTATTGGAACACTTTGAAGGAACCTTGATACTCCCTTTTCACTGATGTGGCCTCCAGTCCCTTTCTCAAAGTGCTAAGCATCTCACAGGATCTGCATCTTTATTAGGCCATGGCTCGTACCGGACTCTGCAAATAGGCTAACCTGAGCAAGGCCGTCTCAGTCAACAATAAACCATTTTAACTTACTTTTATAAAGATACTGCACTCCAGTTAAGATCAATTATCTAGATGGAAAAAGGACAGTGAAAAACACACCGGCTAATCTGGCCAGTAAATTTCAGTATAATAATGATTATAAAGTAGTATATAATATGAATGTGTTTCATTTCTTTCTAACACATAGAATCTTATTACTTTCACTGATTTATCTTCAAGTATTTCTGTGCCTTATGAAGTCCACTATATATAGTCATTTGTTCATATGTAGTAGATAGTTAATAATAATGGGCTACACAATATATGCAAATTTAACCAGCAGTTTAAAATACATTTTTCTCCATGACTAATATATACACAAGGCATTTCAGGCTAACCTCACTAATCTTCTTATCCATTGTCATTCCTAATATGCATATCTTTAAATCCATTGAAAGGACAATATAAAACATTTTGTCTATTGTAGTACTCTTTTGTTTGAATCAAGTAGTCTGAAAATGTTTCTATTGTATGGAACAAAAACTGGGAATCCTGTTTTGGATTGCTTTGCTAAGGATAGCGTGATGCATGAAAAATGATGAAAGATATGGGAAGACATACAAGATATGCACAAAAAGAAAGGCATAAGATTACATTAAAGAGTAGTCTATATAGAGATTTCAACTAAGCAGCCAAACCATAACACTGTGGTTCCAGTAACGGGTTCCTACACCATAAGAAAAGGGCGAAAAAAAAGAGTGTTTAGAGGATTCATCTGAGTCCCTAGCTACATGTAATCCATTGCTTGCTCTTAATCTATGTCCACCCAATCTTATATCTGATCTATAATAGAAAATTTGCCTAAATACATTAACTGTTATGGACGGAGTTTTCATACTCTATAATACAGTGTGAATGGTTTTACTTCCACTTACAAAGTCACCCAGAGGATTCATTGCTTTGTACACTCAGCTGTAATTCTGAATCTATTCAGGCCTTTCTTTCATTTGGTTCAAGTGTAAATCACAATATCATACCTCTTCCCTGACCACCTCCCTAACCTCCTCAGTTCTCTGGAGCCACTCTTTTTTTACAGGAATTATGGCATTACTTAGATGTATTAAAATGCATTAATGAATCAGCTTTATGGTAGTTATTACAAAAATACATAGGCTGATAATGGCAAACTTCTCACTAACTTCAGGAGCCTGTCAGGATTTAACAACGCAAGATCATTCTTACAAACTATCTACTGAACTGAAACTATTTCTATAACTAATATTCATTTTTTTTATTGATGTAGGTAGTATTCTGTGAAGCAGTTTCTGTAGCTTCTCATATAATGGCATGAAAGAGAGCCTTGCATTGGAAGTAGGGCTTAAATAAATGCTGATTCCTACTGCAGTCCTGCATAAAATCTCAGCTATGACATAGCATGAAGAGTCAATGACATTAAAGCAGAGCTGGCGACTCCTCTCCTTTGCACTTTGGAAATATTGCTGAACCAGCAGTTTTGCAAAATGGGTTTTATCTAAATTAACATTGTTTCACACTCAATTTGTTGTGCATAGTTTACTCTGCCTTTCATGCCAATTAAATTCCAGAAATGCTTGGTGTGCAAAATGAGGGAGATCTAAATGAATTAAATAGCAACCTAATTGTACTATATAATAGCAGCTTTGCAATTCATCCAGTCGTCTCCATTAATATATGTATGTTTTAATAACTTGCATTTTTAATGTATTCACCTCAAAACCATTTGGGAAGTCAGTGTAAGTGGCTGTTTTAAAAGCCTAAATCCTCTTCTGTCATTATATTAAAGAGGAAAAAAGCATTTATTTGATAAACCAGGATAGATGCTAAACATATCACTTTGAGAAGAAGATGTTTACATAATGCTAAGTGGGAACAAAATCTCTTGTGATAATCAGTTGTCTTCTCTGTTCATCATTAGGAAATGCCAATTAGCTGGCAGAATGTCCACTCCCTTTAGGTGCAATAGGAACGCAGTTGAGTATCATTGACTTGCCATGACTGTAATTCCCTCTGACGTAAACAGATATATTTTTTCAAATGCTGACCTAAATATTAGGAAGAATTTTATAGCTTTCAAAACACTAACCTAGCAGTCACAAATAATGGATATTTATTCCATGTTCTCCCACAGACTTGATCTGGTAATTTCTGAAATTTTCCAGCATTAGTACAGGAATAATAATATGTATATACTAGATACTAGATAATGCATAGCTTATAATATGTAATGTGTAATATATAATAAATATGTTGTATAATTATATATGTTTTATCAGAGAGAGTTTATTTAACCATTTGTGAGAGTTCCTTAAGATCTGTGATGGAAATTTTTGTATAGATCTTCAGCATGAGGAGAACATCTGCAGAAAGGTTAGATATACTTATGTGAATTTGTGATGTTTATGAATTCTTAATTTATCTGACCCGGCACAGTAGTATTTATCAAGATGTGAGCTCTTTGTCTGAGTTTAAATATGAAGATTTTGCACTCCCCTAAGCACTGTTATTGTTTGCATCTATCCTGCCAGACTCTGTCACACCCAACGTGAACATTATCTGTGAGACCATATATATTAGTTCTGAATTAACAAACTGGAAGGATCTCCCTTCCCATTTGTCTCAAACTCTGCTAGTAGAGGACAGTTCAGGAGAAGTAAGATATCTTCTGTGTGAGGAAGCTAAGTCTACTGTCATGTCAAAAAGAGGCGAACCATCTGGTCCTGAAAATACAGAATTTCCAAGATCAGTCATCAGTCATCTGTTGCAGTAGTTATTTGTTAGCATTTTACACATCTTTAAATAAGTTAAAGTGGATCTCATACATTCAGGTGTTAATGTATTTTATGAAGTTTACAACAAGTTAACATACGATACTGCGTTGTTAAGTTGTGAAGGCTGGGATACTATCTTGCTTATTATTTATAGGTGATGAGGACGTGTGTGTACTATAATGGTGATAAATGTGGCATAAACATTAAAGAGAGAAACATAAAAAGGGAGAAGCAGACAGACAGATGTTTTCTTGGTAGTCCATATTGTAATCAGTCCCAAACACTAGGGAGCAGTAGAAAAACCTGGCAGAAGTTGTCAAAGTGACAATATAGCAGAAGTGATGTTTTTTTCTCTTCTAAAAAATTGAACGCAGCACTCTAAACTTACCTGAATTCTGAAATGTGACATGTGACTGTAACTTGCAAAGAGATCTAAAGTGTATGTTGATACAAGATTATGCTGTGTAAAGAGTAAGTAATATAGCTTCTGTGTATATTATTGTATATTCATCTGCTCTAGAGCCCTGGGCCGCTTCTAGCCCTCAGAGCTCTGAAAGATGGCCATCATGGACACCTCTTCTAGACTGTGGCTATAAAGTGAAAATAAGCAGCCTTAGCCTTTGCTGGAAATTCTTAAACAGAAGTTTTTGAAGGCCATAAGGAGAGGCATCCCGTGTTTTCCCCTGGAGTCGGAAGAATGGCTTTGGTGTCAGTCGGAAGTGTTTGGAACAGGCACGGGGTCGCCCTTGCTGCAACACCTTTGTTGCCAGTCTCCTGCGCCGCTGGGAAGGGAGACTGGTAGCTCCCATTGCTCTTGTGCTTGACAGCTTCAGCGGTAGCAGGTAAAAGTTCCTAGTCAGATGAGTGTCTGAGGAAGCCTGGCTCCCTTTCTCCATAGAGGCATCCAGCAATGCCTGAGGTAGCAGGGAAAAAAGTGTTCTAGGTATTTGCTTTTATGTTTTGTAGTGCGGATGCTCTATCAGTAGAAAATAACCAGCATTTACCCAAGAAATGCAAATCTCTCTGCTGTCCTGGATAGAGCCAATATTCAGCAGTGAGAAAATTAAAAGACTCCCAAATGGAAAAGCAGAACATAAGAGGAAAGGATTTCATCTTTTCTCCCTTAGGTCTTGAACTCTGAATCTTACTAGAGGGTCAATATTTTGAGCAAGACTTAATTTAATTTATATTAGGATAAAACTTCAGTAACCCTAAGACATTTAGTCAGTGTCCTTCAGATTTGCTCTTAGTTAAACAGAAGGCAGAGTTCTTCCAGTGTTGCCATATCATTCTTTGCTAAAGAAGGAGATGTCATTCATTGATAGAGGAAGACATTGGGTCTCGTGTTGGACCTAGAAGGATAATCTCTGCCAGTATGCATGGCTACTGCAACACCCATCCTGACTCCAGGAGCCTTCAGTGATAACACTCTCCAGAACAGTTTGATGTTCCCCATCAGTATATTGTTTCCCACACTGAGTTTAGCCTGTGAATGTAACGTATCACTCTCAACCAGCTTCTTCCTTTGTAGCTCTCTGAACACTGATTTGCTGCCAGCATGTCGTTTAGTCAACTTACTTGTTAAAAGTGCATATGTTGTTCAGGAGATAAGGTCAGATGATACGGCACTGCCTCCTTCCATTACAATCTAAATGTCATCACCAGATATGACAGATCTGAATGATAGAGGCATTTTAATTAATTTGAGTTCCCTCTACTGGCTAGCAATATGTGAGGAAATACATTAGTCGTAGTATAAGGTTGTAGGGCTAGGTTGCACAGTTACCAGCTGCTCCTAAATTTGAAACAATTTCATTGTAAAAGTGGACTTTAGAATGTAAGTGACACATGAGAAATCATTTTAACCGTTTGTAGCCTGTTTTTACCCTCTGTTTCATACCACACAACATTGATATGTGGAACATGACAGGACTTAGACTTGATGATACAGCAGAACAACTTTCCAGGACAACTTCTGACAATTACAGTTTCAAAAAAATTCTGTGTTACCTGTAGTTCAGTCACAGAACTTTAATTTGTTTAAAGGTATTTATTAGAGTTTTTTAAGATAAATCAATGTAAACACATGCGCTAAACTGTGAATACACAGTTTACATGTTCACCTGAAAATATGTGATAAACTGTCAAAATTCCATGAAATGTTACATTGACTGTAGGGAAGCTGGTGTGGTAATAGTCTCGGGGAAAAAAGCCTGCTTTTCTGTTCATACAAAAGCATAGGAAACAACCTTGTGAAGTACTTCCCAAAGCCAAACAAAACTGAAAAAGGCTGTTTCCTAATGAAATCCAGAGAAGCCAAATTAGAAACCTCTGCACAATTTCACAAGACTCGGAGGGGTGCCCAGCATGATGCATCCACTCAGACATCTACGCTCTTGTGAAGAATAGCTGATGGAGAGTAATATGCTTGCCTGGAGGCACAACCCATATCAGCGCTAATTTTGCAGACTGGGGAACCAAGGCGTAATTAGACAAGCAGGGGCATCATTAGAAGGTGGCACGTTTTCCTTTTGTTCTCATAAATTTCAGGTGCAATCAGGTTGTTTATAGAGAATAGAGGAGTCAGCGCTTGCTGCATTATTAAAATTCTGAATTATGTTTTGAATCTTAACACATACAGTCTTTCTCAAGACAAATGACCACAGCCAAGCACAAGCTTCAACCACTCTTTGAGATAAACAGGGTAACTAGTTATATTCACCTTTCAGCACAGACATAGGTGTATCTATGCTCCTTTCAGGATTTGGGGAAACAAAAGTGTATCTCATTTGCAGCCACAGTAATCAGCTTACCTTTAAACTTTTATTGTCTTTATTAATAACAAAGAATTATTCATTTTTAGCTGTCTAAAACCAGAGCCACCAAAGATCGTCTGAGAGCATTAATTTTTATTCTCTGCAACCTAATTTCTGAAAACTGGAGGCAAAGCAAAGCAGCAAAGAGGTTTCCAAGTGCTTACCAAAAGCCAAATAAACACATTTCTTTCCAGACTCTGGGGCTGTTGTCACTGAGTTAAGGTGTGAGCAAAAGCATTTTTCTCCCAGCAAGCTGCAGTATTTCAGTTCAAGTATATTTGAAATAAATCTTTATTGATTCAGATTTTTTTTTAAAATCCATCTTCAGAAAAATTGTTGGCAAGTTGCCATCCTTTATTAAAACGTCTCCTCCCAGAATACTAAACACCAAGCAAGGATTAAAACAACCAATCAGCAGGGTAATTCATCATGCTGATGAATGTCAGAATTTGGCAACACTGGTGGAATTAAGGCTTAAGCTTCAAACTGAACCAAACCAGATATTAATGACACAGTTGATATGTTACAAACCTTAATTAATCTTATTAATTTCTTGCTTGCTGTAGTTGGAATGATAATTAATGTAGTTATGATTAATAACTGGATGGCTAATTGCTATTTTTCCTCACTTCTCTAAAAATGTGTGTTCGTTTTTATCCAAAGATGGTATTTTGTGTAACTTGTATTGCATATTTCTGAAGCACTGATTTATCCTTCCCCCCAAGTAGCTTATTACAAATGTATGACAAAACAGTAATTACTGTCAGCTCTGGGCAAAGCATGTCATATGTGCCAAAGTATTATTTAAATCTATTACTGTATGTGTCAACTTAGTTTGTGCCAATGGGAAATTTCAGGAAGAGACAAAAATAGCATAATACAAATGCCAAAAATAATGGAAACTAGATGGGTTGTAAACCAGGCCACGTGACAAGGGTAATAACCTTTACAACTAATGCTAGGTTACATATCAGAAAGCAGGAATTAATTTCAGTTGTCTTAAACCAACACCTCTGAGCATCACAAACTTACTACAGCAGTAAACTAGTCAGAGAGCCAGATCCTACAGGTCTCATGTTAACTCTTGTAGAGAAGTTAAGAGAAGCTTCACTTCTGAATCAGCCTAAAAGAGCACACAAGGCGTTAGCATTATCCTCTCTGCTGGAGCTGGTGGGGGCATTTCTGTCCCTTAGGAATGATGTTGGTTTAGTAAAGCTGGTCAATGCTTATTGCAAACCTACTGAATACTGATAAAAAGCTATATTTCTCTTCCATTGAGAATTAATGGAAATTTTAAAACATTCAGGTAAAACAATATGATGTTTGGTGGAAGAAGAAACTATTCCCTCTGACATTTGTCAGTCCACTTTGTTGTTTGGCTTTCTGGACCACAGAAATATCTGAAAGTTAGCTGATGTTATGGGTCCTGCCCATACTGTGATGTGGGAGTGATTCATACTATGATGTGAGGGTGACTATGGGTGAAAGCATTAGCATCGTTTTGGTGATGTCATAGACACATCATGTGATGCTGTTCCTAAGCGCAATTATAGTACAAATAAATCTCTACTCATCAAGGTATGACAGTTGTCTTTCAACATTCACTACTGTCAAAGGCTGGTCAGTTCCACAAATGTTATTCATGTCTTTTAAAACAACCTGAATAAATGGAAAGACCTACAGATTGTGGTCCAATAGTTCTTCTGTGCTTCTTCTGCAGCAGATTTCTAAAATGTTCTTCTACCTCTAAAGATATCACTGTACATTTTCTGAAAATTTTAAATGGTCTTTCCAAGACAATTATAATTCCTGAAGCTACTGTATTCAGTGCATTGTGTAAAAATGTATTTAACAATTTTTACATAATTGAATACCTTTTTTCTGACAGAAGCCTGATCTAATTTTTAAGAAACTTCTTAACAAACTCAGTGATTTTACCAGATCTCACAGTCTATGTAGGATTTGAACTCTCACTGCTTAGAAGGAAAATCTTGGGTGGAGTGTGTGGAGGGGAAATTAGGTGCTGTAGTAGTATTTCATTAAGGTTGCTGTATAAATATTACTCAGATTAGAATCAACATTTTAATATGCAAGGAAAATGAGTATCTGTACTGTTGTAATTGGCATTTGCCAAATGATATTTAAAACAAAAGCCCTGGCAACTTGTCAATATTGAAGATGAATTATCACTTTTCATGTAGAAGACAGTGGTAGCTCCAGATGTTGTGGTCTTGTTCCAACACAGGCAATCATAGTCTATTGCTTCAAATTTAACCTATGGCTTCCAATGATTGCGCTGTTTTTTCACATCTCTTCTAAGCTGTTGACTAGTTTTTTTGCATGCTGTGGAATAAATAATGTGTTTTACCTGAAACAAAGCTACATTTCAGTGATAGAAAATTGACCTGTTAAACACCCACAGAAAAAAAGGTATCATTAAAAGCTCACTATTCTCTGCTCTAGGTAGCTGCAGTAACCATGGTACTGTTGTATACATAATGCTAAAGGTACAGTACAACAATCCCCATGGAATGGCAACTGTTGAATTTTAATGATTCCTGCTTTATTCAGGTGGTGCTTTGGGATAGGTATCCTTCAAGATGAAAGGTAGTACAGAAATATAAGCTATTGCTATTATGCTTTGAATTAACCACTTGCTTTCCCCTCTGGAGTATCTTAAAAGCCTCTTAGCTTGCAGCCTGAAAAAAGAAAGAAACTTTCCCCTCATCAAATAGAACAAAGCAAAATAAAAAGCTCTTTCAAATCCAACAGAAGAAAAAGTCAGTTTCATTTTGATATATATAGCTTTCATCCTGCATTTCTTGAAATCAATATGCATTTGAAGGAAAGAGAATGAACTATGGAAACAGAATGGAGTCCTTGGTTATTAAGTAGCTGCTAAGAACAAATTCTGACTAGGTAACGTCTGTGAGCCCCTAAAGTAGGAGAACTGAGGAAAGAAAACCTACCACCCACTTAACACTGTTAGTGTGGATGAGCTGCTATCAGAATGCATAGTAATTGGAGTAATCAAGATGCAGACCCTGACTTAATTAAACTTCACTGCACTGTGTGAGGAACAGTAAATTTATACAAAATAAAAGTAGAAATGATTTAAAACTAGACTAGATTGCATATTCATTCAAATGATAATAAAATTTATGTATATGGGCATATTGATAATTAACACTTATAAATCGTTCAGAAGGGACCCTGTTTCAAATGTGCACTGACACACACGTAAGGACTACATGTATGTACCAGTGATTAATGGGATGTAAGTCAGCCTTTGTTCATTTGATTTCTGACTCAGAAAATGAAATTGGAATCGCAGAAACTAGAGAATTAACATTAAGACAAGGGTATTGTATTATTATTATATAGTGTGAAATTGCACAGATAACCAAGAAATACTCTTGCGTTGTAAAAATACTCAAGAAAATGATTGCTTTCCTCCCATAGAACTTATAATCCAAATGTGGGTGAGTGCAGATGGGGAGCACAAGAAGCAATGAAAATAATGTTGAGGAAAGGTTTGCAGTTGTGGGGATTTTGCCAGCAAAATTGTTGCTAGTGGGACTGACCATATAATTATGTAGTTGATATAATTTATTCCAGTTCCTCTACAGCAAACAAACTATATCTTCAGAAGGAGGTTTTTCTTACATATAATTGCCTCTGGTCTTCGGTTTTAGCCAAAGAGCTAAATCAATGATGGTGTGGAATGTTTTCATACCCCTAACTGACAAAGCTTTATCAAGAAAACTTTTAAGAATAAATTGAGCCTTTCTCAGCATGACACAGAATTATTTCAGCCACCTGTTAAACTCTCCTTGTTGCTAGTAGATACTGCACATTGGCAGGGGTCAGGATGCGATGGCACCTGAAGCTAGAAAACACAATAAGGAACTTTTTCCACACAGATAACTGTAGATGTTCAATTTTAGACTAAGTCTTTGATATGTGTCTCTGGCCATGAGTTCCCAAAATCAACCTTTATTCAGCTGCAATGTTCTTCTCAGAGGCAATGTTCAGATTTGGTTGACAACAGAAATGACATTTAATCCAACTTTAGAAATATCAATTTTTTTTTTTCTTTTGAAGGGCCGAAATGCAGATGAGCTGGAGGATTCCTCTAGATGCGAAACACAGCAGCGGGACACCCTCTCAGGAGACACTTGTTGCAAATATCCCCACAGACGATGTGTTCTACACAGCGAAGGTAATCTAATGTTATTCTCAACCTTGATGATAGTGGAGAAGATCTAGAGCCACTTTTTCCATTCTCTTTCTTGACACTTCTGGGAAAAAGAAAGATGCTTTCCCTGTCTGCTCAGAGAAGACAGATTCACCTCACCTATCATATCCAGCAGCCCACAGGGGTGCTCTGGTGATGCAGGAAAGCAGCACAGGCAGAGGTCTGTAGAGATTCTGTATTACCTTAACTGATGGTGGTAACAGACTAGCTGTGATTTTTGACTTTTTGACTGATTCTAGACCCACTGGATCTACTTAAACACATCACAGAAACCTTAACCTAAGGCTAACCTATACCACATACTCTGTGACAACAGCCACTAATTATTCTGAGACTTTTGAACTGTTGGAGAACAGGGAAATATGAAACACCTATCTAGAACTATTCTCTGGGTGTTGTAAGAAAATTAAAATTTAATATACAAGCAGCTCTGGAGACCTTAAGTCACCTGAGGATTTCTTCTCTGAGGAAGGCTCCATCAGCAGTTGGCTTTCATGATGTCCTGATGGACAGAGGGCCCTGGCATTTGATTTTCAGTATATCTTAGATATAGTTCTGAAAATGGAGGTCAGTGAATCAGTGATGACTTACACAAATCTAATGAAAAAATAATAGTGAAAGGAAATATAGCAATGGAATGCAACTGGCTACAGTTACATCAGTGAACAACATCTGAAATATATACCCACCCTGCCACACAGATAAATATTTTGTACTTGTTGACAGTCGTAGCAGAATCAGAGTTTCTGCCTGACTTTCTAAATGGACTTCAGTTGCTCGCCTACTGGACTCCACTTTGATAGCACTCTTTTAATGGTTGCTTTCAGTCGGCAACTTCATACTACATATGTAGTGCAAGAATGCACCAAGTAATTGACTCACTACTGGTATATGATAATTTTTCAAAAGCTTTGCCAGTTATGCTTGCAAAGTGCTTGCTAATGTCTTCTGCATTCCTTCTTGAGAATTTAAACATGTTAATGAATATGTTATTTACTATAATAAAGTTAGAGCCTGCTATTAAATTAATAGAGCAAGTCAACCAAGAATCCCATAAAAGCAATTTATCCCTACTGTCCATGCAGCTGTGCTCCAACTACTGTGGGTTTGGCCATTTGAATTCCACACTGTCCCATGGACACTGCATAAATACTATTCAATTACAGATGGTTATCACATTAAAGTTAATTTGATTTTTCACCCTGTTCAGCCAATCATTTAAAACAGCAGTTGGTAGTTGGATCTCTATGTTGATTTCACTCCTGGTCTCGAGCAACCTCTAAATTATCACAAAGCTAAATTCTTTCCCCACTGCTAAGCAAGACTAAGACTGGGTTTTATTATATCTGGGAAGGTCTCAGACACCCATGGACACTTTCTCCCGAACTGCACTTAAACCTGCAGGCTGGAAGACTTTTAAACTTCCATACCTATTTTCCCATGCTACTCCTGCTGCTTTTTCTATTTCGCAGCTGAAGAAAAGAGAGGGAAGAAAGGCAGTTGAGTCACAGAGGTTATGTTTATACTGAGAAGTAGAAAAGAAGGGATTTATAAGGTGACACTAACCTCATTATCATCTCCTTATTAGCTACCACAGTCTGATCACAAAAGGCACCCTAGTCAGAGTGGACATCTAAATACAGACTCAGGTATGAATGGCTAAGCAATTTTATTCTCAGAAGTACCCGGTATTGCCTCTGGAGTGACGATTCATGATTCCAGGCTCTCCGGGTCAAATGTGAGGGTGATGTAAATTGATATAATGTTACTGACTATAATGGAGCCAAACTGATTTATATGAGCTGAGTATCTGAATGTCTGTCACTATTTACTGAACCGGATTCTTAGTCTGTACTGAAAATTGCTTTTTTATTTTCAGACTTTATTTTCCAAATAAAGATGTGATGTCTAGCAGGAAACCTGAATCTGTGTGCAGGAGACTTTGTAAGTGCTTTTCAGGTATTTCCCGTCTTGCTGGGCTTGGCTGATGCTCTGTTAAACAGTGCATGAAACTGGTTGGACATGTGAACACAGTGAGCACAGGGGAGAATTTTCATTTGTCAGATGGTCACAGCTTGCTTGCTTTCTAACATAATAAACTCCACACTTCTTAGAACAGCTTCCTCAGAGGACTGCACATCCAAAAACCTTTAAATATCCAAAATATAAAGGAAGAAAAATAAGCTATTTACTCTTAAAAATGATGGGTCCAGTGGAGTTACTCACAAGGATTTGGATCTCCATCTACTAGCTGAGCAATGCAATTGTTGAGATAACAACATCAGTGCGCGGGTGTGCAGTCTGCCTCTCTCCAACACCGGCATGTTACTTTTGTACCAAGATATTTGGCAAGGATTCTGCAAGGCTTTGAGGTTGCATGTGGAGGTGTCAGCAGGATGGCTGGCTGACCCCAGTCAGAGAGATTTTTATCAGACCAGTGGCTGAAAAGGACCGAACAGGGGTTTAGGTGGAGCAGAAAGAAAAATGTTACCAGCTCTTGTTATGTTATAGTGAATGTCATAATAGTTAGTTTTACTGAAACATCCAAGACTAACAATTACTTGAGAATATTGTCTTTTTTTTTATCTTTTTATTTTCTTTTTATTGTGGTTGCAGAAAAAACATCCTGAAAACTGTTATCGAAAAGAACTTGAAGTCTCCGAAACCATAGTGTTAAAAGAATCATAAAGATATTGTTATTTTAAATCTCTTCTTAAAGCCTAACTTCTCTTCCTTTCCTCTCCCCCCTCCCTCCAAAAAATCAATAATTAAGAAGGCTTCACCTGCGACATTTGAATGCTTGTTTTGGGCTTTTCTTTTCATCCCAGATTTAAGGATATTCCCTCAGTGCTGTATAATGATGCGGCTTTTATGCTACTCTCAGAGTTTCTAGAGCAAAGTTTTTTTAAAAGGTTCCATGGCCAAAATATGTTAGTACTATTCTGACCTTCCAGTGTACTTTAATTTCTTGTGACACTTTGTAGTTAGTAGAATTCTATATTGTATATACTATATATAGAATATAGAGCTACAACTCAGAGCAGGGAGGGAGGCAGGTGGATCAGACTAGAACAACAGACTGCAAAAATGAGTTTTAAGTCCATTTCCACAAACAGTTCAGTTCTGCATATGTAGTTCATATTCCACAAACTGAGCTGTAAACCATACAGAGCACTGAAATGCTGGTGAAATCTATTTGCTGTCATTTCCATTTTAAAAACTGAGTGTTTAACAAGGGGAAATAGCAGCAGGGTTTTTTGTTTTTGTTTTCAATTTTTTTTGATAGGTCCCTAAGAAATGTATCAGGTTTAGCTTTACAGTTCACCATGAGCATTTTGTTTTTGACAGCTCAGCTTGCCCAAGCAGTGCTCCTGATATGCTTACTTGTCATTTACAGGTAGCAAGTCTCTACTGATTTCCTCAGGAGATGTCAGTCACACAGCCGATCAATCACAGTTGAGGAGACACCTTGCTCAAATGGAAAAAGAAAAGAGAAAATGAAAACACAGGTGGGCATTTCTAATTTTCCATCCAGTGCCCTTCTCATATGACATCCGTAACCCTTAAGTCCCGATTCATTTGAAGCACCTTTTCTTGGTCCCAACCACTACCACCAGGGCTTGTAGTGCAGGCACTAGCCATAATGTTGATACACGGTACATTATCAGGCACCTACCAATGAGTTATAAAAGGCACACGGATGGGAATTCAGCAGACAACCTCCAAATCCCTGCGCTGTCACTATCCCCCGTCTCATTTCGTAGAAGAGGTGGACGCTTCCTGCTGCGCCATCTCTTATGTGGCACTGTGACGCTTGTCGCAGGGTAATTGCTTGTTGCTGGGTGAACATTACCACTCCAGCTGCATGGAGGGAGCTCAGCTCTTCCCGCCATGGAGGCACTGGCCTGCGTCACTGTTGATTAAGGAGAGTATTAGCTTTTAGTAACATAAAGGCAATGAAATACGAAGATGTTCTTAATTTTTTTCCAAGGGAACATAATGATATTACTCATCAACTAATAATGACAGTATTTAAGCTCCTTTTTTGCACCTAGATGAAAACCATTTACTCAAACTAGTCATTATTGCTAATATTAAGGAACTAAACTAGCTATAAAGGATGAATTTGAGGCAGCAAGCCCCAGAGAACTGGAAGGCTGTATCTTCCACAGAAGCAGGGAGACCAAGTGTTCCTGCTTTATGGAATGGTTAATAATTAATTTTAAAACAACTTTGGTGTTCTTGAAGCTATTTCAGAGGAATGTACTATAGTGGACTAGCAGGATGGTACTTTTATCTGCCACTGTGAACTTTCTAGAAAAACTGTTCATCTTATTACAGTCACCTGAGACAAGAATATTTTAAATAAATTTTCAGAAGGGTATTCATACATGAACAAAGTCTCTGTGGTTTATTATTCATTATTTGTATTTATCATTATTTGTTCTTTAGCATCTATTTATCTGGCCACAGAACAAAACAATATTTTGTTAGTTAATGGCGAGTTAGAATGACCTCATTCAGATGGTGAACTGCAAGAGCCTGGAAAAATGAAAATTACCTCTCCAGTACCTTGCAGAAATAAGGTTCATTTATGAACACAGGATTAAATCCATCAGATAATTTCTAAAGTGAGTGTACTCTAGAAGTTTCTTTTGTTTGTCAAGTTAATACTACTCGTGGAAATATACATCATTTTAAACATGCATATATATGTGTGTGTGTGTATATATATATGTAATGTTTATCTATAGAACTGGAATTAACTTTTTAATTGTATTTTATTTTCAATGAATAAATTAACCTGCTATGATCCAATCATATTGGCAAATCACTGAATATATAGTCAGCTTCAGAAATAACATTGCAAAATTGAGCATGCATGTGTGATTTGTCTTCTTGGCTATCATCTACTGCTTTTAAAATCTTATGGTCCTTTAAGAAAGAGAAAGCCTTTCCTACAGAAAATGTTCTTTGCTACAGTACTGAAACCAGCAGCTTTCAACATACAAAGCAACAAATCTGATACAGAGAGGTGGAGAGTTGGAAGGGACAATAATTAAAAATAGGCATACCGATACACTTAGAAGACCAATAGTCCTATCAGGAGTTATAAGCACTCTGGAATGAACTACAGGGTTCTGAAGAAGCTAACATGGTGAAATACAGATGTTATATTTACTCAAAACTAGGACTGTTCCTATGATTATGAGAAACACGATATGCAATTTTTTATCCACTTTTCTTGAATGAACTAATTTCCTCCAAGCCTCTTTTATTCACTCATGGCCATACCAAGGTACCTCTCACCAGAATCATCATTTAAAAGGAAAAATATATACTTTCTTGTATTTTTGTCATAATATTTTCATAATGAACATTTCTCTGGCAACATACAAATAAGCTTCATGTTTATAAACTAATCTTAGCTCTCTGGAATAAAAGTATGGTCAAGTTATGTAAATGATCCCTACAGTGATGTCTGAGGGGGCAAGTGGAGAACCTTCTACAGATCCTTAATGACTGATCCATTTGTAACCCAAAGGCCAGAGATTACTTCTGCTAGGAGTTGATATAGATTTAACAGCTTCTATGCTGAGACTAATTCGATATTATTGAAAGTTAAAGGAGAAATTGGTGTCTATACAATGCCTCTCAGCACAGCTCCGGTTATAGGTCAGATGCAGAGTTACTGAGGTCAGTGGTAGTGGGCCCATTGACCTCATACTCCAGGGGAAAAGCAAGGGGACGACGCAGGTGTTTTGTTAGCTCTTCCCCACACATTTCCTTTATCTCATTTCGACATTGCTGCTGCTGGTAATGGTAAGAAGAACAGTCTTTACTTTCATGCCTTATTTTCCTGTTCCCTTTGACACTGGCAGTCCAGGCAGTACAGCCGCTGCATCCCTGACCACTCAAGGGGCTGAATCTCTTGCTCACTGCAGTCGGGGTGATTTTCCCATTAACTTCAAGGGAAAATGCACTGTTCCTTATCCCATCAACAATAAGACAGGATAATCTTTCCTATAACTCTACATCTGGCACATGCAATAAACTATAAGCAAAACAGGGACTGTACTTGTGAAATGATAGCTGGATGGCCAGGAAACTGGTGCTCTTTAAGCCTCCTTGGCAGATGGATACCTGAAGGCACTGAATTCTCACCTGACCGGAAGGGACTTGCCTGCCCCTCACAGCACTTCATAGAACAGATCATCTGCACTCGCTCCTCAGTAAAGCAGGTTTGCTCAAAAATATTTGTTGTTTTCTGTTTGCAGTCTATGAAGAGATTTATTATTTTCTAAATTATTTCTGCAAATGCATGTCAGTTTTTGAATCATTTTTGAGCAACTGAGTGTGAATGTTTGATATGCAGAATGTGAGCAGCATCATGTGATTCACATAACTCATTGGTACGATCTTGGTGAGGCAGGTTTTATGTGCAGATCTGCAGAAAGCAAATGCTAAAGGGAAACTAGCACTTAGGGGGAAAAAAGAGCAAAAATCAAGACAGAGTTCACAGAAAGGTGTTTGAAATATTATCTAGCACGGGTTTTCAGCAATGAATCAAAGCCTACTGAGGTCGACCTGAACTTCTGACTGACTGGATTTTTGCTGCTTGCCCATTTCACTGACATGCTGCTCAGTTTCTGGTCTATATGGGGAACCCAGGGTGAGACCCATGACTCTATTTTGCTCTGAACAGCAGTTGGTACTAAGCAGATGTACAAGGCACAAAACCAGTCTGTTTCTGCATAATGAGGGCAACACTTTGTATAACCTGCTAAAATGTAGTCAGAGGGATAAGTCAGTTAATATGCAATGATCGCCCCAAGTTGCACTTCTGGTATGAACCTTACTGCTGTTGTGAAATGTTGTGGGTTTTTTTTTTTTTTTTTTTTTTTTTTTTTCAGGAAACATCAAACAGTGAAAGCATAAAAGCTCCAATAGACACTGTATGTATGCATGGAACTGTAGTTCTTTTCAGCTTCGTTGCCAAGAAAACCCTTCTCAGAGGTCATCGTCACTGCTGCAGGGTTAGCGACGCTGTTCATACAGGCCAGCTGACCCCTTGCACTTTACTTACCAAAAAATTTTCACGTACCTCAGCACCTACCTCTGTTTTCTCTAACGTATAATCTGCAGCAGTTTATATGCTGTAATTCACAGCCCTTTAGTAGCTGATAGATGAGCCATCTACTCAGTGGAGTGGGGATGGATAGTTGAAGGTAGGAACTACTATTTATCCAACTAAAAATAAGCTATTCTTTCTCATCACATCCCTCTGACTCGCAAAGCTGACAGGAAGCAAAGCATTCATAATTTTAAATATAGAATGATGCTTTATTTCCCCAAAGGAAAAGTATTTTTCCTTCATTTGTGATGACAACGTAACATACCAGTGTAGGACTGAGAAAACTTCCTATCTTATTTATTAGCCAATCGAAAACAGAAAGTCCCTGCAGTCTCAAAAACAGTGCTTTAATTTTTTTGCATAATTTTTTAATTTCTTTTTGGTCATTTTTTATGCTGACTCAAAGCACTTAGATGTTATCCTAATGAACAGACTCTGTCTACATAAGAATATATTAAAATGATTATTTTATTACTTTAATTACCTGTTAAAGACAGGTAGATTTGGCACTCAGAAGGAGTGTAATTTGCAGCCAAATTGGCACTCAGAAGGCGTGCCAAAGGAGAGAACATAGGAGTAAGAATAAAATTTTTTTTGCTGTATATTGTTGTAGTCATTCTTTCCTGTAGGAGACACTATATAGGAGCTGTCGATTTACAAAAGGTTTAATTATACCCAGATCAGCTAATTTAGCTCACAAGTTCTTATCAACCAGCTAATGGAATATTAATTAAGAAAAGCTCTCAGTGATGTTAGATTCATATTCACAGAAAGTATTTCTCCCTGACTTTTTAATTCCAGTGAGCCCCAATTTGAATATTCAAGTGTTTAGCTTCATCTAGATAGTGAGAAGATTTACATATGAATGCAGTGATTCCAACATCAGTATTTGGCATATTTAATTTTTATTGTTAAATAATGGGAGAGAAGGATATATGGAAGCTACTTTATGACCCTCTCAGATCCACTTTAAATCACACAGTGTAATACAGTGGTTTTAGGCTGCAGCAAACAGACCATTCAAAGGCAAGATGTGATGAACTAAGTTAAAATCAGGTGCTGTTTCTCTACTTGCTTTTTCCAAATAGCTAAATTACACTAAGTGTATTCCTAATGTTACCTTTTCCCATCATTTCATGTTTTTTAGAGCTGACTGTGGACAAGTGGTATCTACAAGAAAAATAACTGCAGAAGAGATGTTCAACACAAAAATGCTTTTGCATTCCTGGAAGAAGGAAAGAATTATTAAATCTTATTATTTAAATGAAAACACATACTTTGTCCTCTACAATACTCAAAATAGGAGAAATATTTGTTTGTAGAGCTCAGAGTGTCAAAGGCAGCTACTGAGAAGACAAGACACAGTAGAAATCCTGTAAGTAGTAGTAACTGGCATTTTTTTTTAAATTAACATTAACTTGCTTTATTGTGGTATTGTGTAAGGTGTATTTAGGAGACTGTGTAGATGGGAGAGATGACTTTCAGACCTGCATCAGACCTTTCACCTCCCTGCAATGCAGGTTCAAGGTTAAAAGCCAAACAGAGCAGTACGCGAGTTTAAGCAGAGGCTGATCAATAGTTTAGCCAGTCGTTTTGTTTCTAATTCTTTCTGTGCTGCTGTTCTAGTTCTTTACTTTTGAATGCTGCACTTCCAAAGTCAAACTCAGGTCACACTGAGACACAGGGGCCTGTGAGAAAAAAGGCACCAGTTCTGTCTGCTGAATTTCTTTGGAGCTGCCAGATGAAAGCCAGCAGGATATGTAAATCCACATACCTATACTGACTCTTTTCTTCCGCCTCAGGAGCAGTTTATTCTTGTGCAAAGATCATGAAGTTATTTTAATGAGTATGAAGCTTTCAGAAGAGGAAGCAGAACAGTAACAGTGTTAAGGGAAAGTAGAAATGTATCTTTTCAGTCCTTCTAAATGAAAAATTGGATCTCATGGTTTATTTCTCACTGAGGTGCTATGATTTACAGAGTCTAATTTTGGAGCTGGTCATATTATTTGTTTTAATTGATTAGTATTAGCTGCTAAAATCTTTCTACAGCAATCTTACTTTGGCAGATGCATTCACTGACATTCATTAGGTAACTTATGGTAACAGCATTCACTACTGTTCACCTCCTGTACTAGCACTTATTGGCATTTTGTCAGCCACTTAAAAACACAAGCTGTATAACTGGATTACTTTAATGTTTTAATTAATACTGTTGCTGAGAAATGATGGTGAACAACAGAACATAGTTTTTGAATGATTAATCCTAATAAATCTGTCAATAAACAAAAAGCACATCTACAGTTGATGTAATATGAAGAAAATTATTTTCAATAGATGTGTAACGATTTTATCTAGGCCAGGCTCTGCTGTTACACAGTTTGGTGTATATAATGAAAGTATTAAGATTTTACTCTGATTGTTCAATCTGGGAGTACTAGAAGGACAGACTTCTAAGTCTTGCCACATCTTTCATCTGCCTTTTTGGACCTAGTCAAACAGCCCATACATCAGAACTAATCAGTAGTGAATGAATTGTGAACATGGGTTTAGTAATTGCTTCTTTGCTGGAACTTAATATTTGCCTTCCAGTAATCTAGCAAAGGAGTCAGCACGGTATTTTCTAGCACAGTTCCAAGGGATTAAGAAGCGTTTCCTAACTGCTGTATTTTTACTGTTTTGGATAACTTGTAATTAAATGAAGCATACAGTACAAACATTACTTCAGTAAAAAAAATTTTCATTCTCTTGCCCTGGGAGATGCCACTTATAATTTTAATGCGGTTGGAATACCTCGCTCATTCTGCAAATACATGTCTAGTTTTGAATGCTGGTAGAAACCCTGTAGATTTAGATAGATAAGAGAGAGCAGGAAAAACAAAACGATAACCAGCCTTTCGCTGGACATGTTGTTATTGCTTAGAATTTTAAAACTAGCCCTGACCATCCAATACTAAAGCAAGGCTGCATGATTTTGGTCCCATTTCAGAAGCAGTGGTGTTCTGTGGCATGTGACCCTGTTAAAAGCGACTCTGGCTTGGGATGACAGTAGCTCTGGAAGCACAAAAAGAAACTGTTATCATGCATACATTGGCACAAAAAGCCTATAGTTAAATAGCTCCTGGAGGCTCCCTACACAGGTGCAGGGGAGAGGAATGAAGTCCCACAGCTTTACTGTCCCTCGAGCTTCTTTGATTAACTTCAGTGAGGCCTTGAATCAGAAGGAGACTGAATTTTTTGGAAGGACATTTTGATGTTTTAAACACTGCCTTCAAACATATGCTCCAAGCCGACCAAACAAGCCTGGGAAAAGCCAGATTTGACAATGCAGCCCGTAGATATTAGAACCAAGAAGAACCAAACTCATAAATCAGCTATTAGCAGGAGCTCAGTCACCTGCTTTTGCAGGTATGGCAAAAAGACCCCTAACTTTGGGAACAAGTAAGTACATAGATAAAACATATTCTTCACAATTTAACTTTCTGGAGTTAAAAAGCAAAGAAAAGAAAGATGAAGCTTGTGATACATGCTATTTGCTTTGCTTTGCTATCACAGTTTTACCTGGCTGCATTAACAATGTCTGTTTGGCCATGAATACTTTTAGTCAACAGTATTGTGGTTCACTGAACAAAAACATAGTCAAGATACAAATTGGGCCAGATCATCAAGCAGCTGTAGCTACAGTAACACCTGCCAGCTGAACATTGTGCCCAGTATCTTGATCCTACCAAAATCAAATAAAAATTCTAATTAAATTTAGTAGGGGTCTTCCTTTTTATGATGATTGTAACTAGAAGAAGTTAGATAGAAGATTTTCTTCTTTGGCAAAGGGTAAATTTAATTCCTGTAGCATTACTTAGCAAAAAGGTAGGCAGGTATCCCTATTCAATATGCTTAAAGTAAGGGTTTCCAACACAGGAAAATTTTTGTTTTTGAAAAATCAAAGTAGGCTACTGATAATACTAGTATAATAGTTTTAAACAAGCATTGAGTATATTCAAATATTTTCACTGAATGCGTTTTTTTTACTTTGAAGTTAATAGAGATAAGGTAGTAAAATGTTATTTTGAACTTGTATGCAGACTGTGTTGAGTGGCACGAAAGAGTAATGGACTAATGCATTTGTCTGAGAACGTCCTTCTGTGTGAGAGAGAAACAGAGACCTCATCTAAGCTCTGTGGACTCTCAGGCTGTCCTTTGTCCTTCATTTTCCTTGCTTTCCTTATGAAGCTTTTTGCTATCTTAAACTCTTGTGAGCAATATCAATGGCAGAGGATTTTTTCTGAGGCTTTCATAAGAGATGGAGGAGGGCACACATTATGTGAAGCTGCATACGATATTTGTTTCTGAATAGTACTGTAAATTGTCCCCTTGAAACTATGCTCATTACATAATATTATGCTGTCTCAATCTAGAACAATAGGAATATTTTGTCCGACTTTGGCTTATCTATTGTCCACAGTTAATTCTTAATTTAAAATACGCAATTCATAACATAAAATAATTATAGCTCAATTTTTTAAAATTATCTACTAGATATCTACTGTGTGCCTAGTTCATCACATTGCTGGGAGAGGCAAGCCAACCCTCTTTTATCTTCCTTTAAGCTCATCTACAGCCTAGACCGGTAGTGGGTGAGCTTAACACTGAACACAGGAACAGCGCAGGGAAATGATGGCTCTTAGAGCCTTCTCTAGTGGCTCGGCAGCCAAGGGACAAGGCAGGTGGCCTGGCAAAGTAAACTCAGTGCTGCTTCTATGAAATAGATGCTGTGTTACTTCTATCTAAGGAACCAGCAATTTCCTATGATTTCTTATGAATTCAAGTCTCTTGGATTTGGTGGGTTTTAAGACTTAGTGTTACTACTTGTGAATTTTTTATTTACTTGCTCAAGTGTTTTCCAGGCTCTGTAGTCAGCTGTGAAATTACAGAGAGGCTGGAAAAGAATAGTTATAGCTAGAGAACAGTCATTCTGCAGGGGGCTAGCAAAATTCATCTCTTCCCTATCATCCTTTGTCTAGGAGAAAAGTAAAATAACTCTGTTAGCATATAATAGCTCCTATACACAGGAATTACACAATCTTAACATAGCTTTGCATAACCGTAAAGAGAATTTTAAAATTTAAATGTATATTTATTCAGAGACACTTTTTCCAGATTATCAGTGTTAAAATCTCAACTTTTAGAGAAACATACACTGAAATAAGACCAATTTTTTCATTAAAATCCATTGCTTTTCATTCTTTAGTATTGGATGTGTGGCATGAGATCCCTAAGACTTGATCTACTGAGTTCCTGTCAATCTCACTGAAGTAAACTAAACTTCTTACTATGTAATATTTCTGAAAAACAGGCCTAATCATCATCTTCTAATAGGAAGTAATTGATAAAAATGAAAACCTAAAGTGATTACTTTACTGCAGATGTGAAGCACTACAAGCAATTAGGCAAGGATCTGTGGGGCTAAAAGGGGAAGAGCTGGGACATAAGCAAAGGCAAGTGAGATTAAAACTAATCAGGATGGATTAGAAGATTAGATTTGCAAAGCATTATGCTGGGTTAAAGCTAGTAGGATTTTCTACCTGCAAATACACGACATGAGAGGAAGTTAGACAACAGCATGGCAGTATTCCTCCGGACATGGATCTCCAGTAATTAATACAGAAATCCACTATAATAATGACACTGCCATTCATGGGGGTCATAAATGCTCCCCTGCTAAAAAAGGCACTTTGCATAGCACACACAAAGCTAAATTTTAATGATTGAAAGCTTTACATAGTTTGGTTGTTGGCATTCTAGTTTGTAATCTATGGCAAAATTAGCAAAGGAATGCTGAAATTTCTAGTAAGAAAGGAGAAAAATATTTGTTTCAGAATTCAGAACATTCACCTTCATTACAAATCAAAAAAAATCCTCCTCCTTATGACCTGGAATCATAGTAGAAACCATGTGATACAAAATATAGCTATACCTAACAAGTGCACTACTAAAGGAGATTGAATCCAAGCATGGAGAAGAGGTGGCACAGATGGTGTATGAGACATACTGGTCAGCACTATGCACAAGAAAAGGTACAAGAGATGTCTAAAGTAGATGTGATGTGCTACTGTCAGCAGGTACCAGTGTTCCCCCATTGGCTGTCCAGGAAATGTAGCTGAATAGATGCTTATTTTTAAATGACAAAACTCCATGTGGTTGTATGCGATGTGGATGCATTCCAACATGGATATGTACCTGGAAGGTCCAATTGAAATCTAAAGGAGTTTAAGTGAGGCACCTAAATACTTTTAAGAATCTGGCTCCTCTTCTTTAGGTCTGTTAGCTAAATAACGTAATAAATTTTGGTGAATTCAAAATATTTTCCTCACCATTGTGATCTTGATGAATGACATATATCAACATAGAAATGGCTGAAAACATCTTTAGATTAGATTTAAAAGCCCAAAAGATAGCTGAATCATACTGCATCCCAGCATAGGATGAAGTTCAGTGGCTTTAGATCCCGTGAAGTGTTCTTTTGACATGTTGGTCCAAACTTTTGGTTTGGAGATGAGTATGATTTTTAATGGCAACATTCTTATAAGAATTGCTATTGTCATGATGTCTGGCCTGTATTTTATTGCTATTTATTATTTTTCACACTAGAATTTGGAAGAATATCAGCAAAAGGCAGAGAATAATGTGGACTGGACAGCTTCACATAAGTTAATTCTGATGTCCTATTAGACAGATAAGATATGAAAAGTGATGACATTTTACAGATTTTAAAAAAAGAAGATGCACAAATGGATTATGCAAAATGTAAACCAGGAAGGGCAGGCAAGAATCCTTACAACTTTCCCCCTTTTAGTAATCTCCAAATTATAACCATCTCCATTAAATTATTTCACTTCTGGGTATTTTTAAGAGTTTTGTTACAGGAGCCATTACTTGTATGAGTCACCCCATATTATCAGCAAGGTAGTGTGTGAAAGAAACTTCTCAGTGCTGTGAAGGGAGGGCTCACGATGGCTCTGAAGCCCAGCAAGACAGACGACTTGAGTCTGTGTCTACAGGTGAAAACATGTTGCTGTGTCAGACGGTAAGAACATGAAGATAGTGGAGATTTCTTGCTGACTGATTATTCTGCCTTGTTCATTTATAGTGGTTGCAATTGTCTGTGGCCTGCAAGCAGTTTAGGATAGCTCTATTTTCTCTGAGTATTTTTGTGCTCTGTTGTTGATGTGACCAAATGATTTTGAATCATGGTAGTCTTTATCTAACATGACAGCTACTGTGCCTTTGTGGCTGGAAAATTGTTGCTATATTATTCGATCTTCAACATTCTTTCAGGAGGATGATAAATTTCACTCTCTTGAAAATGGGCTTTCTTTTCTTTTCTTTTTTGTCTCCACCATGGAACTACTCAGGACCTCCTCTGTAAGTCTAAGTAGAAAATGTAGCATGAATCTCTTCTCCCTTCTTTCTTCTCTTCCTGCAAGATCTTGGTGCTTTTTTTTTTTTTAAGTATCAGATTAAGCATGGAAACAACGGGACTGCTGGAGACTAGTACTATTGGAGACATAAGTCCTGATTTAGATACATTAGCAATTTCAGAAATTTTCATCATGCTCAAATAACTTTTTGACTTTGGCATGATCATTGGTGGCTTTTAATGAATTCGGTGCTTACTGATGACTCCTCACTGGAATTTCTATCCTTCTGCAGTGGTATTTTGCACTTAGTAGCTCTTCATGTAAGGACCTCAGAGCACTTTAGAAAATAATAAGGATTTCACACATTTTGTAGGTAAGAAAACTGAAGAAGAGAGAGAATGGATGATTGGATCAAGGCCCCTGAGCAATTCAATAGCTGAGTTAAAAGATACAATTCAAGAATCCCAGCTCCTCCTGTATTTGAAAGGTAAAACACAAGGATCGACAGAGGCTGTGAGGAAGCTCAGAACAAAACAGATATGGCAGGCGATTAATTCACATCAAGAACCACAGGTATGCCCCTAAATCTATTGCTTTGAATGCTATCAATTAATTATGAATGGTATCAAAAAGTTCCGATCAATGCCACTAAATGCTGGCACTTATTTATTTGGAGCTTTTTGGAAGGGTGTATTTTGTTTTGTTTGAAATGTCATATCTAATGCAATGAAGAAACAGGATTACTTTGATAATTTGCTGAATTGTCTGATGACTGATGATTTTCTCACAAAATGTAAATCAGATACCATCTCTAATCCCATTTTGAAGTTACTTGATCTCTAGCTACTGTGCTAATCACTTTCCTTCTTCAATTTGCTTTATTTACTCATACTTACATGCTGTTTCTCAATCTATCTTTCATCCAAAAATTGATGCAGGAATGTCAGTGTGTTTCTGAATCTCTAATGACTCCTGATAGAAGACAGTGGATCCTATTGAATACCAACAGACCTCCAAAGGATATAAGCAAAGCATTTCAAGCAGCAGGAGATAACCATATGCAGTGTCAGTCCAGGTAAGTGACATCTGTTGTAAAATGACATTTTTACCCCAGACATCCATTAGCTGACACTAATACACCAACTGCAGAAGGCTGGTGTGTTATAAAGCAGCAGGATTTTCAGGTGATAATATAATAACAGAAACAATTAATCAGCCACATAATATGTAAAAATGCATGCTGTGAAGTTCTGCAGCGGTAGTTTGAAATACGCCAGAGTCTCTCTCCTGACAGCAGCCCTTTCCTGCCAACACTTGGGTCTTGGTATTCACTGATCAACATGTCTTCATTATTCCAGCATTAGGATGGATTATCCCCATTTTAAAGGTGTTTGAACATATAGTACCTGCTGTTAGAAATGTTGTTCACAGTCCAGTGGATACTGGGAGACATCCTGACTTGCTTTCTTCCATATTCTTATTACTCCAATCTTTAACTCATTGAAAACACATTAGCAAATTACTTAAGTGCAATTATCCTTTAATGCCTATTAATCAAACTGCCCCAAGTAAATGGGCCATTCCTTGTTCAGTTTCCAAAATCCACAGAAGCTGCTCTTCTAGCAAACATTGCTGAATCAGTGCTATGTACCTGAAAAGTGCTGTGACCCTCACACTGCTAAGGATCACTAATCACTGGACAGCCAAGATCCTACACAGTCTGGAACAGGCAGTACCCTGTCTTTCCACTACAAGAGTCTGCTGTGTACATACTGCAGGTCAAATATTCCTTGTAGTTAATTTTACACACACTGGTGCCACCCTGTGGATTTCAGTGCAAATATACTGGTGTAATTCAAAAGGAAAGATAGTACATTAACTGTAGAAGTAAGACCCTAACACTCATACTTGCTTCTCCTTTGGAAAAAACCCTTCATTTTTACAATTAAGGGAATAGTTTGTGTATGGTTGTAAAGCCTTCCTCTGGGGCGCTCAACTACCTTTATAATCAAGGGAATGTAATTCATATATTATTTTACACCATTTTAAGTTTGTTGGCTTCAATGAGGTTGCTTATATAATCCTATATTTCTATCTGCATTTATAAGGTCCTAATCACTGTCACATATTTGTGTTTTTAAAACATTAATGGAGAACTGAGGCACAGAAAGATTAAATGAGTTGAGTGGAACTTTATTTCCAGAAATTAATTTCCTGTATTTAAAATTTCTGCTCTATTTCTGACTCATTTCTACTATGTGAAATATTCAGGCTAACCAGAACATAAGTTTATACTTTTGCTCATTCAAAATTCAAAGTGCTGGAAGGAAACATACTTAATTTTGCTGCTATTCATACATGCCCTCCAATCGAAATGTCCATCTCCATGCTGGATTACCAGTATCCAAGACTGTTGGCACGCACACTGCTATCCATCTCCATGCGTGACTACCAGTATCCAGGACTCTTGGCTTGCACACTGCGGATCTCCAGAACAGATGCTAAGCCATCTTCCTTCTGTGTGTGCTCTGCCTTGCTGATGATATCCCATTATACTGCTCTGGGAACAATTTCCATACCTTAAGGACTCCCTTATGTTTTCCCAGCAGTCTGAGAAAAATAAAAAGATGTTGTCTACCAGCTCCTGCCAGCTGTTTCCTTTTGCCTCAAGAAATAACCTTGTAGGCAGAATCCAAATTAGGAAAAGACAGTGGCCTCAACCAACAGAGTGGCCTTTTCAAGTGTCAATGTCTAATCCTGGAACAACTTAGAAAAGCTTCTCCATATCAGGTACGGCTCTTTATGCAATTGTTTACAGAGATTCTGCTTTCAAATGTCTCAACAAAAGGCAAAAGGATCCTGCTAGCAACCAAGCACTAGAGCTTTGTTCTCATCTCATATACATACATCATCATATGCAAAGCTAGAATTAATGCCAGACCTATACAGGGAGTTCAGCCTAGTGCCTAGGGCCAGAGATGACCACTGTGATCATTGGGTTGGTATTCAGCACTGGCCATACAATTTCCTGCAAAGATTCTTGTATGAAAACTAAAAAAACCCTTTTAAATTTGACTTTTCTTTTACATTTATTCTTCTGAAACATAATGTGAGGTAAAAAGTGAAAAGAACGTAATTGGCACGTGACTGGGTATACCTAATGAAAAGAGAATTAAGATAATTAACAGGTAGTACGTATGCAAGTCATCATGTCTGAGCTTATATCAAAATGTCAGGAGACGATTCCTATCTCTTACAACTTTTACAGTACTGTAACTTCATCTTGCTTGGAATAAGTGGACTTCTGATTTATACCAATATGAACAGGTTCATGTCTGAATTGCAGTGGACCTTTCGCCCCTAAAACACTTGTTTTGGAAGGACCACACCAGCCATATACTTTTATTCATAAAGGCACTTAATTTATTATCTGCTTATTACAAGTAAGGTTTGGTTTTGCTCCAGTGTGACTGAAGTAGTAGGCAAGACACCTCATTTCTCTTTCTGCCTGCCCCCTTCTCCTGCCTGAATTAAGTTTAGAGGACAAAGTTGTTTTTACTTACTTCATCAGGGTTATGCTGTGAAACAACACATGAGATATGTTTAATTTATTCTATTGCTATACTGACTTACTTCCTGGGCAAAACCATCTCTCACTCCCTTCCCACTTCCCTTACATTCTTGTTGATTTGGAGCATGGATCTTGTCTCATTTCTGTTTTTACACTTGCACAAAAAGCTTGTTACCTCAGGCCTCAACAAGCGACCTCATGCCACCCAAGCACTGCCATAATACAAATCAGACATACAGTTTTGGAGTCTTCTGCACCGTCCACCTCCTGGTCACCCCCAGTGTGACTGGAGATCTATATTTAACTCCCTTCCTCGTTAAGGAGACTGTCCATCCTGCACAGGGCAAGGTACTGACATGCCAAAGCATCTGAGTGCGGGCAGCTGCCACCATACGCTGCCTGCCACGCGCTGGGCAGCTCGGGGGGGCAACAAAGCCCTGAGCGGTGAGGGATGTTATTGAGGCCAGACAGTGGTGAAACAGTGTGTTCCCAAGGATGGCATTAGTCAGAATCACTTGCAGTGAATAATTTCTACCTTAATGTGCTACCATCACTCAGTATCCGAAGAAACTGGACAGTTTAATTGGATACCTGCTAATGAAGGTAGTTTTCTTCAAATTCACCCACATTTAATGCTGAAGTCTGCCAACTAACAACGCTGCAGTGGAATTAGCAATGTAAAAGTCCCTGTTCACATAAACAGCAAAAACATTCACAATAAGGTTATACTCAACTTCAAATTCAGTACCTCAAACATGAGTCTTATTTGACTATCTGTAATACTCTAATTCAATTTTGTTTTAAATTAAGAAAAATTAAAAAATAATGCAATTAAAGTTTAGCCTAGTTAACTTTTCTATCATTTAATTAAGTTAGGACAGAACTTGATATTCACAATGTCAGTCTGACAAGGAATTATTGCTAGTATAATTTTTCTAAAACATTTACATGCATTAGCTAAAAATTGAAGTTGCTCTAAAATAGGTTTATAATTAGTTTATTTTAATGTTCAATTTTTACTGTAAGGAACATTGTTCAGTATGTTTTTTATATTTAAGAATAATAAATAATTTCAAAATCTTGTTTTTTAACATAAAATATACTTAAAAACCTACAGCCATTTTGGTCCTTATCCAGCTTAAATGTATGTTTCACTATAGGTACCTGACCAATCCGGTGAAACCACTGGAATGATGCCCACATATAGTGAAGTAGGTGCTTTTGTTAGTAAATCATTCTCAGATCAATTTTTAATTTCAGGGAAGTTTTTGCTAAACATAAATGTTTACAAACTGATTCATTTAAATTATTCTGAATTTACTTTTTGTGCTGTGTGATTCATGCCATATGATGTTTGCATATTAATTCAATTACCTGAAATGTTAAAATGACTAGTGATAGTGATAGTCTAAATTTGCAAATGTGTATCATCTCTTTTATTTTTAAGGTAGAATCCTCTCTCCACTGAAATCAATAGAACTTTTTTATTGTCTCTGATTTTCACTTATTGGCTGTATTTGTATTGCAGTTGAAGAGCTGTGCCTGGGGTAGCAGGGAGATGCTGCTTTCCAGCCTTCTCATCTCCACGGGCAGCTGTTTGCCTGGCTGGTTCTCTGTGGCTCTGCGCTAAACCAGTAAATGACATCATGACACCAGAGTAAGCTTATAGAGATGCTCTTATCCATGAGGCATAAGGTGTGTCCCACGTTAGTCTATATGCCTTGGCCTATACTTAAATGTTTTTTGCTGGTAAGGACAGTGAATCTGGTCTCGAGGCAGCTTCAGGGCGTTCTGCGGCAGCCTGGTTACACTCCCCTCCTGCTGGCCGTCACACGTGGAGACAGCATGACAATTCAGGGAGACGGCGTGGAGCTGGAAGTAGAATCGATAATTTATTCTCTCCCCTTTCTCTGTCCTGGCATTTTATTGCCAGATTGAAAAGAAAAACAATCAAGGCTGGGTCTGGCAATAAGCATGTTTTTCATTTTGAGAAAAAAAAAACCAAAAAAAACAGTATTTTGATAGGCTACAGAGCGTGTAATCAGAGATATTTCAAAGCTGTATATGTAAACAATGTTTTGGTGTCCTCAAAGTACTCTAATCATTTGGAACAAGTACAGTGATAGACTAACCAGTATATTTGAAAGTTAAATATGGAAGTCCTTTGATTTTGTTTCTTTCTCCTGCATTTTTTCATAAAAGACAGGATGGCCGAAATGCCTTTGTATTGCAGCATCTAAGGAGCAGTCTAAGGGAACATTCTTTAGTTTGTTACAGGAATGGGATACATATGTTTACTGCATCATTTCTCACTCTTGCTGTGATTGTTGCCAAGGAATGGGTTAACGTTCCATTTCACAACAGCAATGCAGCTGTAATTCACAAGTATAAAATGCATTATCTTTGGATAACTGCTTCCTACTAGTTGAAGAGAAAAAAGTGTTAGGTTAATAGAACAAAAACTTCTTATATGGTAATATTTTGTTACTACTTTACACAAGCATAACAACACCAGACAAAGGCTGGTGAAAAATCAGATGCAAAAACTGAGAAAAAAATTGCTACCTATTTCTCTAACCAACTTCTCACTAGCATCACTAAAACAAATAAGCTGGCTAAACAATGGAGTAAAAGACTGTTAGGACTAATTCCTCTAATACTAATTCTCTGTTGATTCTTTTCTTTTATGTTTTCAGCCTGTATATGTCAATATAAGCTGATTTTAGTCTTCTGTGTGTATGCCTTTGATTTACGTATTACCAGCTATTTATGTATCTAAATTTTAGGGACAGAAATAACAATGATGGGAAAGAGGGGCTTGATAACCAATTGTTTCACAGATCTTCCTTAGATTATTTTGCATTTGCTAGCAGTCGGGAATTGCCAACCACCCACTTGACTGTGCATATGTGAAACTGAGCTGACTCAAGATAGTAGGATTGGACCCAACTTCATTTGAGATGAGGACAGAATCTCTCTGCTGTCCAAAACATAGACTGAAGTGGTCTAGTTTTTCCTAGGGCATAAAAATTAATGTCATTCTTTCTTTGCAGTGCTCAGCTATGTCAGTCTTGGATCAGAAAAATGATGTGTGAGGCCCATTCCCAAAAGATCTATGATTCAGGATGCTCTTTCCAAGTCATTTAGATACCTGCAGATGACCACAGAAAAGCTGTGATTCTCATGCCAAGCCAAATGAATCTGCATGGCCAGTTCAAACAACATTCAGCTGGATTCACCACTGGTAAGTTCAAACTTTAAGTGCGCTCCTTCACTATTAAATAAATCTGCAAGCTCAGTTAAGCTGCAGGACTGCTTTTTTTTATAGATTACCTGCTTGTTAGCTCACTCCCTGGCTCTGTGTTGATTCCTCCAAGGAGCACTTTCCAGAACAGGGTCTAGGCACTGCTCTAGAGACTTTTTCCAAAAGGCGGCATGGACAGACCTCCTGAGGCTTGGCTTCCCCTGACTGCCTCAGTTTTTCAGCATTAGTCTGGGAAGCTCCTGGACTAAGGAAGCATCTTCAAGCTCCTCATATGTCCTTATGTCACACCTCAGGGAACAGAACACAGCCTCAATTTTCATGCTATAAAAATACCACTCTGATGGTCTGCAACACAGCCTTCACTTTATTTCAGACATTTCATTGTAAGAAAGTGTAGGGAATATTAGGTATTATGCCTAGGATATCACATGTGGCCCAATACAAACTATGGCTAAGTGCTATATAATATGGACACGGCAGTCTGCTTTAGAGGACTAGCCCTACCAAGTGTGGCTGCAAATTACTTTGGGCCGTTTGGCTTCAGCAGCAGAAGTGCCTTGCGGTCCCCTTCTATTTAGCAATATAGACACAACCTCAGATGATTTAAATAGACGTTCTAACGTGGTTATTTCCAGCTCTAGAAACTGCTAGTCAGTGATAAAGAGGCTGATCCTTGTAGTCAGTGGAAAGATTCCTGTTATGTTTAGCAGATCTTAATAAAGGCCCAGATGATCTGTTTATCTGCAAAACTGCTCCTGTCCCTAGGCTGGTGAATTCCTGTGCATGAACGAAAATAGTAAGGGTGATGAGCCTGATTTTGGACAGATACATAACATCTGCTTTGCTCAGGGAGATTCCATGGAAAATTCTTCCTGTCTTTCCCCACATAGCCTCTAGGTTCCCTTGCACTGAATGAAATGAGATACATGAGCTTTAACAACTTTTAAGTCATTTAAAATATTTACTATGTTTATTATTAATTATCCTCCTTGTTATATTTCTTCTCACCCTTACAAAGCTTATTTCTGTTCCAGTTCTGAAAAGGATAATAATTAAACTATCAAGTTGGTAATAAAGGTTTAGTGGATAAATGATCATACCATGATTCTTGCAATTTACTGCAGGTAATCATGTAGTCAAGTGAAATTATGGTAGAGATTTACAAAACTTGGCAATGTCAATGGATATGTCATTAGGGGATTCTGTGGAGTAAAATAATATTTTTTAGAAAGGATCTGCAGCAACCTCTAATTTGGATTTTCTCTCTGTTGTCCATTATTACTACAGTACTTTAACCCCTGTAATTCCTCATAAGGCCAGGATATATTTTCCAGCTGTTGTTAATATTTAATACTGGTCCAGTACTAAGTAAAGTAGAGCAAGAGTGCAAGAAGGGGGTCTTCATTCACAAAGTGTTTGCCATCAGAGCGGTAGGTAGAAATTCCTAGTTAGATTCCTGAAATCGATTTAATCTTGCATTTATAAGAGAAGCAAAGACAGGAGAGTTAGACAGCATGGTACAGCCTCATAGTGAAGTCTTAGAGCTATTTTTTGTCTTCACATCATAAACTTGTAGTGAGATGACTTTTCTGCAAGGTTATGGCATCCAGTGAGAAATTCTGAAGGCATTATGGAAGGTCAGAGCAGTCTTGTGGCCTCCTGAAAAGGGGATATAGAGCACCTATAAGGCACCAATGATGTACAGCTGTGTAATGGGTAAGATGATGACTTTTCTACAGGAATAGAAAAATTACTCTTAGAAGGTTTTGAAGGAGGGAAAACCTATACAAGACCAGCTCTTGGTATAGCTTTGATGGGATGAAGGAAGTTCTTGTCTCTCTCAGTTTCCGTTAGGCCTAATGCCAGCACGGGGACCAGCCTGGGTCACATGCTGTGGTCGGCCGTGTCGGGCTCTCACGGCTTTGAGGTTGGCTCTTTGGTGGCATGACTTCCTTGACATCAGTGTTATCTTTTTGAATATAAACAAAAGAAGAGTCCAGTCTAATGTCTCTGAAGGAACAGGTTTCTCCCACAAGTCCTTGCATAGGTCGCAATCGCACACATAAAGCTTCAGCACACTGGGAAACCCCTGAAGTTTAACTTGGTGCGAAATCAATGATCTAGAAAAGTTTCTTTTGTTGCGGAAGGTAGGAAGCAAGCACACAGGCATATTTAGTATAAATAATGTCATGACAAGCTAACAAGCATGTCAAAAAAGAATACGGCCCCATATAGGCAAGCAAATAAATAGAACTGACATATGCTCTGATACTACTTCCTAGTCTAAAAAAGGCAGTATTCAGATTGTGCGAGGCCTAATTCCTGCTGGCGGGTCCTGACTCCATTATGTATTGCAGTATTTCAAATTCCCCTGTAAATGTGAAGGAGTTCATGCATACACATCATTCAAAACAAATAAACTTGTACTTACAATGTAAATTCACCAAGTGCATGAGGCATTATTAATATTTACAGTTTGCACATCAGTCGTGCCCAAAAACCCTGCCAAGAATCAATGCCTCCTTGCATTTGATCACCATTCTTGGTAGAAATGGTTCTCTCTATAGAGTCCTGATGTGATGAAATATTTTTAGCAATAAAATTAGAAAAATAATGTTTTCCTTAAAGATTTTTCTCCACGCCTACTGAAGGAATACTCATAGCAACACATTTATTGTTCATGATAGTATGAAATATGATTTTATGATCTTCTCTACCATTAAAGGATTGAATTTGCTTAACAGCAAATGGCCAAAAAAAGGAGGTGCTGTAGAAAAAGGTGCTTGTTTGTCATTATGGGGTTCTCTTCTCTTTGACTTAATCTTGCACATGTGGTCAAAGCTGTATTCTGTTTAGAACTGCTCTGAAATGTGTTGTTATGAAAGAGATTATTATCATTCTTTATTATATCTGCATTTACAAATCATGCGCCTGTTGTATAAGCCTCTGGGCATGTTTACAAGTTTTTAAAGATGCTTTCTAACACTGAAGTACTAAGAACTGGCAGCAGGCAGACAATACTCATGTACATAAGAAAAAGTCTGTAATAGCACTTGACTATTAACCAAATGCTGCACATTTATTTTATAAATGAGTACACTAAAAATCCCCAAACCAAAAGGATGTAGTGGTTTGTTTTTCCTCCATTTTTCCATTATGCTCCTGGTTATAAATCTTACAAACTGTCTTTTTATTATCACTGAAGATTAATATTTACATACAAAACTCTCCTTTACTTCTACGTGATTGGCACCTTGCACTTCTTTCTCTAGGACATGAAAACACTGCCTAATGGAAAAGACATTTACACATAGGGCCACCTTTAACACAGGTCTACACTGTGCTTCCATGCCCTTATTTGACTGATTAGAAGGTAGCTTTCATGCGAAGAAATTCTGAAATAATTACTTTTTGTTGCCTGCCTGAAATGTATTTATTTATATGTAAGAATTAACTCTGGAACTTCAGTACTTTTACATTATGCTTACCTTCAGCAATTTGAATGAGACAAATCAAGTCTTCCTGATAAAGCACAAAAACCAGGTTTAGACTGCACTGGAGCCTTCGTGTTTATCTGAATATGCTACAAAGATTTCCATGGGAGGCAAAATTCACACTGATTCCAGTAGAGAAAGAGAGAGAACAGAGACACAGATCAGGATTTGAGTGCAGCATTATACCAAGGTAGTTCTAAAATGGTCTAAAGCAGCATACTCAAAATAACGGGTGTGATTTTTTCACATAATGAAACACATCTATGCTAGTTTCCAAACTGCCCTAAATACAGGTTTTCCAGCCCCTGGCCTGTTTTGTAACTAATTTTTTTGATAACAAAGCTTTTTGATAGCAGATAGTTTATAGCCACCATAAAGCTCCTTTCATCATTCTGCCTCTCAGAAGTTATTTTAGTAGCATGGGAGATTTCTACATACTGAAGTTTCTCTACAGTAATAATGAGTACATAACTGGCATAAAGTTAGAGCATTGCAGTGTTGATTCCTTCAATCTTCTGTGTTAACCAGATAAGTTTAAATTAAAGAGGATAAAAACATGAATTAAAATTTACAAAAATGTGACTTGCGAAGATGCAACCTCCCAAAAGAATTTTTATTTTCTCATTCCTGATTCATTAAATAAATGCTATGGTTTTAAATACTATGTCTGTTTAACCATTATCTTTCTTGAACAAGATAGACAACCAATTCCTGAGTAATTACTTAGTAGTAACTACGTGAAGGCAGTAGAAAAACCTCCCCCATTCTCTGTATGTTGGATGTCTCTAGAAGACAGCTGGTTGGGAGTAAAGACCTGTGCTAGCTAGATGTAACAAAACAGAATAGGCTGAAGTTGTGAAATTGTGTGCCCTCAGAATTTTGGCTAGAAGCAGTTTTCCATGAGGAAATAATATTAACATGTAGTGAAAGACTAAGCCATTCTCTGCAGATGGGAGAGCTCATGGACTCTTCCTGCAGAACAGTGTCACCAGGGTTTGTCTACAAAGAAATACCGAGTAAGGAATGATCAAAGCACTGCATGAACAAGAGTTAGTTTACTGTGTGCTCTCCCAGGATTAGAAGAATTAGTAGCACATGATGTGGATTTACCCTGTTATGTGAAAAAACTCACATAGAGCAACACAAAATATATCTCTTGTGGTGCACCAAAACAAGTTTCAGTGATGCTGTAAAACATAGGAAAAGGGCTGCTTACTATCTTGTTTTAATTACTGGTACCTTATCCTTTAGTTATTTACACAGAAGAGTGCAATATCTCTAATTAGGACAATGCTTGGAACAATGTATTACTCTTGTTTATTATTGCTGAGGAGCCTTATTTTTTGTACTGGACATTCAGTCTTTCTCTGAAGGATAATAAATAAGGACTAACATAAGGGCGAGGAGGTTCAGGATATTTCAGTGGTTTTTTTTTTAATGTTGTGGAAGTTAGCAAATTCTATGTCTTAATAGTGCCGTGTGTTATAAAATGGCAACAGACCCTGTTTTTAAGCAGCACATTATTCACATGACAAAAGGAATCAGCTTGGGTTAATGAATGAAGAGCAAACTTTTTTCTACAGATCACCTTTTCCTTCTTTTTGGGTAAAGATTTCTATAAGTACTGGGATAATTGAGAATCAGAACAAATTGGCAAAGCACTTCTCATAATCCATCTAGAAATACATATCCAAATTTCTATCTTCAATTTACCAGCAGCTAGTAGAAGGATACTTCACTCTTGCTAAAATCAAGCATTCAAAGACCAAAAGTCAACCCCACAAGAAATGAGGCTGATTTCAGGGTCATGCCTTGTGTTATTATCATGCCATTTGATTCGCCTTTTGAAACAGTCAGTTCCATTTTAATCATGTTTCCAAGCAGTCATGTCTGTAGTCACCAGCTCTAGAAAAATACTTTAAAATATAGTAAAACAGAAATACAAAACGTCTCTAGGAAGTGGGAATGTAACGGCAAGATCTACAAGCACGACAGCCAGTACTATCAGGGTGCAGAATGATGATTCTAGGCTGTAAGACCCTGTTCCTTTCTCTAGTAGCAATATTAATTATGGAAGAAGAGAGTGGAAAAACATATTAATGACTTATTTCTGTTTCCAGTAAAGGTCTGCTGCTTGGAGTATATTTTTAGTGCTATGTTCAGTCTAGTTTTAAAAACTTCAGGTGATGGCTGTTAAAAGTGGAGAACCGTTATATATCAGCTGCACTCACTCATGTACTTGCAGACTACTTTTTCTGTATATGTCTCTCATAACAGCACACTTTCAACTGTTTCCCTGGAGATATATAGCTCATGACTGATATTTTCAAAAAAGATAAGTAAGGTTGAGAGTCTGCCCCATATTTTGGTGGGACACTCTAAAGCTTTCATTTCTCAGAAAACAGTTACTAAGCATTATCTGAAAATCAGGTCTCTGAGACATCTCACAACTAATAGCCATTTTTGAAAATGTTGACCCTTGCTGTAAAAAATACCATCTTTCCATGTCATATTACAGATTCTACTCTTTATTCTTCCTAAGGGAAAGGAACGGATTATAAATATAATAGAAAGGTTCATACAGAGTATATTCATGTAAAGAAAATACTCTTGACTTAAAGAAGAACTCATAAATAGTTTAAAATGAAAACTTTACTTGAAGAAATAGTGCAAAATATCTGTTAATCAGCCCTATCAACAAGTCTTATAGCTTGTAGATAGCTATATCCCAGGTCACCTGGGATAGCCTTATTCTATGCAATATTTATAATATAACTCACTTTAAAAACACCTAAAACAAGTAAAACTCAATAGTTTCTGATACTAGATTTCTGAATTTCCTGCATACTGAATAATTAAGCTGTTTAGACCATGTATCTCTTTCTAATAGTCTGTGTTAATGAGTAGTGAAGAATTGCACAGGTTTAATAGAGATTTTAAGAGCTTTTGTCTTACCACAGAGTGTATGACTAAGACCAGTGCTATAAATCCTTAGTTTATGACAAGCTTAGATACACTCTGCTTGGTAACAAACTGCTGCTTCTTCTGTAGGTTAATGTACTAATAAGTAACTTCCAACAGCTGCAAAAAGAACTGCAAAGCAATAGTTAGGTTCAGTTGTTTAACTTAAACATTAAATATTTTTCTTGCTTCATCACTGTAATTTTCACATTTAAATTTTCAGTTCTCTTGTCAAGCACAAAGTCGTGTTCAGACTTCCAACACTGCAAGGAAAAGTTTTACACCCACCTCCTTATGCTTATTATTCTTAATGCAATCTCATGATTGCATTAAATCTCATGAAAATGAGAATGAAAAAAAATCATGAAAGCATTATTTCTTATATTGAATTCAGTGAAATACAAAAACTTAGCAAATGACTGTTATCACTGTCTCAGGATAGTGTTGGGAAATATCTCAAGCACGTTACTTGGATGTATGGCTTGTAAAACATTGTGTGTCCTGGACAGGTTATCATTTTCAAGGGACAGACAGGTTTTACATGCTGATCCACACTTCCACCCAAGCACAGGACGTAAGAAAGAGTGTCAAATATCTAGAGCCATTTATTTATACCATTTATTAAACATCCCAGGCAGAACAGCTAGTCTAACACAAGATAGAAAGAATATCGTGATTTTCTCACACTGACTACTGCAATTTACCACCCAGATGAAGGGGGAAGAGAAGAGGAATTTCATGTTCCTGTTAACTTTCTCAAAAAGGTAATTGTTTAAGGTGCATTTCTCTACTTCCAGGGAACTCCATCCGCAGTTAAGCAAAGGATGAAGGACAAACAGAGGTGTAATTATGGACACATTATGGGTTACAGTTAGCATGTTACAGGGGAGGAAGAAGGAATGACGTGAGAGGGGAGCAGCTACAGTGGCTGCCTGACCCACTGCAAGCACAGAGGCCTTTTGGGAGGGAAGCACAGTGCGAGGAGAGACAAGACTGATTTCATTCATGTGGGCAACACCTAGGAACTCTCCATTTGTTTCCTAGACCCTGAATCCAAATTGCAATCCAGAGATATGCAATATGACAGAGGTTAAAAACTGAATGTGGGGAAAGTCTGACCCATTATTTTCATTCTCAGTCATGATCATCACCAACAGTACTGCAAGCAGGCCCCAAAGCACAATCATCTTAATCCAAATAGTCAACTTCTTTGCTATTGAGGTGCATCACATAAATATAAACCAGTTCTGCTTTTCCTGCTTGGCTCTCTCACCTGTCAGCTAACAGTTCACACACAGTGCTCCTTGCTCTTTCATTTTTAAAAGGCAGTTCAAACCAGAAATAAGGCTGGGTTCTTAAACAGCAGTAAAATTGAGGTGAAAAGCCAAGATAATCAACTATGTTCCACGTAACTATACACGCTGAAAGAAAGATTTAGACTCTCTAGACAAGTGTTATTGCTGTTCGGCTTTAACCAGTGGAAATCTATGGAAAATTAGAAAACATAAATGTTGTAATTGTGGCAATGAGATAGTTGAAATGCAATCTTACCTGAGAAGAAATGACACACAGAAAACTCTGATAAGTAAAGAGAAAAGGAAAAACAACCCTGTAAAAAGAGCAAACTCACGTCTGCTCAAAGCTTTCATTCATGTGAAAAACAAAGCTGATCACTTAGGATCAGCAGAGTCCTGTGGGATACTCCATGCATATTGCTGCAAGTGCTGGCATACTGCAATTGCTCAAATTAAACTGTAGAGATCCTGGGTCTTGCTCTGATGTGCGATATAAATGGCTACTATACAGGTAGATTTGCTTTTTTCCAAAGAAGGTGTGGAGTAACAGCCACACGAAACATGGTTAATTAGAATGAGCCTACTCACTGGAAGGCAGAGTTTTTCTGGTACTACTTACCAGGCATCTTTTCAGAGTCTGCATCCACTAGCATTCCACTGATGAACCACTGACCTGACATCTTTTTGACTAAATGACCTACCATATCCATTAATATCACCCCGTAAGCATCCGAGCATTTAAGTATTCTATGGGGTGCTTTTGAACTGGGGCAAATGTTTTATCATTCTGTTTTATGACTTAATCACACCTAATACATAAGCTATGTTACTGTTTGTACCATTGCAATATTTAAGCTATAAAAGACAAATTCTGTTCAAAGCTTTATTGGAGTATATCTAGAATAACTCCACTGAAATTTGTGGCACATTTTGGATAGAATGGGCCCAGACAAAGTACCTTGATTTATATTGCTATTCCTGGAAGCAATATTTGGCTCAGAATCTCTGGACAATACTAACTTTAAGCATGAGAGCAGTGAGTATGTCAGTACCAATGGCTACAGCCTCAGTAGACAAATTGAAATCTGGCAAGTTAAATGACTAGAAAAAAGCAGTACACAGATAAAAGTGCTTCATTTCCATTTTGCATATCATTCTTACAACTTTTAGCAGGGAAAAATAAGTTTACAAAGGTTCAGGATGAACATCATCTTCATGGACACCATCCATCATAAGTAAATCCCAGTGATGCACTACAGTACAGGAGGCAACATTCCATGCAAGAACCCATTCTAAATGCTGCACAGGTAATACAATCGATAGGCTATTAACTTAGTCTTATCCACAAACCAAAGTAACAAAATTAACAGATCACAATCTCCGAGCCAAGTCTGAAGCAAGAAAAACATAATAGATTATGAGTTATATGCTACCAGTAATGATCCAGAACTCTGTTTCTCTGTAAAGTTTTGGTGTCTCTTTAAAATCATCAATAGAATGAAATTCAGAAGCTTTTCTTTTAGTGAAATATATTCTTGACAGCTGCAAAACGCTGCACTGCTGAGTTGTGGTTTATGATAAATAACTTACTATTAACAGATTTATTGCTCAAATGTAAGTACCAAGGATAAGGTATGTATTATTTGCAAAAATATAGTTCTTGTAATTGGAGTAGCAAGGGTAAAGCAGAGCAGTAATGGTACCTCACCAACATTTGTAACATTTCATGTTACACTGGCCTCAAGGGTGGCTGGTTATCAGAGCGAGATCTGGACAGCCCTGCGCCAATTTCCATCATTCAGACTCTCTTGCCAATTAAATTGCAAGCTCCAGCTGATGCCCGCTGTTTCAGAAGTTACCACCCAAAGCACCAGCTGCCAAAATGCTGTTTGGTTTTTTGTGTATGTGGGACACACCTGCATAAAGAATTAAAAAAAACAAAAACAAAAACACAACAACAACAACAAATCCAAAATGTTTACAATATGTTCTGCAGCAGCTGGGAATCTTATTATTGCAGTAATCATCAGCTCAAGTATGGTCATTTCATTCTGTTGCCCTTTATTCTTTCAGGACAGTCTTTCATGCCACATGTCAAATAAATACCATCAGAGGTTGGATTCGATTTTGCTTTCCCTGGATGTTATGGCTAATCCTCATACACCATCAAATGGTCCATGCACAAATATCAATACCTCTCTCTTCTTTCACTTATAATGCATTATTCACTCTGGAAACAGACAGTTCTCATTCACTGACAGAAAGTGGGAAAGGTGAAAGTAGTCACTTGGTGCTGCAAACAACCTAGAAAACATAAGGACATACATATGGACAGGACTGATGATGTTTGGTTATCTTTTAGAATCAATAAAACAAAGGAAATCAAAGTGATTTTTGGTCATAGTAGAAATAGCTTAATTTTTTGCATTTTGGAAAACCTACGTAACTGATTGATTTGTGTTCAGCTAATTCAACTAAAATTCAGCTATTACACAGGTGAAACCCACACTTATCAGAGCTGAATTAATACTATAAATGACTTAGTTGTCATGACTATCTATAAAAATTAATGACTAGACTCTGCGTTTCTAATCTTTATATACTTTATCGATGAATATACTGATAAATATGTACCCTACTTGCTGTGGATATTGAAACAATTTCATAGAAACCCTATAAAGTATATAGACACCATAAGGGAAATTCAGTTATGAGTATTTGCTCCAGAAACCTAGCCCCAGTAATTATACACATCCAGACTGCAAACAGAAACACATGTCGTGACCTTCTGGTATAAGTCCAGCAAACACTGCTTAAATTTCAAGTGCCAGAAAATTTGACTGATCTTCCTACAAATGAACTGCAGCACAAGAATTATCTATATAAATTAATTTTTGAACAAATTATAAATGGAAAGAAGTCACACTCTATTTGTTGAGAATTCCCAAGTAGGAAAAAAGAGCTGAAAGTCAAAAATAAACATATTTTCTAATAATTATTTCCAGAGATCGACACCATCTACTGACAAATCTCTTGCTGCTTTTCTTGGGAGTTCTGGTTGTGCACAGACGCCAAGCCCCCAAAATCCAATTTTATCCCTATGTATATATTTTTTGCTGATACTCTGATGTAAAAAACCAAAGGATAATTCAATGCCTTAAAGACTAAATGAGTGATCAGACCTGTGGCTTTCTCTTAAATGTATATAACACAAGAAGCCGGATTTGTTCAAGACAGATTGAGTGCGTAGAACCAAGGGTATGAATGGTAATACAGACAAAAGTGAAGGAGTTAGGGGAGTTTTATCTGGTAGATTTTGTAGAGTTCCTGATCATTTGTTTCCATCTGTTCTTTGTTCTAACTATTCACTCATTCCTTACACTAGCAAAGCTGATAAAACCAGCTGCTACAACACACTACAAGCTAGTGATGGTTTTTACCGATGGCATGACTGGTTATCTGGAAAAGAGTTGTGTCCCCCACCCCATGCTAACATCTACCTCCCTCAAGTATGAGGAGATTGAGGCACACGTGCATGCAGCGAACAGGTTAAGGAAGAATTATTTTGTGATTTCATGAGAGAATGAGGGGGTCAAATTGCCCAGATATGCCCTAGTAAGCAACACAGCAGGAGATTCTACAGAAAAGAAGAGCTTTTGTTTGTGACATAGACTCTCTTGATGTCAGCAAAAGCAATAATCTCTGTGGACTAGGCTGAGTCTAAAAATCCACCCATATTCCCTCGTAGGAGGCCAAGTTTGAAGCAGCTCCAGTCTGTTTTCCTTCTTGCATGGGAAAGGTGCTCCTTGGCCAACTGCTCGAAATGGCTGGTGATTCTTGGGGCACCCCAAGAAAAAAAGTGTTCAAGCAGCTTTACCTACGCCTCAAATCCCAGTCCAGACAACTTTAGAGAATCTGTGCTTTTGCATGGCTTTACAAAAATCACACCCTTAGTCACTTTTCTTTGAATTTCCCATTTATAGCATGGAGTTGATTGTACCTATCCATTATCTGAGAAGCTTTTTTTAAATTAAATTAATTGTTGGAAGGCATCAAGCTTTTTACATGTAAGTACACAGAGGGATGGAAAGTATCACTGTTAATATTTTCACCCCTTTAACAGAGTCCACAATCTAGAGATGAGACCTGTAGAGGCCCTACAGCTATGTATTGTTTAAATTAGTCTCTCCCTTTAGCAGCTGTGGTGCTGTAACTGTGAAGGTTTAAAGTTTGTAGACAGATGCCATGTCACTTTTCTCCAACTATGTCAGCTGTTCTAAGAAAAAAAATATTACTTATTCCTAAAAATGCTGTCTTACATAATTTAACTGCCTTGTAAAACAAAATTAAAAATCTCCTTTTACATTTCACAGGTGTTCAAGACAATATACTGGTTAATTCAAGCTATTCAAATAGAAAAAAGTAGCAGTCCATGAACTGGTCAGTATGCACATTTATGACAAACACAAAGAGAACTTTTGATCGGCTGAAATCAAGTTCAGGTTGGTATAATGTATAAAGGTTGGACAGAATAATCCTGGCAGCTTGTAGACTTCAAAATATCTTTAAAACAGGCTTTGGGAGCCAAAACCATGTTTCTGCTAGCAGTTTCTGCCAGTACAGGTGAGATTCTTAGCTAGACTAAATCAGTGTTGTTACAGTGTGGCAACCTCACTGTAACTCCACTGAAGTTCAGGATCTGGCTTAATAACTAATGGATATTATCAAATGTTGCCAAACTTATTTTCTTTCTTGTTCTTTGTGGTGTTTTTTTTTTTTTTTTTTTTTTTTTTTTTTTTTTTTTAAGAAAGGATCAATCTATACTAGTTAGGCCAAGTAGAATAGGTAACAGTAATTTGTAAGATAGTTTTGCTACATATGGAAATCAACAAAAGAAAAAGTTACCAGAAATTATAATGATTTTAAGCTTGGATTTCTTTTGTATATGCATGTATTTAAAAGAGAAGTAGGCATATACAATATACAATGCAAAACAGCTATTATGATATTTTAATGAAAAGTCTGCAGTTACTTCCTTTTCAAAATGTCTTTTTTCACATAAAACTTTCTTACAAGAGAAATACATTTAACATAAACATCACCAATCTAGACATAATATATTAAAATAAACAAAACAGACTAGTGACTTTATTTTGCTTTATACCCCTTGGAAGTAGCCCTGAGCAGCAGTACAGTAGTGTTATGCGAGCTTTGCCATTTGCTGCCCTTTTTGACAAAGCACCTCACAAAATAAGCCCTGCTCCCCACTGCAGTGAATGGGAAATTTCCCATTACTTTTCACATGTGATTTCAGGTTTCTATTACTTGAACATTTGATAGAGATCCATGTAACACTTACTTCTATCAAATAAAATAAACTGGGCTCCATGTTACTGCGCTGTATTATTCAGTGCATGAAGAGGTGAGGATGGGGTGCCAAGTATTCACAGAAATGTCAGAATTTTCCAAAAGTTTAATGCATTTTAATACAGTGATTGTTTCATCTGCAGATTTATACTGGGATGTGCACTGCTTGCTGCTTATTCTTCTTGATTGCATATTCACCTGTTTAAAATATTTCAGTCATCCAGCCAGATAGGCAAACTAACCAATCGCATAGCAAACAGTAAAAGTGAACAGCTCACAAATATCCCACAGCCTGACATTTGTTCATGTAAATTACTGGATGAATACATATGAACAACAAATATATTAGCAGAAATCTGAGCCAGATTATAGATGTGTCTTGACCAGCAAATATCACAAAAGCTCTATTCCTAGTTTGTCAATTCTGCTATTGCTTCTGTTTTCTACTGCAAAGATGAGTCACTTTTGGCTAAGATGCTTACAGAAATGGTTTTAATGTTTAATTTTTCTTGCTGGAGAGAAAAACTTCTTTAGCTGTGAACACCCTCAGCTGACCAGATGGACACAATATTTCTGCACGTATGTGGAAGTTAGCTTTGAAGGACAGCAATGAGCTTTGAAACAAATTCTGAATGTTGCATTGTTATATTTCTGAGATAAAACTAAATTTTTCTATCCTCATTTAAAAATATGAGGAAAGTGAGGCATAGAGAGTTAAACAAATTATTCATATGTCAGGAGAGGGAAAAAGCACTCAGACTGTGATTCCTAATCTAATGCTAGAATCAAATAATCCTGGTTGCTTCCAGATCACTAAGTCCTTTATTTCCTATTAGTGCTGTGCACATTTCTTTGCACATTGGTGAAGAGGTATCAGGTATGATCTTATGGCTTACTTTTTTTAAATTTTTAAATACATCTTTGAGTACTCATAAACCTAAAATTTAATCATAGCAGTTGCACCGATTCATGACCAAATAGCAGATCCATGCATAAAGCACATAGCACAAAACACAGATTCATAAATTTTCAAAATATGTTTATTTTTATGTTTTCTTGTTCCACTGACTATAGCTATTATATCTGGAGCAACTCCATCTTTTCATCCTCATATTTATTACTATTCCACAATTACCTCAGGACAGCCCTCTACGCTCATAAATATCAAAGATGAAAGAAACTGAAAGGAGGGAAAAACCCTCCTTGCTTTTCTCTATGCAAAATAGTTCTGCTTATCTTCCTATGTAATCAATATCTGTGATCAAAATGGGGTTGTGAACTGTATGCCCTGAATTTTCAAAAATATTTGAGTAATACACACAATACTACAAATATAATATAACTTTCAAACTCCTTATTTTACGTATAATAGACATTGGCTTTTTTAAAATACTTGACTCATTTTCACACCATACTTCAGTTACAAATTAGAATAGTACATAGTCTTCATGGCAAACAGATTAATAGAAAATGCAATTGTAAACAAAAAACAAAAAAAAATCCCCAAAAAAACAACCCCCCCCCCCCCCCAGTCTTTAAGTTGATATTGTGAACACACAGGAATCCAGTCTTGACCTTACATCTCTGAAAATGTTTGTCAGTGACTTTTCAGCAAGTCTAAAACACAGTGTTGATAAAATTCAGAGATAACTCACAAAACAGAGATAGATATTTATGCACAGAGAGGCTTTAAAGTACCATCATAGGAATGATTATAGGATTGGAAGCCATGACTTTTCATGAAAGACTGAGACTCTGAATGCATTTAATTTATTAAAAAAAAAAAAAAAAAAAAAGGAAAGATTAAGATTGGTTCAGTCAGTTTAAAAATCTATTAATATGGGTAAAAAAAATCTGGAAAAATAGAATCTAATCAACAATCTAGTAGACAAAAAATAAATGAAGTTGAAATATAACTTACACAAAATTAGACTACTGTAGACTTGACTAGGTGCATATTACCTAGGCTGTTTAAAATCAGCTATTGGAACTTACTAAGCACTGCGGTAATTATTATATTATGACTGGAGGGTTTAAAAACAAAGATTGGCCATTTTCCTAAGTATCATGCATTAATTTGAACAGGGTTTAATGTAAGGAAGTTCTACAATCTATACCAGCCATCTCAGTAATGAGCACGCTAGTCCTGTTTGGCCTTTCAATTTGTGAATCTATGTAATAGCAGGTCTCCACCTCTCTTTGCACAGTACTGGGCAAGCAGCCATCAGGAAAGCCTAGCCCAAGGCGCTTTGCCTAGTGCTGCAGCCTGAGTCTGCTTTGCGCATGCTGTGCATTGCTCCCTCCTTCCCCCCCCCCCCCCAACTCCCCTCTATCTGCCTTGGAGAACATTTGTGTGAAGACTGCTACTTCTGCCCAAGTGCTTTTGATCAGCGACAAAGAGTACCATGCTGTTCACATTGTTACTGTGTGTGAAATTTTGTGCTTCAGTCCATTAACATGGAATCTGTCTCATTTTGATTTTTTTTATTTTGGTATAGCAATTTATTTCATTCTGAACTTTTCATGCTGTTTAATGGGCCTCTTCATGTCAGGCTAGAAGACTAAAGGAAAGGAATAAATCTTACTTTGATCTGTCCTTTTGAGAAAATCTGTTTCCTCCTCATAAAGGAAAGGGGCACCTCAAAGCCCAAGCATCTTAAACACCCATGAAGGCCTCAGCAGCTTTGTACTGCAGCCTCCCCTCCAGGTAGCAGAGCTCCACGTGAAGCCATGCTTATACACACTGGCTGAATATGACTCACCACTTTGCAGAAAAAGGCAGGGGATTTTGCTATTTGGAAACCAAGTTAAATGCATGTATAAATATATTTATTATTTAAAGAGTGCAGAAGAGATACTTATTGTAGTTACTTTGGTGTAAATCTGACATAATGCTACAGAAATTCAAATCAGAATACGCTCTCAAAGTCAAAAGGAAACTGGTAGTCAGAGAAATTACTTCATTTATAATGAGGCCCTGCAAATGGGCAAAATTGTAATAGTACCAGACTTTTTCGACAGGACCAACTTAAACTTGTTTTGGCTTTTTGAAATAGAGCATAATAATTACATTCATGCAAGCTGGTGGAGACTGGGCAGCCAGTTCACAGGTGGAAGGAACATCTGACTAAATCCCGTTAGCAGGGAAGCCGCCAGTGCATGCACCTGGCTTTTTGTTGGAGTCATTTCCATCTGCCAAAAGCCTTGCTGCAAAATGATGGAGAAAAATAAACAAGAAGGAACAAGGCATGCTGGAATTTTAACTAAGACAGCATCTTGTCTGAGTTTAGGAAGGCTAAGGGTAGTACTGAAGGGCCTACCACTTTCCCACAGGCCAAAAAGCAGAAAATGAAGATTTGGGGGAGTTTTATCTGTATTTCTATTTTTTTTTCTAGTATTTATTACTTGTTTTTTCAGCAGTCCTGAGAATCTTATTACTGGACAAGAGCTCCATTCTTTAAGGACTTTAAAAAGGCAAATGTAATTCTGGGTCTTGTTCCAGAGAGATTATACAGTGGTTTGTTGCCATTTGCAAATGGTGTCAAGCTCTTGCTAATAATATTTAGGAGCTAGCAACTTTCAGTTTTTGGACAGTTCACGGGTGAGGTATGTCACTTTTCAATAAGTATGATGTACCAGGAGTCACTGGCCTTACTAACTGAATTACAATTAAATATCTAGAATATAGCCTAAGTGCTCAGGACGAAGGCTTAGGGTTTATGTTGAGGACTGACCAAATGGAGAATACAAGAAACACTAGAACTCCTTTATGCTCTAGTACTACGTTGTCTGCTACAATCTTACTTTCCCTTTTGCCATTGAATAAATTTCTCTACTTAAAATTACAATGGGAATAACAAAGATTATAGCCCAAACTGGGTGTAAGAGACAACTGGGTCCTCTGGGCTTGATCCATCTCCTAAAAATCTTAGGAAATCTTTACAGGCTTAGAACGGCCAACAAAACTGGTGCACTGCCACCTCTTGCAGTTTCTGTATAGCAGGCGTGCCAGGCAGATTCTTGGTCACTGTCCTGTTGGGTCGTTTTTTCATGCTGCATGTATTTCTGACTGCTAAAATAGGCTGTTGACAGCCAGAAGCAGTGTGCCTAATTCCTAATTCCCTTTGCCAAACTCATCACTGGCAAGCGGTGAATCCAACTCTGAGCCCATAAGCTAAAGCAAAATACTGTAACTTACACCAATTTGCTGACATGTCTGTCAGACCTCTCCAAGTTCTGCATTGCACCTTTTATATTTCATCCAATTCTGCCTCCTTACTCTGTATTGTACTTCTCTGCATGTGGAAGGCAGTTAGTTGACAAATAATAAAAAGAATACTTTCAAGAAAAGGTCTTTGTACCATTCTTTGTGACCCTATCCTCAAAGAGGAAAGAGGGAGCCCGACAGCTTCTTGAAGAGGAAGAAGATATTTTGCATTTTTTTATAAAAAGGGAAGAGATAGGAGAAAGGAGGTCTAAGCTACTGAAAGCTACTGTATGCAGCAAATGCTTACTCTCTTTCCTCCTCTCTTGCAAAAGGCATAGCAGGACTTGGCTGCTAACCTGAAAATCCCCTCCTTTTTGGATAAAATAGACCATGCTAAGGCACATCCAGATACCCAAGCTAGTGATTTGACCTGCAGCAGGAACTGGAGAGCAAAAGATATTCTAAAGTTCATTAAAACTAGCAATAAAGAAAATATTTCTAGTGACAGCAGCTGTAAAACCCTGGAAGTACCACTAGTTGAAATTTATGCATTGTCTATATTTTAAATGTATTATATCCAGGCTAAAGCAACTGTCTGAAGGAGCATATAAAACTATGCTGGGGGAGAAAGGTAAAACACAATTGTTTCCTTATACTTTGCAACTTTGTCCTGAGCAATTTAGCAGTGAACTTTCTCCGGAAAAGTGTTACTGAAAATATTGGCCCCAAAGTACTTTCTGCTTCCTTTGGTTACTCTATACAACGACACTTGCTTTAGTGCATGCAGTGAGAAAACACATGAGAAACAATTTTCCTTATGGCACAAAATAAAATGAAACTCAGGCTTGTCACAGCCTAGACATGCTGTGGATTAATGGACTGTATTGTGGATTGGCAGATATGAAGATGGATATCTTTTAAAACTTGTATTTCTGTTCATGTTACCTGTGACCAATACTTATGTTCTGTGTACAAAAGACAGAATAATGAAATGGCTGAAAGTATTGGATACAGTCTGGAACATTACGTAAGAAATATATTTCAGCCAACTCTGACTGATGTACTATATCTGAAGCCATAGACTGTTATAGAAGCTGGTGTCCCGAACCACATAAAGATAGCATTCAAGCGCTGGAGATCCCCTGTCCCCTGCCAACCAATACTCTAATCTTTGTATTAAAGCCAGTAGGAGTCTTCAGACAGGGATCATATCCTCTCTCTGTGAGAAGCAAGCACCTTTTGCCCTTTTTGCATTTCCCCCCTTTACTCTTCCTCAAAAAAGAAAATGGCAAAGAAAGTAAATGGTAGGTTTCATGCAAAAATGACTTCTGTTTTGTAAGTGTTCATCTGTTCCAGTTGCTTATTCCTCAAAGTCCTCTGTTTGCAGTGCAATTAGCAGTGGAGATGACTGAGAATCACATTGAGAGGATTATGACTTTTGGAGAGGAATAAGCAGCAGGAATGAATGAAGTATGCAACATAAATCCTGTCTTCATGCAAATATATTTAGCAATAAAATTTCACTCATGCACAAAATAACAAGATACTTGCAGTATTCTCAAAGGCATCAAGATAAGAGGGGAGTCCAGTTCCCATTGGAAGCTAGGTTCATAACTCTCTAGATTTTAAAAAACAGACAATATTTTTCAAGTTTTTAAAAAGTTTTAAAACTTCTGACAAGAAACCCTGAGCTTTCTCACAGGTCAGGACAACACAGAGAACCAGCCAGAGACAGCCAAACAGATCAGTGACAGCAGAGGAAATTCTTATGGCCAAACCACAGTGTTATTCTCTACTTGTGATATTCAGTGATGATTGGTAGTGCCAAGGTAGAGTGCTTTTTTGCCGCTAGGATCAGTGACACAGACTCAAGTCTTAAGAAATGCAGACCTAACTCACCTGCAGTTTTGATGTCTTCCACTGGAAAGTACATTTTAGTAGGCATGCTCAATGTAAACATGAAAAAAATCATATGGTGATGATTTATCTTACATATATTTAAGACAAAATTGTAAATTTTATTGAACCTAAAGCTTTTGGGCGAAAGTTGATGACCAGAAAAAGATTATTTCCCTCCAACTCATAGACTTAGTTGCCATAGCAGAGCAAGGGTTTGGAGTAAGTAAAGAACAAGTAATTTTTCTGTTTCTTCTAAGATAATTCTTTTGTCCTTGAAGGCAATCATCAAAATTTTCTGTAACATTGGCTTCTCACTTGAAGTCCTGTGCCTGAGCTGAGGGAAACAAAAAGCAGCAGATAGTTTCTCAGCTTAAAAATACAAAGTTGTGATTCTAGTTGTACCCTTCATCTCTGTGTCCCAGTGAAGGAGGGGAGAAGAGGAGCTGAGCTCTTTGGAGCAGTGCAGAACAGTTTAAAGGAAGGAAAAGTTCTGTATTGCTTCCTGCACAAAACATGTAAGCATAAATTTGGACTATTTAATACATTTACTGTGTCTGCTTTCATATTATAAAGAAAAATAGCATCAAATAAACTGTTTGAAGGGATCTCTATTGCTAGCCTTAACCTACAACAAAATTCTGTTCTTAATGGCAACTAGTATATTACTCTGAAAACTTCTCCCTTCATCACTGCCAAAATTCAAGCAGATTCCACTCTGAAACACTTTACAGTGACGTTACTTTTACTGCTACTCAAACGATTGGGAGCTGCAGGAGTTGAATCACTACTTACAGAATAAGCTGGGAAACTCATTAAAAAAAATGTACAATTACTCTGAATAATTTTACAGGTACACAGAGCTCTAGATCAGCAAAATGCAGCCACATTGTCATTAACTGCATAAGAATAAAATCTGGATTTTTTTAAAAACACCTTGTTTTTTTTAAACAAAACAAAGCTTTGTATATAGTGTTATGTTAAACAAAAATTCTCATGCTTTTCTGCTGAGTTTATTACGAAAGCTTGTTTACCATATACTCAGAGAGGGGTATTAACAACAAAGAAATAGATGAGGCAGATCAGTTATCCTTCATTTAATAAGCAGTAGGAACGTGTTTCATCCAGTCATCCATTTTATTCCTTCACACCTCCAAGAGAAAAGTCAGTGAGGTATTGTGTTTTCTGCAACCTGGAGGAACACCTGACATCAATTAGCTATCTATTTAAATGTCTCAGAGAATAAAACCTACATCCAAATAACAATTATTTGTGCTTATGCATAGAAGATTACATTGCGTTACTGTTTTCCTTCCAAAATGAGAAGCTGCACTTCAAAACTATTTTAAATTCATATCTGAATCTCTCAATAACTGTTACACCCTAAATACTTCTAAGATACTAAGACACTACTAAGAGAAATGCCGTTTTTGTCCACTAGCTTGAGTTGGTATTTGTATACATTGCATAGATACCTATTAGACTCTCCAACCACCACTTGGATATGGGAGGAAACATAGTTCAGCATCTCATTTTTCAGTGGCTCAGAAATATACCTCTCAGTCACAATATTCAAAATAATATGCTAAAATGTCAACCCATACTAATGAGGCCTCTCAAAGGTCTCAATGGAGCAAGGAAACACTAATCCTTTTAAAACTTGGATAGACTGAGAGAAACAAAGATGCTCAAGTCATTAAGCATGACTAATAGTACTACAAAAATAAGTTTTGAAACCAAACTCAGACTCTGACAGAAACTGTCCGCCTTTGAAACAGCTTGGCTTTCAAGTGAATGAATGGCTGCAATCAGTTTTCCAGGGTAGAATTTAAGAAGTGAGTCAAAAGAAAACAGAAAATAGAAATAACAATGAAAGAACTGTACAAGTAACCTATTGGAGATGATAATCACCTAAATCAAAATAAGGCTTGCTAATTGCAATCAGAAGCCTAGAGTGATCTCCACAGATGATATGGTAACAAGTTTCAAACCCTTCCAGTTGCTTGGTTGCTCACTACACCTGTAAGCTTATTCGATGAGTTGTTGCAGAAATGTGGAAAGTTGTGAAAATTCATCACTATATTTAGCTTTTCTGGAACAAACAATGAGACTATGAAGCTAACACTGCAATTACAGTGAACACATTCCTGGTAGTTGTATATAATTTTTCACAATCGAAATATGATTAGTAAAGCATCAACACCAGGTGCTGTATTACCTAACCATCTATGACAAATCTAGGCAAAATGATTGGTTTTACAAGTGGCTGAATGAATTCCTGCCTTTTCTATTGCTCTACATTCTTGTTTCTTGTTAGTGAAAAGTACTATTTTCCCCATTTCTCAGCAGTCATTATCATCTAGAAATATTTAGACGATCTTTAGAGAGAAGAAATCTGTTTATTTTTATTTGCATGACAAATGCTCATTGAAGAACGTGGCCTATGCTTCCCTGAAAGATCAAGAATCAAGAGTGTGGGTTCAAGTCTTAACTTTGTCCCACACAGGGTGTATGGCTTTTATTTTCCTGTAGACTACTGGTAAAAAAAAAAAAAAAATAATAATACTGATGAGTAACAATCCTTGAAAGCAAAATTTATAAGTAGTTTTTTAGTAGTGACATGCATTGGAAAGACAGACCCTTAGTATATAATATATTTAGTTTATAGGCTTTGACTGCTCCAAGTTTTTTTCATGAGGCTTGTAGGCAGGTAATGATGCAGAAAGTTCATATTTAATAATTTTTAGCCTTTTCATTTAGCCCTTTTTTAATTGTCAAAGTATGAGAGAATTACATCTCTACTCATTAACAGCCTTTAGTTTGCCAGAGATCCTCTGAGAAAGTAAAATCCACCCTTATAAATACTTTTAGGTTAATTTAGTATTAGCTGAAAGATCTGATTTGATGAAAACTCTTGTTGGCAGAAATACCTAATTATTCCCAAATCAACCAGGGCTATGAAGATGCTAATCATGGAATCATAGAATAATTTAGATCAGAAAGACGTTTAGAGATCTTCTGGTCCAACTGCCTATTAGAAGTAGGGCCAACTTAGATCAGGTTGCCCAAGGTCTTCGTACAATACAATTTCATCATATATTGATTCACCGATTTTGACCTAGAGAACTATACAGAGGTTTGGTACGTGACAGAGGGCTTGCTTATCACCCCTTTTTAATTATTGAGAAAGGGAGATCAGTTGCTACTATTTTAAGGTGCTTCAAGGTTAAGCTGAATTTGTAGTAGCAAATTAAACCTGAACAGCTTTCTAGCTTGTCATCATAATTATAATCATAATTCCAACAAAGCCAATCTCTGATCCAGCTTATCACAATTACTAAAATAAGTAAAAGGACTCTTTGTCTGGATAAATTGTCTGGACATTGTGTTAAGGGACAACTGAAGCTGAATCCTCTCTGATAAACTAAAATAGTGTGATGTGCACATTAATGTTTTAGTGAGGATCTAGGGTGCCATTTTGAAACAAATCTGACTGTCCAGTTACTGAGCTCTAGCTTGCCTCATACTACAGTCCTGTCCAGATTAAAGCAAGTCTCAAGCAGCTCACTCCCCCTCCAGGACTCATATACCAGATATCCGGTCCTCCTTAATAACTGTTAATAACTGTTTCACTCTACAGATCTTCTCCTTTTGTGCCATGCTACTTGCTAACATAGTCATAGACAGTGATGACACAAATGGTCTCCATCCATTAGCAACTTTATTTCCCTGCATTTACTGTAGGACAGTCTAATTATGTCAGAGTATCAGTCTACTGCATTTGCATGAAATCTGTTACCAGAAACTATGGGAAATGGCCTTGATTAGAACCTAGAGGATACTAAGATAACTCAGCACTATCAGCCTTTCAGCCAATGACATTAATATTACAGCTATTCTACTGTACAGCTGTATATATGAATTCACATTCACCTTGGTAAGCTATATTCATAACACTGTACATATCACCACATACAGAGTATCCCAGGCCTGTTGGAACTGGGCTAAATCTCCTTCTCTGAGGACTCAAAATTTGCTATGCACTTCTATTTAAAATTTCATGGCTTACGGTAAAGGCAATAAAAAATGCTCCTTTTGTCTGAAATTATATATATTCCAGTTCTAAACTGCAGATGATATCAAATGATTAAGATGAACAGTTCCTTGTCATCTTTTTTCTTTTAAATCTAATGTTCTAATTTATGTTCTTTTCATACACGAAACTGATAAAACACCTTTTCTGTGACTGACATTCTCTAAATTTAATAAAAAGCTGCAGCCTGCCTTAGTAGTCTAATCAACATGAAGCAAAAAGAAATCAAAGCATTGGTGGTATATTAAATACAGAAGTCCTCTAACTCTGCCCTTGATAATCAATGCACAGATAATTTTAACACATGTGGAAAATTATTTGTCTAAGGACATGTGTAATTGCAGGTGTTGTACACAGGAAAGGCTCATGGAATATACTTGTTAAATACATAGGTATTGGTTAGTAGTTTGAGCATTGCTCAGATTTTATCCTGATCATTTGAGTGCCTCTGCACAGAGTCCTCTTAATCTCTTCTCTCTTGGGATGAAATTTTGCAATTCCTCCAGGCCCTACTGGCTTTCAGTACCTACTTTTTTCTTTTCTTTAAGCTTGTGAACATTGGTTCAAACCAACAGCTTACCAAAAGCAGTCTTCTTGTTTACCAGCTGGATCAAAGCATGCCAAAATCTTCAAATCTCAACCAGGCAATAGGTTACTCAAATAATTGGGCAAGGTACTCATGTTTGTATATATTCTCCCCTCCTCCTTTTAAGGGTTTATAGTAAAAGCACAGCTTTACAGATATAAAAGTGATATGGCACACCTTGTCAAAAGCTCCTTACCTCTCATGGCTTATGTAACCTCACTCGGACTCCTCTAATTAGGAGCCAATATAGAGGTTGGGTGAAGTTAGAGTAAGGTTGTTTTTAACCACCCTGACGGAGGAGTTAAGCCTATTCTGATTTTTGTTAATAGTTGAACAAGTTTCTGATCAGCCCTAAATGCAGTGGATGCAAAAAATAGTAAGATAATCTCTCCTTCTCCCAGCACTGGCTTGCTGAACACATCTGAAATCTATATACTTTAATGATCCAGAATGCATTGCAGTGGAACTGATTTAATACAAATGAATAATAAGCAACAGTTTGACTCCTCAGCAGTTAATCAATGTGTTTGCTAAATAATCATTTTTCTGAGAAGAAAAAACTGATGTGTAGTATCAGAAGTGGCCCCACGCTAACAAACCTATGATTGCTGCACTGCCTGTCTTAACTCTTGTTTTCTGTTCTCCAGAAACATGCACCTGTAGGTGGCAAGACATTGCAGCAGAATTAAGAGATGAAAAACATTCTGGTGAATAAACATTTTTGTCCTTCGCTGGGTTATTAGTAAACCATTTTGTGTAAGGCTGCTCTGTCTGCTGAGACTAGCTCTAGGGCTATTTTCAAACCTAGATTTGCAGCCTAGGCTGCACTGAGTTTAGAAGCAGGGTTCAGGTGGACCTATCATGCCATGTTAGGCAGGTTTTTACACTACTAGGCACCTTGCCCAGAGTCCCATAGCATTCAAGTTACATATTCTGAATACACCCAGCTGAGGTCTCAGGTATCGATCAGGTCCATGATGTCAGTGTGGGAACATAAATAGCATCTACTTTCCTTCAGAAATTACTTGCAGCAGGGATGTGGATGCTGTCATCTTCATAGCATCCATTAACATGGTTTTCTTCAGAATGGTAAGTCTAATAATAAACTGATACATTTGTTTTTGTATTTCAGCCTCCAGGACCTCACCATGGAACCTTTGAGCAAAAACTGAAGTGTATTCTCAGCAATGGGAAATGTGAAGGGAGCTTCAACAAATGTGGCCACGTGAGCCAAGAAAAACACTCCCAGAAGAAAGAGTTCAGAGAAGCGTTTCAGAGACAACTTAGAAACAGAATCTAAAAGTGTATCTTATTCCCACCTCATCATGAGAGTACTTCAGAGAAGTTGATGGGTTGTTTATGATACTATTGAAAGCAATTCTTTGACAAAAAGTATCATCCTAGTATGTTCAGTAGATTTGAGATTTGGCTCGTAACATCATGCTGAACGGACTAATTAAACATCTTTCTCCAAGTAGATCATCAAAAGCAAGAGTGCTTTGGTCTGTTTGATACAGAAGTGCTTAGGGTAGACATGATCTCTATATGAAGAGAATCATGTTATAGATTTAGTAGGCTATACTTCATATTTCTGAAGAAGGTGCTGCATACGTGAGAGGGCACTCACATGGTGACTTTTGTGCCAACTATACTATTGCTAACCAATAAAAACAAACTATTTTGTTCCCCAAATATTTACAAATCATTATTTTACTCAAGATATCAGCCCTCACAAATTTTGTTAGCTCAATGGCATTAAGGATTAGGGATTGGTATTCCAGTATTTGTTTCTGTGCTGCATTATTATTCAGTTAATTTATTAAGGGTAAAATTTGCTGCTAACCAAACTAGTAAAGGAGCCCTGCAGTCATTCATAGATAATATGAATGCAGATCCCCATGCAGAATAACTTCTTATGAACAGTAAATACATCTTTGTCCAATAAGCATTTTTAATATTTTATATATTATATTTTTAATATTAAATATTTTTAAGGCTATATAGTCAAAACAGAGGCCTATAACACCTATATGCTAGAAGTGCTTAATCAGGGTATAATCAATATTAGTTTGTCCTGAACCCATATAGGTGCACACGAAAACAACGTAACCAACAGTAGTATGCAAGTATTTTGTAATAATGTGATTTTACAGCCAGGAACAATGTATACGCATTTTACATAAGTGGATGAGCAATGGGATCTCCAAAGAGGCAAAAAAGGGCTTGTGTATTTGCACTTAGATGGCGCAGGAAAACATGTAAAGAACAAAGTAACAGAATAAAGAGCAAAATAAGCACAAGGGACTGCAAATAGGCAGCATCTGGCTCAGCACACAAGAAGGACGACTGGCAAAACCATAAACAAGAAAAGCATCAGGAACAGAACAGATGCCCCCTTTGGGGAGGGGGCCAAGGGACATTAAAAACATCAGGCACGAGTGAGGAAAGATGGGGAGGAAAGAAGTCAGTCACTCCAGTCCTGACCTTCCTCCTGGGCAGGGTCTCAAGGCAGATCACCTTGACCACAGAGGCCAAGAGCCATCAGTGCTAACTACAAGCATCGGCTTGGTGGTGGTGGTCTGTCACAGCTAATTTAGAATACAAGTGTTAAGATCTAACAGTTTTGTATATGCAGTGACAGATAATGTCTGCGATACTGTGTAAGGAGCAACCATTAGCACAAAGTATGCTGTTAATGAATGGCAGTCTAGCACAGTCTTGTTTTAAAGTTTAAAACTGGCTTAATCTATTGCTCTTCCAAACTCTCCCATCCCAGTGATCGCTTAATTCCCTGACTGATAATGAATCCAAAATCTCAATATGCAACGGTGGCATGTACACATTTCTCTTAAGTATCACTGCGAGCACAGACTTAGTATACAGAAATTCATTGCTTGTCTGGGACAGAAGAGCTACTGCAGGTTTCTCAGGTTATGGAGGCATCAAGTCAGAGATGCTGATCACTTTGAGCTACTGAAGCATCAGCATTTGCCCCTCTCAACTGCAGGCACATGGTGAGGCTTAAACAGAGTACAAGAATTTGTGGCAGAGCCATTCCTGGGATGAGTTGGCCCTGACCATTCTTTGGGAAATATAAACTTCTGTTACCATTACAGCCATATAAGCTTCTTGTTTCAACAGTAATATTGTGAAAGTTCATGCTTAATATCACATTCTGCATAACATCTACAAATTTTTTTTTTAAAATGGAAGCATCACATTTGAAGATTTTTTCCTCAAAAAAGTGGTTTATGGTTTTGTTTCTGGGATTGCTAATGATATGCAATAATGGCAGTCCTTTTTGCTCTCCATTTAGAAGAAATGAGTTAGATTAAACAGAAAGTGTTCCCATTAGCTAATCTAAATTATATCATGGTTGTTCGCAATCAAATCTCATACATGATGCTCAGACTGTTAGCTACAAAACAGAATTTACTTTCCAAAAGTTGTATATTCTTACTGACGAGCAAAAATTATGCAGCTGGGATCTTATAAAAGTTTTGCAATGTAATGGAAGACCTTTTGTTTTTTTCTCTCTGATGCTGATCTACTGTTTTCAAGTCTAAATATGATTTTTAGTCTATAATGTTGGGACAATGTTTGTCTTTTACAATTGAACAGAGCCTTATGCTGAGGAGCGCTGAGAAAAAACAAGAGAATCCTGTTTGGAGGAAACAGTACATCCTGAAGGATGGAAAGGAAAGACGGGAACCTTCTACTTGGGATGACATAATTTGACCACCTATAAAATTGTGTAAGAGCTTATGCTTGGCAAGAATGAAAATCCTGAGGACATTTGATTTGAAAGAGATCATTTGTAAGAACCTTGAAAATGTATTACATCCCTCTTTGGTCTCAGTAAGGTTTTTTCTTTTTTCTTTTTTTTTTAATATTGCCATCATCTAAAGATCAAGACCACTTGGAAAAAGAAAGTCTATTCCAAGTACTGACTGAAGAATCATTTGAGCATTAATATAATGAAAGCCAGCATGTAACTAAATTCAGTACAGCTCATAGAAAATAAGGCAATCTAGATCTCTTTCCACCATAGAAGCTCTTTCTGTGTAGCTTATTCAACTTCTCTGCTTCTCCTTAAGGGAATTTTATTGCTGTCCAATTAGACCAAAAAGTTTGTAAAAGCTAATTTTAAATTGCAGTCTCCAATGACCAAACAAGTGCTTGTGAAGGAAGATGAGTAATGTGGCACAGAGTACTCTGAAAACAAAGCTAATACAGACAGAATCCACAGAACATACTGTGCAAGTGCTTCACTGCCTAAGCCAGCCATTAAAAAGAGTGTAAAAACAAGAATCTACTTGAGCAAGTAATTCTTTATGGAGTTTCCTGTGTGAGTTTCTTTCAGATTTATCACTAGCAAATCAGAGGCTGTAGGGCTGAAAGGGGTGTTTAGAGGTCATTAGTCACCTCATGGTACAAGGCAAAATCCTGAAAGAGATAACAAATACATTCCTGGAAATGTCAGCCTAGTCTATAGTTAAAAGTCTCCAAATAGGAGAGATTCCTAACAATTCTAGGCCACCAACTCTGGTGCTCATTTGCTTTTAAAATTAAAAAGATTTTGATCATGTTTAACCCAGCTTTTCCCTATTTTAAATTAAGGATATCCTTTTTTGCCCTATCCTCAGTTAACTCAGAGAAATATTTCATTTTCTTCTCTTTTAAAGCAACATTTCATGTATCTGAAGACCATTTTGTCTTCCTGCAGTCTTCTCTTTTTCTAAACTAATCAAATTGTAATTTTAATAGGTCAAAAATGGAATCTGGCCTAAAAATGTATTGACATTTTGTACTCAAAATGAACATGGTACTTCCGATAAAGCAGAACATTAACTTCACATGACTTGTATGTAATCTTACATGTCATTGCAGAATTGCGACATATCCTATGACTCCTGGTATTGTACTTAAAGTCATTCCTATTCAAATACAGTGCTTTCCTTTATTGACTAATATTCTATTTTTTCAGACCACTTTTCCAGTTTATCAAGACTATTTCATATTCTAATCCTGTCCCATTGTTTCTCATCCTGCCAGCTTAGCATCACCTTCTAATTCAATAACACATTATTCATTCCAGAAGTTCTTGGAGTTTTTGATTTTTTTTTAAATTAGGCTCCCCCTCTCCAATTCAGCCCTGCACCCCATCTTCTGGCATCTCTCCCTGTGCCACTACACCTCCTCCCACCCAGCCTGGTCACTTGGGGTGTTCCAGGTCCTCCCAGCCCTTGAATATTCAAACCCACCCCTCCCCTCCTGCACAGGTATCTTCTGGAGGACTTGTTCCCCTCCTTCACACAAGCCCAGCCCCACAACTGCCTTATTCTTCCTGTGGACTCCTTAAAAAATAAGCGACAGTCCTGCCTCTATGCTGCCAATGCAACGTTGTACTTCGTTTCCCTGCTGTGTCCCATGGAAAAGGGGGGAGGCTGAGGCCCTCTAGACAGCAGTCACCGCATGTGCAATACTCACACAGAGCCCAGGCCACAAACTTTAGCTCTGCTCATTTCCTTTTCTCTTTTCCCACTAGCTCACAATAAAGGCTACAGTATTCCTATGACTGAGACAAAGAAAGGGCAGTATCAGACTCAGGCACTGTATAGGCACTGTAGAAATCCACCACATACATCCTGCCATTCTGACAAAGGTCCATTGATAGTTATTATTTGAGGACAGCTGAACAATTAGTGAGAAAACTCTCTTGTATTAGCATTACCTGGAGCATAGCTGCTTACCTTGCTCACAAGAACATTAAGCAAAGCAATATCAAAGTCTTACTGAAGTCCAGATTATTACTACTCTCACCTATTCATAGGAATCATGACCTTGTCAGACAAAAATTACCATTGATGTCATGTATTTTGGTCAAACACCTGACAGTAATTATTTCTGTTTTCCTACAGGCATTTAAAAATTGATTGTTTTTTCTGTTTCCTTCTGAGAAATGAAGTTAAGACAGTGAGCCTGTAATTCTTCAGAACATCTTCTGTAAGACAGGTATGTTTAGCTTTTTCCTGGTCATTTGAAGTAGTATTCAACTAGGCATTTTCATTTCAGAAAAATAACTGCCAACAATCCAAGGATTCTTCAAAGAAGGAAATACCAGAGGTTAAGTTTCATTAAGCTTAAGTAGACTCAGAATATCTGACTTCTTTAAATAAAAGCTAACCTGCTCTTCATGATATATATAAAAAAACAGCCAACTTAACATTTCACTTAAAAAAATAGTTTTAGCTTATTTCCTCCTAAATTAATTTTAAAGTTTTTGAAATATTATCATAAGAAGAAAATAAGAAGCCAAGGTTATCAGGGGAAAATTATTTTCTGAAGAGCAGAATTACAATTTCAATAAGCTAAAGCTTACTTACTTCTTCATGTCCTTGTATTTTCTGTCTTCTTATCATCAGTCCACACTCATTTGATCAACCTAACTCAGTACATTTGAGATATTTTTAGTATTAAACTGAAGCCTACCTATACTATAGCACAACAAAAATCCAAGTCTTTCTATGTCTAACACCTTCCTTCAGAAAAATTAAAAAAAAAGCCTAAACTCTAAGCACAAACTAATAAAGACCACCAGCTCCTACCTGCAACCTTGCTTTGTCCATAAAGACTGAAAAACCTTGCTTCTCTTGAATCTGCAAATCTAATTCTGCCCAAATGCATCTTATTTCTCTCAATATGGAGTGTTACTATTCCCTGATTTTAAAAGCAACTGAGAAATACCAAAATACTATATAAATTGTACAACTTTGCTTGTATATATCACAAGTAGAACAGGAAAAATACAAAAAAAAAAAAAAAACTTTTGTAGCTGTCTTTTATTGTCATGTTATTCTAGATGCTGCTAGTTTGCATTGCTTTATATAAGCTTAAATAAATAAGGGCTTGCAGCTTCTAGTCTTGTCTCATCCTGTTTGATAAAACTAGTGTGGTCTTTTTTGTCTGTTATATGATAACTAGGAAGCTCACAGTTTGCATACATAATTTGAGAAAATGTATCCTTTTAGAACTTCTCATTTGTTTCACCAGAACCATGTTATTGTACTAGTAACTTCATAGCAAGGTAGTAGAAGTTGAAGGAAGCTGATGCAAAGGATACTGGGCATGCATAGCAAACTAATATGAGTTAATATTTAGGGCAAAAATGCTCACGACAATCTGTTTCTTTGTAGTCAGAAAGAAGGCAGAGATTGATAAATACCTTGAAATTTTCTCTTCAGCAGCTGTTCCTCCACAGAGGTGACTTGGACTTTTATAGGATTAACCATCTTGTCTTAAGTATGTTCATTTATATTAATACATGTGTTCTTCTGCCTGCAAAGAAAACATAGTTTTCTTGACCTTTTATCATAATTGTTGTATAGTATATAAATGACAGAGGGTGGTTTAGAGTAAAAGTGATTATACCAATACTAATGAACTTAACCCATTGTATGCAGGATGCTGTAATTATTAATGTATTTGAACTTTTGAATAGTCTGTTTTATAATCTGCAAATTAACACTAAGTTCTGTTAGCACCAAAGGGAATTAACCAAAAGCATCTTACACAAATGCATAAGCAAACAGTTTAAAATGGAATTTCTTTTAATGACAGCAAGCTCCCCCAAGGAAGTGAATGATCACTTCTTCAAGGATGTTTATTAAGGAATAAAATAATTTTGGTAAGAACCAAATGCTACTGTTATTTCTAGCTGCATTATCCTAACTAATGAGCACTGTTAGTAGTTATTTGAAGCAACAAAATGAGATGCAGATTCTGCTGTTTTTCCACTCAGACATGCAAATAAGACAAGCTGAAATTACACATTTGTTTAGGAAGTGGCTACAAAAATAAATATTCTTAGTGATGTATTCCACATCTTAATTACCTAATGAGGAATAGCTTTCACAGGTCCCAAATGTATGCATTGTCTAAAAAGAAATATATGGCACCTCTTGTCAGTATTAAGCTGAAATAATTTTACTTCATGGCTTTGGTTTCTTGAGTTCTGGACAAAAAAGCTAGATAACATATGATATTGTAAACAGGTAGAAAAAAAAAGAATACAACCTGGACTTCTTCCTGTGTTTGCCACTGGGAGGAAGGCAACCCATAGTAATTTTTTCTAGTTCCATAAAAGAAGCTTGTCTCATAATTAATAGTTGTTATGTAGGGTTTTCTGAGCAGCATGAGACTAGTTTAGACCAATAACTTCATCTCTGTCTGCAGTGTTCAAAACCTCATGCTTTAGAAGAAGACAAAAGATAAATTTTTGGTTGCTTCCAGAAACTAGAGAAAACTAAAAGGTGATGTGATGCTCAGAAACAAATATTAAATTATTTGTATTGATGTTGGTCATAGGATGTGAAATGTAGCTGAAGAAAAAAAATTACTGATAAAGGAAAGTAACGAATGTCAAAATATCAAGTTTTAGGATCCCTTTTCTAACTTCCGCCATTCTTCAAGTTTCAAACAGTGATGCAACAATTGGTTGCAGATTTTTCTCTTTCAAAACTGAAATGAGTTAGCGAACACCAGATTTTACTTTCTTTGTTAGAAAGAGCCTTTCATAAAAACTTTGGGGGGCTAATCACTTCAGCCAATAATCACTTCATGTAAAGAAATTGAAGAATGAGAGCAAATAAGCTCCTGAATCATACTAACTCCATAATATGCTGTTAATTTCTCAGCTTTTCTTTTTTCTTTCATCAGAGGAATATAATTCTCTCTGACATATTTAGATTAATAAAGGAAAAAAACATACAATTATTAGTTAGTATTCCTGCATAGATTTCTTGGTTCCTAGAATCAAGGGAGTTTAAATTCATTTAGAATATGTTGCATTGTCCTGTGATGCATGGAAATTATAAGCTGTTTTTCTGTAAGACTTTCCAAATTAAAAAAACAGTCGTAAAGATTTATGAATTTGAAAATTCAAAGGTCAATGCCTCCTACAATATTTTGGAAATTATTTTTACTTTTGTGTTTCATATGTCTAGAACTTTTGAAAATTAATTCCACACATCTGTAATAGTGTAAATCTACTGCAGATGAGCAAGTTAATTGGCATACATCCTCATAACTAAGCCAAAAAGTAATTACTAATGCGTTTCATTAACTTCTGCTGGTGAACAAAATAATGCAACTCTTTCTTCCACTATTAGAGTATAAATTTATACAGTTGTTAATTGTGTTAACAAAATATGACAGGCAGAGGGAATAAACATGAAGTTTATGGATGTTATTTTCTTCTTCACTGTCCTCAAAACACAATGAAAAGAAAAACAGGAGAAGATGACTTAAAGGAACTAGTAACTGAAGCATAAAACCCAAATATTATATATGGTTCCCATTTTCTTCAGAGTTATGTTTGGCTTCCAAGCAGTCACAGGTAAACTTCTGGAATGGTTTAAATCTTTGGTAGAGAAAAGAGTGAACTCAGAAGCACAGTAATGGCTTGCCTGTGGTAGAACAAATTAACATTTACTGTCTTGCATAAAAGCTGTAGAATTGATAGCAAAGCTTCATGGAGGTGATTAAACTTTAAGAACCTCAACTGCTGAGTAGCTACTTTATCAAATAGCAAACAATAACAGAAAGTGGCTACGATCTTTTTTTTTTAAATGACTAGTGATAAACAGTATCTCAGTTTGCACATTGCCAACAAGAAAAATTTTGTGGAGATTCACTGGAGTTGAAAATTCATTTCTGTTTTAAGATCAGATTAGGAAGTGCAAACTGGTCACCCCAAAACACCAAAGAAATTTGTAGCGGTGATTACTACCAGTCTGGGGCAAATTTAACACCAAACCTAAAGCACTCACTACCACCTATCACATAAATGCAGTGTCAGTATAGTTCAGTGTCTGAAATCCGTTTTATCCAAGATGCCTTTGGAAATGTAATCTTGGGATACTGCTAGAGTGATCTTTGATAGTTGTAAGGACATAAAACCTAGCAGACTGGATCAGACCAAAAGCCCATGAAAGCCCACGTACTCTGCAAATCCAGTTAGTTTCCAGTAAGGGCAGGTAGAGAATTATCAGGGGTCTGTGGAGGGGAGATTTTTCAAATTCAGAGCATGTTAAAAGTTATCTTTTTCCTTCTACAGACTTCTAATTTCCAGCAGGCAGTTTTTTAGGGACTTTTTGTCTCACCCCGTCAGTGAGATTATGATAAACATTCTGATATTCAGTTCACTGAAAATGATGACAGAAAAAAGAGCTAGAATATAAATGGGAACAATAGTTAACTGACTAATGTAGGGTAGAGGAATTGGATGAGATCTCGCACATTTTTATAGATCCTATGAACCACTGTTGGGGAAAAAAAGCTTACTTCCAAGATCTAATCCTGTTTATTTTACCCCCGGGGGGACTGCCGTTACAAAGGATGGTTTCCTATTCCTTTCTGAGACTTTTTACAGACATGAATTTGTTATGTTCCAAAGTGATTTCTGTCAAGATGCAGTTTTTATGAAGCTTGAACCTAAGGGAGATTTCAAGAGCTGGTATATAGTGAAAAGAATTGGATTTTTATGCCACAGTGTTATAATCAAGACTGTTTGGAATTAAGAGCCAAGTTTAGTGAATACAGGGCGAATAAAAACTTGCTTTCAACTTATAACAGTTAGTATTGTAGTTACAGCAAATATCTAAGAGAAAGACAAGTAAAAGGGATGGATGGGACTGCAGGTGTGAGCTGTTCAACGTTATTTGCCTTTAGTGAGTTTTTTTAATAAACGTCTTGGGAAAATAAAAGCAATGGGAAAGATTATACTCCTTCCTTTAGCACAGAAAAAAGTCCCCATGTCCCCAGGCTGGCTTTTTCTCTGTTTAAGAGAGTGAGCAGCACAGAAGGCTGTTGAAAATGTGGCTTCGTGGAAAAACTAGAGGAATTACAGTTGCCAAAGCTATAGGCAGGTGACATAGAAACTGCAAACACTGCAGTTATGGAAAATGAAGCAGGTACTGCTGTCATAGGAATAAAATTGGATAACATGAGACAAACCATACCAATGAAGTATCATTAGAAGAAGTAAATTCTGAAATGGTGGCAGAAACGCTTGCGAAGTATCAGGTCCATTTCTGGAAGCATTACATACAAAACTTCTGGTGTACCCAGTGTACAGCAGCTGTAGACAGCAGCATTTTTCCTTCCATTGAGAGGAGACAGTAGCATAACCTAATTGTTATGCCAGCTGCAGGAACTTGTAATCACGATCAGCTTCTCATTTCAGTCATCTGTGGCCATTAACAGTGTTACTTCTGTCTCCTTATCCCATCTGCAGCATCCAATTTTATTTTGCAGAGGATGCAAAGAGCAAAGAGAAGTGTCTCTGGGCAAGAAGCGCCTCTCATCTATCTGAAATACACATTGTATTCCACTCGGTTTCTTCAGGATGGTTTATGAAACAGATGCTTTCAAGAGGAAGATGTGGTGCAATATGAGCAGAATCATTAAAAAAAAGACAAAGAGACTAATATATATTTTCAAGCTTATATAGGAACTTAAGTTGCCAGATGGTCTCCTGTGACAGCATTGACCATGAAAGAGCTTTGAATTAGTCTGATAGCATGTGAAGAAACCTATGTATATGGTTTTTCTATAAACTGCTCAGGTCAAATTATATCATAACTTGGGGGAAAGGGAGTAGCCAATGACAGAGTCATAAGACTTCAATGTGGTTAGACCATGTACCACGTTCTCAGAAGATCTTGTAACTTTATTTGGGTTATTAAAACCACCTAAATACTTCAAAAAAAATTCCTATGGGGATTATAAAGTAGCATCCAAAACTGATCCTGTAGTTCATATGTTAACCCACTCGTTGGAATTCACTGAGCAAAATCTATGTCTAAAATGCAGATGACTTTCAGAATCTGTAAAGGGCTCTTATACGTATAAAATGCATTAATATTAAAAACTAGTTCCATTATTTTTCTGAGATTTGGATGTAACTGTAATTGTTTACCCATATTTGCAAGACCTCACCTGTCAAGTGAGGTAAAATAATTATAAAAAATTCATTCTAAATTTTAGGAAAAGCCCACAGTCCACTTCACAGGCTCAGAGAAAGAGGTCTATCTCCAGCATTCTTGTTCACAAAATAATGAAGTCTTCATTTTGAGGGGAATTACTCCCTTTTTTTCTCCATCTTTCTGTCTTTCTTTTGTGTAAGGAGGTTTGGCCTCTTACTGCTTTGTCAACTTCTGTTACATTTCTTCTGTATGCTAGTTGTTATAAACTAAAGGGAATAATGCGTACTTAAGCATAATATTTATGTCTAATATATATCCATAAGGCTATCTGAAATTCTCAGATGTAAAGTGCATAAAACAGTAAGACTTTCTAAAAAAATATAGTCACTGGGAGATGCTTCATTGAAATTTTTTTCACAATAGTTCTACTTTCAGTTTTGAATCTGAAAAGTGAACTTTCCAGAGCCATTTATCAGGCTCGCTTTGAATTTTCTAGCCTGAAAATTGTAATCCTCTCACTAAAATTGATAAAAATAGATACTGAAGAAAGTATGAGTCAGCCAAATCAATATTAAAATATTTAAGGTAGTTTAAAAAATTAATTTAATGCAGAATGGACTAAAGACTGCCAATCTGCAGGGATTATCCTGTGTTGCTCCTGTGCGTATTCTCCGAATGTTCCTGGGGTAAAATGAACTAAAGAGGTCATGGACTTGCTCAGCTTTCCCTCTGAAAAGATCGAGCAATTCTAAAGTGATGAGGACTGGGACTGTCTGATTACCATAACCAGGAATAACAATGAATGTTTTTATTAGAATGATTAATTCTGTACTGGTCATGTGGTTAGAATAATAAAGATTAGGACTATACAGTTTACCATCATGAATTATTATAGCTTGTTTGGAAGCTTTCCATAGTGAACCATTAGGATAAGAGGAGGGAATAAAAGGTATAAACATCCTCATACTGTTCATGAAGACAGTTTCTTCCTGGACCCCAGAAGCTTGTTCATCAAGCACGTCTTGGAGAGGCAGGAGAGAAGAAAAAAAAGAAAGGAGGATGAAAAGCTAGGATTTGACATAGCTTCTTTTTTTAGTTCTGTCTGTAAATCACAATTTTTATTTAACTAAATTTAGCACTCCATCCAAAGTTCGCAGCATAACAAAAGGTGCCAATGCCTGTGAAAGACAAATAGGGTTATAGCTATCAACTCTAGTTAAAGCTTTACACTGTTTTAGAGACAAGAAAGTCTCTAAAGACTCTAAAGACTAAGAAAGTACAATTTCAAATCAGTAAGTATTAAATATCAAGTCTGATATGAAATGGATAAATTCTTCCATCTAACCGTTTTTGTGTGTTGCCTGGACACTGAGCACAAGTTTACATGCAGAGTACAGTGTCCTTACAAAGACGCTCCTCTCATCATTCATGTTTCAGGCTCTTAAATATTAAAGTTGAAAACTTAGAAATTACACTTAAAGAAGAGGTTACATGAATTTGCTTGATTGCCTGCAAAAATACAGAGTGAAATGGGAACAAAACATAAAGCAAAATATGCCACAGCATATTTTATTGTCAGTCAGGAGGAAGGATCTTTGACTTCTGTTTGAGAGTTGCACTGTAACAGGCACAGTCTGACTCACTTTGAGGAACCGTGGCAGTTTAGAGCTAGGACACTGGTCTTTCCCACTTCTGGGAGGCATCTTCCTATCTTCTTTTTACTAGCGATGAAATTTTTCATGGAATCCAGCTGAGGTTCTGGGCTGTTAGCTCAATCCAGCAGAAATTACGCTTTCAGAAAATGTGGTCCTAAATCTCTATTTCCTGGTGGACTTAGTCTTAGGCAATAAACAGTGGTGGATACTTCTGGTTTCTGTCTGATTCTAACACCTTTTCATCGGAATTATCTTTATTTAATGATTCTTGGCATACGGTAGTCTAATATCATAAAAGCACTCCTTTCTCAGACTGACGATCAAATTAATCTCAGTTCCAGATTCCCCACTTTTCTGTTCTCTATTCTCTTCTCCCCGCTCTATCATTTCTTCCACTGTCTTCTGGCACAGACAGCTAGTGCAAAGAAGAAGAATTAATTTTCCAAATTTGGCACTGATATGAAGAAGTTGGAAGCTTAGACAGATCATTTTTGAAGTCATTAGTGGAATTCCAGCTCATTGCCAAGCCTAACAGATGATTATAATTAACAGACATGCAGAATGAACTTGAAAAGACATAAATGACACTGAATACTTCATAACTGAAAGGACAAATCATGATAACCAAGTGACGACAGAAAAACCTTACGTGCATTATAAGAAATAAAAACTACATGACAAATGACATATAACTTCAATTCTATAGCTTCCAAAGGATTTTGGACACCAATTATTCTAACTCCTTTCTCAAACAATGGACTTACCTTATGCAGGTTTTTATGTCAGCAGGCAACAGCAAGGCAGGATGCCTGTTTGTTCAGTAGTCTGAATATAGCTTTTTTTTTCGTTTTTATTACTCACTGCAGTAGCATCAGGATTTTGCTAATCCATGGATAGTATTCACAATAGGGCACTACACTGCAGTAAGCCATAGATTTTGGGATAGGCAAACAACCCTACTGATTTTGGGGCAGTGGGCTCCATGTTGAGGATTTCAGCAGGACCATTACTTCCACTGTGCTCCGTGCAAACTCTCCCAAGAAGCTAAAAGATACCATGGATTAATCACCTGACTGTAGTAAAACTTCAAATGAATACTTTTGTACCTTTTCTGACCCTTCACTTCCTGGGAGAAGCTCCCTTAAAAAAAAAGAAAAGAAAACAATAAACCAATAATCACAGTATACTGTGGTTTCATGTTGGTGCTTATAAACATTTGATGATGATAAGAGCACCATGAGCACTGCTTATCATTCAAATTAGTATTGTATCCTTGTAACCTTACTCTTAGTTTCCTATTTATTTTGTGCATTCTCCTGTTTTGGGGGGCTTTTTTTTGCTGTATATTGCTGATTGCCATAAGCTGGGACATATACCAGGCGCTGGATTACATACTGCAGTTGTCTTGTTCTTAAACTGTTTTTAGGCACTTGCTAACAGGCATTGGTGGAGGCAAGACACTAGGAGACAGAGCTCTGTTCTGACTCACCGTGTCTGGTCTTATGTTTGTGGATTCTTTGTTCTGACGTCTGGAAGATATTCCTGAAAAGAAGTTATCATTATGTCCTGAATCTGTAGTTACTACTTCCAAGAGACATAGACGACCTTACCGCTAAACTAAGAAAAAAAAAAAAAAAAGAAAGAGAGAGAAAGAAAAAACAAAAAAGAACAGATACACGGAACAGGAGGAAATGCTTGATTAAGGTGTACTTCCAAATGTCATTGGTAACAGGAGTAGAGACAATATGTGGCTGGAATATCTCATCATAAAAGGATGCAAATCAAAACTCATTTCTCTTTATTTTTCTTTGTTGACAACAGATGTTGTGAACATTAAAAGCAGACAGTGAATGTGTGGAGAGACATGTTAAATGTCTGCCTGGGATGACTGACACTTCTGAGTTGCAGGGTATTGGTTGATGAAGAGAGATGATCAAGTTTGCTGACTTTGAGGCTATGATGGAGCTTCATGGACAGCTATTTACAAAATGGAGGAGATGTTGACTCAGTGTTCGATTAACAGTTTTATCTAGGAACTGAATTATTTACCAATTAAAAATGCACATTAGAAAGAAGAGATTTTATTAAATACTTCTTTTAAAAAGCTTAGAATGTGGATTAAAAATATGCTAAAATTCATATGTGAAAAATCAGCATGCATGTGGTTTGTTTCCTTATTTGTTTTGATAAAATAGTATTTTTTCTGAAATTGAACATACACTAAGAGAAAATAATGGAGGTCTTGGCAGTGTGTTTCACTTACAGGAACTTGTTAGCCTAACTTTCTCAAGACTTCACTTGTTTTGCTGTTTTCAAAAACTGACGTACATTTATGTAATGTTCACTTAAATGTGAACCATGAAGACAGAATTACTTCATGTTTAACAGATGTCAGTGTCTCAGCATTAAATCCTGTTTGTTTACAAGAGATAATAACAATGTCTTACAGCCTCTCTCCAACCAATGATCTACACTAGTGACTTCAGCTGCCTGTTGAATATTTAACCTCATCTTTACTGTCACATCAGTGAAGACAGACTTTTTTCACATGAAATTCAAGCTGCTATGTCAAACTTTGCTTTTAAAAGCAAATACATTTTTCATTGAACTTCTGGTACTGGAAAAGCTGCAAGCCAGATGACACCAGACAGGAGTTTCCACAGGACATGTTCTTTCCAAAGAGTGGGAACAGCTGTCCTTTTGCAGTGCCAGGGAAGTGTTTGGAGATGTGTCATGACACTATGCTAAAGGCACAGCATTTGCATCCAGCTGGTCACAGTTAGGGACTGCTGGCATTCTTTCTTGGTAGAGCTGCCCCACTGAGTTGGATGGAGTAATGTTGCATGACAAATTTCTGTATGAATGGAGTGGAATCCCATAGACACCATAGACACCAACACCATGCTAGATTAGGTGTTCTTGAATAACACTGTAAATAAATTAATTAGTACAAAGCAGAAGTTCATAAAGGTGCAGGATATTAAAATTCATGGTTACTGATTGACCATAATGCAGGTAAATTCAATGCTGGTTTATTACAGCCTAAAGTAATTTACTAATGTGATTTGAATCCTGACATCATACTTTGGCTTACAGTTCAATTGGTATTGGGAGAGGTCACCTTAATGCAGATGAGACACCTCATAATTCACAACACTACTGAAAATATTTGCAAAGTTTTAATGAAAAATGGATGTATGGTTGAGCAGCAAGGAAATTCAATTTCTTCCTTAAATAAATAAGTAACAGAAAAGCACAATGGGATGGAATTTGGTTCCAGGCATTTATTGTTACTATTATTATCGAAGTATCCCAGGGCTTTCCACACAGCTGTGACTGATGCATTGATGAACCATGCTTTGGCTATGCAGGCAAACAGAACTGATGCTCTAACAGGCATCCTAAAAATAATCCGTTACTCTTGCCTCTCCGTTCTTCTTCTCCCTTTACCCCCTTTTGACTCCCACCCTTTCCCCTCCAATGCCAAAGGGATGCCTCCGTTTTGGCTGTGCATCACTGTACATTACTTCGTTCTCGAGAAGTCCTGAAGATGAGCAGCAGACAATACAGGGCACAGGCAGTGGTCATTCGGACTGGTGTCAGGCTGTGTGTGACATGGTCAGAGCTGCCTCTTCTGGACCTGGAGGAGTCCTCCTGCGAGAGACGGTCAGCTGAGCACATCTCCCTTATCCTCCTCGCGATGCATAGCTATGCCTCTGCTGTCAGCTCTCTCACAGGCCCCTAACATGACTGCAGGGTGCTCCTGCTGACTTCTGGGTCTTGTGGTGTGCAACAGTCTTGGCTAGACAGAGTATGAGTCTCCGGGGTCTTTCTACAGAAGTACGTAGTGACAGTTACAGTGAAGGAGTTGGCCTCCTCGTGTGGAAGCAGGCAACGGGGAGGTTAACGGGTGGCTTTGCTTGGCTGCTCTGGAAATACCTTTCTTTCACGCTGCTGCGATGACCTGAAAAGATCTTGGGGATTGTAATTTCTCCATCTGACATCCTAGACACTGAGAGTGCTTCCTTCTGCGTAAATGGGGGAGTGAGATGTCTGCCCTTGAGTAGGTGAATGGTAAAAAGCAGGCATCTAGTCTGGAAGTGGCGTCTCACCTAGTTTTGGACTACTGCTTTCAGTCAGATGAATTGTACCCATAGTGAAAAAGGAAATAAAATCCAGGAGCCTTCTGAGTTTTTCTTGTCACTACTCTGCATACTAAACAAAGCATAAGCAAAAACAGATGGTGGATATTTTAATGCCTTCACGTTTCTGTGTATCTAGGGAAGAGAGCTTCTCATTGCTGTCACATTCTGAGCAAGTTAATAATTTCTATTAAAGTTCTCACAGCACATCCCTTTTTTTTTTGGTGCAGCGCATTTTCAGGAGAAAAACAAAGTTCTTTGACAAGAAAAGTTACAGCTTTTATATTTTTCCCTGTAAGCATCTATTTTAGTTAAATTGTCAAAATATGCCAATCTCTTGACAGCCAGAAATTATGTGGGTGTCTCAATGTAAGGGAAATTATTTTGTTTTTAATTGTGACAGCATCTGGAGGAGTGTCCGATTTTATAAGTAGTTCATGCCTATCTAATTTAAAGAGCTGCCAGCTGGTTCAAACTACACACACGGGTTTCATTTTCTTTACTGCAGGAAACTGAAGAATTCCACTAGAGCAAGTCATGTCTGAACAGTGCCTAGTGTTATTCACTGGGGTATGGTGACAGCTTCATGGTGTTATAATACGATGCACTCCACTGAAAACTCTGATTAATAACACTAGGCTGATTTTTTTGAAGGTATTTGACCAGGTACCTGTTGCTTCATGTATTCAAATCAGTCTTTCAGAAAATCGAGAGCAGAATTAGTATTGTTGCTTCACTGCATGTGTCATTCATCTCCAACTCTTTCATTATATATGTTGAATACTTGTAATTTATGTTATCAATATGTTGCGGTTTTTTGCCTAATGCATAAAAGAGCACATTATTATTCTCTATAGATTCACTGGCCATTGTAAGACTAAACTGCAGTTACTTGAAAATCAGCTAAGCTCTTAAGAAACTACAGGCCTACAGGCCAAAGCCTGCTAGAGAAAACTTTCATATTTAATGATGAATTACATTTGTAAAACCTTATATATAAGATCAGAGAAAAAGAAAAGCAGCTCTTAAATATGCACATGATAAGGTAACAATGTAATCAAAACTATTGTTTTATACAGATACAAAGTCCTGTGCTGCTCTTTTCTTTAATACACTGATTTCTGCAACAGAGAAGTTGCTGTAACTTAATGAATATGGTGTTTAGGGGAGTCTATCTGAAGTTTATTAAGTGGTTGTTGAAAATTTTGAGATGAAATGTTATCTTTGGGGAAGGAAGAAGCGAAGCTTTCTATTTGATGAAATATTGTGTGGATTGCTTTTCAATGTCAAAATATTCTATTTTCAAATTACTGGAATGTATTTTAGTTTTGTTGTTCCAAAATATTTTTCATTTATAGATTTGTTTTTATTTCAGATGTTTTAAATTTTACAAGATAAAGCTAAGGTTTAAGAGGACTTAAAAATATTTTGTAGAAATAAATATTGTGTAAGATGAAGTATATTTTAAAATCATTTTAACTGTCCACTTGTTTTTCTTCCCTGACTGGACCGAAAACCAGTTCGCAAGTACGAAGACTCTCGTGGACATTCCAGGTTCTGAGAAATGCAGTCAGAATGATTTAAACCTTTAGGACACAAAAGGATTAAAAAGTCTGTTTCCTTTTTGAAACTCTAACAGCGAAATATAAACTATTTGAATCTGCAGGCCTTTTAGGAAGTCACGTAGAAAACAGCCTGCATGGCTCATCCTTCCCACCTTTCTAGCATAGTTTCCTTTCCACATGATACTTGCTCATGTTTTAGTCCAGTCTAGCTTTAAAAATCTCCAGAGACAGGAACCCCAAACCTTCCCGAAGGGGATTATCCCACGGCCTGACAGACCTCTCAGTGCAGAGGCAACGTGAACCCGGGCACTCCCGTGGGAATCCCCCTTACGGCGGATTCCCGGCACGAGTGTCCTGCCGCAGCCGGCCTCCCCAGGCCAGCACTTCCACTGCTGAACTTCACCCTCACCAGCAAGTACAGCAGGATGAGCAATAGGACTGCAACCTTACTTGAAAACTTCCAAGTTTCAGGGTGAGTTACAGGTGCTCTAAACCTCTTTGGATCACATGCGTGCTTCCGGACATCATGCCCTGGAGTCCCAGGGCGGGCAGGAAATAGGCACATTCTTCGGTTGTTGCAAATTCTACTCCTCATGCTGGGGATGTTTCATTAAAATCCAGCAAAATATTTGCAATGCTGGACAATAACCTAGTGCATAGATGGTGATTTTGCAAGCCTTGGGGATGTTGAGCTACTATAAAAAATGGCTTGTGCTATCGCCGCTTAAATACCACGTGCACTCAAGCCTTAAATCTAGACATACTCCAACAATTATTATTTAAAGGTGCTGTAAAACCACCAATTTGCATTCTGAACCCTGGGTTTCCTTTAAAATATAAAATTAAAAAATATATTACCCTGCATACACTTCTTTTATGAGCAGTAATACATGCAACTTTTTTGTGGTAAGAAAAAGTAAGGATTGTTCTATAAATACAGTAGATGCATATAAATTTTCTCTGCAGTGTAATAATGTGTGCATGAACAGTTTCTCTTGATGTTCTTGAGCAAGCAGAATCTCACATTTTAAGAAATATAATTTTATAAATTTATAAAATATAATTTTTCACGTTTGTTTTTAAAAACACACACAATTATACATGCTTTAACAACTGCTGCCTTGTAATCTACTCTATATTTCTGTGCCTGCAAATAGTGCTTGAAGGGGTGACACTCAGATATTTCATCTGGAGCCTCATTAAATGTGTCCTGGATGAAGCACCAATAATAAATGTGAAAAGGGAGGCTGTGCCACCCTCCAGTCTTCCTGCCAAGTACGTACTGCCACGTTGTTAAAACATTTAGCATGTGATAAAGAAGATAAGAGCGATGCACAAACAGCACTGCAGTAGGAAGTGGGCAATCCAGCCTCAGCGACGGAGCAGACAGCGGGCGAAAGCGTGAATCCCGGAGGAAGTGCGGCACAGCGAGAAGCAGCCAAGGCGCTGGTGGTTCGGAGGGACCGGGGGGGAGCCTGCGGGCCGGTCACCCGCACTGAGCCCTCTCTGCAGCAGATCAACTCTTCACACTTGATCTTGGACCAAGGCCCGGCGACAACAGACAGTATCTGCGTAATGTATTTCATGGTCTTTGGGCGAAACCCACTGTCCAGTTTCCTTCCTTTTGTGCCGGACGCTGGGCAGGCCGTGCCCCTGGTGCTGTGCCTTCCCCTCCGGTTCGTCCTTGCAGCTACTCCCCGTGCTCACTGATAGAGGGAGGCACCAGGGCTGGACTGTGACAAACGGCCTTTTTTTAATTCCAACTCCTTGAGCTTTATTCGAAGGAATCTGGTGATTTTGAAAAACATCAAATTAATAGAAAGAGAAATATAAACTTCTTCTCTTTCCTTAAAACTAAGACAATATAGACAGTGGCATTATAAATGTCTTCTTTCTACCCAGACTGCTGATTTCTTTTGGAGAGACTGTTTTATGATTAGAGTTGAGTTCAATTTTGGTAGTATTATATGCTGCCCATGACAGCATATTTAGGAGACAGACAACAGAGACATCAAAGGGACTGTAATGTTGGTGCATTTTATGATAAAAGATAACTTTCTCCTGGAAAATAAGCTGATGCAATCCATTCATATCACATTGGCAACTAAACAGCCATCAAGCAAAAATACTCATATTTTCTTTAGATGATTTTTTTTTTTTCCACAAAACAGAATCCCTGTGAACACTCATTTAGGAAAGGTTTTGCCAGAAGGTTTTTTTCATAGTCACTTTTTTTTATAGTCATATGAATCCTCTTGCCTATCCTTCACCTGTTTATAAATTCTCAGTCCTCCAAATAAGACACAAAAATAATAGGATGGGATTTGGTTCCAGAAAAGAAGAACAATAAATAGTCAGAAATAAAGTTATGTAATCAAAGAAGCCGCATAAGGCCTAGGTTGACTACAACCCATTCAAACCCAAATAGCAGTTAAGATATCGCAGGCTTGAGCTGCCTCCTGCTTCACGTTTGCATGAAGTTTTCATTCTGTTTGGAGGTGCTCATTATGGAAATCAAAGTCATTGCAGATAATTCATAATCAGACACAAGGCCTGAATGAATTTCTAAGATTACTTTGTCCAGCTAGAGTAGTTAGCTTCATGGATAAAAATGCTAGAAGAACCAAAGGACTAGCAATAAATACCTAGTCTCTTTTGTATTTCTCCAAAAGGCTGGGATCCAACATTTATTCCAAAATTAAATTAAACAATTTAATGTTTCCAACATTTGTCTTTTAAATGCTTGAACATTTCATAAGACAAATTATCTATGTCTGGAGGAAGAAATTCTGAAACCAGGTTATACCTCTTCAGGTTCATTAACTCTGAATCTAACATTGTAATATAAATCATTTCCACCCCAATTTTCAAGACTAGAATTAAATATTAAAAAAAAAAATCAATTCTTATGCAGCAAAAAATCAGGTCCAGAGTTATCACCATTGCTATTATTAGCAAAGCCTATCTATCTTCCACAATTTCAAATCACTTCTAATTAATCCTAATATTGCAAGATAAATCCCATTACAGCTGACCCTTTCTATCTTATCCCATGCCTTATATAAAGTATTTTTATTAATAATGTTTCAGACATTGCCTGTTTGAATTCACAGTTCTGCCTTAAGTGGAAAGGTGCTTGCTTTTGTGGTCTATCCAGATCTGCTCATTACGAGGAACTTGTCATGTTACTAAAACCTTCTTTCGCTGATTGCCGTATCGTCACTGGGGTGGAAAGCAATGGCTGGATATGTTCTAATGCCAAGGCTGACACAATGCACCCTCTCAGCGGATGACAAAGACACACGGGATAGGATTCATCTCACCTAATTCCAGGTATGCCTAACTAATGGCAAGAAATGCCTTTTTCTACTTACTTGAGACAAATTCTTGACATAGAAAGATCTTTCTGGACATATCTGTCTCTGTCCATTGACAAAAAAGACACTTAGATGACCATCTGAATTGTGTGCTGGCTGTTACATAGCCCGAGGCAGAAGAGCTGAATGCTACCTGCAGTGTCTGCACATACACTAACAACATGAAATCCTACCCTGAGGAACTGTCAGCAAATAAGATAAATAGCCAGAAATGTAAGCCTCGCACCAGTTTTGTTGCAATGATTGCCCCATTACTGTGAACAACTCATTCCTCTTTTCTTCTGCTTGCTATAAAAAGTAAGTAGTGAGACATATTAATTGGCAGATTAAACTTACAGGCACCCACGTTGATTTAAATGAATAAAATGAACCTACATAAAAAACTTGACTATCACTCTGTGACAGGATAACCTAGAATATGGATCTACTTTGAAAACAAAGATGGCATAGATGACTCTAATTCAAACCAGTGATTTAGAGCTTTCAAGAAATAAAGATTTTTTATGGGAGTGGCCTGTGTGTAGTAGATGCAGAAGATACATTTTCTTCTATCATACTTTATATTGTACCAATCATCTAGATGTCAGCAGTCTCTGATTTAAGGAATGCTATTCAGATCAACGATTGCCATACCTATTCTTTTTTCAGCTTAGATTTTAAAGTGTTTCCAAACTTGGTTACCATCGCACGGAATATTCGTCTCACTGGGATGTAGGTTTATGACCCTGATTTACAGATCACTCTCTCAAATCTTGTAAGAATAAAAAGGATGGCAAATATCCACCCAAATATGAAACAACAGAAGAGATGAAAGGAAACAACTATGATTGGTAAAATGCTATATTTCACTCCTACTAACATTTTCCATATTGTCCTATGAAGATTTTTTTCATTTAATTTACCAATAAACAGAAAAAAATGCCAGACCTCTGTAGAGCAGAGGTAAACTGAGTCTCAATAATGAATGAAGCAAAGAACTACACTGGTTCTTAGCTTTGAGGCATAATTAAGTTATTAACTTTCATTAGAAATGCAGGATTGCCCTAAGAAGAGGATAGTAATAAAAGTCTTCAAAAACATCAACTGCCTATACTTCCACGCACAGATGTAAAGTAAGGTTTAGATCACTATAAAAGGAGGGAAAAAAGAAGGTCCAGAGAGTGAATTGTCAGCATTATGTACTGTCCTTTCATCTTCACATTAAATATTTATTGTACTTACAAGCTGTGTAGTTTGAAAGTATGTTTTCTTGGCTGATTAATCTTTATTTATGCTAACAGGGATAAGCTCAGTGTCCAGCGACTCACTGAAAATTAATTAGCTTAATAATTTTATTAAGATGGAATTCAGAGTACCGTTAATTGCCAGCAGAAAAACTGTGCTGACACAGGGGCCGAGGCTGTGCCTGGGACTTGCCCCGCTGCTCTGCCAGGAGGGGTGCAGGAGGTGCCCCTTCACCTCCCTGCTCTCGCCACGGGGCTTGCAGGGCTCTGGGGCATGGGTGCCCGCAAGCGTGCCCCCGGCTCACGCGCTCCTAGGCACGCGCGGCACCCACTGCGAGTGTGTTGCCTCCTCCGTGTCCGAGCACGGGCAGGCGTGAGGAGCAGGGGCATCTTTCCAGGCTCAGCAGAGCCTCCACACAGCTCCTCGCACAGGTGAGATGATGCCTACCGAGTCCCAAAGCACCCCTTCCCCATCTCCTGAGCCCTTGGTAGGGCAAGTCACTGTTTCAAGTGCTCTTGTCATGCCTAAGACTAGCTTGGTTTAACAGAGATTAAACACGGGTTTTAAAAAGTATGTGTGTGTTCAAGTATTTTGCTGAAGTAGGGCTTAAATATCACTATTTGTTCCCCGGGGACATGATGTTGTGATTCTTGGCTGCATTATTTGTTATTTATACTGCACCATCAGTGCATAATAGTCAGCAAACAAATGTTTCGGTCTTATTTGAACATCTGCTTCACCTCTTCCATTATTCTAAACTTCATTGTTACAACGAAACAGAGGAAAACAAAAAATGAAAAGCAGATGACATTTTGGGGCTAACAATTCTGCAGAACTGAATGCAGATTAGAGCTCCTGATACATAGTCCTAAGTACCCCATCAGTAAGAATAAAAATAAATGAGAGGCAGCACGGATGTATGGCCTGGGCTCACTGAGTCACCTCTCTCAGCCAGCTCTTGGAGCAGTGCTTTCTGCCACCCTTGAAGATGGAAACTGCTTTTCTTTTAACGGTCAAACCCTCCGCCTCCCTTTCAGGCATGGCTGCCCATCTGGCTCCAAAATGAGCTTGGAACTAATCTTCATGCCCAAAATCTCAAGTCTGAGCTCCAGCAATCAACCTGCAACAATCCTGAATCAACTTGCTGTTGACTGTTCTTTTAAAGAAAGCTTTTAAATATTGTGGTAGAAGTCTTTATCTTTATTCATATCTTTATTCAGAACTACACAAATCACTGACAGGAGGATGGAGAGCAGACCTGGATATGTAGCAGTAACTAGTTTAGTGAGAACTTGTGTGAACAGGATTATGGGAATGTCCATGTGTGACCAGCTCATAGTTATTGCAACTAAAAAATACAAGTTTTTGCTTAATAATGATATTTTTATGAAACATTTTTATATATTTTACTGGTTTATTTTTCCCCGAAAAGCAGTGAAACACTGAATAATTTCCCAGCACCCAGACATGCCCATTTTTGGAAAAGCATACAGTAGTGGCAGAAGAAAAGGAGAAGGGAACATCACATGCCCTCAACCCACAGTAGTCAGGGCTGAGATACCATATTGCTTCAGTGTCCTCTGCTCTCCAGTGCCTTTCTTTCCATGTGGAGGCTAAGCTTTGGTAGGCATAACCACCTGCCTTTGCTCTGTGCTATCTGATTGAGAGCTACCTTTTCCAGCTGGGAAAGGGAGGGACCTAACACTGGAATGGATCAGGACATGTAAGATCTAAGGAAAGCTGCAGATTAATACAAGTGGATTAAATGAAGAAACAATCTGTTCTACTGCTTCGAGGTAGGGAGACCAAACTCAGGATAGAAAAGGAAAAGAAAAGGGAGGGAGAGAGATACTAAGCTATACTAAAAACTATGTTTTCACCACAGTTTGATCATAGGTATCATTCTTACTGGCATTCCATTCACACACAAAAATTTACAGTCTGCTCATAGGCACAGCTGTCTATCTTGAGCAAAGGTATAGGCTATGACTGAAATCATACTTCCCTTCACACCAGTAATCTGCACAATTTGCAAGAGAACTAATTTGTTTGATGAAAATACTCTGATGATTTCCAGCAATTCTTCGTGTGTTTCTGAAAGAACTGATACGTTTCCACAATTAGGAAGTAATTACTGACCAGGACAGTTTTTTTGAAGGGCTTAGCTAAGGACAGGTTCATCTCAGTTAACTGCAGGAAAAAGATATATTCACAGAAGCAGGTGTGAAGATGCACCTGGAGGCTACACCTTACAGGGTCTTGAAAGTATATTTTCTTTCTTCCTTACTATATGGGAAGAAGCCAGGATAGAGTTGTGGGTGTTCGGTTGCTTCTCCATCCTGGACGAACCAGAAGGGAGTGAAGTGAGATTTGGAGAAGCCAGAGAAGGAGAGGAAACTCATACTTTTCTGAAAAATATGTGACTCAAATTTAAAAGAGCACTTGATTTTGTTTTCTATTATGCATGTGTATATACTATGTTCAGGCCACATACATAGTTTTATTCTTACCTGAACATTCAAAACATATTCAAAAAATAAAAAGTGTGCAATTACAGAAAAACATGAAAGGCTGTCACCAAATCTCCTGCATAGTTAGAATAGTAATGTCTGTGTGCAGGAATCAATAAAACTTTCATTTGTTGCCTGTAATTCAATAAACTATACACTTTCTACTGAAAAATTGAAAGACCCATTAGAAACTCCAGTCCCAAATTATATTTGACTACACATGCTGCCATGTAATTTATCAAATAATAAATCTCCATGGAAGACAAACACATTACAGTCAACAATGTCATGCTGTTGTGAAAAAGCAGCATACTGGGATGTATAAACACGAGTATAGACTGCAAGCCACATACAGTGATTACCACTTTCAGTGTGAGTGATGCCTTAGGTGATGTACTGTGTTCATTTTGGGCACCACAATTCAAGAATGAAGTGGGCCATTTGGACAGCAAAAGGATTGATCAAGCATCTGAAAGTTATGTCTTTTGGAGAAGGAGAGAACACACTGAGGTTACAAAGACTGCAAAAAAGAAAATTTAGGGGAGACATAGGAACAGTTTTCAAATATGTATAGTCTTCTGTCAAAGATGAATAATCTACTCTCTTGTCCCTGGTGAACAGGGTAGGAAATAGTGGCCTTAAATTGCAGATAGCAAGATTCAGGTTAGACACTGGAAGAAAAAAAAGAATCTCGAACACGGGGAAGTACCATTAACAACATTTGCTGGGGCTAACAAGTTTTAAACAGTGAAAATTTTTAGGGTACAGATTAGATGAGTCTTTTTCAGGAATCACACAGATTTGTATGATGCTGTCTGGCAGGTAAGGACTAACTTAATGTTGCTTCTCTCCTAGTTTCTCCAGGATTTGGAGACTTTTAACACAGAATTTGAGTCAATTTGAAGTCAGGAATAAGAGAAGACTCCAGTAGTATTTTCTCAGAGTGGAAGCCCAGGGTGTCCAGACCAAAGATTCATTTAGCCAAATATTCTGTGTCTGGCAATGGATGCTTAAGAGAAGTATAAGAAAAAGACCAGGCTCTGCAGAGTGAAATTCTTACATTTGGCTGGTTTCCAGCTATTAACCAGTATATCAGCTTTTAGTTAGGGACTCCCTAAACTTAATGTTACACACAAGCAATTGTGTTGAACAACACACGGCTGGATTTATCCTCCATGAATTTATTTAATCACTTGAGAACAGTCAAACCACAGAGCTATAACTTGTGCCCCAGTCTAGGACTTACAGAAACTGAGGCTTTCATACGGAGATAGATGAAAAAAGGGTAATAACCGGAAAGATTTAATCAGCCTGTTCTGAGCTTTAAAAAGCAGCCATATGTATGAACAGTTTTTCCTTCTCCCTTCAGATTTTTAGTGACTTTTATTGAATTTAGTTTGTTTAACTGTTTCACAGATGAATAAAATCAAAACGAGAGATATGGTGCTCACATTAGGCAGACCTCAGAAATACACTATGAGTATCTTCTCAATTTGGCATCCCAAATGGATGATGATGGAGATACTACCCCTTAGTTGTACTCATTGGCCAGAATGGCAAAAAGGAACTGCAAAAAGAAAAGACAAAGCTGTTTATGAGCAATGTATGTTGTTAGCCAGTCTTCAGGATTACTAAATCAACATATTTGTGAAGGTGGTAGAGCTGTGACGTTTTACATCTGCCAGTGATCTGGAACTGTAAGGGTACAGAAAGGCTTTAATAAAAACAAAGTTAAATCATCTTCAATTTATTTCCTCAGAGCTTAAAAAGTCCCACAGGAATTGGCCAGCACTGTATATCTGAGCAATGACTTGCCTCATGGGAAAAGGTAAAATTCAGTTTCTCAGACTAAGATTTTTACACAGTACACGACCTGAAAAATTCAAAGAGGTCATATCAGTTGAAAATTACATGCTGCCTTTCAGCGTATTTCAAGGTGACTGTGGGCTTGTCCTTTCTTTTATTCCCTTGGGAAGAACAATTGATGACTTCAGTTCGGAGTCTCATAGACTGAATTGTAGCCTTTGGAGGAATTGTCAGCACAGAGAAACAGAATTCAGAGGTGAAGTGCAAACAGAATCAGCTTTCAGACAGTCTCATGAAAAAAGAGCTAACTTTGTAAATCTCATTTCCAGTGTTAATACATTTGACTGGAAGAAACAAATTTGCTCAACTAGTCTCTGAAGTTACTGATCATCCTAAAACCTTTGACCACAACTTTTTTTCTGGAATTAAGAGGAAAGTGAGATTCAGAAGTAATTTTCTAATAAAATTTAGCCTGTCTTGAAAAGTATCTACAAAATACAAAATAAAACTTAAGACTAAACTTAAGTGCTTCAGATCTTTCCAAAAAAGAGTCTTTCCTGTCCCATACAACTTCTACTGAAAATGCTGCTTTTTAGTATGTAATCCATACACTTTCTTTTACCTCATTATAAAATGTGAATGGCTGACGTGCTGTTCAGAAATGCTCATTGTTATCCTTTCTTTTCAAAATTAGAAAAAATCCTTAACTGTATTGTTATACAGCCCAGAGTTGTATAAACTGATATTATACTTTATCCTATCCTCCTTATAAGCTGTTCCCATCTTCTCTGATTAGTTCTGCAGTTACAATCTGCTGTAAACATCTGGCTGAAATATTTCTTTGTTGTTTGATGATATGATTATGTATTCTGAATATAAATAAAAATATATTGTAAAAAGATATTAGGCAGAATCAAAAGAAACATGTCCCCTCAACAGTTGTGTAAACTGGCTTCTAAATGACTTTTCCCTTCCAAATCTCAGTAGATAAATATAAGGCTTTTAAAAGGTCACTTTTCCATTTTACACCGTTTAGGACCCCAGGAGCCAGCGCGTTCCAGCACCAGAGCCTGCAGCGGGTTTAGGCTATGGGCAGAGCTCCCGCCGACAGACACGGGAGGCCCAGCATGACTGATGGGATTAATGGCTTTCAGAGAACGAAAAATCAGAGAGAGAGAGGGAGGTTAGGCTTCTGCCCTACAAAATGATGAAATGACTGAAATGACTCCTTCCAGAAGCCTTGTGAAGAGAATTGAGGGCAAATGGGTGCGCGCACATGTATCAGCACACAGTCAAGTGCTATGCCCTGGCTTGGGGGCAGAACAACGTGTGTTAGCGATGTTAGTGCAAGCGCAAGAGCTCACACTTCCTGCTCCCACTTCTCTGTTTTAGACAGTGGATTATCATTGCTTATTTGTACCTTACTTCTGCATGAAGATGAAGTGGATGAACAGCAAGCGGAATGAAAAAGACTTTTTTGTTACTGGAAAAATGCTTATTACTAAACTAAGGAGAAAAATATTAGTTGATTTGAATAGTCAGATCATAACTCTGGAGGAAGTGTAATGGCACCTGAGCTAAACAGCAACAGCTAAGTATTCTAAATATGCCTTTGGCTAAGTAGAAATTGTGAAATCTGCCTGGATCTATTAGTGACAGATATATTTTATTGTAAAGCTGAATCATATAATAAAGATCAATCATTTGTTCTCTTTTACTGTTTAAATCAGCAAGGCTTGAGTGCTTGTTAATATTCTGGGGGAAAAGGAGTCATTTATGTCTGTAATTCAATAGCTGAGATTTTCTGAGTAAGGATAAATGCAGCGTTTATTTTTTGAAAAGCAGACACAAAGACCAGATTGCTCCAGTATATGTCTTGGTCCTTTTCCATCACTGAATCTTGGATGCACTAGTTTTATAGAGCCACTGAAGATCCTGGTAATTTTTGTTCTATCATGTTACATTAACAGCATCTCCTTCCCTGTACCTTTGACCTTGAGATATGTACATCAGCACCTTTAATATTTTTTGTTTGATAATTCAAATCCAGGATGCCTAAGATTATGTTATAGAGCTATGAGTTCTTTGGACTAAATGGATTTATTGCTTCAATCAGTGGTATCATACAAAGTGTTTCAACAACAGTAATAGAATTACGCTGTCATATGACAACCTTTCCAAACTGAGACATTTTTGATTCATTTCCTGGCAGAGGATAGTAAATTAGATGTCAAAATGATGACATCCTTTAGGTTTTTTTCTTTACCTGCATGCATTAATAATGCATTTTTAGGAAGGCAAAGCAGCTTTGATTTCCATCTTGCAGTAATAGTTGAAAAAGAAAAGGATTAGTATATGTATGAGGGAGAGAGAAAGAGAGAGATGCTTTGTCCTGATAGGATAAAATCAGATTGGAGAGGCAGAAGACAGAAAGCAAAAACAAACTGTGGGATCTCAAATAGATTTCTTTTGAATTTTGTTTCTTAAATTTTCTATAATAAGAAATAAATGACCTAAGCTGAGCTAACCTAAGCTAAAATTCCCCCTCCACTGCTGTAGAGCAGTTAGTAGTATTATTATTTTTCTCCTATAGTCTGGAAGATTAGATGAAAGTAATAAGAATTAAAACCATGTAAAAAATTTACAAGTAGCAATTTACTGAATGTGTCCTCAAGGTTTAAACAAGACTTTATTTATAAATGCAAACCTTCATAGGCTCCTCCTAAGTGCGAATTTTAACTCTTTGTAAATTGGTTTTCTCAACATTGATAAATCACAGATACTTTCTTACAAACATTCAATACTCGAGCTCATGCTCAATATGTTAGATTAGTAGCTATCATCATTGCTTGGTGTTATTCTTCAATCTGAATACAGAAGTACTTAGAAGAAACCTAAATAGGGTTTAAAGGCAAGAAAGTATACACACACAAATTAAAAAACAGCTGTTTCAGAAAGAATTTTATGCTTTAATTTGATACGAGATAGAATACGTGCATGTAACATTTTACTTAATATTATGCCTCTGTGCCACACATTCTTGAGTTTACCAAACTGGAATTTGATTTTACAAGAGCTTAAAACTATACCCTTCCAAGTATCAGCAATGCCTTAGGATTTATGGTATCACTGAGTGATAGGAGTTTCCTTAAACACTGCTACTGTTTCAGATTGGTCCCACCGATTTAATAATGGTACAGTCATAGAGAGTGTTACAATTTTTAGCACACAGTGACTGTTGTGTATCATTTCCATATATGGTAAAGGAAGTCAGAAAGTTTTTGAAGTTTTATTAAAGTCACTGTTAGAACTGGGATTAAACTCCCCAGGATGTTATACCGTGCCTCTTCAGTTAGGCGTTAGGATTTTATGCTTGTTCATGGACTGCCAGATGGACGTTGTGACCAGACAGCTGGACTGTGATTTCCGAATAAGGCTGAACTTCCTCAGCATTGTGAGCTGCTGAAGATAATTTTGGAGAGAATATGTACCTAGATGATTCAATGCAAGAATTCAATGCCTCAGTAATGTTGCTGTTGCCTTTTCAGCTGACCACAGCTACTTGTCTCCTTGGAAATGATTTAGTAAGCAATTCTGCCTCCTGCATCCAAATATCAAGGAAGTCAACATGGTAACCCAATTAATCTGCACAAAGAGAATATGGAAGCAGATGTGGGAAGCACGGGATACAAAGCAATGCTGAGAGTCCCCTAGTGAGGTAGTCTCTAGCTGCAAAAGGGACATTTGAAAATTGTGATCTCAGGGAAGTATTTCTATACTACTTACATGTATTTCTCCAGTGTCCAGCCTTAGTAAGAGGAACTAGAGTGAGAATTATCCCTAAAATATTTAATGTCAGTATTATATGATAAGTGTAATTTGCAAATTGTTTCTTGTTTTTCTTAGTTTTCTGTTAGCTCTTATGCTATTTATCAGTCACAACCTATGCAAACCACCAGGCAGTGAGATCAAGCTCTGCCCTCAGGAGTGCGTGGAAATCTATGGGAAAACTGAAACAAGTGTAAAAATCACATTAACTTATCACTACCTTAGGATATTTGGTACCTGTCCAAGGAATGCCATTTATAGTACTATACAGACATGCAGCATGCTGTGTGGGCTGATGGTACATTGGAAATAACATGAATGGCCTTCCCATGTCTGTGCCCTCCCTACGCACTGTAAAACTGCACGTAACCTTACTGGCACAGAGAAATCAACAGTGTAATCTGATTAAAACATACGAAGCAGTCAAAGCATGAACATCATCACATGAAGCAAACTGATATTCTGCAAGGTTTTAATTTTTATTTTATTCAGAAGATACAGAAAAAAAAGAGTACCCGAGATAAAAGGTATGAAAAAAGGGAAAAGAGAATGAACGCATGAGTGAGGGAAGCCAGAAACACACGTAGCTTAAGGTCCTTCTTGAGTAAAAGTCCTATGAAAATGAATGGGTTTGATTACCTATTGCCCATAAACTCCTAAGTAGTCATTTATTTCACTGCAGAACACTAACTAAGTACAATATGGGTTTTCATTGCTACCAGCTCAGCACAGCATCACATAATACTGATTTTACAATCACTACGCTCTAACTGATTATATTAAAAGCAAAGTATTTGGGTCAAAATGCTCATCATTATAGACCTTTCTCAAAATGATGTATAAACAAGTTCTATAGCAAAACACGGAGAGCAACGAACCTATCAACATTAGAATGATTTCATTTTTAAATACGAAAAACTTCAGCCATTTGACTCTACTCCCTCAGAGAGAAATGTTCAGATGAAAATATCCTTCATGGCTGTCAAAAATAACTGATTCTCCTGTCGGCAGTCAGAGCCCAGGAGCCAGCGTTTCTCTTCCGTAAAAATAACTCCTCCCCGCCATGGCAGGAGAACAGCTGTGTTGACGGGGACGAGCGTGGAACGCCACTGCTGACTTCATTGGCCACTGCCAATTTTAGTTAATCTTTGGAGAACTGTCCTACTTTCACAGTTTCATAATAATTAGTTTCTGTATTACCTACCACTATACACTAGTGACAGCAAGAGCAAATAATGTTTTTATGAACCTTGCATTAAATTTGAAAATCAAGCTGGGATGCCTTTCTAGACGATATGCTGTAGACAAATAAAAATTAATGGGGGTCAATACAACAGTATAGAGAAGGAAATCGTACCTGACAAGGGCCTTTAAATTCCATTAATCAAACAAATACTGTCAAAATCAAACAGAAAACATAACAGTGGACTACTGGGGTAGAGAAAGAAATTGGGAGGAAAACTAACTTATATTAATGAAACATCTGTGAAAACATTGTAGACTGTTCAGTTGATACAATCTGTTGACAATCATTCCTAATCATTCTAAAAGCAACTCTGATAAAGCCCTAGTGCATCAAGATTTCACATGACATTCACTTGAGGGTAGATTAAAAATTACTGATTTATAACTTTCATACAGTACCCACAGTATTTTCAACTTTTTGAAATCCATCTGTTTGTTTACAGTTTCAACTTTACACTGGGAAGGAGGACAATGGAAACTCGCAGGGCTGACGAAGCCAAGGCTTTGCAGGAACAGACCTTGCTGGCTTGGGTCCCAGGTCAGGTTGCGTTTATCCTTTCCTTTCCTTTAGGACGCAGCAAGCAATCGCCCTTTCATAGGTCACAAAATGGGACAGGCAGAGAACTTTTTGGAGACTGAATTTTATTAATGGCAATATGGAAGTGAGAAAATGTCAAAGATGATGGGAGATCGTACTGAAAGCTGTGCTTCATTTTTCAGTTAGATTGTGGGTGAAGATTTGTTTTTCTTATCAGAGCTTCAAGAGGACAAAGTCTGTCAGAGTGCTCTTTAAACCATGTAGAAAGGTGTTCATGTGTTGGAGAGAACCTTTAATTTATATGACAGATAAAGGAATTTCATTCTTTCAGTTTCATACATTCTTTTTATCTCATTTATTTTCTTTATTTTTATTCCTTATTATTGTTAATCTCTTGCCATCTCTAATAGCTTCACTTTGTAAAGCTTTTCACCGCTGTTCATCAAAAGGGAAAGTATTTTTTCAAACACCATAAAAACAGCATGTTGCACTCAAAAATCACAAATAAAAGAATGGATAGAAAATGTTAAATACTGGCTTGAGCAGACTGCTGCCACCTTCTTCCGGGTAGACCCAAACTGCTCAGCCATGTTATGTTTTACAGTGTTCTCCCTCAATCCACTGGCTATCAGTGCATAAACAAAATCACATGTGAGCTTTTAATCTTCTCCAGGATCTTCTGGAACAGATCATTATAACAAAGAGAAAGAAAAAAGAATGTATTTCTCTGTCAGCTTCTTCTGGACTTAGTGTAATACCCTGGATGTCTCTAATGAGCCATCCATAACTCATTGCCAGAATATAGGAACCCAGCTGCACACTCGAATTGCTATTGAGTTGTCTGGAGCTAATCCTCATTTATGTTAAGCATGACAGGAAAAACAGGCTTCTAAGTTTTAAGTGCAGAATAAGTTGAATCAAAATTCTATTCTCAAATATTTCCGATTCAAATGTTAGATCACACAGATATCTGTATATCATAGTGAATTGCACCGCAATCTTATTGTGAGGCTAGAAACCTAGATAGTTTTATACTATCTTCCTGTATGAGAAAGTCTTTCCCTAAGTGAACTGTGTGATCAAATAAACAATCTCCCACTGAATGCTGTGACCTTCAGAAATAAATCTCTGCGGGTGCTATTTGGCAATCTTAATTAAAATATGTTTTTTCATTCTAGCATGATCTTTCACTATTGGTAAATGGGTAGTTCAAAGACATGGGATGTTAAGAGAGTAATGATAAACTTCACGAAGGAGGACTGAAAAACAAAGGAAAAATGACAATGATCATCATCTATAGGTGGACAAGAATGGAAAAATATTGGAATAATTTTCCAGGCATCCACATCTAGGAGATATATTCAATGACGCAGCAAACACAGCCTAATTTTGCATCATCAACAATGAATCTAAATTAACAATCTCAGAAAAAAAGCATTCACACTATTTGTACTACCAGAAGTAGTCAAGGAGAAATGAAAACCAGATTTAAAGTATTTATGGTAAGAAAATCTGGGAAACAAGAACTCCATTCTTAGCAATGTCACGAATTGTTGGTCTCTTCTGAGAATCCAGTTCTTGGCATATTTTCATAGTTTGTTGAGAATTAATTCTTCCCAGTTAAACCCAAAATGTATGGTATAACATAAAAACAATCAAATAAGTAAAGCCTCTGGGAAATGCAGACCAAACTTCCAAGACTGAAATCCATCTAGGTTTCTATTTTGTTACAAAAACAACAAAATACAAGCATTTCAAGAAGATTCACTTTCTGTTAGGACTGTAAGCAGCTTATGAATTGTCATTGGAAGTCTGAAATATCTAATGTTACATGGCTTTCATGCTAGAGTGGGCATACCACAAAAGTCTCAAATGGATTTTGAAGTAAAACTCAAGGGCTGCAAGCAAAAATGAGGCAAAATTAAAGGAAAGTTGCAATTAAAGGAATTAACCTGCTGACTGCCAAGGATGCCATATGAAGTATCATCACAGTCTCTAACACCACAACATATCAGAATAGCGATACACAATGCTTGCATTAGGACAGCATTTGTTAGGAAAGCTGTTCACACACTACACTGGATCATTCAAAAAGAATACTTTTCTCTGCGTTAGCCTTTCTGTGGCATTTAGCAGTCTCAGTGTCCTGTAAATGATCATGTCTTTACACGTATTTTCCAGTGTCGTTATACTAGTTTTCTTGCTAAAAGAACAGTTAGAAAGGTGCTCTCACAATCTACAGAGTGCCAACAGGGATGAGCAAGCGATGCTTGGGCATGGTCAAATAGCATGCAGGCCATTTCGAACTCTTCACTGGCAACACGCCTTGTTGAGTCCTGGCTAGCCTACTTGGAGTTAAAAGGCCTGGAGTTAAAAGACTGAATTTTGCATGGCAGTTAGCAGGCGTGAAGCAATGCCCCTTTTAGCATTTACTTGGGATGTGCTAAGAATGCCAGTGCATCCATTCCTCCATCTCTACCAAGGGTGTAGAAAATGAAAAAAGAAACACCAACAAGCAAGAAGCCGGATACACTGAAGTCTTGACTGGTCTCTCTGCCAAGCTATTTTTATGTATGTTCCTAAACAGAAGTAATTGTGTAGTAAATCTGGGCATTTGAAATGAGAAATCTATGCAGCAAAACAAATCCTGAGTTTCCTGGGATAAGAAGAAACTGTGATCATTAGTATTCTGTACCTGACTACCTTAAGCTAGCTTGCACCTTCCTCTACAGCAGCAATATTTTCCCATACTGTGGACAGGACACCACTGTGAATGGACCATTAATCTGAAACAGGACTACATGGTCTAAGAGCTCACTCTAAAACTGTATTTGACATTACTAGTTCTAGGTTTTAGGTACAGCTGTCATACGGGAGAGATTGAGGAAAAACAAGATAGGTTCACTCACTGATCAATATGGTTTTGGTGGCAAATTCAGGCAGTTTCTTCACACTGTTTTTAACCAGTGAGCAGTCACCACTAACTGCAGCCCCTCGGTTTTCCTGACAAGAGAAACAGGCTTGTGAGTTTGGAAAGCTGGGCTCAGTGCTGGGGCAGCATCCTTGTCCTTTGCCAGTTCTGCAGATTTAAAATTATCCTGGGCAGCAACTGGAGCGAGAAGAAACACCAGACATGCTGAAAACTCATGGATCACAATCACAGACAAAACATACCATAAAAGGTTCAGCTTAGGAGAAAATCATAAAGGCCATGGATCTTCTACACAGCATAAACTGGCATCATCCTTGCCTTCCTTTCCACCGAATCCAATAGCGTTAGCCAGCTTCTAACAGTCTTTTGAGAGCAAGTAATATTATGACCGTGAGCACTTCTGGCTGCAAAATGGAATGCAAAATTTGATAATGTTCTGGCAATGGACATCACTTGCTGTCTTCCGTACAGACAGTGAGAGCTTCAGACATTTTGTGCTATAGACACTTCCAGATGGCAGATTTTTAGACGCTCCTGATTTTCTAAGACAAAATGGGTCCGAGTGCTGCTATGGGAATTGTGGCCTGCACAACTGTGAAACTGCAGAGAGCAACGGACTCGTCATTTAGTGCTCAAGCTGTAACACAAACGTATTACAGCCGACCAAGTGACCAGCAGAAAGACCATTAGCAGCACTTGCATGCCCATCTTCAGCTGACATCCTGCCAGCAGGTCTGGCCTGAACTACGTGTTACTTCCCATGAGAGAGCAAAGTCCTTTGAGTCTGCACTGCTTGTGCTTCTGATATGCCCTTTGCCTTGTTTGCTACCTCAGTCTGGTTGTTATGGACCCTGATGGGAAGATACGGGAACGGATAAAAATAGATAGGAAAATATTGTTTGTCCCACAAACCTAACAAAACAGGACCAAAAATACCCTAGAGAATGTAACAATAAACCTTGCTGAAACACCGCCTTCCATTTCAGAAAGTTTCTTGGTCCTCTACAGACTTTCTTTTGTGCCCAAACATATTTCAGACCTTGTCTACAACCTGGCAAAGTGTGAATGCCCTTCTTATTTTGCTCCCTGCGAATGCGATCAGCCCAGCAGCCAGCCCTTTTCTGTACATTAAACAAAGCTATGCCACATTTCATTCTTCTGAGTGGCTGAGGAAAGGTGCTGCCTGGCCAGATAGGGGAGTGGGAGCCCAGGAAAAAGTGGGATGTTCAGCTGACAGGATAAAGGGAGGAGAACGGTGAGGAGCCGGCATCTCTAGAAAGAGATTAGTGGTGTTCCCTGGTGGAGCACTCTGCTGCTCTGACCTCTGCTTCTGGAGGGACAGTCTTGTAGGCAAATACATTTAACTTTTCTACATGTCTTCAAGAGGGTGATGCCATATGGGAGAATATCAGCTGGCCAAAAAGGTGAAGGCCCATTTCTCCTTCTTTGAATCATCCCTGTTAATTTCTCAGGTGCAGTTTTACCCTTGTCTTCTCTTCTGGATTTAACTCTCTTTTACAAAAACAGAGCCCTGCACAAGCCCTTCTTCCTTGCAGTTGTTCAGTAAAAGTACCAGTCACCTTTTTTATTTGCACCTGAGAGGTGGAGGTAGGGGGGGAAGTGAAAAATTTTTTTGCTATTAAAATATGTTTAAAATGTTAAAAACGCTTTACCTTCCCCAACATTTCCAAAACACTAACATGAAAGTTTAGTGTTGTTTTAAAAAAACCCCACATACGAGCTCTTCAAAGGGAAGGATGGAAAAGGAAAGCAAATACACTGGTACTGGTACCTCTCTGATCAGTTTTGAATCAAAATGACATGCTATTATGGGCTGTTGAAAAATTGAAGAAAACTGCTTACCTGATTTGAAGCTTAAGCAGATGTTTTAATTAAGTATGGAGAAATTTTTAATGCTATCATTCATTAATAGGATGTCAGCTTTATGTCTCACATCCAAATGACAGTCGACTCAGAGTGCAAGTGCTGCTATTCAGGTGTCAGAGCTAAGCTCTGGTCTAGCCCTCAGTTCTGTTTTGTATCTGTGTCTGGTGATTTCCAAAAACTCAGAAGGCAATTCATGAGGAAACAAAGTGGCATGGTTTTAACGAAAGGGGATTACAGATTCTGGGTCAGGCAATCAGAGCAAAAAGGGGTCCCTCCTGATTTTGATAAAGTTCCTAGGAGTAAGTGGTGCAATAAGGAATGACTTCTGCAATTGCCTCTCTCTCTTATCATTAGATTAACATTGAAAAAAGTGACACTTTAAAAGGTTTATTGCTGCGCTTAGAGCTGTAGTGCTGCTGCTAAGTGGATGCTTTTCTTGTTGAAAGAGCAATGCAACAAGAAAACTCATGTTGCCTTTTTAGTAAATTGCAGGTTTATACCCATTTATAGTTCTAATTCCAAACCATTATTGGGAACCGAGGATTGTCTTTTCCACCCCACTCCCCTCCACTTTTCAGTTTCCAGGATTTCAATGACATTGACATTTCTGAATCAAGAATCAAGTCTTCGTATGGTTTATGTAACAAAATCCCTCTACATTGCACCTGCATTTCACTGTCTCACAACAGAGATGGATCTTGTCTGTACACATTTCAGCAGGGAGATATGTTGCATGCTTTTTCTTTACAGCCCCTCTCTTCCTGATCATTCATCTAAAAAAGATGCATCCCGTTTCCCTTCTCTCTCTCAAGAACCATTTTTCTAAAGTCTTTCTGCTTCAGAAGTATATCTTTCACACCACATTTCTAAAGATGTTTTTATTTAAGCAACTTTTGCATTGAAAGGTCAACCATAACAATTTCAATTCAAAGCAACTCTGTCTTCTGATCACAATTCTCTTTAATGTTGCCGGCAAGACTGCCAGCTCATGTCTTAAACCTACCTGAAATATGGGCAATGAGTGTTAAAAAAGGACTAGATTTAGAGTCTGTTTCAACAGTGACTGTGAGTGAAACACAGGAATGAAAAATTCTAAACTATGCAATATCACAACAACAAAGTCTAAACCCCAAAAGACGGATAACCCCCAGGCAATACAGTGTGCTGGCAGCATCCAGTCATTCTTCTAGCACTCTTAATATGAATTTCAAAGGCACCTGAATTTCTCTACTAATTTCACATGTAAAATGTACTTCTGTTCCTTAACTACACCTGTATTTGCTGAAAGTCAATTCATACTGTCTTTTTCCAGTTCAGTGAGCTCTGGGTTTTCTTGGAGAGTGGGAACAGTGGGAAGTTGTGGCTGAGGGAGCAGAAGAATCAGTGGGAATCGCTCTGGTGGCTTCAATAGAGATAAATAAGGTTATGCTCAGAAGTAGAAAAAACTTAGTTTTGGTTTATTAGTTATAATGTCTCATACCTAAGAGTAAGTGTGCAGCTTAAGGAAACTAAGTTTCATCTTAAGCTTAGGAAAACAACTTCTTTTCATAGGAGGGAGCATAACAACTTGCTTGATAACATTCTGTATCTGAAAACAAAAAAAGCAGCTGTCTTCCAGTGATTCATTCAAGCAAAAAGGAAGAGTCCTATATAGTTAAAATGTACTACACATAAAACAGAACGGCAACACCTTCTCTCAGTCCTATAGCTTCATGCACCAAAGAGGTAAAAGAAAAACTAGGAAAAAAAAAGTGTTATGATTTTTAGATGGGGCAGGAAAAAAACGAAAGTTTTCTACTACGCTTCACCCTTCCTATGGTGTAGAAGGGAGAAAGACCTCCTGTCTCTTTGGACTTTGATTTATATTCTTTTCCTCTGATTTATTTATGCTAGCTAGTTTATTCACCTTAGTTAATGCTTTCTGATGGGAATATAGCAAATTAATTCAAAATCACATTCCTTCATGCCAGCATATGTGCACACGCAGAATAAGCATGATACCATTTCTAGTGATCAAGATATGCAGACCTCGTATGTACCCAGCCTCTGTCTCATATCCTGTAGAAATCCATTCTTTATTGACTCTACATGGCACTGAAGCAGTCCAGAGTTTGGTGACTTGCAAGGAACAATGAACAATCCCATAGCACCTACTGACAGAGAGAGAACCACTCTTGCGCAGTATTAATAGCCAGAAACTCTTTCATAGTTCAGATTTATTCACTGAACTGAATCAAGTATGGACATTTTAAAGACAGTTTACTGATAGCACATAAAAAACAACCAAAAAGGAGTTATTACCAGCAGATTATTGCTACAAGATTTTTTTTTTAAAGCAATACTTGGACATGCTACAGCAATCACTGAAGTCAATGCAAAGCTCTTTCCTAAGTAATTTATTGAAAAGCCTATATGGAATTTTTTCCTTCGTAACATTTTGGACCTAATTTAAGTTTGGTACAGGAATAAACATAATACTGACCAGATAAAATAAGATAAAATAGAATACACTTTAAAAAAAAAAAAAAAAAAAAAAAAAGATGACCAAAATCTAACAGAAAGGGCTAAGATATCAAAAGCTAGTTTCCACCAAAAGCTTTATAACCTTGGTCGAAGTAGTCATTTTCAGCTTGTCTCCCTAGTGCTGGGTTAAGTCCCCCCACCTGTGAAATGGGAGGAATATGTTCCCAGCAGTAATGTTAGAGTCCATGCAGGAGCTTGAGGTGCTCAGTTGTGACTCCCTCAGCGGCAGAAAGTTCCACTTACAAGAAAGTAGTTTTCTCCTTTCTTAAAAAGAGGGAAAGGAAACAGGATAGCAGATAAGATCTTAAAATACTGTCATTCTCCTCCACCCCTAAGATGAGGACTAACTAACATGAAATTAGAGTTCTCCATTAGTGATGGTGTAAGTGGATTTCATACTCTATGTTCACCTGAACCTGGTGAGGCTCCATCTCTATTCATAAGTCTATCTGCCAATTCTCCTCACAGCTCAAAGCTTAATGGACCATTCAAGAGCTAGACTGCTCTTCCCTGGTCCCACAAATACTAATTTCTAGAAGCCTGGGACTTTTATCCACAGGTATTCCCTTCTCTATAGCCTGATAATTCATCTCTAATTACTGCTGCACGAACACTACCATTCTCTTGGGCTCAATTCCACATCCTTTCTCCTGTGTGCTATCCCGTTCATCAGAAAATCAATAGATGGCTAAGGTAAGCTCTCCCACAGCTCCATCTTCCCTAGATTTATCCCTCTTTAGCAATTCTTCTGCTAGTTTCTAGTTCCTTCCCTCCAGCTTGTGAGAGCAACCTTTTTTATCTGCTTTACCTGGGTTTCATTTCAGGTGTTTCGTGAGTCTCTCTGACTTTAACTCTTTTGTTGTCATTTGGGATTTCAAAATCCTGTCACAGATGTTAAAGTCCTAATCGTTGCAGCAGTGGTGATGCCATGCCACAATCTGCTTTCCATTACACAGCTTCAGTTCTCACAAATTTTAGCAAGATACGTACTTATGCAGTTCTGTGTATAGTTTGATCCTGTGATTTTTCAAGAGGGTTATAGGAATAAACAGTAAAAAGTGACCAGTAAAAATATAATTGTAATATGTCTAGTAAAAATAAAATGAACTAGATAAAATGAACTCTAGAAATTTCTCATTTATTTTCACTTATAGGTTAAAAAAAAGGTAACCAGATTTTTAAATTCTTGCCTTCTGACTGTTTCAGGCATACTCATTTTTCTGAAAATTTCTGGAAGTTCTCCTCTGCTGAAACCAAGCTCATCTTTTCACCCTGGGAATCTTAACAAAGAACTAATGTACATTATTGTAGTAATCCTCAGAACTCGAGTCCCGGTTCAGGGCCTCACAATTTTTGTCTTGTTTGTGTAATTTTTCCTATGATGTACATGTGTGTCTTCAGCTAGTAACTACTAAAAGACTAGTTAATGTGGAAACAATTCTGATACATTTACGCAGTTGTGTATGGATAAAGAAAGCATTATTGTTCTGCTAGTACATCTTCAATAAAGCTTTCTGTATAAGACTAGTACAAGGAGTAATTACCCGCCTGGAAGAACTTCTGAAATCAGGTTTCCAGCAAACCAGCTGTATCCTATTATTTCCTCCAGCACTCTGCAGACACATGCCTTGTGTCAATGCGCGCTGTTCAAACAAGTGAGCTTGCACGGAAGCGCAGTGCCTTCCCCGAAAGGTTAAGAGCTCAGCGCTGCGAGGTGATGAGCGACCCCAGGAGATCTGGCTGTCTCCCTCTTCCCTCGACTCCAAGGTAACACCTTGCAGATTGAGTCTCTCTATCAAGGTGCTGGAGAGCTGCCTATTGGCCCTAGCTGCGCACAAACACAACCTGGAAAATGTCCCTTTCTCCCAGGCTGTTAGCTGCAGATGCAAGTAATCATTTCATTTCTGGTTAGTCTGCCAGTCATAAGGGAGAAAGTATCTTTCTATTCTTTCTCTGGGTAAATAAATGAGAATATGAACACTTTTTGTAGAGATGGGCTTTTAAGTTATAAAAAACAAAATTGGAAAAGTCTAAAGAAGAAAAAACATCCCAAAAGGAATTTTATGTAGTAGAGAACAACAGAGCAAATATAAAGAGGAAAACCTCAGTCAATATTGAAATGATAACGATGACTAAACCAAAGAAAACTGTAATAGCACAACCTGGTATGAATAGCTGAGATACTGTGCAAAACAGAGGGTAAAAAGCAAGTAATATTTGGAACTGATCTATTCTTGATCATGGTAAAATATTAGAGCATTTTATTAAAGAGGGAAGTTGGTTATTTTTCTGATCCCAGACCTTAAGGGGTGCTTCACCGTCCTTTCACCTAGGACTGGGAAACCAAGAAGGCTTTTCTTCCAAAGCAAACCAAGAAACCAAACCTCAGTTGATTATTTGTTTGTTCTTACTATGAGCAATTGCCACACTTTTGTCCCCCTTGTACCTGGATGAACATTCCTTAACTAAAAAGACATATATGACTCAGAGGCCAAAAAATGAGGTTCTTCATCACCCCCACATTGGGTCTTCTCTTCAGTAAAGCCAAATATTGTTTAGAGTTTGTATTGTTTAGAGCCCTTCCTAGTAAAATAGCTAAATTATGGGAAAAGTACTAAGACATTACAAGATAAGAAAAATACTTAAAAACAATAAATCTTAGGAGACTGTAAAGCCTTCCAGGACCGCACATTGGCAGAAATTGGCATATTGGCAGAAAATGGAATATTCTGGGGAAAAAAGGGTTAATGCTATACTGTGACAGCTATACTGATATTCTTGATTTGTTATACATCCTGTCTAGCTTGTTACCTAGGCCATACAGTATTTATTTTTCCTTCTGCTTGAGAGAAGAAAATTCTCATTCTGTTATTGAAAATAAACACACAATGCATGCAAGCAGAGCTTTTCCTCAGGTATATATGTGAGACCTAAATCTTTTAGTAAATAAACAAAACATGATTTACCAGAATTTTGGCAGAGAACACATAAAAAGTTTAAAAAAGCTGCTGGGAAATCTTCCTTCCATAGCAGTAAGACAAACCCAAATGCACTGCAGTCTCCATTGATGGCTCCCAGCACTGAAATTTGGGGCTAGGGGGGCAGGTCAGCAAATGGATAGGCTTCAAGAATTTTGGATCAAAACCTTTCTGGCTTCCTGAGGATCGTGCTGCAAGTCTGCTGCAGAGTGAGCCACAGAATCTGCCCTCCCCTGCCACAAAACTAGATTTCTTCTGAGACGTGATCAAATGAATATCATGTCCTCTTGAAGGAGAAAAAATCTTAGATATCTTCAGACTGATGTGCTGTAACCTTAGACATTACCATATGTTTCATCAAATATTTTGTATGCATCAGAGTAGCTTGAAATGTTTTGCAACTGCCATATACTAAATGCCTTGGTGTCCTGCCTGTTTTTTCCACCTATATCTGATTTCTGAAATCTTATTTCTTGAGCAGTTTATTTTTAAAAACATCATCTCCTCAAACCACAATAGACCTAGAAAAGATTTTTATTTTATGGAAACCCCCATTCTATAGATATTAGAATTTTAAGTTTGGGGTGTGTTGGGGGTTATTCTTCACTTTGCCTTTCCAAAATTGAAGAAAAAAAATTTCTGATACTTTAGGTGGCACAGAATAGCTTGTGAATGACTAAGAAGTAGCCGCATATCAGTGGCAGTGAATAATCTTTATACGGCTGAAATCTGAAAAGCAATTTCTATCTGTAGCCATTTTTATTTTTAGTACTGCATCTTTCATTGGGTTTTCAGTACATTGTGGTCCTTTAGAATTACAGTCCTTATAAAACCAAATTTTCATTTTAATGCCCTTTCTTCATAAGAAAGATTAAAGGAAATGCTAACCAGAGCCAATTTGTCTCAGAGAGGCTATAGTCTTGATTAAACTCATCAGCTGAATTTAAATATAAGGTGAAGTGGACACTCGTCTAACTGCTTCCACAGAAAGCCTAATACGGCAACCAGCCCTGTTTGTTTGAGAGCAGGGTCTGCCTCCGGGGTCAGCAAGTAACTGCTAAAAGCGCTGCTAATGGCTCACGCCACAGCGCAGTCCCTGCAGGCTTCGGCTTTGGTCCCCGAGGGTGCCATGGGGCCGAAGGCACCAGCCCTCGGTGCCGAGGCTGAGCAGGCTGCCCAGGTGCCTACGTGCGAGGCTCAGCTACGCTGCAAGCCAGCCCAACCTACACAAATATCCTGTAGAAAGGGCTGCAGGGAAAGCTGCTGCTGTCCAGAGCTGCGGGCCCCGGCTGCGGGTGGAGGCAGATCTCGCTGCTGGGCTGCTTCTGCTTCCAGCATGTTGCAAAAGTCAAGTGAAGGTCGCTCCTTCCCCTTGGTTCTTTAAGGTATGAAGGCACACTGGTAGGGGCACACGTTGAGACAGTGTCTGAGGAAAGGGGATAAACCAGCAGCAGAGAAAATGATTATAGTCCAATGGAAAATGCAATAGTTGGTATGATTTTAAAATTTCCCCTGTCTTCAGAACAAACACCACAACCAGAGTCTGAAAATCTGAGTTAAAGAAACTCATGCAAATACTTTTTTTAGGATATAAACTGTAGTGTATACTGCTTTGCAGAGTATGTAAGCTCGTATGTAGAACTGCAATTTTAACTCATGATTTTCTCCAAAGATGGACATTTAAGGGTGAAAGGTAAATTCTCAGACTCTGCTGATATTGCTTTACAGTTTCATGACAAACATTTTCCATGAAACATTTCACACAGATCTCTGTCCCATCAAGGGACTCAAAACAATATATTGCTGCAATTATACAAAACTGTATACCGTAATTAAGTTAGTATTGTAATTATATTACACATTGCATATATAATGCTGTATGTTGAGAATTTGTGTTCTGTGACAGAGCCAGTTATGTCCCATTCTTATGTAATGAAGAAAAAAAAGATGCCAGAAGCAATATTCGCAACAAATTGACATGTCCATTTCTTGATATAAAATAATTAAATAAACATGAAATAAAGAATAAATCTCTTTGTGTACTCATAGAAGACTTCACATCCTGATGTTGCTCAATTTTTGTATGGGTCAACTTTCCTTTTAGCATCTGCCAGCCTTCAGCATCACATTGTAGAAACACATCTTTATGTATAAGCAGAGACTGACAGGTCTATGCTGGTGTGAAAATCTCTTCTTTGATCTTTTTCCCCACAAAGGGTGATGAAAAAACAACACTAATTTGCCTTTTGTACTTTCTGGTTGATGAAACATTACCAGTTGTCAGAAGATTTTTAAGTATTCATGAATACCAGTGCTCTACAACATGGATAATACAAGGGCCCTCGATTATTTATAACCTGAGACATCAAATTGGACGCTCTGAGCCAGCCAAGTGTTTAGCTTACATTCTGGCTCTTTATTCTGTTTTGCGTTTTGCTTATTTGTTTTTCCAGAAGAGATTGCCTTCTGTTCCTGAAATGAATTCATTGCTGGGAAGCATTTGTGAATCAAAGAGCAGTCTTGTTTCCTCTCTGTGTTTCTCTCACAGTGTGTCATTTTAGGCTGACTATGCCCTGTTCATAGGCATTTGAAGTTTTTCTTCAGTGGTACCAACTGAAGGCGGTGGCATTTTGTACACTGGAACAGTGGGTCTGTGATTTTGACACCTGCCAATTAACAAAGGAATAGTGTCTCACTTGCCAACTTTTTTTTTAAAAATTTTCCTGAATTAGTAATGATCAAAAATATTTATAAAACCGTTAGAACTGTTTTTCTGGGTTTTGATGTAATTTCAGTTTCATCCCCAGACTCCATAATGCTTTTACAAAAGACACCTGTTACATCACAAAACTGAGTACACACTTTCTTGTGTCAACAGCTATGTCCACAATTTAGCTATATAGTGTGCAGTGCTACCATCCTAATCTTTCTCCCTGCACCCCATGGGATGTCTGTCACCTTCAGGATTTCCCTAGTCCCTTACAATTCTCTTTTTGCACGACATCTTTAAAGTGAAGTTCCTAACTCTGAGCTTTAGTCCTGTTTGTCATGTACTTTATTTTCCGTACTGCTTGCAGCTCTGTTATTAATCACCACAAATACTTTCTATTGCTGTCACTATACCACTCCCCAAATCTTTCTTTCAGTTTCTCTGTTCTTCTAACTTTAGTTCTGCATTTCTCTTTCTCATAGCCGGTCCTTAAGAATCTGGATACCATCTTGCCTTACTTCCTTTGATACCATCCCCACTGTTCACTTCATCTGCTTCTACTACTTTCCACAAACTTGTCTGAACATGGAACTTGCCAATCAAACCTAGTTTCCTTCAACTGTCCATAATTAGAGCATTTACAAGTTTTCTCTCCATCTCCCCTGTATATTCTCTAGTGCTTAATAATATACAAATTTCCACTGCAAACTTTTTTTCATTACAGGTGCTTACACGAGAAAATCAGGGTATCCGGTTGGAATCCAGAAGCCTATTTCAGGAAACATATATGACTAACTTCTTTTTGAGGAACGTTATTGATCCATCAAATTTGTTCAAAATCAGCTAACAGGTACAAAAATCACTGAAAGGGGGAGGGAGAGGGTATAGGGAGACAAGGACAGAGAAGAAGATTGGTACACACTGAGATAGATACAAAGGGGCACTGTGGACCTCTCATTCTTTTAGGAAACTGAACTAAAAACAAAGAGGATTTGGTTTTGGGTGTCCTATAACACACACTAAAATCTGTTCATATTTTTGTCAAGTTTTAATATTTAGTATTTCATTTGTATTTACTACCTTGTCATGTTCCATTACATTTTGCTTTGTTTGCAGGCCTTTTTATACATTATTTTCATCCTGCAGTGCCTGAAGGCGGTCTGCTCTACAATCATTTCAGAAAACAACTGCTTAATTAGTTGGATGTATCTGCTCAACTTCTTTTTTCCTCTCTTGGCTTCCTTTCTGATAAACCTGATAAATCTAACCCAAAGCCCAATTTGGATGCTGTACGTGATTCGATAGTGGCTAGGTGAATACAACTTCCAACAGTACACACAGATGAGCCTTGTAAAGTGAAGGTTCAGAGATACTGCATAGTTGAGCATTAGAAGGATGTGTAAGTCTCTGTGAGTGCGGTATGTGTTAGGGTTTACAGGGCAGTTCTCTCTTCATCAGCCTGTAAGGTGAAAAACTGCATGGATTGGATACTGATATGAACAATAGTCCAATGACATCCATATCCATGGGAAAAAGTATCTGTCTAGGGAGGATTACCGTGGTAGCAGCTGGTGGTGTAGCCACAGGCTATAGTAAAGCTTATGGAGTAGAGCTGCAGTGCTTGCATATTGATGGCTTAGCTTGCGTATACATCCCTGTAACCCGGGGCCAGAGAAATCAAAATTCCTTATAGAGACGTGTAGGACAAAAAGATTTATTGACCATATCTGCACCATCTGAATAAACACACTTCTCAAAACATCTCAGCTTCCTCTCCTGGCATGCAGGAGAGCTGGAATGCATTTCCAGGCAGTTTCTGGTCCATTTTCCTGGTTTGGAATCACAAGGATGTCCTCAAATCAGTGGATCTACAAAGCCACAGACTCATTGAGCCCACTTTTAAATGAGCCTGGCTCCAACACTGTTTCATAAACAGCACTGTCAGTGAGAGTATCCCTGTCCCATCTAGCTTGCTCGCTTTTTCTTTCTACACAGCGGCAAGTACAGCTGCAGCTGTCTCCCAGACTCTACATGTTCAGGAAAGACTTGATCTCCAGCAGAGACCTCAGATGAACTCTATTTGTCTGAGATTTGCATAGGAAAACAGTACGTAACTGACTGTGTTTTAATTTTTATAGATGAAGGGATTCTTAATGGCAGCTGGGTTTGGAGAGGCGTTGTATAGGCCTGGATCACTGGCCAAAGTGGGAAGAAAAGAAGGCTGTTTCAGAACCCTTTCACTTCTTTCTTTTTAGTTAGGTGTACTACATTTTCCAAGAGCATTAGTCGATCCTAATAAAGGTGAAAAAAGCCCAGGATGTGTACCCAGTATCAGAAGGAAAGGGAGACTAGTGTGTTTACCACAGTACAATTTATACACTTAATAGAACCATATATTTCTCTACAAGGAAAAAAAGCATTATGAGTACAGACACGTGTTTGGGTTTATTAGATTGCAATATTCATTGTCAGCACTTGCTCTTACAGATACAGGTTTTTACTTCCAGCTTTAAGCTACAATTGTACAGCATTTTATTGCCAGCAACACAAAGACACTGTTTTTTCTATGTATGTACCAAATGAATTGCCAAGGTAAGTAACTCTCGTTATGGAATTAACAACACACTTTTTTATATGAGGCATGGTGAACATTAAAGAGTGTGAAAACATTCATCCTAGTCATGGTGGCTGATTTAACTTTGAAAAAAACCCTCTTCAGTGGGGATGGAAACGGTTGTTTTATTAAACCTGTAATTTGATGATACTTGCAATTCAACCTCTAATGGTTATAAATAAGTTATTAAATGGTCAAGCTACTACATGCAGAAATTACATAATATTGCTGCCCCATGGTTTCAATGTGTGCCATTGTTCACTTCAATATAAACTTAAAAATCATTCTGTGTTCCAAATAAAGCTGTGTTAACACAGTTGCCCTGTTTCACTTGCACATTATGATGTGATATCTTAAAAGTGCACGTAGAAATTTGAAAGATACTAAATCCAGATAGATACCTTGAAAGATACTAGATGAATTTCTGTCTCAACATAAGTAAATTTAGCTCAGAATAATAAATGTTGTAGATAAAGAGGGATAAAAAGAATTTGCACAGGTACAACTATTCTCTCTCTTGACAGAACACTTCCACAGGAAGTTGTATGTTAATCGTCATGATGGGAAACAATCCATGAATATGGCAACCAACAAAAACAGAAGGAAAAAAGTAAAGAGAGAAAAAGGCAAATGAAAGCTATGAGGATTCTTGGCAATCATTAAAGCTAGAACTTGCTGTTTGAATTCCTTGCCCTTGCCTTACAGACCTTGGACTCTGACGAGCAATAAGGGATGGATTTGCATGCTGCCCAGTTTGGGTTTCAGAGAGGCTACATAGTCCAGTTTAGCTTCTTCGGTCACTACTGGAGATAGAAAACTGCAGCATCAATATTGAAAAAGGACAGTGGGATGGAGAACAGTTAGTTATTCACAGTGACATTTATGTGATTGGCTACTTAAGAGAAAGTACGATAAATAGCTCATATGTGTGAGAAACAACTATAAAGAGCCTTTTAACAGAAGCCTTCAGAGAACTGAATATTGTTTTGGGAGGGAAAGGAAGAAGAAGCTGTCCCTCACGAGTACGCCCGATGTACCCATGTCCTAGGCTGGCTCTTCAGTGTGGGCAACCACTGAGCTAGAGAGAACTGGCTGCACTGAACGGTGTATGTTTCCAGCTGGAACCTCTATTTTTCATAGTAATTAGGAGACCTAGCTAAACTTGGGCATCTCTTGTAGACTTTGTGTCCATGTAGTAATGATAAATGAGAAAGTTGCAAAGTATCTTCTGTTCATGAGAATGTTAACCCTCCTAGCCCACAGGTGAAGAGGTCACCGTGTTTCCTAGTGAACCAGCATCTGAAATTGTTTTTGTCAAAAATAAAAGGTGTGAAATGTAATACTGAAGGAGAAAGTGTGTGTGGCTTTTAAGGCATACTTTTGAGCTTTTTAATCTTGATTCAGAATAAATATAGGTACCATTTTCTAAGTGCTTGCTTTGCTGCTGTTGAATGGACTGTGGCACAGAATACAGATTGCTTTGAATCAAAGCTATATCAAAACAGAAAGCAGGATGAGGGGAGACGAGAAAGCAGAACGCCGTCTCAAAGCTGCTTAGCCTCTTGGAAGCCTTTTATGTGACAGTCTGCAGTTGCTGAAGCCACTGCAGGTGGGACACTCTACAGAGCCATAAGTTACCTGTAGAAGAATGCCTCTCGCAGCTGGCTCCCTCCAGCCTGTTCGGATAATTGCGGGCTGTGGTGGGGCCATGTGCGCTGATGACACTGCTGGAAAAGCGCTGGCTACAGGGGAGAAGGTAAAATGATTCTCCGGCTGTGACGAGTTGAGAAACGTTTTTTCATCTGAGCAGCAATGAAAAAGTATTCAGCTGTGCCGTATCCTTTAACTAGAGATGCTGGGTGCAGTGCGATGCACTGAATTAAAATGGCAGGCCAGGACATTGCTTTATGAGGCCAACCGACACAAAATTTTGCAACGTGGATTCTGAAACTATTCCACTTGCACTGGGAGTATTTTGAGAATGGAGGACAAAGTGAGAGCAGATATTTCTTCTGTTCTAGGGACCACACAGTTTAATTGCAGTGTAGCTAAGAAATAAAACTTCTTAAAGTTTTAGAAGTGTCACAGGCAGAGAAGCCGCTTCTGGAATATGGGTGTGTGCACAACGTGAAACAGAGTACCATAAAAGAAAGAAGAGCCACAGTGACGTATGGCTTTATGGGATCACCTGAAATCACTAGGAACCTTTCTCCCGATTCCGTTAAACACTGAATCAGATGAATTTAAGTAAAGCCACATAATAAAACTTGTCTGCTGAGTTACTGCAATATTCTTTAATTCTTAAATCTAGCTGCACCAAAGAGATTTAAGAGGTTAGGAAATTATTATGATAGCCAGGGAAACATTTATTTTGCAAAAATATTCTTTTGGGAACCACAGACATTCAAATCTTGGCAAGGAGACCACGAATGAAATGGCAGGTATATCACCAGAATTGAAAGAAGCAGCTCTACCATTAGGCACGTATCTTCTAATATGAAATTGTGGAATAATATATTTATTGCTTTCAATAATTCCTTGACAAACTGGTACTCTAGTTACAAGTCAAATGATGATTTTTCTAACCGCTGAATCCACAAACTCATTGCGGGGTCTGAAAATCAATGATGTGTTGCATCCTATAAGGTAAAGAAGATTTTACGACTGCAGCTATCTCCTACTTGAAGAAAGAGATTACCTTTTACAGCATTCAAAAATGTGTTTAACGTTAAATGAGTTCTTATTTGAAGTTTTGAAACATGCAAAAACTTCTAACTACCACTGGCTTGGCAGAAAATTTTCCATGGGGGAAATATCTGTCTACATGAAGATGTTTTTTCCCTCTGGTTGGGGCTGGCAACATGTTCCTGGATTAGATGGTCAGATCAGCTTTTTTTCAGGCTTCATTCTACTCGATGTGAAATAATATGCTCCAAATGAAAAAAATATTCTATATGAGAAAAGAACTGTCTGTACAAAAATAAAATAAAATAAAATAAAACCTGTAGCTATTCTATGAAGCTAAACAAACACTTCTGTAAATCTAGGATACGTGATATTTGCTGAGTGTGGAAGGAGCAACCTTATGCGAAGTGAAGCGCAAGCTTAAAAAGAAGCTTTATTGTGGGTCTTCTGTTCCTAATGAAATTTTAATACCCTGTTGAGGAGGGTTTCAGAGAGACTAATAGGGTAGCTCATCAAAGTAAGAGATATGAAAGTTATAAAGAGTCTATTAGCTAAATAATCTTGGCACACAGTTGGAATATTATTTTAGGTAGATTTAAAGAAAATGTCTACATTGTATATATATTTTATATGTTTACAAAACTTATAGCTCTTTTCTCAGGGTTGAAAAATTTTATTTATTATATTTATCAGCAGCACGTATTTGACTAGGCAGGAAGAACTCCACAAAATCTAACTTTTTTTCCATCTCTAATCATAACTTTCCCTTCAGAACTACTCATTTCCAAAAAGGGCAATCTGACTATCTGTTTGCAAAATGTTTATCGTCCCTAGGAAAGCCATTAGACTGCAGTTCCTACGTAGACCTCCAGGTCAGACAGGGTTTACTGATTCTGATATTGTAAGTGAGATCAGTGAAGCAGTGAAATGTTTTAGGTAGGTAGGATCTTTCATCAGAAAATTACTGCTATTTACAGCTATCAAAACACATCATTACAGACAAAATATTTGAGCTACAAGCTAACAAATACATCTATTATTCATAAGCTACATAGTTTCTTAATTTCTCCTAGCTTTCTAAAAGCCTCCCTTTCTTTCAAAGGCACCCAGAAGCAGGCATTTAGATTAGTTTAATAACAAGGTCATTAATCAGGTATCAGTGTTTCAAGGCAATTTGTTGATCAGCAGTTCTTTAAAAAAATTAAGATGACACTGAACAGAATATAAAGCATACTATGCATTAACTTCTTGTCAGCTTGGTCAATTTTGTAGACTATATGATGATGTAGTGATATTTTCAACACTCTGAGCATTAAAAATACATTAATTTTGATTGCCTTTTTACAGTTAGTGGATAGCTGGGTATGGAGAGATAACATACCCAGTCCTTCATCAAGCAAATCTGCAAATGAGCTCAGATTGCTGTGTCCAATGCAAGTGTCAGCGCAGTATCTGTTCTCTAACTTAACTGTTGGAACAGGCAAAAGTAGAGATGGAGAAGGGAGTCAGAGAGCGAACATGGAAATGACATGAAGAAAATAAACACCTTCGGAATAATGAGACTGATTCATCATTCATTTCATTAGTGCTGTGGCAGAACACCCATGAAACGAAATCAGAGTAAGTCTTGGTACATGATTTCTCAAATCAAGAATTTAAGATTTGAAAGCTTCTTCTTGGATTGAAGACTGTACTGAAGGACTAAAGACTGGTTTTGCCTCTGAATAAACACATTTTTTTGTCTTTTCTAATACAAACTTTCATTTCATGTAAGCACTTCTGCAGAAGGGTTACAGACAGAAAGAGATAGTGAGCTTGTTTTTCTGCCATCCCCAAAGTTTTCCTATTTCATTTGGAGAAGCAAATTAACTCTGTCACTAAGAGCAGGCATTCAATCCTCTATCCTTGGGCTGATGCGGATAGCCAATTAAAGCCAGTTGTGGTGACATTTTTTATAAATGTGGCCACTTATGTTTTCCAACATACTTGCCTACCATTAAAAGCATAAAACTTTATTTAAGCCCCTGAATAAAAGTAAGATAACTTTCAGAGGTGATGAGTACCCACAATTCCCGTAAGTTAGTGGACCTTATTTCTTAAATTCTGAGAAACAGACCACTTTCCTATAGAAATCCTGAAGAATTATGCATGTAACATTCGCCATCACTTTTGGAAAATTTTAACACTACTGTTATTTTTTGGGCCAAAATCATTCTCCAGAAAATTCAGTGTCAAAGATTCAGTGCCAAAAACAATCTCTATATCATATAGTCTGAAGTGGTAGTGTCAAATAAGAAAGTGATTAGGTGGGTTCAAATGGCTGAAGATGTTTTTCGGGAAATTTGCTTAGTTTGGGTCCGTCTGCTGGTTTTATTGTATGCATGTGTCACAAGCATTTATGAAAAGTAAAAATGATGGATAACATTTCATAGAGGCTATTACCTAGCCCTGACATTGTGATATCTTCGGATCTCTAATGGATCCTAAGATTTGAATAAAAGATAGACATAAAATGTACGAACTTTAAAAACTTCAACCCACCTTAACTCATTTTCTAGATATTTGGAATGGCAATTTTTTAGTCTAGATAAGGAAGAAATGAAACAGAACCAGAACTTGATGTAATTTGAACACAGAGAAACATTACGGGAGTATTTTCCACTGTTATTGCAACACAAATAGTATCTTGCTCATTTTCCCATCAGTGTTGCCATTGATCCCATTGCTGCGTTTCTCACAAGGAAGCAGGACATCTGTTTTGGTTCTGATGGCTGCTTTGATTCCCCATGGTTTGGAATCTGATAAGTCACTGGATAGGTTTGTCTTCCAGCTTGCTTTGGCTTTCTAATCACAGAAAGATATTCAAATGCATTATTTGCCCATAGGTGTTATAGAACCTAAGACAGAAAAGAGATTAAACTCTTGAAGGCAGCTTTGGGGTTATCCTTCCTCCAGAAAATGTTTTTTGATGCAATCCCTTGCGTCAAAAGGCAAACAATTTGCTTAAGAACCTTTATGGTTCAGAGACAAAAAGTAAATCCTGCCAGAGAGAGTTTTAACAGGATCCACAAGTGGAATATTTACAAGTGTTCAGATTAGGGACAGGAAAAGCAAGCAGGCAAACGCACAGTCACATACACAGCCTTTAAATTCTATTTTACACTAACAGAATCCAAACACCTTCAGTCTCGCCCTCCCTCCTCCCTGTGGAGCCTCTTCAGCACATGCAAAAATGTCAGCATATACACCCTAAACACTTAGAGTTTGTCAGGAAGGATAGATATAAATAATACTAATAAATCCTAATTCTCATCAGTACCTCTTCTACCACTACAATGATTAAAAATTAAAAGCCCATTGCAAGGCACATATTTCCTTCTAACTGAATAGTGACAGTAGTCCAGATAGATGGCATGATTTGAAGTGTGTAAGATCCTGAGGTCCACTGCAAGTATTGCATACTTCAGCTTTGGGTCCACCTAATGTTCTTCTGTTGGCTGCTCCCTTATGCCTGTCAATATAATTCTTTAGTGCTGTTGAATAAATCAGGTAGTCATTGAAATGAAATAAGTCAGCTTTTCTGTGAACAAATGACAACCACCTTAAAAACCTCTAAACAAACAAAAACGTATTTTAGGGTTTTAAACAATGAATGTATAACAAAGTAACAAAATGTTTACTTGAGATTTTCTTTTAAATCTGGGTTTGCTTATTTGTTTTTCACTATTCACTTCCATCTTTTACTGAAGCCTCTGGTTGTTAATTTAAAACAAAGTCTCTCAGGAAGTCTGAGTGGCCCTTTCCAGTAATTTTAAAGTATTTAGATTTATTCTTTTAGATCAGCTGGCTTTTGGCACTACGGAATAGTCTGACTCTAAGTCTCACAAGATTTCACTGTCATACAACTATTAAGGATGTTTAAAAGATTTGGCTCATTGTGTTAAAGCTTTTTTTTCATAATCTCTTCATTAGTCTGCAAGAGGTAAGGCTTTACAAAACCAGGCAACAGTTTTCAAAGCAGCATACTTCAGCCCAAATCTTTCAAAGATGTAAAATTATTTGACTAAATCATTAAAGATCTATCTAAGGCCAGTGGTGTAGCTATAACCAGTCATCTGAGGCAAAAATCTTGCCTGTTGTTCTGAAAAGTCTTGTTGCACTTGATCAGTGGTCTTACTTTGTATTGAGTTGGTTATCAGGTTTCCAGAAATGATATTTGGTATGATATAGTTTTTCTTTACCAAAAAAAAAAAAAAAAAGAAAAAAGAAAAAAAAAGAAAAAAAAAAAAAGAACCGGATTACCATTTATTAAAATGTTTTGGATTTTTAAAATAGGGAACCAGTGATGGACAGGTTTCTCTCCAGCTTACCAATTCTGTACCACAGAGAGCAGCAGAAGCTGTAATACTAGGTTGCAAAAAAAAGTAGTAGGAAAAACACAAGAAAATAAATCAGATTAATGATGTGTGCCCATATGTTTGATTACTTCCCTCTCTCCTATGTAAGTGTTGTTTCTTTCCCTTCCCTAAGTTGCTGAATTCACATGTTTAGTGACAAAATTCTTCTCTTTGTAGTTCTCTGTTTTTGTCACTATGCTAATTTTTGTATCTCTAGTGCATCAGATTCCTGTTGAAACACAACAACGACAAGGAAAAGCAGAAAAATAGTTTCACAATATGCCTGAAAATTCAAAAGAAGTGCAAACACTACACTAGAATCGCTGACTTGAGGAAGCAGAAGGAGTGGCAGTATTCAGTCAGACCTGCAGCATTTCAGAAACGTGCTCCAACGAGAGAGAAACTGTAGCATGACAGAGCAGAGGTCTTTCTGCAAGTCACAACTCAAGTCTCAAATTATGATTGAGACAAAAATGAAATCACGGCAAGTTTTCTTCATTACTAACCCACTTTCATTCAAAACTGATTATTATTGGAATGCTATCTGGTGAAAGCAAGAAAAAATGCATAACTTTGTGATGAGGGATGAACGATAAATCCACTTTCAAAGCATGCGATATCAAGAAACGGGCAACAATATAAAATGTATCTCTCTTTCTGCTGTGTGGCTGTGTCCCGTAGCCTTCAGCTTTCCATTTCAGAAACACATGTATAGATTTTTCATGACAGTGAAACCATTGAAAGAAAGGCATGGAGTTATCCAATACTACATGAAAGAGAAACTACACTTGATATATTTTTTTATTATAGAAAAATTAAAAAACATGGAATTTTATTCCAAAGTCAATCAGAAAGCCTGTTTTCAGAAGGCATTCAGACAGAACTTGGGTACAGTTCTTCAGGAGCTGAGTAGGAATGTTTTATATGAAGAAGTGCTGATTACATATCTTGCTAAAGCAAATTCCCTATTTGGAATTGAAAATTATGAAGGCGTTTATATCTGTAGATCACAAGAGGGAAATAAATGTTATTAGCCTCATTTCCTTGGTGGAGTAGGAGAAGAAAAGGTCCAGAGTAAAAATTAATGGTCTGGTAATAAGATACTACATCAAAGTCAGGTTTTGAGTCCAGGTACCCTGAATCTTGAGCACAGGTAAATGCGCCTGAATTAAATGGGACAGAAGATAGACTGGTTATCTAATCAATTTTATAAGCATTGCATTCCTTATTGAAACTGTTTTGATCACAACACCAAAGCACACATGACAAATAAATGTGTGATTAAAAAGTTACAGATAATGTTAAGCATTTTTTCAAAATAGGAATTTATTAGTTTCAATCATTCTATGCAGAAGGCCAGAATGAAGGCAGTGCAGCATTTAAATCCTTAAAAATATGGTCCTGATGGCTGTGAACTTCATAAAATATGGATAGTTTGCTGAAAATTAATCAAGAAAAAAATCTTCAAAACTATTTTTAAATGTAACACAATATTCATTACAGTAGATTAATATTGTGGTTTATAGCCTTTTTAACTCTCGATCATCAGGATTAGTCCTTCTCAAGTTATCTTCTTCTGATTCATCCCCAAAGGCTGATTGAAATAACTACATAGGTTGGACAATTCAGAACACAGAACCTCATCAAGCTTCCTAAATAATACATGCACACTGTTAGGTTACTGCAGCAGGTTTCTGGCATAGCGCTTTGCTATATGAATGAGAAGACAAGGATGTTGCAATTAGGAGCACATGTTAGGGCCCCTGTAGAAGCCTCATTACCATCCTTAAGCAGATTTGAGAAATACCATTTACAACATTTCTTGGTTGAACAATTAACAGCATTTGATAAGCAGCTGATACTGCCAAAAAAATAGAATTGTTTAATATTGATACCTGATGAAGAGCCTTGATGCATAATTTATTCTGCATGAGGAGGTGCACTAACAGAGAAACTAAGAGGGCTGCATGATTTTTCTCCTCTTCAGCAATCTTCCTTTCTTAGTGACATGTACCTGCAGTGTCACGTGTACATTTCTCATTCATTACAAAGCTCTCTGCCCTGCATGCAATAATGACACCGTGCCTTTGCTAGCGATAGTGAGGACAGCCAAGAACTATCTGATTTTCTCCCATCAGCAAAGCTTTTCACTTCAAGGCAGGACTACTTCACCCTTTTTACTTGCCTGGTCTTTCGTTAGATGTCACACATGTTTTTTACAAGTAGAAACTATTCCAGCATTTAGTAAATATTATGCCCTTAAAAATCTTACAAGCTTTTCACAAATTACTCAAAAATCCTATTTAATTTTGTAGTATAGAATTAATGCCTTTTATTTATTTATGAAAAGTAAACTAGTTTGGTAAGTCAATACTACAAAAAAAGCCCTCAGTAGTATTAATTTTCTATGGAATTCTGTAGGACTTTGCATGTAGAAAAATACACACCATATGTTGCCATTTTAGAGTAGGAATAGAATATATTAAAGCTTTTTTACTTCATACATTTGAAATTAATGATTTTTAACTAGTTGTAAAAGAATATGTTTACTCATATATATGTGTACTGTATTGAGACATACAGATAGATAGGTAGATACAGAATGATTATGTATTTAATTGTACATACTCGAAATCATCATCATTCTGATCGTGGCTTTATACCATGGAAGTAAAACTAACTAGAAAGGAAATTAAAATGGATAGACAACCATTCTTATCTTCCAAGAGGCTTAAAATGACAACAGTAAATAAAACAGAGCAATAGGAAAATTAGGCATTTCATGACTTTATGAATAAATTATGAAGTTCGTTTACAACTAATAGCATTTAAAAGTAAGTACATTTTTAGATTACTTCTGTTTCTCTCAAGTTTCTGAATCTTCAGGTACAGCTTTTGAGATGTTTCAAGCTTCTCTCCATAATTATGAAGGATAGAAATTCACAAAAATGCAAAATAACTTTTATGCAATCACCTGACACTAGGCTATGAGAAAAAAAACAACAAATCTGGGCATTAAGAAAGCAGAGTGAAAGAACAGAAATAACTTACCTTTAAATGACTGGCATATTTTCTATTTTAATCAATAATAAGTATCATTAGCAATTTTTAAAACTAAAAATACGTGGAACAAAATACTCAGGCAGCACTGGTACTCACAAACCACTTAACTTTTTATGAAGAAACATAAAGCTTGAATTGGATTGAAGGAGCAAGGAAAAGGGCTAGAGATCTCTGCATTCATTCCATTCTCCAGTTTCTGCCAGGGGGTAGAAACCCCTTGAAGGCTGCAAGGAGTGGGGGCCTCAAGAAAAATAGTTCCCTTGCCTTTCTCCATCCTTATCTTCTGCTTGGTTGCATCAGCCTCAGTTTAAGGCCTAAAGAGCACAGAAGAAAGTGAATGGCCATGCCATCCACTGACTGACTGCAACATTCATACCCTCTTAAACGTGTATGCTGGCATGGGCTCTACCATCAGCATAGCGCAATGATTAATGGAAAATACTTCTCCAGCAAATTCAAAAGAGACAAGTTTTCATCCTTTATTGGTTGTGGTCAAATTATTTGTGCCTCCAATTTTGAATCCTAGGAACACTGAATTCATATTTCTCTATCAAAACCCACTTAAGTGCCTACAGATTTTCTGTGTTTTTTCATTTGGCCGTTGTCTGCCAAATTACTTGTGTTCAGATTTATTCCTTACTGAACTTATGAGATGAGAGTTTCTCCACTGGTTGTGATGAAGTGCTAGATCTTGAACAGTGGACATGGATATTACCAGCTAAGTCTGGCAAGAGAAGGGCTTATGAAGTGATAGATTGTGTTTAGAGTTCAGATCGTAAGTGTAAATGGGAAAGACGCATAACACAAGTATGTGACAATATAACATGAATTTAGCAAATTACTGTGATTTCTAAAGTTAGCCCAGGCATGACAGGACTCATTTGAACAGTTTAGTCAAAATTACAGTGTATATTTAATATGAGAAAGGAATACTACATCTTGTGTGTGTTGTACGAAATGCAATATAATGCAGCTTGGAACTAAATTGTAGCATTTTCTGCTGCCTCAGCAAATGTCTGTTTGTATCTACAGCTTTGTCAAAAGGCAATAAAGCAAAAAGCTTATTCATTTCACTAAGGGGATGTAAGTTCTATTTATTTAAAATGAAATTCTAAGACATGCTGCTTCAGTTTTTATATGAACAGTTTATCACTTTCATTTAGAGGCAGCAAATCTTCACCCCCAAGTAAAACTGCCTTCCAGATAAAAAAATATGTTTACTTAGTGATAAACAATTTTAAGATGAGAAGGAATGTTAGTCTTGAGATGAGTCACGTGAATTTTGAAAGTTAAAAAGTACTAGCAGCATGTATATATTACAGATGTTCCTATTAAAACAAAAACAACAAAAAACAAGAATCGTAATTCTGAGGGATGTGAATGTTTCCTACCATGTAATAATAACATTTCTTAAAGCTGGCTTTTCAACTAGAAATGGAGAAAATATTTGATACTGAATATCAACCATCCTGAACCTTCACACAAAGCTCAAGAGGATTCTTATTTATTGCTTTTAAAGGTATTAAAGTGGAGTGCTTTTTGAAGTGGGAAATATTAGAATGAGGGTATATTCATTGTGCAAAAGTGCTGCATGACTCAAGCAGGGGTTGGTGACAGGGGAAATGTTACACTGAAAGGAGTGAAAAAAGCAACAAAGCTGGAAAATTTTTAAATGTTCCAGATATTTTTCAAGCAAGAGAACTGAGGACTCAGAGCTCATACCTAGGGGTTTCAGCAAATCCTGTGGCAAGTAAGTCAGACACAGGCTAAGATGTGAACAGGACAACTGTTTCTGCAGCCAGAGAGGGAAGTTAGAGGGATCGACAAAGCTGGCAAGGAAAATTAAAATCTAAGTTCAAGCAGGTAGGTTCCTGCGTCCAGTCCCAAATAAACTGTAATTTCCTTACATGTCAATTTACATTTACATATGACACTGTTTGCTTGATTACTATACACCTTCTAGGACATGTCCAGTGGAGTGCAATCTCCAGCTTAGTGGGAAGAAAGCTCTGAAATCTCAGCTCTTCACACTTTATTATGCAACCCCCGACTAGATATAAAATAAATTGACAAACTATACAGTTATTTTGTCCCTCCACAATTATTCTGTCTCTCTCTGACATTTCTGCTCCCAAAATAACCTGTTCTTACTTAATCCCCTCTATGGATCAGAGTGGCTCACAGGATTTCTAAGGACATCTATACTGAAGAAAGCTTCACGAACGGATTATATTTTAAAATGTTGCCTTTCCTACAGTATATCTAATGTAAAATTTGTTTTTCTTACTTTAGGTTCTGATTCTCTCTATCATAGAGTGAGATGCAGCCCAGGCCATCTCATTTTTACTAATGAGGATCCTAAGCTCATTTTGGCTTTACTGGAAACAGAAAAATTTCAATTTATCTCAAGATTTTCCAGTCAGTGACATTTGCAAAAACTAACTAAAGGAATTAGAATCTTTAAAATATCATTTAAAGTGAAATTTGACTACTGTATGTCTAGTCTTGATGCACAAATAGGAAACTCCAAGTTTAACTTATGGAACCTGTGTTGTACCTGCACACTTGACCCTTACAGAGGAAAAAAACCCAAGGTTTAGTTATAAAAGGAATACAAAAGATAAGTGATTTGGAGACACTGTAAATGGCAACTGTAATAACATTTTAATTCCTTATTATAATGGTACAATTGAATAGTCACAAAAACACAATTTTTATAAAAGCACAATTTAAATCATGATGCCACAAGGAAGTCTTTCAGGACACAGAAATGGTCTGTCACCTGCCGCTGCGTAGGCTAAACCCAGATGCCATGGTCATGACCACTCAGGTTAGCAGGCAGCAGAGCTAACAGGTAGTTTGGTCAAGGTAAAGAGCACAAACTTAACTAGAGTTTGGGAGGAGCGTCAAAAAGCAGACCATACGTGTATGCCAGTCTAAAGACACAGATGAGAGTGTGATCAGGGGTTGGACTGAAGTCCTGAACAAAGAATTTGAACAAAGTCCTGAGCAAAGACACAGGCAGGGCGGATCAAGGCCACCTGAGCTGATCAGGACTCAGGAGAGGCGGGATCAAGAACCATGTCTGAGATCTAGAAGCAGGGCAGACTGGAAGCAAGGATCGCGGCTCAAGGCAGATTAGTGGGAAACTTTCCTCATTTGCTCTCTATTGCCTAAAAGGGCTGTGCTTGGCACGAGGGAGAGGGCTGTGCAAGCAGCAACCAGTGATGGACTGTCTGACAAATGACTCTTCCCCTTCCACTTGACGGATGACTCAAAATTAATCTACTTTTTATTATTTGTTATTAAGTATTTGTAACATGCATGCCTCATATATTGGCATGAAATAGAAGGTAACAGTCATAATCTTGGTACTGAACAGCTTGTTTTCTTTACATCTTCTCATTAAGGAGCTATGTCATTAAAAGGAATACAGAAAAATGTCTTGCTGATTTTTCATTCTCCTCATATACCATGGGCAGAACAAAAATTTTCTTACTCTAACACTCAGCAGCATTGCTTTTAAAAGCTTACTTTTAGTTTCACATCAGATGCTAATGCTTTACAAGTTTAATGTGTGAAATTGCTTTGTCATAAATCAGTGCTTCCATTTTGTCCTTTTCTTCATTTAAATTATTGTCTTCAAGAGCCCTGTGTATAAGTAATTATAGTATATTTTGTGCCTAAAGTTTTTCAATACTTTCATATCCCTAGAACAAATTATGGAACATTATTCTAGACAGGGAACAAAGGAAAAAGAAGTCGCGAAGTAAATTTTCACTGAATCCTACAATGGATATAGTGAGTGAAAAATTCGTAGTTGGTAGAGAATTCATAAGGTATGGAGACCACTGGAAGAGGCAGTCTGGCTATAGGAGATGTAGACATCCTCATTTTCAAACTACGTATGCATGCAACAAGTTAATGGCAGCGCCTCTTCTGCCCAGACTAGGCACGAAATTAGCTGACAGAACAAATCCCTGTCAGTTAATGAAAGAGTATATTCAGCAGAATCACAGATGTGAAGAGAAATCTGATGACATCTGACCAAATGTTCTAGGATTAGAGACTCTAACTAGTCTGATGGTAGCTCCACACTACCCAAACTGGATTATTTCTGAGACCGTGGCAAGCTCATGTAGGTTAGCTGTGGTGTCACTACACATTACATTGCAGTTTACAAACACTCTTTTTCTGGGGCTGCATGTATGGCCATAGCAAATTCTCAGAAGCTGTAGTTATGGCAATCCAGCGATAAGGCATTTTTTGCATAATAACTACACATGGAGTCAGTAGTGGCCACAACTAGGAATTACTGATATTCTCTATATTGCAGTGTAGTGCTTGCTATTTGGACACTAGACATGCCTGTCATAGCATATGTCCTGTTTAGAACCACAAAGCTTAACGTATCTCTACATTTATGTAGACTGACTAGTAAGACTATGGGTCAGTACTGAAAGACCAAGGTTCTACATGTAGAACTACCACAGACTTCTTGTGTGAGTATTTGCAAAGCACAGAGATTACCCCTTGCTTCATTAAAGGAAAAATATCATTTCCTTACCTACTGGAGCAGTTGTTAAGATAAAACACACACCTTGCTGTGAAATACTCAGATACTAACCTGATGAGAACTGGCCAGTCAGTGTTCCCTCGGGGGTAAGAAGCCTTAAAGAACATTAAAGAATTTGGTGTTTTGAAAGTTAATAGATGCATAGCCAAAAACACGCAAGGTCCTAAGTTAATCTACAGAATAAACATGGTGTGGCAAGCAAAACAAACACGTTTCTCTCATGCTGTCTGCACAAAATTCTCAAGGGCACCTCCTATAAATGAAGGAAGGTAGTAGGTAAGGATAAAATACAGTAGCTTTAGACACTTTCTCTGTAATGGTATCTCTTTTCTCTCTTCACTTCTTAAAAGCATTTCCTGTAATTTACCCTGATTTCAGATGATCTCAGGATTCAAGATGCAACTGAATGTCAACACCTTCATCCTATACATACAAGCAATGTGAACATATATTTGACATGTAGTGATGTAGCTACATGTTTATGTTGCCATATGCCCTTTTAGCGTTCTAATTTACAGCTTGTGCCCCTTGGTCCTATCACTTGGCCTCTTGTTATTGCAACATGTGTCTAACATCACTGCTGTTCCTGTCTCAGGTATCCCTTTATAGGGAGTACAGGATGCGCTGCTGCAGATACTGCCTGTGGTCGGCCTGAGGTGGATACGATTCCTTTTGTAGCCTCAAAACACAGCTGTTCATTGTTACTCACCAGAAGATGAAGTGTGGCTAATTTCACATGCAGCTTAAGTTTGCTCTTTGCATTAATGTGTTCTTGCACCCAATCAAAATGTTATTCACTAAAGGTAAATATGAGGTGTTTATTTGTAACAATTGAGAATTTTTATTATTTTCATTTAAGTTGTGTTCCATCGTCAATTACAATGGCAGTGCTAATAGGGAATCTACAAATAGAAACAATTAGACTATAAATCTCTTAATCTCATTCCCACATTGTGTTCTATCTGTGCATGTGTGCGTGTGTATACCTATGTGTGAATATATATTTCCACACACAAACAAGGTTATGTGTGAGATCATATATAATTGAACAGACTGATAGCAACTCCTGCTTATTTATAAACATGATACAGAAGACAGGCTTACCTTTCAGTTGTCTATAAACTCACTGCATGTGCTCTTTTATGATTCCTTGTTATTCTATTCCAGTGTTACCTGAGAAGAGAAAAAGGACAAAAAGATTAGTTTAACTGCATGTTTATGACCAATTCACAAGGCTTTCTGCACTTCATGTTTCCTGGTTTTGCTAGAGGTAGCAAAAAGCCAGTGACTGGTGCACAGTAGTTATGTTCCATTTTTGTTAAAAGCACTCACCCTTTGAGGAACTGCATGTGATCCTTTAAATAATCATTTAAGAAAGGTTTAAATGTCAATATAATTACAATAAGCACTTTTCTTTCCAATCATGAAATTGCCAGAGCTTTACTACTAAGTTGTCTCTGATAATAATGAGATTTTTTTCCATATTCTAGCAACATCCAACTAGAAATATCTGTGGAGTTTGGGCAAAGATGCATTATTTCACTCTCTTTTCCACTTATCCCTGAATTTTCCAGAATTATGCAATTTTAGTATTTACAAAGACAGGAAATATTCATGCTAGCTGCTATGAAACACGTTTATTCTCTGGTGTTCCCACTGTCAGCAGCAACGAGAATCAGAATGTCTTGAGGAAAAAAATGTTCTTGTGGGATTTCCAAAGCCATTTAGTCAAAGTATAAATACTTTTGTCCCACTTTTACAGTTGAACTAATGAAACTGTGTATTGCTAATACTTTATGTTTTGTATTTTAACTTGTATAACCTACTTGTAGCCCACAAACAACGAAATGAAATGCCTGTTGAAAAAACAAGGATTCAAACAGCAAAAGCCAAGATCCAAGGTGAGGTATAAAACATTCTATCACGTTGAAGGGCTTGACCCAAGGTTTTTGTGACTTCATTTCTGAAGCTCACCACAGCAAGCAACTTCGTATCTGTTATTACCATACCTAAATTGTGCTTGAGTGCAGGGTGAAATGGTCTAAGTGGTCTATAAGCAAAAGAAATGCTTTTCTTACTGTCATAAGATCAGTCTCAAATTTAAAGACAATGCCAGATTTTTTATTTTATATTTATATAATATAGCACTAGTTATTAAAAAAGATTGTCAGAATTAGATCTCAGATAAAAAGTTGTAATATGCCTATAGCTAGAAGTATTAATGAACATTTTAATAATTGTTTAGCAAACTTGTAAATATATATACTCTTTCAGTACAACAATATAATGCCTTCTCACATCCACATTATTAAGAAATGGCAGGCCTTTTTAGCACCTGTAGAAATCCTGATTAATGTTTGAGAAAGTCATATCCAACCCATTAAGCATATCACAGTTTTCAGTGCAAATTTGGCATTTCATATTAGCACTAGCACTATATATACTTAATCTCTGCTATACATTTTCCTGACTTCTCAGGCTATGGAAGGGAGTTTGGCAAACACCATTAACAATTAAACAAGTAGCTGGCATTTTCCTGCCATCGCTTCTCAGGCAAACTGTGCTTGCCTGCAGCCTTTCCAGCACAAGGCTCCACTTCTTTCCTGCTGCTGTTCTATTGACTAAGCAGTCAACTACCCTGAGGTATTTCCTTTGATTTCTGCATGAAAACAGAACTACAAAACACATCGTTACATTTTCCCTTTGATCCAAGATATTCTTAGAGATTGATCCAAAGTCAACTCAAGTCAACAGAACATTTTGTCCACAGAGAGGATTTTGGATCAGGTACTTAATTGATATAATCTATAAATTCTTCCAGCTCTTTATCAATATTTACTATGCTAATTTAGTTTCCCTTAGATTCACTGACCTTCAGCTCACACTTCAATATGTATTATATGTGAATCTGACCACTTGTATTTTACAATGTAAAACAGAAATCTAAATTCCACTGCATGTTATCACTAACAGCTACCAAACTTTTTCTGTAGTCTAAAATTCGTCCACCTCCGTGCTTCACTCCACTGAGCGACATATATGCAAAGAAAAGGCCCTACACAAGTGCTGAGAGCAAGCAGACTTCCACTTTGGACTAGCTAAGGCAGTTGCCAGAAGGCTTACAATTGCCACAGAGGACTGTGTAAGCAACTGGGCTACCCATGAACAGCCACAATGTGCAATGAATCAAGGGCACAACCGCATCAGGTATGGGGAACACGTCGCCTCTGTGGACAGTGAAAGGGGAATTTATGCTGTATTGGCAGGAGGTTCAAGTCACCAAGAGATGAATTACATTTTCATTTCTGTTATGAAGCAACTGCCAACAAGGTTGATAAAAAATTACAGAAACCTAACAAACTTAGGAGTCTTTTTGCCTCTGCAAAGTTTTATTAACATTGGGAAAATCAGCACAGGTAGTGCAGGTAGAGGTGGTTATAACAAACTGGAAAGAAACTGGCAGGTGCAAACCCCTCTATTTACTACTGACAGTTAAAGCCACTGTTCTTCTATCATATCCATTTAAGATTTGCCATGCTTTTCCTTTAATATTTAAATTTCAGCAGTTGGGTCAAGACAGAGTCTGTACAGTTGCAAGGGGAAGCCACAGGCAGTGATGTAAAACTCCAGCCAAACTAGACATTTGCAAAACTACACCACCACGAGCTATGTAAATTATTCAGTAGCAACAAACCACTAGCAAAATAAATACATAAATAAGCATGCAGCAGCATGCTGCACAGCACTATTATGAGTGCAGTGAAGGGAAAGGGTGTACCAGGAGGAGTAAAACGGAAGAATAGAAGATGAAGGACTAATAGATGCATGCAGCTGGCACTTGAATGGATGGATTATATAGCTACATTATATCTATTTTATATATATTTAAAATGTTCAGAGTTGCAATCAGTGGGAGCTAGAGTAGAGAAAGAGATCGTTACATTACACAGATGACAGCATCTGCTGGTTGCCTCAAGCAGGGCCATTTGTTTGGTTGAACAAATCTATGACTACAGGGAATTTATCCCAGCAAATTTACTGACGCTGCCACTTGTATTACGGAAGCAAAACTGAGGATCAACTTATCACATGATACAGATGGCTGCTGAAGGAATGCACCATAATAGCTTCTTTGATATGAATTACCTGAACCACTGGTGTAGACTCCGAAGTGATGACGAATTTGGCAGCGATAATTGAATTGAATTTTGTAGGGAATGTACTACTACATTATGCATAACATAGCAGCTTTCCCCAAATATTTCAGAAGTAATTCAAGGCTCTGTTTAATTACTTGCATTTCCTCCTAGGCCATCCAAAAATGTAATATTTGATCATTTTTTAACTGTACATGTTAGCAGGATCTGCTCTTCAGCAACACAGATATGGAAATTTATGTGTGGTGGCAAATTACATCAATTTATTTGCTGTGGTTTAATTTCATTAACGCACGCGATAAGAGAGATTGAGCTCAACATCTCTCCTTTTATGTACAAATAACCCCCTGGGTGACATATCATATGAAACCCAATTACTACACATAATAAAATGACACCACAAATAAAAACATATTTCCTAATTCAGTTGTACTCAGAGATGAACAGTTAGTAAACATACATTTGGCACTGAGTCAGTAATCAGCACCGCTTCCTCGGTCACATAATAATCTAAAGCATATGATCCCTGGTACGAGCAGAATGGGGATGAGGAGCCCGTGGTGGTTTCTGGCCGGTTTGCTTCTTGATTCTCGTCTATGGGTTGCGCCGGGCAAAGCGAGGGCTGCTGCAGAGCAGCTCCTTGGGGCGCTCCCCGTGACAGGTCTGGGCTCCGCACCAGCTCTCCATAGGATAAATTTCCACCATTCCTCCAAAACTGCAGCCAACTGGTTTGTGAACCCATCTGTTTGGGACATGCAGATGCAGGTTTGGCATCCGTAAAAAAATGTGCCTCCATTTATTAGTGGTACTTGTCATTCCTTATTGTAATGCAAGATAGGGTAATGGTTTCTTGCCTATGGATTCTATAAATTGATTTAAAAGGAGCTATTTCCTATTCTCAGGACATTACAATATATGTATTGCATAGCTGCTGGGCCATCGTGGACCATTGTGGACCACTGCAAGGACCGACACTGGTATGAAATGGATATTTGAGCTATGGAAGAACCGAAGTACTGAGATGTGCCAACACGTGACTGCCCGTGTCTCAAGCGGGCAGAGGCAGTGGGAGAGCCTGGCTGTGGGGTAGGCAGCAACCCTGGCACTGGGTTTTAGGGGGAGTTCGACTGATTGGAATACATTTTCTTACAGCTTTGAAATAATGCCACTCTTTCACCATTTATATCAGCTTCACCTTAGGTGCCTTACCAATTTAGTTACCATTTTTGTGTGTGAGCCTGAACTAAGAAATGTACCTATATGAAAACTGTATAAAAGACTACTGCAAGCAGTCCAGGCTTTACATTCTCTGAAGCTCACCTTGCAATTCCTTGAACAAACATCACCAAGATACTGGTCTCAGCTGAATCAAGTGTAAACAGAAATGTACAGCATAAGACTGAGCAAGACAGAAAGATTATATTTATTTTCTGTGCTTTCTGTGCTTTCAATTTGCTCTCTTCACACTGTCTATAAGCAACATCTTGGTATTTGGTTTTCAGAAACACGCACTTCATTTTAGATTCATTAAAAATGCAGGCCAAACATAAATATTATAGGCTGGGTGGCGGCCTTTTTTTTTTGGTTTTAGCTTGCATAGCAGTAATCTCGATGCTTCCTTGGAAATTGTTGAATTGCATCATGTTGATACTAATAGTATACAATTTCTGACCTCTAGGAATTAATGATGAAAGAACAAATACCAGAAACCGTCCCCTAAGGGTTAACTGACATAATAGCCTTTGCTTGTTGTTCCAGTCACTGTTGCAGAATGTCATGATTTCATAAACTTCTATATAGGACTCAAGAAAATACATTGCCTTCTACATGAAAGCAGGACAATTTATCAACCCTGAGGATATTGTCACAAGAAAATAAGGAAAGTCAAGTGCAGTAATGCTCTTGATATACTGGCTGATGACACAACAAGATGTAAAACACAGCATGGAAAAAACCAGATACAACAGGGGTCATTTTTCCTCAAGGCTAGGACGCCCTCAGGGATGTGCGAAATAGCCTTTGTGAACTCTGGAAAGGAGAGAGTACATACAGACATAAAGAAGGTATAGTCCCTTTATCCTTTCCACTGAAATCTTTTTGGGTGCCAAACATTGCCACTGCAGGAAATGTCAAGCACGTACGGTGTGAGTAAAGCAATTATTTATAGTAGACTTTGGATTTGGTTCGCAGAGAGTTTGAAAGTCTGGGAACTTAACTGTAGCTTTCGGGCCAAATCAAGTGTGTTTGTGTGTATCCTGCGTAACTCCAACTTGCCTTTGCGATGAGACAGACTAAAGAATTTTTTGAGATAATGGCTGATTCTTATATCTGGCACAAAATAGGCTCAATGATTTAATATGCTATTTCATAACATTAATTGATAATGCCCTGTAGTGATTGGGGACCCCAAAGGAACTGTATGAAGACATAAGGTGTTGAACTGTGTGACACAGGAAATCTGGTTATGATCCATCATTCTCGGCACTGCACTTTAAGCAATGGTTTTTATTTTGGCTAGATTTATATTTCTGATTCCATATTCTAGCCAGAAAAAAGGATTTCTATTATTCTACAACAATTAATGATAAGAACATTCTATGAATATTTTATGCAACCAAAAGAGGCTTCAGGTGAATGTCCTTCAATAAAGAAAGTCTGAAAAATGTATTCATGCTGAAACCAATTGCTCATTAAATCATATAAATATAGCTTATGATATGCATCTGCATACACCTTGTAAATATGTATCACCAAGATACATTTTACATTCATTTCCTCAGTGTTTAAGCAAATCTCTCCTTGTTAATACAATTGCCATATTAATCTGACATTAACATAAGTTTATACAAACTTTCTTGCCTTTAAAAGCAATGATTTACACTACTTTGCAAAGCACATTGGTTTGCAAATGTCAGCATGCAAAACGTGAAAAAACATGCATGGCATGCTAAGAAAAGTAACATGCTGCTCTATTTTATAGATGCATTTTTCACTGAAGTTGGAAAAATAGATTTGGATGAAATGAACAGTGCTTGAAAAAGTGAGTCATGTTGAGTGGAGATAGTTTAACATCATATAAAATTCTGTTGTCTGGGAAAGATTATCCTAGTGCATAATGGAAGAGAACAGTGGTAGATCTGGTTCCATAGTATTTCAGAAAACTTGGGTCATTTTACTGCAAAATTTATTACAAAAGAAAAGCCATACCTTTCTTTATGTCCCTATATTAAATATACCCTACAGAAGCATTTTCATGATCTCTTCCTCCACTGTGTATCTTAAAAAAGTGTTTTCCTGTTTTTCTCAGTTAATTATTGTTACTGGGTGTTCTGCTCTCGTGTCAGAATTTGCTTTGACTTTCCAACACTAGGACTTTTTTACTGCACTGATGAGATGACAGTTAACCCCCATTTTCTGTAGGCTGTCTATACTGTGCAGAAAGGAAACAATTTTAGGACAATTCACACATTCCGTAAATTCACAAGTTTTATAAGGAAAGAAGGATGCTGTTACACAACAATAATTGCATCTTTTCAGCAGCACTTTAAAAAAGACTCTATCTAACAATGTGTTCTCCTGCAGCTAAAGAAATCCTTTTCAATCTTCAGTGTTTTAAAAGAAAAACGTGGCATCCTGTCCCTTTTTCCCAGTATATCCGTATCTGGGCACATGACTATTTTCCATTTTCAAGAATCCATAATATTATATGTAGAACAAGCAGAAGATCATGGATCGAATGAAAGTCCATATCCAAATCGCCCAGCGTGTTAGGATAATCACTTAGGGTTGTGTACTTTTTTCAGCTGGATTGTATTACAGGCGTTTCGTAATTAGGGGGAAACTACCTTCCTTACATCTTCATTTTTACAGAAGTTGAAATCACTAATACTTCCAGCTGATGGTACTTAGGCACCAACAACCAGCTGATATACAGGAATGCTAAGTCACTTTTATCTGGAGGATTTGGGCCTGACAGTATGTGCAGTATATCAAAATACTTTCTATCTAAAAAGTGGCATCTCCTGTAACATACATAGAAGAGGCACGATATTTAGTATGTGACTGTGTGTCTTTGTTGTATATGTCTGTATAAGACAGAGATCGTTCTCATCTCTTACCTTTTCAGCGTGCTTTAATTTTGGGTATAACTGTCCTCTGTAGCACTACCTGCGTTTATTCATTACTATTAAGTGTAATAGCACACCACTATTACAAGAACTCAATGAGCACTTCCATTTCTTTTGTTACTGCAATACAGCTAAAAATATACTATGTCTAACATAGTTTTCTGCTTTTTTTCTTTTTCCTCTTTTTTTGCCATAGAGAGAAAATGTCGTCGAGAATCCAACAGAACTATGCTTCTCTGGTTTTGGCTCTATCACTAAATCTGAAGTAATTCATTTAACCTTCCTATAGCTTAGCTTTCCTACTAGGCAAGTTGGACAGTGACAACCAATTGTTCTTAGTTTTAAGCTGAGTGAAGTAAGAGGATCGTAAACTATAATTAATATTTAATTATTTCCATCTCCTTATTTTTCTAAGAAGATTATATAGCCATTCTAGGCCAAGGAGAGGGATGACATATGATAACAGGTGAATATTATAGTATATTCCAAGTATGTTCCAAGCAGCTGAACATTACTGTCAAAGTAGCTAATGATAATTACTTAATGTATCTAAGCATTTATTCCTCTTATTCTAACCACTTATTCTAAGGGGAGAGTGCACATTGAACTAGGTGGAACTTATTTGATGTTGTCTAATATATTAAATAGTGTTTAATAATGCATGCATAACGCTCTTATTAACTATAAGGCTCTGTTTGTAACAGTGTAAAATACTATGTATCACCTCACACTGGAAAATACATGAAAAAGTGGCCTAGTTTACTTATTTTAAAATAAGCAATGTAACATGTCAAGGTGTCCAATTTTTAACTTAACATGTGAAAGAAATGTAATTTAAAATGAATCACTAATTCTTTGGACGGGCAAAATCTATTCTCCTGTGAAGACTATACACTAAACTCCTCAGCCATTAACTTAGATTTCTCAAGAAATAGTAGGGGGACACTTTGGAATAAAAGCAATTTTGCTTCAATAAAGTGCAATACATTCTATTTAAATAATAATTTTGCTCCCTCCTTGTCCATCTAATGTGTTCTTTACGAGCTCTCTTTTCAATTGTCTGTAGAAATGGATTCAGGAGACCGCATCCATGGATATAAACACAAATGATTAATCTGAGAGTAATGGGAGACAGCTAATCGAAAAGGGAATCTCTGTCTGCGTTTTATGTATGATCTCAGAATAATTTAATACTAACTCTCTGGATCCCACAGTAGATGAGCAGAAATCTAAGCTACAGTTTCACTTCGAATGACTTCATAACTGAAGGCCAGAGAGGGAGAGACTGTCGAAACAGAAATTTAATCCCAGTTCTGGATGAATGTCTACACAAATTTTCAAAGCTTCAATCCGTAAAATCCTTATAAGTGGGACTAAAATACTATATTTAAGTGGGCCTAAAAACATATTTAATACTTCTGTGTTAGGTAAATTTCGTTTCAAGAAAAAAAATCTGTTGTGTATTAGGAAAACGAGTGTTTCTAGCGACTTATGCAGAACCCCTGTTCTACTTCTAGAAGCAGAACAACCTGGCAACCCAGTTTTTATTTTAGCAAATCAGTTCTCCAGGCATTTCCATTAGTGTCAGTTTTGTGCAACCAGTTCAATAGGTCTTGACAGATGGATTTAACTTGTGAATAAATAAAAGGATAATTTCATATAATTGGGCAATTTTTTAATAGACAAGACACACAGATCTTTTTCCCAAAGATTTCTAAATTGAGCACCCATAATTGCAAACAACTGATGTGTAACCTAGGAGGCTAGCATCCTACTCTAGCCAGATGATCTGCACAGAGCCTTACTTTGAAAGCTCAGGTGGTACTTCAGTGGTACACAGGACTTGAAAAATTGTCTTTAAATAGGATGAACTTCAACCTAGCAGAATTATAGCAACAATAAAATGGCATTGAAAGACTAAGCAATTTTACTAAGAATTGCAAATATGGTATAAGGATAAACGGAACCTTGAGAGCAAAACTGTAATAGAGGAATCTGACAAACACTGTAAGGAAGTCTAAAAGGAGGTTGCATCAATGCACACAGATCTAAATCATTTAAATAAGTGTACCAAGTAATGCAGGCAAATCACTTATCCTCTGGAGTTACAAATATGTAATGGGGACTAGGAACAAAGCTTAAAAAGAAACCACTGGGGTGAACAGCTTCCCCATCAAGGATGTGAACAAAATTTGTATCCATTTTACAGGTTTATTCTAGTGGCAATTGGTTTATTGTAAAAGGCTAGTGAAGTACCTGTAATGGAAAACAGCACAAACTTGATGAAAAACTAAGAAAATATTTAAAAGGAATATTCATTTCTTTGAATCACAAAGGCTGTAGTTGGAAACATCTACCATGTAATCAGAGTCTTTCTATTTGAGCTGTCCTTAAATTTGACCCACTTGCTCCTGTACTCAGCTCAGTAAACTGGTTTTCTCTAAAACTCTCGTCTGGTTGAATATTGTCTTTCAGGAAAGCATCCCACCTTTGTATAAAGACATCAAGACACAGTATCAATGATGTCTTTTGGCTGTGTGATTAATTGCTTGCCCCATTAAAAATAACTGAACCTTATTTGTAACTTAGAATTTGAACAGGGCTCCAGCCCTTGATAGCTATTACCCATTAAATGAAAACTAACTTTACAGTGCTTTTTCCTTTTATTCATATGCTTCATTCAGTATCTCTTTGTTGAAAAGGTAGTCATATCACTCTGTTTACCCTTCTCACAGCTACCCTAGAATTGTTTGGCTGGTTATCTGTACAATTTTTAGAAATACTGGGCAGCTATCTGAGTGGCACAGGTAGATATCAATAAATACTGAAAATGAACATGAAAATGGGGAGGTAGAGGAAAGGCCGAAGCTTATAAAGCTTCACTGCAAGTTTTAGCTGGGATTTTGTTTCTGTTCATTCTCTGCTAAATATGCAGGGCTATTTTGTTGAACCACAGATGCTTCAAATGAGAGCTATATGCTGTCCTAGAAGAGTCTCTTCAGAACATTTTCTAATGCTTTTTGCTATGTCTAACTTAATTCTTCTACCTTTCCTTAAAACTAGTTTTTTTTTCTAGAATTTCTGACTTCACTTGCATTGTGGAGCCCCATGCTATACAACCTAATGAAAGAGGCTCCCTGGTTTATACATATTTTTTAACGAACAACAAGACTGCGCAATCACTGATTAGTTTTGCCCTCTGCCATTCATCAGCAAAACTGACAACTGGCACAAGGAATAAGCTTGTGACTGAACATAGAACTTTGACTTAAAACAGGAGCTTCAATATGTGCACAGCCAGATCACCTTTGCTAAATGTGCATATATGTATCTCTGAATATCCTTGGAAGAGAGACAGCTTCATGCCCTGGATCCTGGCTGCACAGCAGCACCTTCTTTCCAGCACCAATTATAACATTAAACACTGGCTGGGTGGCATTTTAGGGTCACATTTCTCAGGGTGTCAGCTTTTTGGTTCATGTAGGCTATGCCCTGCTTGGTGCGCATTGGTGAAAATCAGCACACCAACTGGGAAGCTGCCTAGAATTACATAAAAGAGAGTGCACTGACTACAAGTAGTAGCAAACAGTACAAGATTTGGCCACTAATAATCATACAGCGTAACTAGGACTGGGAGGGAAACATGTTTTATCTCTATGTTTCCGATATCCCCTGAAAGTTTATGGTGCTATACAAATATTTTAAAATAAATTAAAATGCAAAAATGTAATGAAAATCAGTACACGATGTTGGCAGGTCCTATAAATGTAAACCTGGTCTAGTATGCAAAATTTGAAACATCTGGATATCTCGTGGGTTATGATAAATCCTTTGGATGAAGTGAGAAGAGCCTACAGGCATATTCCTTTTGTTTGCACTTCTATACAATGATCTTTGCTATTATTTTCAGTTATTTTAAAATTTGTTACTAAAAATGAAACTATAGTTTCATTTTTAAAAGGCTTCTGTCAAAGACTTATTTCATCAGATAATGCAGAACAAATCATAGACCTTTTGTATCATACAAACCATTTATTTCAAACTTGCTGTCACAGTGGAGCATTTTAACCTATTCTACAAGTTGACTGGGGATCCTGCAAAGTTTTTCTAGCCAATTAGTAGCCAACCCAATCACTCAGCATAATCTTTAAGTCTTCAAATTGTTTCTGAATTTTCTTTTTATTTAACAAATTCATGAAAGAATAAAGGATTTCTCCCAATTTGCCTGAAACCCTGACATAATCTTAAACTGTATTAACTTCCCTGCTCATTTCGAACAAGTGGAATAAAAATAAATAAATATACCATAAACTTCACTTGGCTGAAGTAACTCTTCCAAAAGTTTTTCAGCTTATTTTCTAAAATCTGAGCACCTCAAAATTAGAGTTTTAGACTGACAAGTTTTTAGATTCAGATGAAAATTTAAGGTTAGCTTTAACTTAGATATCTTAGTGGGAAACATCCATTTTGTCACAAACTTGACTTTTATTAGAAATCTGGCTTTTTATATAAATGAGAGTAGAAATTCATGCAAAACATTTCTAACTGTGATAACCACTTAAGATCATTTTTATCCTTTGCTTTATGATCCAGGGAAAATTAATCAGCTGCTTTAAAATTAGTATTGGCTGCATGAGTATCACTCACTTTACACTGCCAGTTAACTGTACATTCATTTCAGAAAGTCACTGGAAGCATCAGCCTGCTCAGGCTCTTCGCATGTAATTAATGATGATTGTCGATACATCAACTACACTTTAAAGGAAGAGTTGAACATTGCTAAGTGAATCACCTTACTTAAGTTTTCATGGTGAGGTCAGTTTGTAAAGTCAATGTTTTCATGCCATCAACAAGTAATTCTGGCTATCACCATACACCGGAGCAAATGCTGGCCAGCCTTTGCTCGAGGGTTTCCCCTCTTATGCGGCTTAGGTGCGAGTACACTCAGTTTTAGTAGTTTAAAAGCCTCCTTCCAAAATGGTCTCTGCAGAACGTTGTACTGTGAAGAGATTATGCAGGACTGGCAGTGAAATTTTGCCAGATCACGGTGGGGAAAGAGGAGAAAAGTCAGTTCTTCCCTTCGTTTCAATAAGGCAGCTAAAAAGCATTGAAGAGAAGGCTGGTGTTTTTGCCTCTTCTCAGATAAGAGTTAAAAAAAAGTCAAAAATAATCAAGACCTTAAGTCTCTGCAGCCATTAGAAGACACACATATAATTTGATCATCAAAAAATAGGAACAGATTTTGACTATTAATTAGCTTAAATCAAATTAGCATAAATTTAATTTTGTTATTTTTTCCTTATGATTTGTAGTAAAAGCTCTTAGTTCATATGGATTTTTTTCGGCATGGAATTGTGTGTTCTTCAATGTCTCTTATATTCTTTTATATATAAAATTAAAATTTGTATTGCCTCACTGTTTTTCTGTTGACACCTGTGGCTATATAAAAATCAATTACAAGCCAATTTTAAACACAGCATGGATTCACATACAGAGATATAGAGGAGATGGAAGATAAGCAAGATAACTTTTTTTTTCCCCCAAGAAAAAACTGTGGAAGGAATTATATCCTGTTAATACTGCTTAATGTCAAAGCAAGCCAAGGCTAATATTTTTGTTTGTAGGAGAGCAGGTCTCCTGGAGAGAGGCTTTTAGCATAGAAACAGTTCTCGTGCTGAAGCTTGCCATGCGCCAGGAACTTTTTGAACAATTCAAGTTCCTTTGCTCAGTTTTCTCATTCTCCTTGAAATCCTCGTCTTCCAATTTTGGAACCCATAAATTTGGCCTAAGCATAAACTTTTTATTAATCTGCCAAGGTATTCCTGATGTTTACAGGGAGAGCGACTCAGAGAAGAAAGGTGCTAATACATCGCGTTCTGTTACAGCAGAATGTGGCAGCAAGGCCTGGAACGGGCCCTCGGTCGCACCCTTTCCTACTCCTGAAGCAAGACTGTGGTGCAGACACCAGTCCACCGTCCTATCTTGGGACATGCAGTATATTAGACTTGCTAAGGGCTAGTGTGGTTGGAATTGAAATCACAACTCCAATTTCAGTGATAAACATAGACAAGAATTACGGTATAATATATGGTGTCACCATAGCAGACAGAGAAACGACAGAACGCTCCGTGTTAATGTTTATTATTGCCAAGTGTGATATAAAGTCGCAAAAATAAACATATGCCCGGTCAGGTTTTCCACAGAACATTTTTATTATCCAAATATTTTTAATATAATTGAAACTGTGTGAAAACAGTGATTTTCTCAAGAATTTCCACTTTTCTTTAAAAGCAATGAAATCTGATTTTAGTGTTTTAGATTTTTCTACAGAAAATCTGAAAAAAACTCCAGAGACTAAAATAGCAGAAGGATAGTACATTTAATAAGCTGTAACTAATCCTACCACTAAATTCATATAATACCATCCAGAAGCAAAGAAATAAGAAAGAAATAAGATAAAATTCAGGCTGTTCTGAGAAAGGGAAAAACCTTCCACTATATGAATTCATTAATTCATTATCAAATTAACATTCAATTTAGAGCCATATCTATCTGAAGGTCACAGTCATTAGCTGTAAAGCCTTAAACAGGTTAAGATCTCAAAATGCCAAAGACCTCTGCATTTCAATTAGGCAGCTGTATATAATGGGGATTCAGCAGCTTCCTTCTGACATGGATGAGCAGCAGCTTATTCTATACAGTGGCCCTGGCTGCAAGTATACTACTATGAAGAACCCAAACAGCACCCAAATACGAGAAATTTGAGAGAGAATTTCAAGGCTTTCATTTTTCCTAAATTTGTTCAACTGAGCTATGGGAGCACCACTTATTACTCTGATATTTAAATCTTTTAGTATTAACATACCTATCCTTATATTATCTATGCTGCAAATACATCTCTTCATAAGCATTTGGATTTGTCTTAGGAAATAAAAACGTTTTCTTCAAAGCTAGAAATAGTTGTGACAGAACAGAACAGGCAGAGTCATAGCTGTGTAATTTGATGAAACCGAGTAATAGTATACTGTGTACCTTTCAGAGAAAAAAATAAACAACCCCCCCCCCCCAAAAAAAAAGAAGGGCAAGGCAAAATATCTGATTCTCTCCTGCCTTCTGGCACTGACTAGTGCCATTGCTTCTGATAGAAGCAGAATTCTCAGTTTCAGAGTAGCTTTGATCTATACTACCATTACATTTCCTTTTTCTAGTTAAATGGTAAATATAAGGTTAAAGCTGCTTAGCAACTTCTGCACCTGTCTTAAGAACAAGCAAAATATAAATTAATTTTCCCAGAACCATAACCTTTGTATTTCTTTTGAAGCAAGAAGTTTTTTGAGAAAAAAGAGTGGTTTTGATTCTCAAGTAAATGAATATGAGCTTAGCTTTGATCTCCCTAGGCTTTTCCTAGAATGCAGTATCTTCAATGAACTTGTACAAAGTAGCTGCAAGTATAGCCTTTGGAGGAGCAGAGAGAGTGCGAGCCTTGAACACACCCAGAGGAGTCCTACGGTTACACTTGGATACTTGATTCCTGCACATGTCACAAGAACACTGAATTGCTTAATACATTGCACTGAGTAGGCTAAATTGGATGGTTATAGCTTGCAGAAAAATCAGAGACATAAAAACAAGAAGCTTTAAGAAAGGCGCCGAAGAAGAAAATGGACAACCCTTGGTATGCAGGAGAAAATACAAGTACCAGAAGCAGCATGATGAACTGCCAAATGACTGGAGTGGGTGCAAAGGAGAGTGTGATGGAGAGAGGCCTGGGCAGAGCAGAGGTGATGTGAGAAGAAATTGGGGCTGAAGCTTCTGCACGGGGAACACTGTGAAAGGACTTCAGAAACCTGACCCCATGAAATCAATTACTTCCCCTACCAAAGCAGAACTGTTTGAAGATACTCAATAGTGCAAAATGCCAGAAAGATATAGCCATAGCCAAAGGAATAACAGAAAGCAAATACTATTTACTATCTGTATAGTATTCTAGAGATGTCTAAGCTTGATGTAAGCTGCTGGGGAGGTTGCTTCATGATGTTTGAATGTATATGCTAGATGACAGGGGTAGAGACAAGAAAGTCTGGTGAAATAAAACAAGTGACTGCTCCGATGGGTGCCTTTCATTCAAGCAATGTGATTCAGGGACTGCTACCCGGGGCTATGCTCACCAGGGCTATGCTTGGTGGCTCCTGCTATGAGCATTTACTCTCCCGGACAGCTAGGATGCATGACTGGGGGTAAGAGGCTACCTCTCTGCCCCTTTTGTCCTGAGATGTTTCTTCTCCCACCCACTTGGATAGCTAGGGAAATCTTTCTGTGTCACTTATGCAGGGGGAGTAAAAGATGAAAACTGCACAGATGGGAGCACCCAGCCTTTTATCCTCATTCTTTTGTTTTGCTTCAGAGTGATGCTGCCAGAGGTATTCCAAGGGTTATCTCCAGATAGCTAGCATTTTAAAACGCTATTTAATTTCCCAGTCTAGAAAGCCTGCAGTGTTTGTCTCGTGCCACAGTAAACTAATGCAATTTGTTCTACTGATAATTAGCAAAGGACACTCATGGTGGCCCCTTAGTGTTGTGGCATGCTTTTCCATACTCGTGACACCATGCTGGGAACTCACAGCATTTTGTGTCATGCTTCTGAGATGATAGGAATGTCCAGATTTATACTGGAAGCGCACAAGTGCACTTTAGAAAAGCCATAAATGTGAAGCCTGTGGTCCCCAGTGTAACAAAATGGTCAGTGACGGAGGACAAAGGTTAACAAGGCAGAAACAATAAATCTCATTTAAGTAAAGGGCTCTCCAAATGTTTCTCAATCCCACATCTTAATTTAGCAGTGTTTTTCACACCACATGGGATATTTTTTCCCTTCCTTTTCAATAGATAGATACTTGAAAGCATAATCAAGGCAACAGAGTGGTAAATAGAGTACTGAATTATAGTTTGTTTATTATTTTCTGTCTTTTCAAGGCATTTAAACACATTTTTGCTTTTAAAGATTACACTTCATGGAAGCAGAAATTGCACTGATTTAAAGATGGGTCTCCACAGATTTGCATTTATGGACAGTTATATGAAGTGTCCAATGTCTTCAAAATAAACCTGCTACACCCCAGAGAGAGAAAAATTTCAGATAATTTGGACTTCATTATAGTCTATACTGGAAAATGAGATTTTCAGTATTTCCTGTCTGTAGTCAGAGAAAAAAACTTTGGAATTAACCTCATTTCAGTCAACAGGCTGGCTTTGGTGTAAACTACCGCTGCTTACTGACTCAGTGGTAGAAAACAAGAAATTATACGAGGATTTAGATAATTCAAATTAAAGCACAAAATACAACTGCTTTATTTTTAATAGGGAACTGAGAGTCAATTGAATGTAATGTACAGTACTTGAATAAACAGGTTCTAACTTGTGAAAAACAAGCTTTTGTGTACACAAGAGGGTATACACACAAATATTCTCTCCTTTGGAAATGAGAACAGAACTGCTGCCTTGAAGCCTGACATGTCCCATGCGATTCTCTAATTACTGTCCGTAATGAAGGTCTCACTGCCTTACCTGTACACTAAAGATATTCTTGGGAAATGCAGTTTCTTTTCCAGTTAGCAGTCAAAGAATGGCTGCAGCTAAAGATTTGTAAAACCAGGATTTCCTAGTGTCAGGTTTCCTTTACATTGTGTGTATGTATGTGCTCTGAATGTGTAAGACTTTACATTTTTCAACAATTGTGCTTCCAAGCCCCTGGGTTTCTTCCCTTGCACCCAACAATACTCATGTCACTATATGAATCTGCAAAACAAAGAAATTAAAATCTAAAAGAAGAAATTCAAATTATTCCTGAGAAAATGTCACTACGGTGAAGTTCTGCCCTTTTTGATAAATGGATTTATTTGTTTTCAGACCTGGAGTCAGAATATTATTACGCTGAGTAGACTGTAATCTCTCTTTCTCTCTCTCTCTCACCCAGGAGAGAGCACTGTTCCACACAGAGGACTCTTCCAGGTCTCTGGCTTAGCAGTAATTAAATGAGTCATGGTGACATTTGACTATAAATTGGGCAATGAATACAATTACTATCTGTGAGCAGCATGTGATAAAAAATAGATATGAACTTTGCCCCCTGCCATTTGGGCACCTTTGAGCTGGCCCCCCTGTACCCAGTATTCACACAGTAAATTCACACTAGGTAGGACAGCATGGGGGTGGACGTGTGGAGTTTGCCAGGTGCTCCGGCGCAATACTGCAGTCAGTCACATGCAGCCAACGAGAAAACCGACGCAACACTATCTGGTCACACACAACTAGCCAGCCCAGTTTGCCTTAAAATGTTTGGTGCATAACCTTCCTTTTGGAGAAACTTTAGCTGGATGATGCTCTGTCAGGACGGCCATCAGGCCAGTTCAGATGGAGGAACAGAATCACAGCCCTTCCTGCATCAATATACCTTGCATGTAGCTTATTTAATTGCACACCGTTTATTTTGTACTGTTCCTCCAATTTGTCATGATCACGTTAAATTCAAATCGTTGCTATGCTTTAGTCACCCTGAGCCTTGCGCCACATGCAAATTTAATAAGCTGTTCACTGTAGCTCCCTGGGTCACTAGGAGAGAAAAAGAGTGAGGTTGAAGGCTGTGGAGGACTGCAGCCAGCGCTGCCTCCCACCCCGACACGGAGCCACTGAGTGCTACTCTCGGAGTCCATACTTCTGGCCCACAGTTTTCCAAACCACATTTCATCTCAACAGTTTCACTTCCTTGCTTCTAGGAATGTGGTGTGAGACGGTATCAAAAGCTGTGCTAAAGACACACGGCACTAACTCCTCCTCCCGATCCCCAAGCTCTGAAACTCGGTCACTGCAGCGCTTTGCCTGGTTTGTCAAGATTCCTTCTTGATGAATCCATGCTAGCTGCTACTAATGCCCTTGTTATCTTCTAGGTGCCTACAAACTCTTTCTTTGATTGTTTCTCCCAGTCTCTCTTTGAGAAATGCACACTCTACCACACCATAGATCTTTGCTTTTCCCTTTCATAGCATTGGCACCAGGCAGGTTCTTTTCCAGGCTTTGCCCAACTTCCATGAGTCCAGGAAATTCACTATAAAATGTACATGATCAAAAGCTGTTGAAATTGCAGGAGTTTATCTGTACTATCTCCTTTTAATTACTCTTTTTTTCTGCAAAAGAAGTTGGTGTGTACACTACTGATACTTCTTATGATCGATATGAACTAGCCATAAATAACATTTCTGTAATTGAGTAATCAGGTCCTGCCATGATCTGTATTCCACTGCAAGCGTACATTTTCTTTGTCACAGGATAGAAAAAATGGATATGTATTTAATTACTGCAAAGGAAATGTCATAGAGAAAGGTGACTATGAACCAGAGGTCAGAGCAAAGTAAAACACTGTCTTAATCTTGTCTGATGCTATAACTTCAGTATATAGTAAGTTTATGTCAATCTCAACCAAATTTAAAAGAAATAAAAGAGGAAATGAAGTCCTCAGTGAAATTGTACTTTCTTCAGAATAAGCTTTTCTGTGAAAACAAACTCTGCACAATTTTTAGTTTGAATTCCAAGGCAAGAAAGAGAAAAGAAATGTCACTAGCTGTTAATTAGTCTTTCTAAAAAGTCTAGAAGATGCCTAGAAAGGATACTAGACTATTCTGGATATATAGAAAGCATTCAAACATTATGATATAGAGACATAATACAGATTAATTGAAAGTTCTGGAAAAGAAACTCTGTATCTGACCTGCTGGCCAATATGAAAGTATCTGTAATGTTTATCCATCATTTATAACAGAGTTTCTGTTTTCTGCCTAAAAACTTGATTTTAATGCTATTGGAAAGTACACTGTATTTCATACAGAACTTCCACAGTGTCTTCAGAAAGAAACTTCAGATTTCAGAAAAAAACCCTTGGAATAACATTAATTAAAAGATGACTTAACATATGACTTGGCTGTCATATAAAAACGTGTTATGTAAGCAGCCAAGTGGTATGAAACAGGTAGACTTGCTTAAATCTGAAGATGTGCAAGATGTACAAGATGTATTTGTACATGAATATCAAATATTTAGTTTCTGTTAAGAACATCTAATATTTCAGACCAGAAGATCTGAAGATACTGCACTGTGAAATAACCTGAGAAAAAATAATATCCAAATCTGTGTCAAAAAAACCCATACACATCTATTTTCTGCATCTATTACTGACTGCAGAAATCAAAGAACAGGTATTCTATCTATAAACTTTTATCAGTGAAAATTTCAAAACTAATACAACTTCTGATATTCTAAGCATATTGTAAGGAAATTGTGAATGGAACTATCGATAAAAAAGGTAAAACAGAAAGATGGAAATCTGTCTTTGAATATAGCCAAGTTCCTACCAGAGCTCTACTTTTTGCGAAGGAAACAAGAAGCAAGTCTGTCAATACTGAAACACCTTTGAAACAGAAGCTTAGCTTTTTCCCACTGAAATTAGATTCCTTCAAGATTTTACAAATAATGTGTAATGCTATAAATGTGCACAATATACTAAATGTTAAAACAAAAAATTATGATCATAAATTATTAGATTTCTTAGATTATGGTTTAAGCTGTTCAAAATTTGTTTTGATTCAGAAAAAAATGAATTTCAAAACCTTATGCCCTTTTTAATAAAATTGTCATCTTTACGTTATGGTACTGAATTTGTGGTTTGTAACACATTCCTGAAGAAAATGGAATATTTTGATTCAGGTTAATAAGGCTTAGCACTAGTTTCGTCAGAAAATGCCTAATGGCTATTATTTCTCAGATTTATAACATGATTTTCTAAAGGGAATTTTTAAGGTGTTTCAGTTGTCACTGAAATATAAATACCATTGTACATTCTGGGGTCAGTGACTGTCAGATAGTCTGCATTACCCTGCCTAACATAATGAAGCTTTAGTGTTGATTGGTTGCTCAGCATTGATTTAATAACAACAGCAATAACACTTGTAGGTCATCCTTCTTTTAGTTAAGTGAGATATCTTTAACACATTGCTCATCAGAACCTACTTGAAGAAAAAAAATATTATGACTGTCATTTTGCAAAGTAGAATGAAAGACCAGCAAGGGAAGTTTGTAGCTGCACAGAGAAGTAACTGCAGATTTCTCTAGTCCCAAGCTAAACCTTAATGTCTGTCATTTTCTAGAAATTAAATTGAAAGTTTGGCCTAAGGTATCTGAGAATTAATCTGAGTGACAAGTGTGCAGGAAAGAAGAAATACAGGGCATATTTTAGATACAGTGATATGTATTTCTACAGTGGCTGTCTTTATGAATCCAAAATGCAAGATAAAGCTCGTAAGAGAAGTGCTAAATGTTGGGTTTGTTCTTAAGTTTCCTTTCTGTAATTTTATGGAATATTTCTACATTTTTATTGCTGCAAATGGTAAGTAGAGAAAATACTTGGAAGCTTGAAACTGAAAAAAACACTTAGTACTGAACTGACTACATTGCAAAGTTCTCAGGTCAGCAAAACCATTCAGTATTACAATCTTACGGCCCCAATTCAGGAAATCCTTAAGTGAGTGATTTCCTGAATAAGACTGAACAGTACTTGCAGAAGAAGAGGCCTCCAAGTAGATGAAAATTAAAAATGTTAGGAAATAAACAAAAAATGCAACTCAACTCTCTCGAACGCTAAACAAAGTCCATTTCTTCAGATCTATGTGGGATGTGGCACACATCAAAATGACTGATGGATGTGACAGTTATGACTACGCTTGTCTCATGTGACAGCAGCCCTACCTTCTGTGGAAGCGATATCACTACTCTTGCTACCTAATTTATAGTTAATGATAGTCTTGTGAGACATCATGAAGAGAAAACACACCCTGGTAAGTACAGGGGCTTCAGTGACTGCAGTAGCTTAGTCTCTGGGACCAGAAAGCTGGATTTGTTTGGTCCCTTTTGACAGTGACATATTTGCCTGAGCAAAAATGGAAAAATGACCATGTGTCATTTACATACATCATAAACAGGTTCTTTCTGTGGCACATGGAAGCTACTGGGATCAACTCTGTAGGTTTTGTAGAGGCAGGAAAGTTGCAGTGGGTGTGGGGCTGGGCCAAGACCAGGCCCTGTGGTGGCCAGTGCTGCGTAACCTCCTGCACTGCCAGATTGGCAAGGATGATCCTCTCCTGGCACCATGGCTGGAAATGATTAAGCTTGGATTTGTTAACAATATTGCTTTTCTTGGCAAATATCAACAGATGCCCTCAATGTTAAACACTGATACCCGTCGTAAGGCACTACCAGGAGGCAGGGAGTGACCAGGCGCTGGGAACACCCTGGCCAGTCGGAGGTCCGGCCCGAGCGAGAGCTGGCAGCTCATGCCAAAGAGGAGTGAGAGAAAGACAAAGCTCTATTTCTGTACCGTTAGAAATGTGCTGCTCGATTCAACTGCTCGTCTCATGAGGTGCGTTGAGAACGTTAATAGTTGATTAAAGCTAGAAATCAGTTAATATATGATTACCGTTGCAGAAATAAGGTCATGCTCAATGTTTTTGACATCAGGGTCACCCTTAACCATTGAGAGAATGACCTGCTCGACCAAATACACACAGGAATGCTCTTTAATTGTGTCACAGCTTATTTTAGCAGAGTGCTTATATGCAGTTGGTTCAGCCCTTTTTAAAACATCACAGACCTAACTCAATAGTAAAGTAGGACTGTTTTTCCACCAACAAAACACATTGGAACAATGTATATCATTAAGTTTTGGAAGTATAATTACATTTTGCAAGAATACTTGTACCAAAGTTTCTTGATCCTATCATCTTCATAAACAGAAGTCAGCAATTCACCAGCAATAATTTAGTCAACTTCATTAAGTGGAGAAAGACATTGGCAAAAATAGCAAGCACTGTCCTAAAATTTTAATTCAGAGACTTTCACAATTTTTGTAAAAATGTTGCCAAAATCCATGCCATCATTTCTGTATGCAGGCACATGAGATAATATTTGCTCCATTCTCCTTTTTTTTTCTTTTTTTTTAATGAAAGAACTTTTGCCACTGGAATCTATGTGATGGATGACATGGTTGAATGTTTTTGTATGTGCACAATACTGCAGAGCCATTTCATTTCCAAAAAATGTTAACATACTCAGATCATTAATGGGAAAAGTAAAGAAACATATATTGGGATCTTTACCAGACTGTCTTATCTACTGTCTGAATATTAATTGTATTTTGAGCACAGTTAAGAAGATTGATTCTTAATACAGTCCAAGGATATTTAATTTGAATAAGACCATGTGCATTCTTTCTGACAGTAAACAGCCCTGTACGCTTGTTTCATTTCATTCTTACAGCAGCTGGCATACCCCGAAGCTTTTTGTTTCATAAATGCATATATTTCGAAACTGTCACATGTATATTTGGCTAAAATTTTAATTGCCCTACAAACTCTACCTCATTTTGCATTCAATATTATTAGATATTTAACATTCTTTGTTTACTTTTGTGTGCACAAGTTTCTACAGGTTTAGTTTCTGTAAAAGTAAGATAAAAAGTAAACTGTGGGTAAGATGAGGAAGAGGCAGACTTCAGGGAATAGTTAGGCTTTAGTCTTACCCAGCCCAAATTATTAAGATCTTTGGTGGTCTCATAAATAATGCCAGGATATTTTACAAGATGTATCATTTACAAGAAAGAATGTGAACTACTATAGCTTTTAATGGATTTTTCTCCTTAGGTTGGGGTTTGTAATTCAAACATCATTTGCTGCCCAAAGGCCACCTGCTATATCAAAGACTGTAAGAGATCATTAGCTGCAATGCTATGTAAGATCTCAAGTGTTTTCTCTGTTAACTCCCTGTTAAACTCCCTAGTCTGACTTCATATCCTTACTGTCTGAGAAAAATAGTCCTCCTTCCTGGTTGTGCAGATGGCCGTATATCATTTTTGTCAGAGAACTCAAGTTTCTTTCCATGAACAGATTGGGCAAAGATGGGAAAATACACCCATTAAACTGAAGAGCTATTGGTATCTGGTTGAAGAGAGCACAACCATCCAAATCTTAAGCCAAATTGCATCTTCCCTTCCCACAAGCCATGTTAGATTTTCTCATTCTCCCCGTGAGCTGTGTGCTGCAGCAACTGCACAGCTGGTGTGTATTTTCCTTTTTTTTTTTTTTTTGTTTTTTTTGTTTTTTTGGTTTTTTTTACACATTATTCTCCAGGGCACAGAACATTATGTTGTTTAAGTTCTAAAAATGTAAGCTGGTCCATGGGCTGGTATGCTGAGGTAAGCACTAAAGCGAATTTAAGCAGTCTGCTACTGCCTCCTCAGAGGTCTAAGACTGCCAATTCCAATTTGGGTCATGACAATGATTTCATTTCTGAACTCTATATAGGCCTTTCTCCAAATATTCATGTCTTCCTGACAAAAACTCTCTGATTCTTTTTGTGGGCCAGGTTTCTGACAGTTAACTTGCTG